>NC_056006.1:6111423-6728923 GCF_018446385.1 Zingiber officinale | reverse complement strand
TCTGTCCATCTTCACAAGTTCTTCGTCGAGGAGAGCACGGGGATGCAAGGAGTCGCCGCAAGATTGAGCTTCCCGAACCCTAGATTTCCTCCCTTCGTCAGTTGTAAGTCCAAGAAGCTAGGTAAGTACTACTCACCTGCTGTAGGATTGTTTCGGAATTTCCTATTCGTTTTGGTTCCGAATTTTTCTGTGAAGGTAGTGGAATTAGGGTTTGCTGCCATGTATTGCTTGTTCGGTTTCATTTGCTATGCCTCAGTTCCGAGAGGAATCTGTGTTGGGTGGCTGCAGACTTTGGGTTGCAGGAGAGGAGGATGTTAGGGATCTTAAACAGGTTCATACCATTTCTTGTTCTGTGCCATTCGGATGAAACAGAATAGGGGTTTAGGGTTGCCTTACCAGAAGAGTTAAGCTGTGAAATGATATTTATGCTTGTTTTAGCTTTACAGTAAGTTGAATCTGGTCTTATGCAAAGAAAATTAAATGTAGAATTGAAATTTTTGATTTCCTTCTTGCTATCAGTTGCTGCATAGACATTTTACCATACTATTTCTGTTTTTGAATTCTTTGATGTTTGAACAACCCCTAATTCCAGCCTGTAGTTGTGTTTTAAGCATGCCTTTAACACTTAAATGTTGTATCTGTGTATGTATACCTGCTGCCCATAAATTCCAGCAAGTTTGCTTTCCTTTTGGCCGTGCAAATGGGCATAAACAGCCCTTAATTATTAGTATGCAGTGCTGGTTTTTGCTTGCTACCTCCATGAACATGAACAGCCCTGCACAGTTTAGTTTTCCTTGCCACTTAATGAGCATGCATAACTTAGTATACTAGTATGTTTGGATAGATTGTTTGTTGTTGTTTTAAGGGCAAGAATAACCTTGTTATAACAATTCAGAGTTAGCTTATTTTGCCACCCTATCCAGTATTTTAGTGATTGACTTTGCTTTATTTTATAGCATGCCTAGAGAGTTCAGATTTGTTATCCTTTGCTTTATTTTATAACATGCTTAGAGAGTTCAGATTTGCTTTCCTTTGTGTTATTTTTATATAGCATGCTTGGTTAGTTGTAATCCTATACTTGTTAGATATATCTACAGGATTCTAATAAGCTCTAATAAAGGATTATAAGAAGTATGAGTAAATAAAAAGACTAAAGTCTAGTTAAAAAGATATAACAAGTAAATTAAAGTAAGAGGCTAGTACCCGACTTCCAAGGTTGTCGTTAAATAAATCCAGGTGACCAATTCCAAGGTCTTGGCCCTGGTAAGACCAAGGTCTTTACCTCATAGGACTAGAGGCTCGCTACCTCAGTCACTATTAGAGAGCGTGCAAAACAAAGATGGTACTAAGCCTGGGCCCAAAGAAAAGAAAAGAAAAGAAAAGAAAAGAAGAACAAGAAGAAGAAAGTGAAAGAGAAATTAAAAGATTAATTTCTATTATAAGGATATAAGAAAATGAAACAAGTTTATGCTTAGAATTAATAAAAGTTTAGTTCTTTAATTCTAAGCCTACAGTTGTAGTTTCATTACTTTCCTGTCAGTTAGTGAGCATGTTTAGTATTCAGTTTTATTCCTATATACCATGAGTACATGCAGCTTTGCTTTAGCATTACAGTTTCAGTATTATTGCATTACTTTTATACACTTCAAAGTTTTTGTGAGATAGATTAGTACTTACTAAGCATTTTCGCTTATAGTTTTGTTTTCTTTCCTCCTACTGCAGATAAAGGAAAAGCTAAGATATGAAGGGAGACGACAGGGTGGTGGTGGTGATGAAGGTGTGTGGTGACTGGACTGTGGAGAGATCCAGAAGTAGCTAGCAGAATTGTCAAGACTTCCTTTTAGTTCTCTTTTCATGTTATATTAAATTTGGGATTGTAGTTGAGTTTATTTCCGAATGTCTAATTAGTCTCTTTTATTATTTGTGGAGTGTTGTAGTCGTTGCTATTGCTAGAGTAGTTTCTTGGTTTTTATTGTGATTTTATTATTGCGTGGTTGATTGATATGTGTTCCAGCCGCTTGTGGCTTAATATATATTGCATGTATTTTTGAATATGGTCACCGGTACAGGGGAGACTCTGTCGAAATTTTTGGGTAGGGTTTCCATGTGATTTTTAATCATACCTGTTAAGTAGAGTTAGTAGTTAAGTAACGGCCATCCTTAGAGAGTAGTAGTAGTAAGAAGGGTGGGTTGTTACATTGACCCACGGTACTGGTGAAGTATTGGATGATAGTATATTAGAGAAGCTTAGTCTATGCATGTATAGGAAGATGACTTCGACCTGGTGCATTTGGCTAAGTGGAACTAACCGAAGCTACCATTTATGGATCCTAACCAGTTAGACCAAGGTTTTGTACTAAGTTCAATGGGTAGGACTATTTGGAAAATCTCGAAGGCATGGTTACTTTAATGATGTCCTTGTGACTCACCATAGCACAGAAATTTATCCAAAGAATGCTTACTTGTTGAACTCGAAGCTAAACCTTAATCTAACACAAAGTTAAACCAACCCCTAAAATTGAACCATAATTCATCTCACAAAAATTATAGCATTCCCTGATTAAAAATTTAGATCGGGTGAGAAGACAAAGGAATAGAAATTCAAATTTAAAATTAAATTCAAATTTTAAATTAAATCAAATTACTAATTCAAATCTAATTAATAATTCAAATCTAAATAATAATTCAAATAAAATTAATAATTATTAATTAAAAATCAAATTAAATCATTTTTTAAAAAAACTATTAAAAAAATCATTCAAAAAAACCTTTTAAAAATTCTTTTAAAAAAACACTTTTAAAATCCTTTTAAAATTCTTTTGAAAATCTTTAAAAAAATTCTTTTAAAAATCCTTTTAAAATTCTTTTGAAAATCTTTAAAAAAATTATTTTAAAAATCCTTTTAATCCTTTTAAAAATCCTTTTAAAAAATCCTTTTAAAATTCTTTTAAAAATTATTTTAAAAATCCTTTTCAAAATTATTTTAAAAATTCTTTTGAAAACTTATTGAAAAAACTTTTAAAATTTATTTGAAAAATTCTTTAAAAAAAACTTTTAAAAAAAATTATTTGAAAAATTCTTGAAAAATCGTTTAAAAATTCATTTGAAAAATATTTTGAGAATCTTTTAAAAATCAATTTCAAAATTTATTTGAAAAATCCTTTAAAAAACAATTTCTAAATTCAATTAAAATTACTTTTAAAATATTTGGAAATCATTAGGAAATCATCTTAAAAATCGTTTGAAAAAACATTTTAAATATTCAAAATCACTATCTACAAAATTGTAGTTTTTCAAATTATAATCAAATTTCAAGTTATTAAAATTTTAATTCTTTTCAAATTATGATTTCAAACTTAATTAATTGAAAATCTTTAAAACTTTAAATGTTTAGTCTTTTGAAACTCTAACTTACTTTAAATATCAATTAAAGTAGAGTTAACTCCATCTCACACTCACTTATAAGCTGAACATGATTGACAACCTAGAATAGGTGAGATGAAAAATTAGGAACATTATTTTATTACTTATGTTTATTAACCTCTCATACTTGGACTCTAGGACCCTAAGAATTTATTAAGGCATTAATTAAAGGGGGAGTGATTTTGAGTTGGTCTGTAAGTTAGTTTTCCAAGTTAGTTTTTCATTAAAGTAAATTTTTTTTACTTGGTTTTTAAAATAAAAATTATCTTTGACTTGACTTAAAAATTAAAAACTATTTTTTCCTTATCTTCAAAAAATTCAGGTTATTTTTAACTTAGCTTTAAAATTAAAATTATTTATGACTTGACTTTTAAATTATAACTCCTCTAGAAGTTAAATGTTTTCAAAGCTAAGTACTTGATTAAGTTTTCTCTAACTAAACTTAGTTAAATTATTTTCTAAACTTAGCTACTTGGAAAGATATTTTCTCAACACAACCATTTTTAAGCTGAAAACATAGCTAAGCATTTCAAATTTAGCTAAGTGTTTTTCAAAACAATTCTTTTTGAAAAGCTAAGTCTTTTTAAGACTAAATACGTGACAAAACTATTATTTTCAAAAGCCTTATAAATTAAGCTAAGTACTTAACCAAATTTTTTTTATCAAAGTCTAAGTACTTAACTATGCTACCCTTTAGGGGGAGCTTTAAATTAAATAGATTATTTCTCTCTTTTGTTAATTCTTTTTGATTTATGTCAAAGGGGGAGAGAAAAGTCAAAGTTAAGAAATCAAGAAATTCAACATAATGAAATTAAACATAATGAAAGGGGGAACATAAACTTCAAATTGCATTGATGCTCATGGTTAACTTCCATTATTTATTCCTTTATTTAATGTTATTTTTTACTTAACTTTGAACCAAGGTTGCCATAATAAAAAATGTGGAAATTGTTGGTGCAATGAGTACCAGATGATCGAACCTTAATTTTGATTATGGAAAAGGGTTCAAAGTTAAGTTGTGGTGTTATCTGACAAGGTTCATGGAGCTTGCAGGAAAGTCCTAAGTGATACATAGGCAAAAGTCCTAGCTGCGGCTAGGTAGGTGAAAAATCCTAAGGGGCGATAACCTTAGATCCTAGGGGGAGGTAACCTTAGGTGGAGGAAAACCCTAAGGGGCGGCAACCTTAGGTCCTAGGGGGTGGTAACCCTAGGTGGAGAAAAACCCTAAGGGGCGGTAACCCTAGGTCCTAGGGGGTAGTAACCCTAGCGGAAAGTCCAGTCGGTCTGGAGGACCGGACTGGCATCAGGTAAATCTCCTGAGTGGAGTAGGTGAGGACGCGCTCCCCACAGAGGGAACAGTAGGCGTCGGGTTGACCTAAGGTTTCCGGTTGGAAATCCGAAGTCAGACCCGGACAGTCCGGAGACTGTCATCATATTCTATTATCATATCTATATTGTTGTTTTGTGCTAACTTTGTTTTGCAGGGTATGTATTTGGGACTAACACTTTTTGCAGGACCAAAGGAGCACAACTTAGCCTCGGATGAACAGTGTCCGAGGCGCCTCCATGGGCTTGGAGGCACCTCGAGTGCAAAGCTGAGCTGGCTGCGAAGCAAGCTTGGAGGCGCCTTGAACGAAGCTCAAGGCGCCTTGGACTGGTGGATGAAGGTGCCTTGGAGAGCACAGAAGGTGCCTTGAAGGGATAAGTCACGACCAGTTCAGGCTTGATCCACGCGGGTGACTCAGCTAGTTTAAGGCGTCTTGGATGGGCTTTAGGACGCCTTGTGTAACGCCCGAAAATTCTCAAAACTATATTAGAAATATTCTATAATTATTTTGGAATTTTTAGATATTTTTCGGAATTTTTAGAGCAGCAGAAGTAGCAAAAATAAATAGAAAACGAAAACGGCCTGAGCGGGGATTGAACCCGAGACCTATGGTTTAGGGATAATACTAGTAACCAGTTGAACCCAGCAGGGCCGTGTTGAAAGGAAAGGGAGGCAATTAAATTTATATTAGAGTTAGGCCGGAATTATCACTTAATATAAATAGAAAATAATTAAGTGAGGGTGATATTTTTGGTTTCCACCGTGAACTTCTTCTCCTTACCCTAACCTCACGCCGCCCCTCTCCTTTCCTCCTCCTTCTCTCGGCGCACTAAGCCAAGGGCCCTAGGAGCACCTCCCGGTAACATCAAAGGCACGAGGACGCTCCCCTCCGCGAGAGGAACGCATAGACGCTAGAAGATCGTTGAAGAGATCTCTCCTTCGTGAAACCTAGCGATTATAATCGTAAGAAATTACGAACAGGAGGTAAGAAACCCCTCACCTCCAGTATAAGTAGCTTCCGTTTGGTTTTCTATGCATCAGTTTAGTTATATGCAGATTGTTCCGACACATAGGGTGTGTTTAAACCCTCCTCGCAGATTAGGGATCTAGTTGAGCACCTCTGGATGGGCCAGACACGTTGTTCTCCTTCAGTTGGAGGCTCTAGACGTTGTTGGGTGCCTAGAGGTGGTCTCCCTATTAGAGGGGAGAGTTGGAGCACACCGAGTGTTCGACAAAATGATTAGTGCAGCTTAGTTAAATGCATTAGTAGCATTTAAATCAGAATATTAGTCTAGTTCCAGCTTACATGGGACTACGGTTCAAAGGGTGGCCTCCCACAATCGCCTCTAGGTTTAGATAACCTAGCTCTAGGATCAGATAACCTAGAAACAGCAAAATAAGCAATTCCTAGCTATATTCAGTATTTTATTTTCAGTGGCACTGTACTGGATTAGATATCCATTGGGTTGGGCTCCCATAGTCGTCCCTAGGTTCAGATAACCTAGTAACCTTTCTAAATTCGGGACTTGCAAACCCGGGTCTAGTTAGGGATGCGCGCACAGCAGGTACAGTTGCCGGGCCCAAACAGCAGCATGATTATTATTTTGAACTATTATGTATATAGTTTTCAAAAGTTCATAAAATAGTTATATGAATTCAGTACAGTTTTAGTATCCGATCAGTAATAGCTTAGCTCAGTATCATGCTCCAGCTTAGTATTTCCCTGTGAATATGCATGATAACTCCATGTTCAGTTTGATATACATGTTTGAATGATTGTATGCCATGCCATCTTTTACATGTTCAGCATATGTTTTAAATAACATGTTTTAACATCATTATTAGCACCGTATGCATGTTTTTGTGAGGTAGATGGTTTCTTACTAAGCTTTAATCTTACGGATTCTATTTTTTCCTTATACTGTAGATAAAGGTAAAGGAAAGATGGATTAGCAAAGGAAGCTGGAGGACAATGCAGAGATGGTGTGTGTGGCAGGAACTTGGAATAAACGATTCTAGGGAATTTTAGCAAGCTTTGTTTAAGCATCAGAACTTTACAGTATTTTATTATTTGCACTCTAGTTGTTAATCACTATGAACTAGTTAGCCATGCACTCTGTTATGCTTAGAACCCTTCTTTTATGATGTTAGAATGTTAGTTGGCATTGTTAGAATGTTTCCTAGTCATTTTAGAACTTGTAAGGTGATTAAGGCACGAAACTGTGCTGAAATCAGGGGTTCTGATTCGAAATCAGAAACCCAGATCGATCTACAGATCGATCAGAATTGGGATGTGCCACTGGATCGGTCAGCCGACCGATCCAGATGCGAACAGAGAGTTAGCGTCTGTTATGGATCGGTCAGTGAGCCACTGGATCGGTCTACCGACCGATCAGTGTGCTCCTGGATCCGGGCGCCCGAAGGTCCAGGCGCCCGGAAGGGATCTGGGAGCCCGGGAGAGAAATTTCATTCTGATCGCGCGTCGCCACGTGGTGCTCGCTGGTTGGACTTGCCACGTCTCACCAGGGCGCCCGGAAGGCATCCAGGGCGCCCCGAGCCTCATATAAAAGAAGGGTCAGAGGAGAGCTTCAGAACAACAACGAAAAGAAAAGTCTTCCACTGCTCTGCACTTCTGCGACGCGAACAAAGCTCCGACACTACGCTCCTTTCTTATCTTTATTGTCGGTATTTGCTTTTCATTTTCATTAGCATTCATTGTACTATTTTTTGTAATCATTATTTCGAACTGCTAGTGAATTGCCCAACGAAAGTACTCACGGAGTACGGGCCTTCGAGTAGGAGTCGTCACAGGCTCCGAACGAAGTAAAAAACACTGTGTCTACTTTACTTTTCCGCTGCGCTTATACTCGATATTTTCGAATCGATATTCACCCCCCCCCCCTCTATCGAATCTAACGGTCCTACAGTTTTTCCTTCATGTTTTTATACCTATATGATGCTTGATCAGAGGAGTACCTAACCCTAGAATTTCGGCCAAAAATATTTTCAAAAGGTTGGAGAAATCATTGTTTAACCAAACTAGTACAAGATTTCCCCCATGAACTACTAAGGGTCTTTTATTGGTTTTCTTGCTTGAAAGTTACTTGGAACCAAAAGAAATCCACTCATATGTTTCAGCCAAGAAAAGGGCTTAGGGTTA
Organism: Zingiber officinale; assembly: GCF_018446385.1. NCBI lineage: Eukaryota > Viridiplantae > Streptophyta > Magnoliopsida > Zingiberales > Zingiberaceae > Zingiber > Zingiber officinale. The sequence continues at coordinate 6,721,013 of NC_056006.1, read as the reverse complement.
GGAAGACCTTTAAATTTAAGTAACCATGTTTTTATGATAGAATATAGAGTTCTCTTAAAGAATTCCATGTTGAATATTGCTAGAAATTCATGAACTCTTATTTTAGATTTTCGGCCATGATAAGATGGATAGCTTAGAAAAGCTTAAACAAAATTTTAACATGCTCAAGACCTCTGTAATATTATGATATGGAAGTTGTTTGATGCTCTTATGCTTAATTAGAGTATAGAAAATTTAGTTACATGATATATGACATGTAAGATCACAAGGGTCCTAGCTTGTTTATGAACCAACTTTGTATATGATGTTCTTAGTAATTTTTACCATGAAACTTACTTAGGTTTCCATGCTTTAGGGCAATTAAAACCTAGTTTAGGGATTGGTAGGTTTCGGACATGAGGAAAAATAAAAGAAAAAGGGAAAGAAACCTAGGAAGCCTAAGACACAATTCACATGTATGTTTATTGTAAAATACCGAAAATATACAAATATTAATAAGGGATTTTTCCGGAATTTTTGGAAATTTTTCGGGAATTTTTCGGAGCTCGTACGGACGAGTTGACGGGGATAAAAACGGGGTCCGGAAAAGCCTGTTTAGGCTACCCAGTTTTAATAAGGAAAAGTTTTATTTTTCTTTTCCTTTTTCCTTTTTTTTTATTTTCCTTAAATCCTTCGTTTCTTCCCCCTCCTCGCACCCGAGCCCGACGCCGCCTTCCTTCTTCCTCCTTGCCCTAACCGCCGGCGGCGGTTACTTCTCCTCGAGCGTACAACCCCTCGGCCACTTCCTCTTCTTGTGTTCTCCTACCCGAGCCGAAGCCCTCCTCTGCCCTAGCCTTGCCGTGGAGTTCCCAGCGCCGTCGCCGCAAATCACCGCCGCCCGACCGCCTGCCCTAGCCACCCGACGTCGACCACAGAAGCCGACGCCGACCCCAATCGCCGGTGCCCTAGCCTCTGCCCCGACTCCAGTGACGCTGATTCTTCTCTCCTCTGTCCAGCCGAAGCCTTGTCTGCCGTAGCCCTTGCTGTGGAGTTTCCAGCGCCGCCGCTGCAACTCACAGAGCCTCCCTTTCTCTTCTCGCGGACACCTGGAGCCGCCGAAAATCGAGCATCCGAACCCTAGGTTGGGTCCCTGAGCGCTGGCCGGAATTTCTCTTCTGGTGTCTCTGTTTGACAGTGCCGAAGACAAGGAGTTGTGCCCTAGTTTTTGCTTTTCACAGTGGTTCTGTCTTCATTGTGATCTGCCCTAGCAGAATTGGGAAGGTAAGGGCCATACCTAGCTGTGGAATTAGGTTTGTGGCTAGATCTCAGTTCATGTTTTTCTTTTCTTCTAATCTAGGTCACGGATTGGTGAGGTTTGGTGTATTGTGGGGTGTTTTTTTTTTATTTTTGGTAGCAACCCCATCCCGCAGCGGTAAGGTAAGTATTTGGTTTATGGATTTAGTTGACACATTTTTGATACATGTTCTAGGTACGACTTGATACATAATTAATTTGGTTATAGGGTGATTTAGGTTTATAAGTTGTATAACTGTGTGATTGGGGTTCATGAAACTAACCCTAACTAGTTAGTGGATTAGAAATTAGTTTAGCTATTTGTTTATAATTAAATTAGCTAAACTGTGCGATTTAACACAGGACTTTGACGCGAGACGAGTATCTCGAAGTCAGATCAGACCTTTCTATTTTCGGAGGCGGGTACTTTGACTTATGTCTTTTGATATGCATAATAAAGTGTTTAACATATAGCAAGAATTGTGTGTTCCATTTTATTCGGTTGGTCACTACATGATCTGTTACATGTTATTTGTTTATTTATTATACACTGCATGTTGTTATTTATCTGACCATACATGCTTCCGGTAGTGACCCAACCATGTGATATATCATGTTCTGGACCTAGGGTTTTATATGATACCCTATCTGTTTGTGTACCTTCCATTTGATACATTGACTTGTGGTACACCTTGTATTTATGTATAGATCTTGCTATGCTATTAATGAGATTGCCATGCTTAGTGTCATGCATCATGTTTGCATGCTGTGCGATTGTTGGCTCCGCTATGGTTGAGCCCATCACCAGTTACATGTACTGCACACACCACCACCACCCATGGGTTAGTGGTATATCAGACAGGTGTGTGGTGGTTCTGCTGTTTGGCTCCGTTGGTCTGAGGACTCAGCGTGGTAGCCGGTAGTCAGTTCCGCTCTGTTTGGCTCCATTGGCATTTAGTGTAGCAGCGTGGTAGCCGGCAGATGGTGGACTCTGTTTGGCTCCGTTGGTCAGGAGAGTCAGCGTGGTTGCCGGCAGAAATTTTTCCTCCCCGTCATTGTGTACCGGGAGATGAGAGCATTGAGCTCCCCCATTTATGATTTGGGGCCAGAGGATAGGAGTACTCCGACAGCATCCCGTCCACTCAGTCACTGTCAGGAGCAGTGATGTCCGAGTGCACGGTCACCATATGCATTTATTGCATTTTATTGTTTGTGATTGCTGCACTTATATGCTGCATTTGTATGAATGCATTTGATTGACATGCATACATGATTATGATTTCTTCGGTCTGACGACCTGTTACCTTTGTACCTTGATTCCGGTTAGTACAGTTATCTCCTGATTTCGTTTCAGTTGCATTTATTCCTTCTCGTATTCAGGGGATTGTACGCATGATTAGTGTTGTCTGTTATTTGTTTTATTATGCATATCAGTTGTACCTGCTGAGTGTTGGACTCACCCCGCCTCCATTGTTGGTATTTTCAGGTTGAGGCTGTCCGGAGCAGTTCCAGTCGCTGGCCCCCCATATGCACGTAGAGCTAGTTCTCTACTAGTTTGTTATTTGTTTTATTTTGGCCTTTTTCTATATCAGACTTTGTTTTAGTATTGTCTTTGGATTTTTCCTATGGATATTGTATGGAGTGACACCTTTTGATGGATTTTTGATATGATATTGGATTTCATTTTACTACGTGCCTGCCTGGACGGCAGAAGAGGTGAGTTCGTTGGATTTGAGCTTTACGAGTGTAGTGGAGTAGGGTGGATTTCGAGTCAGAGTCCTATTGTTATTGATTACTATTATTAACTGCGTGGTTGTGACAGCCAGAGGCTGAATATCTTTATAAACCGCGTGGTGTTTGTTTTTATTTATTGTTATCATTCCAGACACCTGTGGCTGATGTATATGTAATATGTAGAAAGTTTCATATTGTCCGCCGTACAGGGGAGATGCTGCCGAAATTTCTTCGGACAGAGACTCCTCTGGGGCGTGACAATTTAGTGGTATTAGAGCAGGTATACGATACTTGCTGTGTGTTCTGATTTATACGATCTTTGTTTTCGTATTATGGATACTTTGAATAATCTGATATCAGTTTATTGGGTATCAGCGCGCCAAAGTTTGGCGATATTTATTTGATTTCCGTGTGTTGGATTTTTGGGATTTATCTGATACCAATTCATGGGTATCAGAGCAGGGTGTGATACCTGCGTTTGGTATTTTGGACATTTTTTTATACTAACCCTAGTTGCGAGACAGATTAGTCTGGGCAGTTATTTTCGGTTGCACGGATTTGTCCGTTTCGATTATGTTATGGACTTCCGTTTTGGATTTATATGGATTTCCGGTGTTTGTTTTTCTCGTACGGAATTTCGAGGTCAATTTGGGGGCTGGACAGCGACGGAACATCTCCAGACAGCAATTAGGTATGATGTCATTTTGGTAATTGTTTATACCGGTAGTAATATCTGTAATATAATTTAACAGATATGAGGCGATCTACGCGTATTGCTGCGAGACGTGGTGCTGGACGAGCACGTGCGAGGACTGCAGGATCTCTGGATATACCAGAGATGCCTACCGAGGCTGAGCCTGTCGGTCAGGGACAGACTCAGCATACTGCGAGTGCGGCGGGCCTTCAGACTCCGATGGCTCCCTTAGAGGTGCCTACCTCAGCTGCACCGACAGTATCCACTGCTCCTGTATTTCCGGTACCACCAGGGATACCATTAGCATATCCGACACCAGCTCCAGCTCAGTCTATTGCGTACTCGGCACCACCGCCACCTGGGCCTACAGTGTACCCGGCATCAGCGGCGCCTGTGCCCCCAGTACCTATCGTGTACCCAGCAGCTCCGGCATTGGGGATACCGGTTGCTTCACATCCGGTACCAGTGCCTACTGTATCTCCAGCCGCGGCCACCTACATTCACCCTACAGTGCCACCGACAGCATATGCTCCCGGTTACCCAGCAGCACCGGGAGTACCTCCTCCGGTTCATACAGCGGTACCATCGGTAGCACTAGCTCCAGTGTTTCCGCCCGTCCCGACAGCCGTTCCGACACACCTCACTGATATTGCCGCGGCACGAGCCAGGATTCCAGTGTTGGCAGAATCGATGAAGAGTCGATTCACACTTTTCTGAGGAGACAGCGATCCGAGTGTGGCCTTGTCTTGGATTGAGACTATGGAGCGGACTTTTTTTTATATTGCTTGCTCCGAGTGGGAGAAAGCAGAGCTGGCTGCTTTCCATTTACGGGATGAGGCTGACACCTGGTGGGTTACGCAGCGTTCTGTCATAGGCGAGCAGAACATCACTTGGGCCAGATTCAGAGAGGCTTTTGAGAGCCGTTACTTTCCACGGGCCTATCAGATGACTCGCCGTCAGGATTTCCGAAGTTTGTGACAGAATAATCGATCGATGATCGAGTATAATGCCGAGTTTAATCGGTTTTGTCCATAGCTAGTTGTCGAGGGCAGTTCACGATGAAGCAGTTCATTCAGGGGTGGATGGACATTTGCAACTAAGACTTGTCGGTCTTGGTATCACATCTTATGCGGAGATGTTGGATGAGCCCTCATTATTGAGTCATTTCGAGAGAGTTTTCGGATAGGAAAAGGCGACCGTCGAGACATCGGTCGATTCAGACCTCGAGCTACATCACGTGAGCGGCGTAGTCGATCGAGATCGAGTACATCCGGGGTATCACGTAAACCTCGAAAGCAGGCGATCTTCTTGAGGCGTTTCCGGTCTTCCAGTGAGCAGGAAACAAACCGCGATGACATTATTTGTTTTAGATGTGGATCCAGATCATGTCACTTGACTTTCTCGGGATCGGTTTGCTTTCATTACTGGCGCTTGAGCCAGATTGTCCGCAGAGGACTCGATATGACCGGAGGGTCGATCGTGGAGGACAGTCCAGTCGATCCGGACTTATCGAGGAGGCGTGAGCCCAACCTTTGCACAGCGGTAGTGCTTCACCGCGGCGGCATTTGGTATGCTTGGACAAGAGTATTCGGTGCTTCCATAGCACCTCGAGTTCTGTTCGGCTTTATTATCCGGCGAGGCGATGTCGAATCGACCTCGGCCTATAGGCGATACAGCCTCGGTCGGCCGGTGCCCAGTATCAGTCACCATCCTCCCAGTCTTCTATGGCGCAGTATCCTGCACCGCCTCAGTGGCAGACCTCTGCTCAGCCGCAGCAGCCGCTGGCAGTGTTACCTCCTCCTCCTCCGCCAGAGACTGGACGTGTTCATGCGATGACCCGAGAGGATGCGCAGTGAGCCGACGGATCCGTTTTCCATGGTATGATTTCTATTTATGCCTTATCTGCAGATATACTGATAGATACTGGTAGCTCGCATTCATTTATATCTCGCACTTTTATGCGGGAGGTTGGTAGATTACCCACTTGCAGATCCCAGCGATTGACCATCTCCCTACCGTCCGGTGATTCATTGGATGTCAACCAGGAGGTCCGAGGTTGCCCGTTAGATTTTGGCAACCTAATACTTACAGTGGATCTTTTAGTATTAGAAATGGTTGATTTTGATATTATTCTTCGCATGGACTGTTTGTCAGCATATCATGCCACAGTTGATTGCCAGACGAGGGTGGTCACTTTTCGGCCTCCGAACCAACCCTCGTGGGATTTCACTAGCATCAGAGACGACGGCTTATCGATCATTTCGGCGTTACAGGCTCAGAAGTTGTTGTCACATGGCTGTCAGGGTTTTCTGTTATCTTTGATCAGTACTGAGGACAGCAGCAGTTCGCAGCTCTCCGACGTTCCTGTAGTCCGGGAGTACCCAGATGTATTTCCAGAGGAGCTACCAGGTTTGCCTCCCAGAAGGCCAGTGGAGTTCGCTATTGAGTTAATTCCGGGAACCGCACCGACATCTAAAGCTCCATATCGTATGGCACCAAAAGAGTTGAACGAGCTGAAGGTTCAACTCCAGGAGCTTTTAGACAGGGGATTTATTCGCCCTAGTGTTTCCCCATGGGGTTCTCCGGTATTATTTGTCAAGAAAAAGGACGGCACCATGAGGTTATGTATTGACTACCGACAGCTGAATGCAGTGACCGTTAGAAATAAATATCCCTTACCACGGATCGAGGATTTGTTTGATCAGCTCAGAGGTACATCAGTATATTCTAAGATTGATCTGCGATCCGGATATCATCAGTTGAGAGTCAGAGACTCAGATATTCAGAAGACAGCTTTCCGTACTCGATACGGTCATTATGAGTTTTTGGTAATGCCATTTGGGCTTACCAATGCTCCAGCGGTGTTTATGGACTTGATGAACCGCATCTTTCTGGAGTATCTGGATCAGTTTGTTATCGTTTTCATTGATGACATATTGGTCTACTCTCGTTCCGAGGAGGAGCATGCACAGCATCTTCGCACAGTCTTGGAGATTCTTCGACGACATAAGTTCAGCAAGTGTGCATTCTGGTTATCCTCAGTCGGTTTTCTGGGACACGTGGTTTCTAGTAGAGGTATTTCAGTTGATCCTCAGAAGATCGAGGCTGTCACCAGTTGGGAGCAGCCGAAGTCAGTTCAGGAGATCCGCAGTTTTCTGGGATTGGCCGAATATTACCGACGTTTTGTCGAGGGTTTCTCGCGTATTGCTATGCCGCTGACATGCCTTACCAGGAAAGGCGTGAAGTTTACGTGGACCGAGGATTGCGAGACCAGCTTTCAGGAGGTGAAGCGGAGATTAGTGTCGGCTCCAGTTTTGGTTTTACCTTCTGGAGAGGATGGGTTTGTACTTTACACCGACGCATCTCTTCAGGGTTTGGGTGCTGTTCTGATGCAGCACGGTAGAGTAGTCTCTTATGCTTCTCGTCAGCTGAAGGAGCATGAGAAGAACTACCCTGTTCATGACTTGGAGTTAGCTGCCATCATTTTTGCTCTGAAGCTATGGCGACATCATTTGTACGGTATTACATTTGAGATTCTTATTGATCATAAGAGTCTCAAATACATTTTCACTCAGAAGGAGCTTAATCTCCGACAGAGGAGATGGATGGAGTTCCTGAAGGACTACGATTGTACCATTAGCTACCACCCGGGGAAAGCTAATGTGGTTGTCGATGCACTCAGCAGGAAGTCCAGAGGGACTTTGGCTTGCCACCGGACTTCAGTCACAGACTTGATTCAGAGTTTTTCCGAGTTAGACCTTGAGGAGCAGGGATCTACAGAGCAGGGTATTCTGGTTACCATGGTTGCTCAGTCGTCGATCAGGACGAAGATCCGAGAGGCTCAGGCTGGTGATCAGCATTGTCAGTTCATTGGCAGTCAGATAACTTCCGGGCAGCAGACCGAGTTTACACGAGACGAGGAGGGTGTTATATACTTCCGAGGCAGATTATGCGTACCTCAGTCTCATCCGGTCTTACAGGAGCTACTTCAGGAGGCACACCGCTCTCGATTTGCGATCCATCCAGGCGGGACCCGTATGTATCGAGATTTGAGACGTTCCTACTGGTGGAACGACATGAAGAAAGACATCGCGGATTTCGTAGCTAGATGTCTTGTCTGTCAGCAGGTGAAGGCTGAACACCAGAGACCTGCAGGATTACTTCAGCGGATTCCTATTCCTGAGTGGAAGTGGGATCACATTACCATGGACTTTGTGGTAGGGTTGCCGAGGACACTACGAGGCCATGACGCGATTTGGGTAATCGTTGATCGATTAACCAAATCCGCGCATTTCTTAGCGATCCGGAGGACTGATCCCCTAGATCGATTGGCAGATCTATATTGTCGGGAGATTATCAGACTACATGGTGTTCCGTTGAGTATCATTTCGGATAGAGATCCACGGTTTACGTCTCGTTTCTGGCAGAGTCTGCAGCAGGCCTTGGGCACACAGCTCCGACTTAGTACAGCTTTCCATCCACAGACAGATGGACAGTCAGAGCGGACTATTCAGACTCTTGAGGACTTGCTGAGATCATGTGTTATGGATTTTGGAGGCAGTTGGGAGGACCATCTGCTGTTAGTAGAGTTTGCTTACAACAACAGCTTTCATTCGGCTATTCAGATGGCACCGTTTGAGGCGTTTTATGGTAGACCTTGTCGGACACCCGTCCTCTAGGATGAGGTTGGAGAGGCCCAGTTGTTGGGACCTCATAGAGTTCAGCAGGAGGCAGAGTTGGTCCGTACTATCAGACGGAGGATGTCAGAGGCGCAGGATCGCCAGAAGAGTTACGCTGATCGAAGACGCAGACCACTAGAGTTCTCTATTGGTGACCATGTATTTCTGCGAGTTTCACCCACGAAATGGGTGAAGAGATTTGGCATCAGAGGTAAGCTAGCTCCGCGGTACATTGGTCCTTTCGAGATCTTGGAGAGAATCGGAGCAGTAGCTTACCGACTGGCAATACCACCGTCCCTGTCAGGCGTACACGATGTATTTCATGTATCCATGCTGAGGAGATACGTACCTGACCCGACGCATGTACTGGCAGATATTCCAGTTCCAATTCATCCTGACATTACTTATGAGGAGGTTCCGGTACGGATTCTCGACCGGAAAGAGCGTCAGTTGCGGAACAAGACTATCCGGCTGGTTAAAGTCGGATGGTAGCATCATTCGGACGAGGAGGCTACTTGGGAGCTCGAGGATACTATCCGAGCTCGATATCCACATCTTTTCACTTGAGGTTTGTGATTTAATTTACCTTTCAGCATTTATACTTTGTATATGTTGTTAGTACTTGCTGATGGTAGATAACGAAATTTGGGGACCAAATTTTTTTGGTGGGGGAGAATTTAAAATACCGAAAATATACAAATATTAATAAGGGATTTTTATGGAATTTTTGGAAATTTTTCGGGAATTTTTCGGAGCTCGTACGGACGAGTTGACGGGGATAAAAACGGGGTCCGGAAAAGCCTGTCTAGGCTACCCAGTTTTAATAAGGAAAAGTTTTATTTTTCTTTTCCTTTTTCATTTTTTTTTCCTTAAATCCTTCGTTTCTTCCCCCTCCTCGCACCCGAGCCCGACGCCGCCTTCCTTCTTCCTCCTTGCCCTAACCGCCGGCGGCGGTTACTTCTCCTCGAGCGTACAACCCCTCGGCCACTTCCTCTTCTTGTGTTCTCCTACCCGAGCCGAAGCCCTCCTCTGCCCTAGCCTTGCAGTGGAGTTCCCAGCGCCGTCGCCGCAAATCACCGCCGCCCGACCGCCTACCCTAGCCACCCGACGTCGACCACAAAAGCTGACGCCGACTCCAATCGTCGGTGCCCTAGCCTCTGCCCCGACTCCAGTGACACTGATTCTTCTCTCCTCTGTCCAGCCGAAGCCTTGTCTGCCGTAGCCCTTGCTGTGGAGTTTCCAGCGCCGCCGCTGCAACTCACAGAGCCTCCCTTTCTCTTCTCGCGGACACCTGGAGCCACCGAAAAATCGAGTATCCGAACCCTAGGTTGGGTCCCTGAGCGCTGGCCAGAATTTCTCTTCTGGTGTCTCTGTTTGACAGTGCCGAAGACAAGGAGTTGCGCCCTAGTTTTTGCTTTTCACAGTGGTTCTGTCTTCATTGTGATCTGCCCTAGCAGAATTGGGAATGTAAGGGCCATACCTAGCTGTGGAATTAGGTTTGTGGCTAGATCTCAGTTCATGTTTTTCTTTGCTTCTAATCTAGGTCACGGATTGGTGAGGTTTGGTGTATTGTGGGGTGTTTTTTTTTTTATTTTTGGCAGCAACCCCATCCCGCAGCGGTAAGGTAAGTATTTGGTTTATGGATTTAGTTGACACATTTTTGATACATGTTCTAGGTACGACTTGATACATAATTAATTTGGTTATAGGGTGATTTAGGTTTATAAGTTGTATAACTGTGTGATTGGGGTTCATGAAACTAACCCTAACTAGTCAGTGGATTAGAAATTAGTTTAGCTATTTGTTTATAATTAAATTAGCTAAACTGTGCGATTTAACACAGGACTTTGATGCGAGACGAGTATCTCGGAGTCAGATCGGACCTTTCTATTTTCGGAGGCGGGTACTTTGACTTATGTCTTTTGATATGCATAATAAAGTGTTTAACATATAGCAAGAATTGTGTGTTCCATTTTATTCGGTTGGTCACTACATGATCTGTTACATGTTATTTGTTTATTTATTATACACTGCATGTTGTTATTTATCTGACCATACATGCTTCCGGTAGTGACCCAACCAGGTGATATATCATGTTCTGGACCTAGGGTTTTATATGATACCCTATCTGTTTGTGTACCTTCCATTTGATACATTGACTTGTGGTACACCTTGTATTTATGTATGGATCTTGCTATGCTATTCATGAGATTGCCATGCTTAGTGTCATGCATCATGTTTGCATGCTGTGCGATTATTGGCTCCGCTATGGTTGAGCCCATCGCCAGTTACATGTACTGCACACACCACCACCACCCATGGGTTAGTGGTATATCAAACAGGTGTGTGGCGGTTCTGCTGTTTGGCTCCGTTGGTCTGAGGACTCAGCGTGGTAGCCGGCAGTCAGTTCCGCTCTGTTTGGCTCCGTTGGCATTTAGTGTAGCAGCGTGGTAGCCGGCAGAGATTTTTCCTCCCCGTCATTGTGTACCGGGAGATGAGAGCATTGAGCTCCCCCATTTATGATTTGGGGCCAGAGGACAGGAGTACTCCGACAGCATCCCGTCCACTCAGTCACTGTCAGGAGCAGTGATGTCCGAGTGCACGGTCACCATATGCATTTATTGCATTTTATTGTTTGTGATTGCTGCACTTATATGCTGCATTTGTATGGATGCATTTGATTGACATGCATACAGGATTATGATTTCTTCGGTCTGACGACCTGTTACCTTTGTACCTTGATTCCGGTTAGTACAGTTATCTCCTGATTTCGTTTCAGTTGCATTTATTCCTTCTCGTATTCAAGGGACTGTACGCATGATTAGTGTTGTCTGTTATTTGTTTTATTATGCATATCAGTTGTACCTGCTGAGTGTTGGACTCACCCCGCCTCCATTGTTGGTATTTTCAGGTTGAGGCTGTCCGGAGCAGTTCCAGTCGCTGGCCCCCCATATGCACGTAGAGCTAGTTCTCTACTAGTTCGTTATTTGTTTTATTTTGGCCTTTTTCTATATCAGACTTTGTTTTAGTATTGTCTTTGGATTTTTCCTATGGATATTGTATGGAGTGACACCTTTTGATGGATTTTTGATATGATATTGGATTTCATTTTACTACGTGCCTGCCTGGACGGCAGAAGAGGTGAGTTCGTTGGATTTGAGCTTTACGAGTGTAGTGGAGTAGGGTGGATTTCGAGTCAGAGTCCTATTGTTATTGATTACTATTATTAACTGCGTGGTTGTGACAGCTAGAGGCTGAATATCTTTATAAACTGCGTGGTGTTTTTTTTTATTTATTGTTATCATTCCAGCCGCCTGTGGCTGATGTATATGTAATATGTAGAAAGTTTCATATTGTCCGCCGTACAGGGGAGATGCTGCCGAAATTTCTTCGGACAGAGACTCCTCTGGGGCGTGACATTTATTATGCTTGTCTTTATATATGCTATGAAACTTGGAAGACTTCTTATGTTTTTTTAGGCTATTTGAAGCAAGTTTATACACTGATGAGTCTCGGCCAAGTAGGGTTTAAAAGACCTAGAAGCCTTAGAATTGAAACCAATGGTGTTAAAAATGCTTCTTATGGAAATATGATAATATGTTGATTGTGTCACATGCTTGTATAATTTTTCCATGACCTAAATGGACCATTGTATGTTTCGGCCATGAAGGGATAGATGCCCTTGAAACCCTAGAACAAAAATTAAATATGCTTATGTCACTCTACATGAAATATAATAAGTAGAAAACTAAAGTTCTCATGCTATATGTTATTTAGTGACTTAAATGAGGTTAGGGTAAGTTTCGGCCATACCTATTGTATGATGTCTTATTATGAATTTATACATGATGTTAGTTCAAGTTCACATGCTTGTATACTTGTTTTAGCCCTAAGGAATACTTGTTAAAAGTTTGGCCATGACATATGTTAAGGGCTTGAAGAACTTAGTAACTAGCTCAAATGTGCTTACTATGTCACTTGGAAAAAATGCTATAAATATGGTTTAAGGTTTCCATGCTTTCATGACATTTTAGACCTTGTTTCACATCTGATAGGGTTCGGCCACATGAGTTTAGGGACTTGTAAAACTTAGAAACCAAGTTAATCATGCATATAATGCTTCCTATGAAATTGATGTGATGATAATTTAGGTTCCACATGCTTGGAAGTTGTTTTTACCTAAATTGAGATCTAAGGGGGTTCGGCCATGATAAGAACCCAAGGGATTAGGAAGCTTAGAACCCAAGTTAACTATGTTACCATGTTTCTTATGTTAGTATTGTAACGCCCGCCCTCCCTGCTAACCCTAAGGGACAGGGCTACGATACTCTACGTACGTACTACAGCGAAAGGCTTAAAATTTATTTTTCTTAACTTAATTAAAACTGAACTACACTAACATGGGTTCATAACATGATAACGAAATAAATAAAAACTTAGTATCAAGTCACTCATATTGTATTACATTTCACAAAACCAAAGCATAGTTCTTAAGGGTTTTAAAGCAGGTTCTTAATTAGTTGCCTAGCCACCGCCACACACATCTTTGTTGCCCCTCCTGCTGCTCCTTTAACTCATCCAGCTTTTTCCTTTATCTGTGGTACAAGGAAAGTAAGCTATAAGCACTCATGGCTCAGTAAGTTCCTTTCCTACTCACTAAAGCCAACAATCAGCACATAATCAAGAATGTATCAACAAGTCATAATCTCAGCTAATCATGGCATAACATAGCATTCTATTCAAGCTTATCATGCATCATAATATAATCACAACTAGTCATGGCATATCAAACATCATCATGGCCGAAACATATACATAGTGCATTGCATAAAACATAGCTAGACATAGCATAACAAACAAGTATCATGGTATATCAAAGCATGGCCGAAACATGTATATCAAAGCATCATAACTATGGCCGAATATGTACATCAAGGCATCATCAAATCCATGGCCGAAATCTATATATATCAAGCATCAACATATCCATGGCCGAAACATGTCTATAAGGTATAGCATGAACATAACATAAACATACCTTATCATGGCATATCATAATCAAGAGCATAGCATGAAACATAGCATAATCAAAAGGTGTATGCAATATGATTTTGGAAAACATGTATCCGAAAAACATGTGTATGTCTCATGATCTTTAAAACCATTCTCTTTTATATGTATATATACTTGAAAATAATCTCAACATAAGGGGGATCCCGGCTATGTACCACTTACATATTGCGCGCAACCTTGTAGGTCCAAGGTAGCAAGTCTTGAACCCTACGAGGCAAACATGCTAGGCCCTTAGTCCTAGGGGCACTTAGGAGCCCATCCCTAACGAGGTCCTTAGTCCCCGGGGCGCTTATGGAGCTCACCCTTGGTACAAGCCACTCACACATAAAGTAAAGTACATGTCATACATATCATGTATCATAAAAGCATGCATCACTTAGACACACATCATAAAAGTATGCATCACTTAGGCATACATCATGTCATAAAAGTATGCATCACTTAGGCATACATCATATCATAAAGGTATGCATCACTTAGGCATACATCATGTCATAAAGGTATGCATCACTTAGGCATACATCATATCATAAAGGTATGCATCACTTAGGCATAAATCATGTCATAACAATATGCATCACTTAGGCATAGATCATAAAAATATGCATATCTTAAGCATAAAGCATATCATCAAGCATGCATATTTTATCCACATAGCTTATCATAAAAGCATGCATATTTTATCCACATAGCTTATCATAAAAGCATGCATATTTTAAGCACAAAGCATATCATATCATAAAAGCATGCGTATTATATCATCAGTCATAAATCACAAGCATACATATTAAGCATAAGGGTGTATCTTGTGATTATCCTATCATAGGAAACATGGTATCATATTTATCTTGGTTCTAAGCTTCCTAAACCCTTGTGGCCGAAACCCCTTTAGAGTTCAATTTAGGCTAAACACAACATCCAAGCATGTGGTACCTAAATTATCATCATAACATTTTCATAGGAAGCATTATAAACATGATTAACTTAGTTTCTAAGTTCTTCAAGTCCCTAATTTCATGTGGCCGAAACCTTAAGGTGTGAAACAAGGTTCCATATGACATAAAAACATAGACAACTTGAAATCATATTTATAACATTTTTACCAAGAAATAAGGTAAACACATTTGACATACTTGAATTAGTTCCTAAGTTCTTTAAGCCCTTAACATATATCATGGCCGAAATTTAACAAGTTCTCATTAGGGCTACAAACAAGCATACAAGCATGTGAACTTGGACTAACATTATGTATAAATTCATACAAAGCATCATACAATAGTTATGGCCGAAACATACCCTATCATCATTTTAGGTCATAAAACAACATATAGCAATTGAACCTTGGCTTTCTACTTATCACATTTCATGTAGGGTGACATGAGCATATTTAATTTAAGTCCTAGGGTCCCTAGGGTGTCTAACCCTCCATGGCCGAGACTTACAATAGTCCTTTTAGATCATGGAAAAATTATACAAGCATGTGACACAATCAATAGATTATCATATTTTCATAAGAAGCATTTTAACACCTTTGGTTTAAATTCTAAGGCCTCTAGGTCATTTAAACCCTACTTGGCCAAAACTCATCAGTGCTTAAACTTGCTTCAATAACATAAAAAACATGTGAAGTCATACGAGTTTCATAGCATGTGTAAAGACAAGCCTAATGAGTATACATATGAATTGTGTCTTAGGCTTTCTAAGTTTCTTTTTCTCTTTTTCTTTTATTTTTTTCCCCATGGCCGAAACCTACCATTCTTTAGCTAGGTTTTTAAGTGGCCTAAAGAATGAAAAATCTAAGTAAGTTTCATGGCAAAAGTTACTACGAAACATATATACAAATTGGTTCATGAGTAAACTAGGACCCCTTGTGGTCATACATGATATATGTTATGCTACTAATTTTTCTACACCCTAATTAAGCATGAGGGCATTAAACAACTTCCATATCTAAATAGCACAGAGGTCTTGAGCATTTTAAAATTTTGTTTAA
This sequence comes from Zingiber officinale, assembly GCF_018446385.1. Classification (NCBI taxonomy): domain Eukaryota; kingdom Viridiplantae; phylum Streptophyta; class Magnoliopsida; order Zingiberales; family Zingiberaceae; genus Zingiber; species Zingiber officinale. The sequence goes on along the minus strand of NC_056006.1, from coordinate 6,705,568 downwards.
GCTTTCTAAGCTATCCATCTCATCATGGCCGAAAAACCTTAAGAAGGAGTTCATGAAATTCTAGCAATATTCAAGCATACAAATCCTTTAAGATCTTTGTATTCTATAGCATGAGCATGGTTATTTAAATTTAAAGGTCTTCCTAATCCTAAACCCTTCCTTGGCCGAAACATATGAGTGGGTTTTCTTTTAGTTTCAAATATCTTCTAAGGAAGAAAAACCAATACATAATCCTTAATATTTCATAGGGAGAACCTTGTACTAGTTGGGTAAAACAATAAATTTCCCTAGCCTCTTAAGAATAATTTTGGCCAAAATTTTAGGGTTCTGTACTCCTCTGATCAAGCATCATATAGGTATAAAATCATGAAGAAGAACTCCTCTACATAGCATAGAAAAATCTATCATATAGTGAAGACTAGTTAAGCATCATTAGATTTTGAAAGCTCTTCTTGGCCGAATTTTCTCAAACTTGTTTCTAGGTTTTAAAATCCTCATAAAATCCAAAAAGTACATAAATGCCTTGTACCACATGTGAGGGGAAGCTTACATCCTTTTCGCTTGTGGATCTAAGGTATGGTGAAGAAGAAATAGTCTCTTCTTCTAGTTCCTTTCCCTTGATTCCTTTGCTAAGTCCTCCTTGTATCTTAGGCTTTCTTAGGGACAAACTTGGCTTTGGGGCTGAAGATGGAGGAGAGGGAACTGTGGTGTTCTCGGTGAGGGAGAGGATGAGTGAAAGAAAATGAGAGAAAAATAATTTTCTCTTTTCTTGCTCCCTTTTATGTTAAGGGGGAAGAGGTAGCAAACTTGATTTTTGCTTTCCTTCTCCCTTAGCCTTTTTCTCTATTTTTTTATTTTATTTATCTCATTTTCCATTTATTCTCACCATTCATGATAAAATAAGGGGGAATGAATCCCCTTAACTCCTCTTTAAAATTTCGGCAAGATCAAAGAGGAAGAGGGAGAGAAAGGGAGGAAGGTAAGTTGCCTTTCTCTTGCTCTTTTCTTGTTTTCTTTTGGCTATCTTTTATTCTCACCTTTATCATGAGTTTCCCTCCTTTGCTATCAATATCTTCTCTCTATCCCAATTGGTTTCTACTAATTAATTCTATGAATTATAATATAAGAGGTTCAAGGTTCAATCCTTGACCATCACTTCTTTTTATTTCATTTTATTTCTTTTTACTTCAACTCACTTCTTATTATTTTTCTAAGGCAAATTCATCATTCTCATATTTATTCTTAAAAGCTTAGTGGGTGTTACAAGTATAATCACATGATACACCCTTATGCTTAAACATGTATGCTTGTGAATTATACTTTCCATGATATGCTATGTGGATAGAAATATACATGCTTTGATGATATGTGATGTGCTTAGATTATGCATGCTTTCATGATATGCTATGTGGTTAAATTATGCATGCTTGATGATATGCTTTATGCTTAAGATATGCATGTTTTTATGATCTATGCCTAAGTGATGCATAATATTATGATATGATGTATGCCTAAGTGATGCATATCTTTATGACATGATGTATGCCTAAGTGATGCATACTTTTTATGATATGATGTATGCCTAAGTGATGCATACTTTTATGACATAATGTATGCCTAAGTGATGCATACTTCTATGATATGCTATGTGACTAAATGATGCATTTTTATACATGCTACTTTTCTTTGTAAGGCTTGTACCAAGGGTGGACTCCTAATCAGTCCCTAGGCCTTGGCTGTGTGATCCGGGCTAGTAAAAATAAAGGGATGGGCTCCTTAGTACGCCCCTAGGCCTTGTTGTGTGATCCAGGCTAGTAAGGGATGGGCTCCTTAGTACACCCCTAGGTCTATGGCTGTGTGATCCTGACCTAGTTCCTAGTATGATTCAAGACTTGCTACCTTGGATATACTTAGGACGCGCGCATCTATGTTATCTATGTATGGTACAAGCCGGGGCCCTGAATATGTTGATATTACGTTCAAGTATATATGTAAGAAGAAATGGTTTTAAAGATCATGAGACATACACATGTTTTTCGGATACATGTTTTCAAAATCATATTGCATATACCTTATGATCATGTTGTGATGATGCTATGATTTATGATATGTCATGATTAGATATGATTATGTTATATTTCATGCTATGCTTGATATGCCATGCTACCTTATGATGATGCTATGATATGCCATGATTAGATATGATTATGTTATATTTCATTCTATGCTTGATATGCCATGCTACCTTATGATGAAGCTATGATATGTCATGATTAGATATGATTATGTTATGTATCATGCTATGCTTTAAGAGATGATGTGCCATGATTAGATATGATTTTGTTATGTTGCATGATATGCTTAAAGAGTATGATATGTTATGCCATGACTAGTTGAGATCATGTTATGTTGAGATATTCTTTGATCATGTGACGATTTTCGGTTTTAGTGAGTAGGAAAGTAACTTACTGAGCCATGAGTGCTCACAGCTTACTTTCCTTGTACCACAGATAAAGGAAAAAGCTGGATGTGCTAAAGGAGCAGCAGGAGAGACAAGGAGATGTGTGTGGCTGTGGCTAGGCAACCAAATAAGAACCTGCTTTAAGAACTTTTAAGAATTACGCTTTGGTTTCATAAATTGTAGTACTAAATGGGTGACTTGATGTTATGTTTCTATTTATCTTGTTATCATGTTATGGAAACCATATAAGTGTAGTTCGGGTATGCAAACAAAAGAAAAGTTTTATTAATCTAAGAAAAATTATTTTAAGTCTTCCGCTGTAATATGTACGTAGAGTATCGTAGCCCCGTCCCTTAGGGTTAGCAGGGAGGGCGGGCGTTACATATGGATCGGTCAGCCGATCGATTCAGGGTTTTTCTCAGTGCCAGTATCAAGCTGGATCGATCACTGGATCGATCCGACAGCCCAATCGATTCTTGGATCGATTGAAATGCATAGATTATCTTCCCTAGCATGTGTACAACTCCTAGGTATACCTAGAATATTAAATTCAAATTTTACAATAATCAGTTTAATAAAATTTTAATTAATCCAGATTTCCGCAATAGTAATTTAGCACAGCATTACGTAACGATTGGCCTCGCAGCCTAGTCAGTAGAAAGCGGGTCGTTACAGAGTGGTATCAGAGCATGTTCCATACTTCCTACACACACATCAACATTGTACCTGCAGCTTCCAAGTAAGAACATCTCTCACTTTCTTTATGTTTCTTGTTTTCATGTTTAGATATAACTGAAGCATGCTTGTTTATGATAGTACCTAACATGATAACCATAGATATGCGATTATATTTGTATTAGTCATGTATGTCCTTCATGTCTTTAGAAATGGCACGAGGACGCCCAGCTAGAAGGGCAGCAGCCACTGAGCCCCAGCATGAGGCAGGCAGTTCAGTGCCTCCCCCAGACCTTACAGCACTAGTGGCTCAGTTACAGCAGCAGCTAGCTGAACAGCAACAGGAGATAGCCACCCTCAGGGCTAATCAACAGAATACCGCCACAGTCACCCCGGAACCAAATCTGACGACTCCAGTGGTCTTAGAGATTCCAACAGTCCAGCCTATAGCACCAGTAGCCCCAGCAGCAGTAGAGGCAAAGAGAGAAGCCTATCTGATCCAGTGGCAGAGAGTCAAGCCCGAGAACTTCTCAGGCACCAGTGAACCATGGGATGCACAAGCCTGGTTCAAAACACTGGAGAGTATGATGGAGCTTCTGGACTGGCCAGAACATGAGAAGGTGAAGTGTGCCTCCTTCTGCCTGACAGGGGATGCACGCATGTGGTGGGAGAGAATCAGAGCGAAGCGCCCAGTGAACCAGATGTTGTGGGCTGACTTCGAGAAGGAGTTCTTTGAGGAATTCTTTCACATGCGGGTCACGAACCGCCACTACGACGAGTTCACAGAGTTTCGTCAGGGCAACCTATCAGTTGAGGAAGTCGTGAAGAAATTCAACAGGTTGGCTCGTCTATGTCCAGAATTAGTCAGCACAGAAAGGGAACGAATTCGGTAGATGCTCAAGATGCTGAGACCAGAAATAGCGATGAACGTGGCTGGTGGCGTTCATAGGCCACAAACCACCGAAGAGTTAGTGAGCAGTGCTCTAATCACTGAGCATTACCAGAATAGCATCAGGCAGCAGAAGCAAGTCCTCTCAGAAGCTAAAGGTCAAGGAGGTTCAGGCACTCAAAAACAGTAGGGCCACAGCTCCCATGGATCTAACTAGAAAGGGAACTCCAGCAACAAGCGCAAACCAGGGAGTTACCCAAAAGGAGGACCAGCCAGCAAGCAGCCCAGTTATCCAAAGTGTGCTACTTGTGGGAAATTCCATCCTGGAGTTTGTCGTAAGGGCACACGAGGATGCTTTGAATGTGGACAAGAAGGGCACATGGCTAAGTAGTGCCCAAATAAGACCAGTCTTCCTCAGGTACAGCCGATTCAGTACGGAGGCCAGCCAGCTCAGTTACATCAGATGTAGGCCGCTTTAGATGGTCCACACATCAGCCAGGGCAGATTAGAAGCCCCTCCAGCTATGACCAATGCGAGGATCTACTCACTCACCAGAGAGGACGTAGCAAATGCCTCGACAGTTGTTACAGGTCAGATTAATATTTTCCAGCAAATAGCAACTGTCTTATTCGATACTGGGGCAACCTATTCATATATATCCAGGGCATTTGCCGAGAAGTTAGCAATACCTCCAGAGGTACTCAGTAGTCAGTTTCTGACGACACTGCCTTCAGGAGAAATTATGGCATCCACTTACTGGCTCATAGCAGTGCCAGTCATTATAGCAGACAGAGAACTCTTCTGTGATCTGATTGTGCTAAATATGACTGACTACGATGTCATTTTTGGAATGGACTTCTTGATCAGATACGGTGCTTCCATCGAGTGCCGTAAACAGAGAGTCATATTCCAACCCGAAGCAGAAGCACAGTTCAAATTTGTCGGAGAACCTAGGAGAAAAGCCAAGAAGTTTCTCTCAGCTATGAAGGCACAGAGGTTGATGGATTCAGGATGTATGGGGTTCTTAGCACACGTAGTCAGTACCTGTCAGGACAAGGACCAACAGCTAGCAGAGGTCCGAGTTGTATGTGACTACCCAGCAGTCTTCCCTGAAGAGTTACCAGGCCTAGCACCAGACAGGGAGATCGAATTTGAGATAGAGCTCATTCCCGGTACAAATCCTATCTCCAAAGCACCTTACCGCATGGCTCTAGCAGAACTAAAGGAACTTCATGAGCAATTACAGGAGCTACTTGACAAGGGCTTCATACGTCCTAGTCACTCACCATGGGGAGCACCTGTATTGTTCGTGAAGAAGAAAGACGGGAGCATGCGCCTGAACCAAGTCACAATCAAGAACAGGTATCCTCTTCCCAGAATAGATGACCTGTTTGATCAGCTAAAGGGAGCAGCAGTGCTCTCTAAAATAGACCTCAGATCAGGTTATCATCAGGTGAAGGTTAAAGAAGGGGGCATACCCAAGACAGCATTCAGGACTAGATACGGACATTATGAGTTCGTAGTCATGCCCTTTGGCGTGACAAATACTCCAGCTACTTTCATGGACCTCATGAACAGGGTATTCAGAGATTACCTAGATAAATTTGTTATTGTATTCATCGATGACATTCTTATCTACTCAGGAACTCAGGAAGAACACGCAGAGCACCTGAAAATAGTACTGCAGACCCTTCAGCAGAACCAGTTGTATGCCAAGTTCACAAATTGTGAATTTTGGTTAGATCAGGTGTCCTTCCTGGGTCACATCATCTCAAAGGATGGTATCATGGTAGACCCCAGTAAGATAGAAGCTGTGAGCAACTGGAAAAAACCCAAGAACGCCAGTGAGATCAGAAGCTTTCTGGGATTAGCAGGTTACTACAGGAAATTCGTAGAGGACTTCTCCAGGATAGCCTCCCCACTGACAGCTCTTACCAGAAAGAATAACAGAGGACTGTGAGAACAGTTTCAGCAAGCTGAAAAGGAGATTGACCAGTGCACCTATTCTGACTCTACCAGAGAACGCAGATAGCTTTGACATATATAGTGATGCCTTGAAGTTGGGACTAGGAGCAGTGCTGATGCAAGATGGCAAGGTGATTGCCTATGCCTCCAGACAACTTAAGGATTATGAGAAGAACTATCCTACTCATGACCTTGAGCTTGCAGTAGTGGTGTTCGCTCTCAAGATTTGGAGATATTACTTGTATGGAGCTCAGTGCAGAGTGTATACAGATCATCAGAGTCTAAAGTACTTCTTCACTCAGAAGGATCTGAATATGCGACAGCGCAGATGGCTAGAACTGGTCAAAGACTACGACATAGATATCCTCTACCACCCAGGAAAAGCGAATAGGGTAGCAGACGCCCTCAGCAGAAAGTCCAGCGCTACCCTATTATCTCTAACAGCCATGCCACCGCCCCTACAGAAGGAGATCTCAGATTTCGGTCTCGAACTCATAGTCGGACAGCTCTCTACTATGACATTAGAGTCTACCTTCCTTGGTGATCTCCAGACAGCTCAGGAGCAGGATCCTGAAATTCAGAAAATCAAGCAAGGATTAGCAGAATCAGAAAGTGGAGAATTCAGAGTGTCTGCTAGCGGGGTGTTTTACTTTGGCGACAAATTATGCGTTCCAGATCAGGAGGAACTACGAAGAAAGATTTTAGATGTGGCTCACAAGACTCCCTATGCGATGCATCCTGGCTCCACCAAAATGTATCAGGATTTGAAGAAACGTTTTTGGTGGCCTGGGATGAAAAGAGACATCGCTAGATATGTTAGCACCTGTCTGACCTGTCAGAGGGTCAAGGCAGAACATTAGAGACCAGGAGGAGTTTTGCAGCCTATTCAGATCCCAGTATGGAAGTGGGAAGACATTTCTATGGATTTCATAGTGGGATTACCCAAAACCACGAATGGTTTTGATACCATCTGGGTAATAGTCGACAGATTGACCAAATCAGCCCACTTCTTAGCTATCAGGATATCCTACTCTATGGAATAGCTAGCACAGTTGTATCTCAAGGAGATCATTAGATTACATGGAGTCCCACGAACCATTATTTCAAACAGAGATAGCAGATTCACATCACACTTCTGGGAGTGTGTACAGTCAGCTTTGGGCACAAAGTTGAAGTTTAGCACAGCTTTCCATCCTCAGACAGATGGACAGACGGAGCGGGTAAATCAGGTACTCGAAGATATGCTCCGAGCATGTGCCCTAGATTTCAAGGGAAGTTGGTGCAAATATCTGAGTCTAGCAGAATTTGCATACAACAACAACTATCAGGCCACTATCGGCATGGCACCTTACGAGGCTCTCTATGGGCGGAGGTGTAGATCTCCAATCTGCTGGTATGAGAGTGGTGAACAGAAAGAACTAGAACTTCAGACAGATCTAGTGGCAGATACCACAGCAGCTATACAGCAGATCCGCCAGAGGATAGAGATAGCTCAGAGCCGCCAGAAAAGTTATGCTGATACACGGCACACACCTTTAGAGTTTTCAGTTGGGGATTCAGTATTCCTCAGAGTAGCTCCCATGAAGGGAGTAATGCATTTCGGGAAGAAGGGCAAGCTAAGTCCCAGATATGTGGGACCATACCTTATCAGCAGAAGAGTGGGCAAGGTAGCATATGAGCTAGAGCTACCCCAGGAAATGTCAGCTGTCCACAATGCATTTCATGTCTCTATGCTGAAGAAGCATACCCCAGATGCCACCCAGGTGATTGAGCCCCAGTCGGTACAAATCTAAGAAGACCTCAGCTATGACAGTCGGCCTATTCAGATAATAGACCGTGCAGTTAAGAAATTACGGAACAAGGAAGTACCATTAGTCAAAGTCATTTGGCACAGTCACACAGCAGAAGAGGCAACATGGGAGATAGAAGCCAGCATGAGACAGAAGTACCTAGAATTATTCTAAGTTCGAGGATAAACTTTTCATAAGGTATGGGGGATTGTAACACCCGAAAATTCTCAAAACTATATTAGAAATATTCTATAATTATTCTGGAATTTTTAGATATTTTTACGGAATTTTTAGAGCAGCAGAAGTAGCAAAAATAAATAGAAAACGAAAACAGCCTGAGCGGGGATTGAACCCGAGACCTATGGTTTACGGATAATACTAGTAACCAGTTGAACCCAGCAGGGCCGTGCTGAAAGGAAAGGGAGGCAATTAAATTTATATTAGAGTTAGGCCGGAATTATCACTTAATATAAATAGAAAATAATTAAGTGAGGGTGATATTTTTGGTTTCCACCGTGAACTTCTTCTCCTTACCCTAACCTCACGCCGCCCCTCTCCTTTCCTCCTCCTTCTCTCGGCGCACTAAGCCAAGGGCCCTAGGATCACCTCCCGGCAACATCAAAGGCACGAGGACGCTCCCCTCCGCGAGAGGAATGCATAGACGCGAGAAGATCGTTGAAGAGATCTCTCCTTCGTGAAACCTAGCGATTATAATCGTAAGAAATTACGAACAGGAGGTAAGAAACCCCTCACCTGCAGTATAAGTAGCTTCCGTTTGGTTTTCTATGCATCAGTTTAGTTATATGCAGATTGTTCCGACACATAGGGTGTGTTTAAACCCTCCTCGCAGATTAGGGATCTAGTTGAGCACCTCTAGATGGGCCAGACACGTTGTTCTCCTTCAGTTGGAGGCTCTAGACGTTGTCGGGTGCCTAGAGGTGGTCTCCCTATTAGAGGGGAGAGTTGGAGCACACCTAGTGTTCGACAAAATGATTAGTGTAGCTAAGTACTACCCCAGACATTTTAACAGCTTAGTTAAATGCATTAGTAGCATTTAAATCAGAATATTAGTCTAGTTCCAGCTTACATGGGACTACGGTTCAAAGGGTTGGCTCCCACAGTCGCCTCTAGGTTTAGATAACCTAGCACTAGGTTCAGATAACCTAGAAACAGCGAAATAAGCAATTCCTAGCTATATTCAGTATTTTATTTTCAGTGGCACTGTACTAGATTAGATATCCATTGGGTTGGGCTCCCACAGTTGTCCCTAGGTTCAGATAACCTAGTAACCTTTCTAAATTCGGGACTTGCAAACCCGGGTCTAGTTAGGGATGTGCGCACAGTAGGTACAGTTGTCGGGCCCCAAACAACAGCATGATTATTATTTTGAACTATTATGTATATTGTTTTCAAAAGTTCATAAAATAGTTATATGAATTCAGTACAGTTTTAGTATCCGATCAGTAATAGCTTAGCTCAGTATCATGCTCCAGCTTAGTATTTCCCTGTGAATATGCATGATAACTCCATGTTCAGTTTGATATACATGTTTGAATGATTGTATGCCATGCCATCTTTTACATGTTCAGCATATGTTTTAAATAGCATGTTTTAAAATCATTATTAGCACCGTATGCATGTTTTTGTGAGGTAGATGGTTTCTTACTAAGCTTTAAGCTTACGGATTCTATTTTTTTCCTTATACTGCAGATAAAGGTAAAGGAAAGATGGATTAGCAAAGGAAGCTGGAGGACAATGCAGAGATGGTGTGTGTGGCAGGAACTTGGAATAAACGATTCTAGGGAATTTTAGCAAGCTTTGTTTAAGCATCAGAACTTTACAGTATTTTATTATTTGCACTCTAGTTGTTAATCACTATGAACTAGTTAGCCATGCACTCTGTTATGCTTAGAACCCTTCTTTTATGATGTTAGAATGTTAGTTGGCATTGTTAGAATGTTTCCTAGTCATTTTAGAACTTGTAAGGTGATTAAGGCACGAAACAGTGCTGAAATCAGGGGTTCTGATTCGAAATCAGAAACCCAGATCGATCTACAGATCGATCAGAATTGGGATGTGCCACTAGATCGGTCAGCCGATCGATCCAGATGCGAACAGAGAGTTAGCGTCTGTTATGGATCGGTCAGTGAGCCACTGGATCGGTCTACCGACCGATCAATGTGCTCCTGGATCGGTCGGTAGACCGATCCAGCCGCATACAGAAGCAATGTAGCTTATGGATCGGTCAGCCGATCGATTCAGGGTTTTTCTCCGTGCCAGTATCAAGCTGGATCGATCACTGGATCGATCCGACAGCCCAATCGATTCATGGATCGATTGAAATACATAGATTATCTTCCCTAGCATGTGTACAACTCCTAGGTACACCTAGAATATTAAGTTCAGATTTTACAGTAATCAGTTTAATAAAATTTTAATCAATCCAGATTTCCGCAATAGTAATTTAGCACAGCATTACGTAACGATCGGCCTCGCAGCCTAGTCAGTAGGAGGCGGGTCGTTACACCTTGAGCACTGTTTAAAAGGGGGTTTCAGATAGCACCTTAAAAAAATGAATTCCAAGCTTCTCTTCTTCAACGTGCTGCCAACGAAACGATCCTGAAGTGCTACAACGACATCCCGACGACCCAGAGCGTCAGTTTCGACTTTATTGTTGTCGGTATAAAGTTTAATTCAGTTTATAATTGTACTTGATTTGTAATACTTATCGTGAATATAGTTGTTGCCCAACGTAATGCTCAACGAGCGTGGGCCTTGGAGTAGGAGTCACTCAAGGCTCCGAACCAAGTAAGTCACTTATGTTCGCGTGTGTTGTTTTTAATTCCATTGCTTTACTCGTCGAGTTTTACGAATCTGAAACGAATAAGCCACTAGCGCTATTCACCCCCCCCCTCTAGTGCGTCTCGATCCAACACTAATTGTGACTCTCACAATATGTGACAATGTCCTTCTATCCTTGACATCTAGATTGATCAATTGAGGCATAGACCATGCCATCCTCTAATCAATCTATGTCTTGAACTCCAAGTAGACTCACCTTAATCAAATGAGCTCAATATCTCATATTGACTCATTTGGGCATGACCATGCACTTAATGGTCTCACTTTATCAAGAATCATGATATCACTCCCGTCATATAGGAGGGATAGATCCCATCTACATCACTCACATCCCTTCGCGTAATTTGTTACATACCCAGTAATCGCCTTTATAGTTCACCCATTTACGGGTGACGTTTGATGAAGCCAAAGTATGCAACTCCTAATGTATGGAACTATGGTGACTTCAGGTCCAAGGAGTGTTAGTCATACTAATAGCCACATGTGAAAGTATATGACACTCATATAACGATCCATGATACTTTCTCATAGCGGGTCATTCAGTATACATTCTCCAATGCATACCCATGTGTCAACTTGATATCTAATATTCATGACTTGTGAGATCAAATCATCGAGTTGACCTACATGCTGGTCTCAGTGCATTAACATTGTCCCTGAATGTTAATACTTGACTAGGAATGATTAAGAATAGTGTTCTCTATATCATCTCACTATCAATTCAACCAAACGATTAATATAGATAAGAACCTTCCACTCAAGGATGCTATTATAGTTAGTTATTTGACACCAGTACAAATAAGTATAATAGCCATAAGAAATGCCTTTATAAATATAGAAATATGATACATCGAGTCCATATAACAATCATCACATGATCGGCTCTAGGGCTCTCACTAATAGGAGTCCACTCCGCACCCGATGAAACTTCGGTAATCCACATTCATCACTTAACTGACATCATCTCTCTCTCTCTTTCTCTCTCTCTCTCTCATATTAGAGGAAGGGTGGACATCTTCACATCTCTTGATCAAATTAGAGGGGGAGAGGATCCGGTCCATCTCCAAAGGCATTTACCTAACATCATCTCTCTTTCATTTGATGTTTTAAGTTTTTGTCATTTATTTGAATGATATTAGGTTAGATTAGATTAGGTTTCATTAATGCTTTAAGTTCATTGAATGCTTTGTGTTTCCTTTAATTCTCTTGTAATTGTAGTTTATATTAGATTAGTGTTTTAATTATGTGCATTGTCTATCATTCATTAGCCTTAGCAACCCCAAATCCAAATCCCCATATACAACATAGAAAAACCAAAAGCAATAAATAGATCCTAAAAACTAGCATCCTACCATTACATTCATCAGGATATGACTCGAGTCATCCCTATGATAAATTAGCATAGAAAGGGTTCGGTAATTAAATTGAGTTTGAAATCGTATCACGAAAATATGGTTACCAAACTTTTAAGTGGTCTAGGATCCATAGGTTTCTACTCAACAACCTATGTCTTAGTGCAAGTCTACTAGTTTTCTTCGTATCAAACACTGAAATGAAGTTGTTGTAGACCACTTTGGCTTGCCCTATGTAGATCCTAAAAGGAACATTACCATCCTAGGATGAACATAAGAAATAGTAGTAAAGTAAATGGAGGATGTATGAAAGATTATTTATTCTAAAGTCTCATCTAAAGCACTTTTTATAATTGATGTCTTGTTGACCTGATCATGTTTGAATTGCTTGAAACTTATTGTTGTCTAATTACCATTTTCAGTTGTTATCTAATTTCTAGTTAACCATGACCAATTTTCAAGTGAACTTGACACTCTCCACATTAGCTTCTTATCGTGATACATAGTGCATCTTGCATCGACTAGATCATTCACTTACCTAATCACTTTACGGTTACCCTAGCATAATGTGTATCTCTTGTGAAGACCCGATTTTGGTCATGGAGATGGACACTAGTGGATACTATGCTATGTTGTAATGGTATGGTGACCATTCATCTAGCCTTGACCCTTCACCTAGCCTCTTAATGGATGACCCTCCACCTAGTCATGATCTTTCATCTAGCCATGACCCTTCACCTAACCTCTTAATGGATGACCCTCCATCTAGCCATCTCTTCATATGCCTTGGCCACCCCTTTCATAACTATAAATGGCCAATGCATTGTCTTCCAAAGGCACACTCAAACCTTTGATCAACACTTTATGAAATTTGTCCAAATCTCAACTGCATTTTGTGCAAGTTTTTGCCCAAGTTTAGATCAACATGTGTAAGTTTAAGTCCAATAAAGTTTCTGTCCAAAATTAAAGAAGCTTCTAACCAGATAAGTGGGCTTTTCATTTTTTATTATAGCTTTATACGATCTATATTTTCTTTTCATTATTGATCATTTTATACTACTTATTTTATTTTATTTTCTAAATTCCAAGATGCACTTTATGATTCTAAGATGCATTCTTATAACTAAAGTTAGATATGGTAAAAGGAAAATTTTGAAAACGTGTTAAGATATGACAAGTTATGACACTGATGAGGTGGGTAATAATAACTAATATATGACCTCACCCCTTAAAGGAATTACATATTTGGGACTGATCAGTAATATCATGGAAAACAAGATGATTAACAATGCTATAAGTATATGTTTTCAATTAAATTATGTTTCTGCCATGTTTCATGAATTATGTTCCTATCATGAATTTTGTCATTCTATGTTTAATCAACCCCCACTTACTGAGTGTTTTTCGGAGCACTCTCCCCTTTACTCCCATCCCCAGATAAAGATGAGGAACAAGTCAAGAAAGAGGAGCAAGAGATGTTTTGGGGCTGGTAACGGAGCCCTGTTCAAGCAATTCTTTCTTTTAGTTCATGTTATCTTTACTTGAACGCTTCCGCTTATCGCTTTTGGATTTTCACTTGTAAAAATAATATTTCCGTTATATCATTACTCATTTAGTATTCACTGTATGAGACTTATTATTTTTGAGTAATTATATTCGTGAGCAACGCCGGTGTCAGTACGCTTAGGTCATGGGGCATGACATTATAGTGGTATTAGAGCCAGGTTCAAAAATCCATTTAGGACATTTTGTATGCAAATCTGACAAAGTTGGATTTTCGTCAAATGACTAGTGCCCCTCCGCAACGACCTAACTAGCAAAAATCATGATCCCTTTATCGTGAGGCATGCCATTTTTCTACCGAATTCAATCGATTAGAACTTTGAAATAGCATTTTTACTATTTCGGGAAGGTTTCTGATTGCCTATACCTTCTCGTAGGAAAGTCAAAAATATGATTTTGCCATTACCTATGTAGTTATCTTTAAACTATCATGAACCATTTCACTTATCTGATTTTAGGAAATGGCTAACAGACTCATCTGGAACAACCGTAACCCCAACTACTCCAATCACAACAATAATGAAGATGCAAACCCTCCCTCAGGAATTAGCTTTAGTTGAGAAGATAATGGCCACCACTACCATCGTAGCAACCACTCTACAAGGCTTAGTGACCCCAAGTGTTAATCAGAATGTCAACCCACCACCCGAAGCCCAACTGCATGACATTAAGTACCACTATAAGTCTCCTCGAAAGAACAGAGCCCTAGTTTTTTATGGCAACCCTGACCTAGAAGTTAGTCAAAACTAGGTCAAGAATATCGAGACTCAGCTTCGACTACTAGAAATCTCGGAGGTGTTTAAGGTGGACGTCACGACAACCTTACTAGAAGATAAGGCATGCAAGTGGTGGGAAATCATTTCACCAGCAATGACTGAAGTCGGACCAGTGACATGGAAATAATTTAAAGAGATATTCTTGAATAAATACTCTCCGACTGAGTTCAGGTTACATAAGCCGAGTGAATTTGAAAACATTACTCAGGCTCCGGGTATGTCTATAGTGCAATACACCTCAAAATTCAACTCGCTCGGGACCTTTGCCCTAACCATCATGGTAGATGACACCCTGAAGCTACATCGCTTCAAGAAGGGGTTGAGTTGCTAAATTTAATCAGCGTTTGTAGTCTACAAGACAACAAACTTCGTCAATCTGATGGGAGCAGCCATTAGAGTCGAAATAGACATCAAATGGAATGAAGATGAAGGCAAGAACAAGCGACCCCTCGCGAGTCAGTCTTCCCCAAGTGAACAAAGGTTAAAATGGCCCAACCTATCAAGTGGCTCGTCCAAGGACCCCCTTTCACTTCGCCCTCCCAAGGCATTAAGCCATGTCCTACTTATAACTTCAGACATCTTGGAGAATGCTGTAGGATCTCTAGTCCATGCATCAACTGTGGGAAGATGGGGCACTGAATTACGGATTATCCTAAATCCAAAAAATAAGGGACGGTGTCAAATTCTATTGTGGTCCAGAATAAACTAAAGGAGAATAAGCCTAATGTTGGGGTGTTCGTTATGTCTCAAGAAGAGGTGGAAGATTCAAGTGATGTGATGGCAGGTACTATTCTAATCAACAAAATGACTGCCTATGTATTGTTTGATTGTGGTGCCACTCATTATTTTATATCTAAAAGATTCACTATGAAGTTATGACTCAAAACTGAAATACTTAGTAAACCATAGAGAGTAGCGAAGCCCACTAATAAGGCCATTGAAACTCATAAGTTGCATCAAAGCTGTCAAGTTAGTATTGGTACTCATACATTCGAAACAGATCTGATTCAACTAAACATAGTTGAGTTTGATGCCATTCTTGGAATGGATTGGTTGGCTAAGTCTTTCTAACCCACTTGATGCACTAGTGTCAAGTGCCAAGTCTTTTTAACCCACTTAGAAATCTTACTAACTCCCTATTGGAAATTATTCAACTTTGACAAGAAGTTTATTGCATCAACAATCTCTATTATTTTGATAACTATCAAACACATTAATAAAACATATTGATTGTTAGGATGTATACTAAAAGCCTAGCTTTTTGTATAAATATTTATTTTGAAATGAGAATCACATTGGTCAAATGTAACTAAATGCAGTTGTCTATTTAATTTATATTGTAGATAACATGGTGTGTGGTGTCATACAGAAGATCATGTTATCAGTTCCTTATAAATTATAAATAGAAGCTCACAACCAAGATGGATTGGGACAAACCATTGGAATGGTTGTAGTGTAATTTGATATTAGTTTATCTTGACTATAAAATTACACTAGTACACTATATGTGTATAGAGAAGGACTATTTGAGGTTGTTCCTTTTATATTGACTGCATAAAAGAACAGAACCTCTGTTATTATGGATGTGCGTACTCTTAATCCCGATATAATAACAAGCATATGTACTTAGTATTTGTTTCATTAATTTATCAAAAGGTGAGATTTATTCATTAAATCAATAGGCCCGATAAGTTGGGAAATAATATTATTTATATGTTGTGTTGTTGATTATAGAAGGAAACTGTATCCTATTTATTAGGATGATGATGCCCCCTTGAGGAGCTCATAACGATTGCCATGTAAACCCTGCAGGTGGACTTAGTTCTGACATGACATAAAGTTGAGTGGTACTACTCTTGGAGCTAGATGTTAATTAAGTGAGTTGTCAGTAACTCATTTAATTAATAGACATTCGATATCTTAAACATAGGGAGATTAATACACTCTTGATAAGAAGGAGCCGATAATGTAATATGGGATTGGTGCGGTAGTTCAATAATAACTCTTTAGTGGTATGAGTTATTATTGATGAACTTGAGTTGGGTGTTCGGATCGAACACAGGAAGCTCAAGCTCATCAGGAGGCCAAAACCAATTTCTCCTCTAGGTCCCTGTTGTAGCCTCTATGTATAAAGCCTCACATCCACCCAAGTCATCCTTATGGCCAGCCACATCCTTGCTTGGTGCCCAAGCAAGGGGTCGTCCACCCCTTGCTTAATGCCTAAGCAAGGGGTCGGTCACCCCTTGCTTGGTGCCCAAGCAAGGGGTCGGCTAAGATGGTTTTAAAAGTGGATTTTTAATTTTTTAAATCTTTCTTTTTGTAACCATCTACAATGTTTTAAAAGAGTGATTTTAAATTTTAAAAACTTTCCTTTTTTGAAGTCATCCATCAACATGGTTTAGAGAGTTTTAAATTTAAAAAATCTTTCCTTTTGTAATCATCTACAATGGTATAAAAAAGAGATTTTATTTTTGTTAAAGCTTTCCTTTTTGTAACCAAGATTTAAAAGAGAGGTTTTAATTTTAAAAATATTTCCTTTTTGTAGCCATCTATAATGTTTAAAAGAGGGATTTTTAAAACTTTCCTTTTGTAACCATTCACAATAGGAAATTTAAAAGAGAGATTTTTAATTTTTGTTAAAATCTTTCCTTTTTAGCCATTACCAAGGATTATAAAAGAGGATAGATGGTGCTTTAGAGAAAATAATCATCTACACAATTTCTATTCCTCTTCTATTCTCCTTGTGGTCGACCCCCTCATATTCTTATTCTACCCTTGCTTTCTCACCTAAGGCTGGCAGCATCAAGAGGCTTCAACCATCTTGTGGTCGGTGGGTTGCAAGGAAGAAAGAAGAACAAGAGGTGGTGTTCCTAGCTTTGATCCCTTGGTGGCTGAAAGTCTTGGAAGAAAGAAGGACTTGGGTGGTTTTTACGTCTTGGTAGATTGTCACCCACACGACGTCCAAGAGGAGGAGAGGAATACAGCAGAAGATCAAGAGGTCTTTAAGCTACAAAAAAAGATATAACTAGTTAATTGTTTCCGTTGTGTACTAGTTTATTTTTCCTTTGTATGGATCTTGAAATACCAACACAAGAGGCTAGCGATCTTGTGCTTTGATTGAGGTCTCTGCAGTTTAACCTAGGGTTTACTGTAAGGAGTTTAAATATTCAATTTCTTTGAAAGGCTTTGAGTAGGAAGTGGTGGATGATCTCATACCCAGGAAGGCCGAGTGTCTCGCCAACGACCTGGAATCCAATCCTTGAAATAGATATTTAATCAACTTCTGTAATATGGTTTATCTTCAGATGAACACATGGGTTGAACTTGGATTAATAATGTTATGTTTTGTTTGCAATCCAAGTTTAACTTTTGAAAAGCACATGGGTTGCTAGGAAAAGTTCTGTGCTTGTACAAATTTTTGTACAGGGGAAACAGAACGAAATTCCGAGTAGTGCCAACATTGATTAAATATGAAAACCTTATTTGAACATGGTCATCCTTGACCAGATGTTGATTGTACTAATAATAGATTGATAGGAGCCTATTTAGTCATGATAAGAGGCTATTTTTGTCATGCCTCGAGGGTAAGGGTGTCCAATCAAAAATCTGACAATACTTCCCCTATAACAGTGACAAATTGGAGCCAATATACATACACACTCAACATATAAACATAATCAACAACCTACATGGTTTGATATAAGCACAACCACATAGTTTATAAATAGCCCACACGGCTCGAAGTAAACATAGCGGAAATCACACAAAAAAATATAAATGTAAGACCAACAAAATCATTAACCAAAATACTCGCAACCACCACACTAAACTCCAAACCCACATCAACTTATTAAAAAGTAAATATGCAAAATCAATATACCACCCAAATAGTAATAAGATCGAAAAGAAAACTATCCTTGAATGTGTAGTGGGACTAGTAGCCAGGACTCTCTAAGTATCCTTGATTAATCTACCTGCTACCTGGCGAAAGAAAAACTAGTTTGTGGGATGGTGAGTGCTGGGACTCAACGAGTAAAGGAAAGATAGTGCATGAATATAACATACTATGCAAATAGAGAGTGAACCAAAGATATACAATCTCATAAGAGGAATAGTAGATACTAAAATAAAATTGTAATATATGCTCATACCTGAAACCATATCCTAGGTTACGTAATAGAAGATCAGGAGAATACCGATCGACTATTGAACTGTTCATCACTACGAAGGTATCATGTGAGGTAAAAACATTCTATCAATAAGTAAACCGGGGTGAAGTACAAGCAATCAATATAAATATAGCTCAGCAAGTATAAATGTAACACATGGCAAAATGAACTACTGTAAACATAAGGAAGCAATAGCAAAGAAATGACAGCATAGGCAGGTATATTAATAATAAAAGCGTATGCACTAATGGTCACTCCTGCCCACCCCTCTGCACCATGACCCTTGTATGGTAGAGAGGTCGGGTCAGTAATGAAACTGTACATCACTCTAGCTACCACTCTCTCTAGTGGTCGAGTAGACAGTTGCATAGTAGCTAACTAGCTACATCTGTGATGGGGGTCCCTGCTGCTCACAACTCCAGCTTCCTCTACTCATGAGTGAGCGAGTGGGGGCATGACAGGACAAGCGGCATCTGCTCCAGCTACCACTCTCTCGAGTGGCCGAGCGTGCGACCCTAGTCAACGGCTCTCTCGACCGCAAGGGAAAATTCATCGTTGGCATGCATGTAATGATATGATGCATAAACTACAACAGTCATCATATACATATAAACAGGAATCAAGTATGCTACATGAAGCCAGCATGCTCAATACGGTACATAAATAAACAACAATCAAAGCATACAAGGTTGGTATCTAATATCTGCTAAATATCATAGATGGCAACAAGAGACTATATGGATATAGAAATGAATATCAAAGGTTTGAGTGGAAGTATCAAGCACAAGAACTATTACGAGTGGAGTCAAGGTAAAGTAGTCCTTATCAAAAAATAGCTCATGCACTAAGTTTCAAAGAACTAAAGAGAGTAAAAGTAAGAAGTACCCGACTTTAATAGAAGATCGAATAAAAAATTGTACGTCGAGATGCTCATCTCGAATCAGTGTCCTCAAACTCACAGCCACTGCACAGTTAGGGTGTTGCTGCCAGAAAGGAGTCGTTGCTGGAACTAGATGAAACTGCTTTAATCAGTCCTTGTTAGTGAAATAGAGCCACACAGGAGAGACGAAGAATGGCTGAAGGGATCTTGGGCAGAAACATGAGAGGAAGTTCGACAATTGTTGGCTAGCTCTTGTAGCAGCCGAAGGTGGGAGAGATCCGCCTTCCGACGCTAGGACAGTGAGAAGTTGGTCGGCGCTAGGGCACAAGGACGGCGGGGCTGTGATGATCACCTGAGTAGGAGAGTAGATAGCTGTGTCTCGAGAGAGAAGAGGATCAGTGATGGGTTGGGGAGAAAGGGGTTCGGCGAAGGAGGAGAGGGCAACGTACCGAGGTGAGGGCTTGGGGGAAGAAAGGGGTTGGCGGTGGATTTGGGAGCTAGGGCACGGGAATGTACGTTTATAACTTAGTGATTTTTCAATTAAACCCTAGATCAATTTCTCAATCAACTCTCACCTTTGGGTGTTCCAAATAGGCTTTAACTCAAGCCAATAAACGCATCTCCTTGAAACACGCCATACGAGCTCCAATTAAATCCTATAAAATTTTAAAACATCCTAAAATTCTGTTAAGGCTATTTGCCTATTAAACCTTGTTATTTTATTATTATATAATACAGTATTTTACATTCTCCTCTACTAATAAAAATTTGGTCCCCAAATTTTGATATTAGCCATCATCAAGTACTAGCTATATCTAAACGGTATAACTGCTGAATGGAAATCTAACCCACATACCTCAAGTAAATAGATGGGGGTATCACGCTCGGATTGTATCCTCGAGCTCCCAGGTAGCTTCATCATTCGAATGATGCTCCCATCCAACCTTGACGAGTGGGACTATTTTAGTTCGCAACTGGCGCTCCTTGCAATCCAATATCGGTACTAGAACCTCATCATATGTTACATCTGGCTAAAGTGTGATCAATACGTCCGATAGAATATGCATAGGGTGTGCCACACACTTCCTCAACATAGATACATGGAATACATCATGCTCCCTTGTAAGTGACAGTGGCAGCGCCAATCGATAGGCCACCTCACTTATCCGCTCCAGCATTTGGAAGGGGCCGATATAACGAGGAGCCAACTTACCTTTCAGTCCAAATCTCTTGACACCCTTGGTGGGAGACACTCACAAGAACACATGATCACCCACAGCAAACTCTAGAGGTCTCCATCTCTGATCAGCATAGTTTTTCTATCAATCTTGAGCTTCCGACATTCTGCGCCTGATAGTACAAACCAACTCTTCCTCATGCTGAATGCTCTGTGGTCCCAAGAGTTGCGGTTCACCAACTTCTTCCCATAATGTGGGGGATTTACACGCTCTGCCAAACAACGCCTCAAATGGTGTCGTCTGAATCTCTGAGTGATAGCTATTATTGTAGGTAAATTATACTAAGTGTAAATGATCCTCCCAAGTACCCCCGAAATCCATAACACAAGATCTCAGTAGGTCTTCTAATGTTTGTATGGTATGCTCCAATTGTGCATTAGTATGAGGGTGGAAAGCTGTACTGAATCGGAGTTCCGTACCCATAGCCTGCTGGAGACTCCGCTAGAATTGAGAAGTAAATCATGGGTCTCTATCTGATATAATACTAAGAGGTATATCGTGTAATCTGATGATCTCTCTAAAGTGTAGCTCCGCTAACCGATCCAACAATTCTGTCTTCTGGATCGGTAAAAAGTGTGCAGATTTGATTAACCGATCAACGATTACCCAAATCGCGTCATGCCCCTTCCGGGTCTGGGGTAGCCCTAGCATAAAATCTATAGTGATATGCTCCCATTTCCATTTTGATATTTGAATCTTTTGAAGTAGGCCAGCAGGTCTCTGACGCTCCACCTTTACTTATTGGCATACTAAACATTGTGCCACAAATGTCGCAATGTCTTTCTTCATGCCACTCCACTAGTAAGATCACTTCAAATCCCTGTACATGCGAGTACCTCCTGGATGTATCGCAAATTTAGTTCGATGTGCTTCTTGTAGCAAATCCTCTTGGACCGAGTGCGACTCGAGAACACATAATCTCCCCCAGGAATATATAATTCCATTATCATCACAGGAAAATTCTGTCTGCTGTCCTGAGATAACTCTGCTTCACAAAAATTGTAGATGTTGGTCAGTAGCCTAAGCCTCTTTAATACGCTCGACAATAGGTTACTATGCAACCATGGTCATAAGAATACCTCGCTTTATCTGTCCCTGCTCCACAAACTCCAACTCGAAAAAACTCTGTATCAAATCTGTAACCATCACTCGGTGACAAGCCAACATTCCCCGGGATTTCCTACTCAGCGCGTCGACCACCACATTGGCTTTCCCCGGGTGATAATTGATCATATAGTCATAATCCTTCAGGAATTCCATCCATCTTCTCTGTCAAAGATTCAACTCCTTTTGTGTAAATAAATAATTTAGGCTCTTGTGATCCATGAAAATCTCAAAGGTGATCCCATACAAATGATGTCTCCCAATTTTTAATGCAAAAAAGATAGCCGCCAACACTAGATCATGAACCGGATAATTCCTCTCATGATCTTTCAGCTGTTGAGAGGCATACGATATGACACACTCATGCTGCATGTGTACTACACCCAACCCTTGGAATGATGCGTTTGTGAAAAGTATGAAACCATCCACGCTAGAGGGAATTAACAGTATCGGTGCAGTGATGAGCCTTCGTTTGAGTTCCTGAAAACTCGTCTCACATGCCTTTGTCCAGCTAAATTTCTCCCCTTTTCTGGTTAGTCATGTCAACAATAGGGCTATGCTAGAGAAACCCTCAATGAATCTCCGATAATATCCAGTAGTCCCAAGAAACTATAAATTTCTTGCATTAACTTCGATTGATCCCAATTGGTGACTGTTGGATCGAGATGCGCTAGAGAGGGGGTTGAATAGCGCTCGCGGCTATTTCGTTTGATTATTGGAATCGTAAAACAATCGTCGAGTAATTAAAGCAGCGGAATAAAAATAAGCAAACACACAAGAAGACAGTCGTTTACTTCGTTCGGAGCCTAGATCGACTCCTACTCGAAGGCCCGCGATCCTTGATCGCTTTCCGTGGGCAACGACTAAAATATCGTGAATAAGTACAAGAAAATAAGTATAACTGAAATTGAAATAATACCGACAATAGAGTAATAATAAATGAGGCTTCGGGTCATCGGCGACTGCAACAACACTTTAGAATCGACTCTTAAGCAGCACACAGTAGAAGTAAAGCTTGTAAATTGTTGTCCTGAAGTGCTGCTCGAACCCTGCTTTTAAATAGTGTTCAAGGCGCCTTAAACAAGCTCCAGGGCGCCTTGAAGCTGAGTTCTATCCCGATCAGTTCGCTGCGATAAGCCTT
This sequence comes from Zingiber officinale, assembly GCF_018446385.1. Taxonomy (NCBI): domain Eukaryota; kingdom Viridiplantae; phylum Streptophyta; class Magnoliopsida; order Zingiberales; family Zingiberaceae; genus Zingiber; species Zingiber officinale. The sequence goes on along the minus strand of NC_056006.1, from coordinate 6,682,703 downwards.
TGACTGCTGGGACCTGAAGGCGCCTTCAACGCCCTTCAAGGCGCCTTCAGGCTTCTGTCCAAGACGCCTTGGCTTCCTCCAAGGCACCTTCAAGCTGGTTTCGCAGCCAGATCAGGTTTTGTACCCGAGGCACCTCCAAACTCCATGGAGGCGCCTCAGACACTGTTCATCCGCGGGTAATTATGCACTTTGGTCCCTGCAAGATATGTTAATCACAAAAAACACCCTGCAACACAAAGTTAGCATAAAATGACAGTATAAATATGGTAAAGAATATTGTGACAGTCTCCGGACTATCCGAGTCTGACTTCGGATTTCCAACCGGAAATCCTTAGTCGACCCAACGCCTACTGTTCCCTCTACATGGAACGCGTCCTCACCTACTCCACTCAGGAGATTTACCTGTTGCCAATGCGATCCTCCAGATCGACTGGACTTTTGCTCAGCACTCGACGCTTCCGGACTTTCTGCTGGACATCCGCTTCCCGGCTAGTCCAGTCTTTCACCTGGTTCGCGACACCAGGACTTTCCACCTAGGGTTATCATCCCCTAGGACTTTTGCCTGAAGCCATCGACCTGCCAAGACTTTCCGCATAGGGTTACCGCCCCCTATGACCTAGGGTTACCACCCCCTAGGGTTTTCCCTTTGCCTAACCGCAGCTAGGACTTTCCTGAAATACTCAAGCAGACATGTTAAATCACAAAACACCTTAACTTTGAATCCTTTGCCATTATCAAAACACGAGTTCGATCGTCGGATGCTTCCCGCACCAACAATCTCCCCCTTTTTGATTATGGCAACTCAAATTCAAAGTTAAGTAAACATATATCAAATAACGAGTAGATGAAAACATTTAAAGCTAGTTTAGCAATTTTGCTAAAGTAAACTCTATGAATTTAAAGTATAACACCAAGTATAGTCTACCCCTTAACTGTTACTCCCCCTTTAATGTTAATTATTTGAATTTGACAATCAATTATTTGACTATTTGAATTTTGAATTTGCTACAAGTGTATTTGAATTTTGAATTTGCTACTCTCCCCCTTTGCCATATATAAAAAATAAGCAAAAATAATCATTTGATTTTTAAAGAGGGATAACAAGATTTTGAAAACACTTAACAGTTTATAATTTTCATTTCTTACTTTTAGCTAAGTGAAAGGATGATGTTAGCTCATTGGAAACTTGGTTGAAATTATAAAATTTTGACAGTTTTTGAAAAGCTAGTAAAACTATACATAGAGGAGTAATTGTTTGAAAATTTGTTGGAGAAAATATTTTTGAAGTCGCTTTTTAATTTTTGAAAGCAATGAGTTAAATTTTGCAAGACTGTGCTTTACTTAAGAAAGCAAGAATTTACAAAGTTAGATTTCAAAGTGAGCTAAGTTTTAAAGTTTTGAAAATAAAGCTAAGCTCTTTGCAAGTATTGGATTTTGAAAGTTATAGCTTAGAAAAAAAACTTAGCTTATTGTTTAAACAATACTTATTAAATTTTAGGACAAGGAGGGAGCAGAGTAGCTAAAAAGTTGGTTTAGGTTATATATTCAAAGTCAGTTGGTCCTTAAGTCGAAGCATGAGTCAAGTTCATTAGATTGACTTTAAGAGATATCAGAGCCCTAAAGATCAAACATGCTTAACTAGAAAACTGAGAATCCTTTACCAACAGTCTAACTTTTAGCTACTTGCTGATTACCTAAGTTAAGTCAATTTGGTCTAGTTAGATTTGACTAGAGCTGGAAAACTTGACTTGATTGATGTATATTGTGTTTTTAACGCTCAGACTCATATTGATGCACAAATATAAGCATTCTTGAGTCCAGGCTGTACCCTATGCATCTCACACCGTTCTATGTCTTTCAAACACAATCAAGGTATGCCTAGGTGTTTCTGAGATGCTCTTGGTTAAGTCTAGGGGAACATGATTTCTAGGGGGAAAGCCTAAGTAAAATCCAATTTTTTGAAACTTTTAAGAAAAAGGGATTTTGAAAACTATTTTTCCTAGAATTTGAAAAAAAAACAAGATAATTAAACAAAACTAGACACCTACTCTACCCAACACATTCCTATTTGCCTTCTAAGCGCACTGAACTCAAGTTCAGGTAAGGGTTTTGTAAAAATGTCAGCTAGGTTTGATTTGGACTCAACATGGTTGAGTGCAATTTCACCCTTAGCTACGTTATCCCTTACAAAATGGTGTTTTACCTCTATATGTTTAGTCCTAGAATGGTGAATAGGATTTTTGGTCAGATTAATTGAGCTGATATTATCAATAAAATTTTTTGTATTTTTATATTCTAGTTGATAGTCTTTTAACGTATGCATCATCCACAACAGTTGAGATGCACATTCTCCTAGAGCTATGTATTCAGCTTTTGTAGTGGATAGAGCAACACAATATTGCTTTCTGCTTGACCAACTTACTAGGCACTGACCTTGAATTTGGCAGCTACCACTTGTACTTTTTCTGTCTAATTTGCACCCGGCATAGTCCGAATCAGAATAGCCATAAAGGTCAAAGGCGCAAGTTCTTGGGTGTCACACCCCAGGTAGTCCCTGTCCGAAGAAATTTCGGCAGCATCTCCCCTGTACGGCGGACAATATGAAGCTCAGTATACATACATCTCCATACCTCGGCCACACACGGCCGGAAAAATACAATACAAAAGAACAAGCCACGCAGTTTATATCAACATTCCACACAGATATAATATATGATCAATCCACACAGTTCAATAAGGAAAGACGATATAGAACCTCGAAGATATATGCAAACAGCCTACTCCACTACAACGAAGAAAACAAATCCACGAAGTAATGACAATACAACCGCAGCGGAAAACAAAAGTAGCAAACCCGAATGTTCAATGTGAAGTCCACAATACAAACCCACAATACAAGTATATAAGATGGAAAAGCAAAATATAATCCGACAAAGAAAATCCTCGCGATAACGGGGCCAGCGACTGGGATCTCTCCTGACGGCCTCAACCTGAAAAGTAGTAACAACGGGGTGAGTTCAAAGAACTCAGCAGGTAGACCAATAGACATGTACAACAATATATATCCACCAGTAATAGCCTAAGGTACAGTCTCCTAAACCATGGGATCAAGAGTACAACTCTCTAACCATACAACCTACGGTATAGTCTCCTAACAGAATAACAGATATGCATAGCCGAAATAAACTGTAGTAACCAGCAATCGACATAAGGTACAGTCTATAGCAAGAATAATAAGAAAATGCATAACTGAAATAAACTGTACTCACCTGCGAGGCTTGTGCAACTGACTGTAAACATACACAGATAAAGATAGTCAGAGCAAAAGCATATAACCTGTATGCATGTCAATCATATGCAATCACCAAAATGCATCAATCATAATTAATGCAATCTGTGCATATGATGCAAATGACATGGTCACCCCTGACGCCTCACACACAATGGTGAGACCGCGTGGGTAGGGCTGTGACACCGTGCACTCTGCCGTCACTACCCCTGAAGAGTGACCGAGTGGACGGGATGCACCGGAGTACACCTATCCTCCAACCTCACTATAGGAGGGAGCGTCTTGCTCTCATCTCTCGGTACACAATGACGGGGAGGGACCCCGGTGTGCTACCACGCTGCCTATCACACTACCCATGAGTGGAGCCTCCAGCGGAGCACCACCGAGCAACCTACACACCCTGTGTGCTGTGCCACTACCCATGCAGTGGTCACGTGGTGCGCAGGTCAATGTAGCCGGCCGACGAGCTCAACAATAATGGAGTCGTCAATCGCCCAGCATGCAATCATGCGATATGGTGCATGCGGCTACAATATATCATACCTGAACATATCTTCCATATGTGTAGATGCCAAACAGACAAACACATATATAACGATGATAATAAACCGCATAAATCCAAAGACATCACATATAACAATGATGTAAGTATCATGAATCCAAGAGCATGTATCACACATGTAAAGCAACTAATCCAGTAGAGTAGAGCACTATAGATATGCATCTCTATGATCATATATACACATGGCAAGAGATATAATATCCAATCCTGAAGTAAAGCAACTAGCAGATGAAGCATGTGATAGGTATCCACTAGCTAAAACCAGGGAAGAAATGATCTACTATTTACCACTAGTAAATATATATAAGCTACACATATCATAAGACATTATCAAAAGATAAGTCAAAGGGTACCCGCCTCAAATAGAAGGTACAATCACGCTAAATCCAACGTCGAGACGCCTGTCTCAAATCAGAGTCCTGTATCAAACAATATATATATATTTTATTTAGATAAATCCAAAAGAATAACTAAATAAAATTCCTAATAACAAATTAGGGCAAAACCCTAATCGATATCATCTCAACCTTCCTAATTTAAATCTAATAGTTAATTAGGGTTAATTACCCTAACCCTAATTAACCCATTAGATTAATTCCAACAATTATATCTAATCACAATCAACTAACCAATTACACTTAACCTAATCCATCTAGGACAAGATCATCCAACTAGTATTCAAATTCGAAACATGATCTACAACAAGATCAATTATCCTATTCCTTACCTCAAACCCAAAGTGATCACCAATAGATCACAATCAAAGGTGTTGCTGCCGGTTAGGGAAAGCTGCTGGATACACCTCAAAGATCACAATCCCAGCCTCACAGCAATAGAACCTCACTGGATCAACAATGCATCAAGCCGAAATTCCTCAACTGAGCTGCTGTTGATTGCTGGAACCAGGAAGTCTTCCACAGAACAGGGCCTTACTGCTGGATCACTCGGATCAAGAAGGAAGAATCAACAAGCAGATCACTGATCTCAAATCAAGCAATCCAAGACATCAATCAACCCTTCAAGCCTCTGCCCAACAACTCAATGGATCCCATCATCATCAACCGAACCTAAATCAACCACGAGAAGATGAGGATCAAGGATAGAGTATCGGTAACAACAATCCAACACCAATTATCCGCAGAGCAGAGCACTGATGATGGATCTAGGGCAGGGATTGCAACAAGAACACAACCACAGCGAGAAAGAAGGTTCGATTGCTTACCTTTGAAGCCCTAATCGCCCCTTCCACGCCGGCGATCGGGTGGCACGGCTCGATCCAGATCCGGCCAGTGAAGAGGTGGATCGCACTATGAGTAGTGCGAGGAGAGAAGAACGGAGGTCGATCGGTTGGGAGTCGACGAATCTTGCTCCTCACCGTGCCCTAGCCACCTCGCCGTTGACGCTTAGCCGCAGAACTCACGGGACAGAACCCCTCGACCGAAGAAGATCTAGGCTCCGCCGTGCTCCAGCAAGCTCCGACGAACGAGGATGATCGCCAACGGAGAAGCTCCGCTCCCGTCGCCTCCGATTCGTCCGCGAGAGAGAGAATAGAGAATGAAGAGGGGAGATCGGGGAAGAGAGGAGAAAGCTCGGGTTTGGGATCAGCGTTGTAAGGGAGAAAGAAATAAAAGGAAAAGAATTTATAACTCAAAACTTTTCCTCACTTAAACGGGTATTCCAAACAGGCTTTATCCGAACTTGAAATTGATCCCCTCAAAACCTGTCGTACGAGCTCCGAAAAATTCCCAGAAAATTTCTAAAAATTTCGGAAAAATTCTATAAGGCTATTTTCCCAATAACCCTATTAATTAAGTTTTCCGAGATCTCACATTGGGTACCACAGTCCTACATTTAGAGTTCCTTTAATATACCTAAGTATTATTTTAACATATGTTAGGTGTGACTCTTTTACATAGGATTGATATCTTGCACAAATACATACTACAAACAATATGTCGGGTCGGCTTGCGGTTAGGTAAAGTAAGCTACCTATGGCACTCCTATAGTACTTTGGATCTACTAGTATGATAGGTAAAATAATTTTAAAAATTATTTTGAAATTAAGTTTTAAAAAAATTATTTTGAAATTAAGTTTTAAAATCATTTTGAAATTAAGTTTTAAAAATTATTTTGAAATTAAGTTTGAAAATTATTTTGAAATTAAGTTTTAAAATTATTTGGAATTAAGTTTTAAAAAATTATTTTGAAATTAAGTTTGAAAATTATTTTGAAATTAAGTTTTAAAATTATTTGGAATTAAGTTTTAAAAAATTATTTTGAAATTAAGTTTTAAAATTATTTTGAAATTAAGTTTTAAAAATTATTTTGAAATTAAGTTTTAAAATCATTTTGGAATTAAGTTTTAAAATCATTTTGGAATTAAGTTTTAAAATTATTTTGAAATTAAGTTTTAAAATTTTGAAATTAAGTTTAACAATTTTGAAATTAAGTTTTACAATTTTGAAATTAAGTTTTAAAAATTATTTTGAAATTAAGTTTTAAACAATTTTTAAATTAAGTTTTACAATTTTGAAATTAAGTTTTACAATTTTAAAATTAAGTTTTAAAAATTATTTTGAAATTAAGTTTTAAAGATTATTGAAATTAAGTTTTACAATTTTCAAATTAAGTTTTAAAAATTATTTTGAAATTAAGTTTTAAAAATTACTTAAATTAAGTTTTAAAATCATTTTGAAATTAAGTTTTACAATTTTGAAATTAAGTTTTACAATTTTGAAATTAAGTTTTAAAAATTATTTTGAAATTAAGTTTTAAACATTTTTTTTAAATTAAGTTTTAAAATTATTTTGAAATGAACTTATTTTTAAAATTAAGTTTAAGTCAATTTTAATTTTTAATTTCTTAGTCATCTCATCCGATCTAAATTTTCAATCAGGAAACCCTATAATTGTTGTGAGATGAATTATGGTTAGATTTTAGGGTAAGGTTTAACTTTGTGTTAAATTCAGGTTTATCTTTGGGTTTAACAAGTAAGCATTCTTTGGATAAACTTCTAGGCTATGGTGAGTCACAAGGAACTCATTAAAATAACCATGCCTTCGAGGTTTTCAAATAGTCCTACCCATTGAACTTAATGCTAAACCTTGGTCTAACCAGTTAGGATCCATTTAAGGGTAGCTTCGGTCAGTTCCACTTGGCCAAATGCACCAGGTCGAAACCATATCTTCCTAGACATGTGATGCCCAAGCTTCCCTAACGTACTATCATTCAAAAATTTCACCGGTACTGTGGGTCAAGTTAAACTTAGCCCATTTTAATCTAACCTTAATTACCCTGCCGGGTAATCTACTCTTGTTTTACCCATTTCGGGTAGATTAAGTTCAGTTACCCTGTCGGGTAGTTCAGTTGGGGGTGCCAACTATTCTGGATCCTCCATCTATATTTTGAATTTAATTTCAAATTTTTAATTTGATTTTTTAATTTTGAATTTATAATTTAATTTCAAATTTTTAATTTGATTTTTGAATTTTAAATTTATAATTTAATTTCGAATTTTAAATTTGATTTTGATTTTCGAATTTTGAATTTATAATTTAATTTTTAATTTTTAATTTGATTTTGATTTCAAAATTTGTTTTATTAAGATCATGTTTCTTTTAACTCCCCTTGGATCATAGCCTCGATATGGTCTATTGATGTAGTGTATTTGATCCTTCGGGACCCAGTATTGACCAAGTCCAACTTGATTGACCAATTTGGACTTGGGGACCCATGCTTGGACTGATTTACTATTTTGTTTGTTTATTAAGGATAAATAAGATTTATATTTCTTTTTAATTTTATATCCTAGCCCAGTTCTATTGTAAACGGCTCTTTGTGTCCCAAGAATTAGGTGAAGATTCTTGGAGCCCAAAGAAAACCGTTCTAAGGTATTTTTTAAATCCTTGACCTGATTTTTCAAACTAGAATTTTCTTCCTCAAGTTTTTGAACTTGAGTTTAATTTCAAGTCTGAACTTAATCAGGTAAGGATTTAGTGTTAGTCACTTCTTTAAGGACAACTACTTCCTTTAGAAGTGACTTAATCTTAAGGTTTGACTTAGCTAACTTGCGTAATAAATGTTGAATCGAGACGCGCTAGAGGGGGGGGGGGGGAGTGAATGGCACTCGTTGCTAAATCGTTCGATTTTCGAAATCGTAAACTATTGGAGTAATTAAAATGTCATTCAGAAATTAATGCAGCGGAAATGAGATAGAGAAAGACACATAGAAGAACACGGAGGATTTACTTCGTTCGGAGCCTAAGGCGACTCCTACTCGAAGGCCTGCGATCCTTGATCACTTCCGGTGGCCAACAACTATAAGATCGTAAATTTACAAAAGATGATTTACAAAGAAATACAATAAATAAATTATACCGACAATAGGAAATTCTAAATTGAAGGTTTGGGTCGTCGGCGTCAAGTTGCAGCACTTCGAGATGAGTTCGTTAGCAGCTAAATGCAGAAGGAAGACTTGGAAATCATTGATCCAAGCTGCTGGTCGAACCCCCTTTATAAATAGTGTTCAAGGCACCTTGAATGCTACCCAAGGCGCCTTGAATAGGCCGAGTCAGCCGTGGAGATAAGGAGCGAACTGGTCGAATCTTATCACAGATTCAAGGCGCCTTCCACTGTTCACAGGGCGCCTTCATCTGTTCAAGGCACCTTCCACTGTTCATCAAGGCGCCTTGAACAGCTTCTCACAGCCAGCTCCAGTCTTACACCCAAGGCACCTCCAAGCTCCATGAAGGTGCCTCGGACACTGTTCATCCGAGGCTTTAGGTTGCTCCTTTGTACCTGCAAGATACGTTAATCCCAAACACTATCCTGCAATACAAAGTTAGTACAATAAATATGATAAATGAAGTATAGACAGTCTCCAGACTGTCTGAGTCTGACTTTGGGTTTCCGACCGGAAACCCTAGGTCTACCCGACGCCTACTGTTCCCTCTGCGGGGAACGCGTCCTCACCTACTCCACTCAGGAGATTTACCTGATGCCAGTCCGGTCCTCCAAACCGACTGGACTTTCCGCCTAGGGTTACCACCCCCTAGGACCTAGGGTTACCACCCCCTAGGGTTTTTCTCCACCTAGGGTTACCACCCCCTAGGACCTAAGGTTGCCGCCCCTTAGGGTTTTCCTCCACCTAGGGTTACATCCCCCTAAGACCTAAGGTTACCGCCCGTCAGGGTTTTCCTCCACCTAGGGTTACCGCCCCTAGGACCTAAGGTTGCCGCCCCTTAGGGTTTTCCTCCACCTAGGGTTACCGCCCCCTAGGACCTAAGGTTACCCCCCCTTAGGATTTTCCTTCACCTAGGGTTACCACCCCCTAGGACCTAAGGTTACCCCCCCTTAGGATTTTCCCCTGCCTAACTGCAGTTAGGACTTTCCTGAAACCTTATTTAACCACGTTAGATAACAAGGAATCTTAACTTTGAATCCCTTTTCCATTATCAAAACTGAGGTTTGATCGTCGGATGCTTACTGCACCAACAATAAATAATTGACTAAATTGTTAAGTCTAGGAATACTTACAGTGGAGTCTGGCCCTTCGGAAACGGATGTGGATCCGTGGCATCACTCGGACTCGGCCTCTGACTCGCTCTCGCTCTCGGATTTGACGATCTAGTCCCGGGCCATCAATGCGAGTAAACTCATCTGATCGAGTTTGTCGTCGTCGTCCTTCGAAGAAGATTCATCCCACGTCGCCTTCAGGGCCTTCTTTCTTCTTTGCTTTTGGTTGGGGCAGTTGGCTTTGATGTGCCCCTTTTGGTTGCATCCGTAATAGGTTACTTCAAATTTTACCTTCGAACTCGGTTGGGACTCCTTGGATTGGAACGCCTTCTTTTGGTTCTTTTTTGTTGAAGCCCTTCTTCTTCTTGTAGAGCTTCTTTACGAGGTTCACGAGTTCGCTGGTCAGTTCGACTTCTTCATCTTCTGAGTCGGGTTCTTCTTCTGATTCCGGTTCAGTGCTTCGTCGTGATCTCGGTTTGCGCGTTCTACTGGTACCTGCAAGCAAAGCTACACCTTTCTTGGATGGCTGTGCATTAGTCTGCTCGTGAAGTTCGAATTCCGAAAATAGTTCATCTAATTTAATACAAGATAGATCCTTAGAGACTTTATAGGCATCTACCATTGATGCCCACAATGTGCTCCTAGGAAAGGAGTTGAGTGCATACCATATGATGTCCCTATTTTCGACCTTCTTCCCAATTCCGTGGAGGGAGTTAAGGATATCTTGAATTCGCGCGTGTAGTGAACTCGCCGTCTCACCTTCCTGCATTTTCAGATTATATAATTTATTAAGTAAAAGATCCATTTTACTTACCTTAGTGTTGGAAGTGCCCTCATGGAGTTCGATCAATTTCTCCCACAGCTCCTTGCGGAAGAGAACGGACCGACTCTGTTGAGCTCCTCCTTGGTAAGACTGCACTGGAGGGTGCAGGTGGCTTTGGCATTGGCTTCCACCTTTTTGATAAGGGCTGGATCCCAGTTTTCACAGGATGTAGGCTTGCCGTCTGCATCAGTTGGTAGTCGCAGTCCCGTCTTGACTATCATCCAGGTGTCGAACTGGATCTTCAGATATGTCTCCATTCGCCCCTTCCAATACCCGAAGTCTTCTCCGGAGAATAGTGGGGGACGAACAGTGCTATATCCTTCTTGTTGGGCCATTTAAATCTGGCAAATACAAAAAACAAGAAGATCTGTTCTAAGATTGAGTCTTGGATTAGTAGTGCTGGAAGAATAGAAAAAGAACGAGCTCAAGTGGTATTGACCAACTTTGAGCAACACCGATTTTGAAAAGAATTAGAATTTTAGCTACTAAGCTAATTTCTAATTGACTCCAAAAAAAACAAAAAATACCACGGAAAAATATTTTGAATGGTGGTTGCACCAATTCAAAACGACCCCGCTCTGATACAAATTGTTGGATCGAGATGCGCTAGAGGGGGGGGTGAATAGCGCTCGCGGCTATTTCATTCGATTATCGGAATCATAAAACAATCGTCGAGTAATTAAAGCAGCGGAATAAAAATAAGCAAACACACAAGAACACAGTCGTTTATTTCGTTCGGAGCCTAGATCGACTCCGACTCGAAGGCCCGCGATCCTTGATCGCTTTCCGTGTCCAACAACTAAAATATCGTGAATAAGTACAAGGAAATAAGTACAACTGAAATTGAAATAATACCGACAACAGAGTAATAATAAATGAGGCTTCGGGTCGTCGGCGACTGCAACAACACTTTAGAATCGACTCTTGAGCAGCACACAGCAGAAGTAAAGCTTGTAAATTGTTGTCCTGAAGTGCTGCTCGAACCCTGCTTTTAAACAGTGTTCAAGGCGCCTTAAACAAGCTCCAAGGCGCCTTGAAGCTGAGTTCTATCCCGATCAGTTCGCTGCGATAAGCCTTTGACTGCTGGGACCTGAAGGCACCTTCAATGTGTAACGCCCCGGCTCGGGCGGGCCCCACCCGAACCTAACCGGGAACGCTACCTGAATTGCCCATCGGGTTGACGACTAGCTCCACAGACCACCGGAGGTCCTTTCAGCGTGCTTTATCCTCACTCGCACGCACCCTGGAAAACTTCCCAGGAGGTCACCCATCCTCAAATTTCTCCAAGCTAAGCACGCTTAACTTTGGAGTTCTTTGAATTTGAGCTTCCGAAAAGGAAGGTGCACCTTGGTGATATGGATAGTACCATCTAACCTTTAAGCCATACTTAACCAGAATCTTTAGAATCGGGGTATTACACAATGCCCTTCAAGGTGCCTTCAGGCTTCTGTCCAAGGCGCCTTGGCTTCCTCCAAGGCGCCTCCAAGCTAGTTTCGCAGCCAGATAAGGTTTTGTACCCGAGGCACCTCCAAACTCCATGGAGGCGCCTCGGACACTGTTCATCCGAGGGTAATAGTGCACTTTGGTCCCTGCAAGATATGTTAATCACAAAAAACACCCTGCAGCACAAAGTTAGCATAAAATGACAGTATAAATATGGTAAAGAATATTATGACAGTCTCCGGACTGTCCGGGTCTGACTTCGGATTTCTAACCGGAAACCCTAGGTCTACCCGACGCCTTGTAACGCCCACTAAGCTTTTAAGATAAATATGAGAATGATGAATTTGCCTTAGAAAAATATTAGTAGAATGTTGAACCAAAAAGAAATAAAAAGAAATAAAAATAGGGAGTGGTCAAGGATTGAACCTTGAACCTCCCATGATGTAAATGATAGGATTAATGGGTAATAACCAGTTGGGATAGGAATGATATATTGATAGCAAAGGAGGGAAACTCATGATAAGGATGAGAGTAAAAGCTAGCCAAAAGAAAGCAAGAAAAGAGCAAGAGCAAGGCAACTTGCCTTCCTTCTTTTCTCTCCCTCTTCCTCTCCCTTTTCCGTGACTTAAAGAGGACAATTAAGGGGATTCATTCCCCCTTGTTTCATCATGAATGATGAGAACAAATAAATAAATAAAATAAAAAGAAAAAAAAAAGGGCTAAGGGAGAAGGAAAGCAAAAACCAATTTTGCTACCTCTTCCCCCTTAACATAAAAGGGAGCATGTAAAGAGAAGATTTTATTTTTCTCTCATTCTCTCCTCTCCACCACCAAGAGTCTCAGCCCCCTCTCCTCCATTTTCGGCCCCAAAACAAGGTTCCTCCTAGGATACAAGGAAGGCTACCAAGGGAAATCAAAGGAGGAGAACAAGAAGAAGAGACCCTTTCTTCCATCACCACACTTTAGAACCACAAGCGAAAAGGAAGTAAGTATCCCCTCACCTGTGGTACAAGTGGTTTTAATGTGTTTTTGGATTTTATGAGGATTTTAAAACCTAGAAACAAAGTTGTGAAAATTCGGCCAAAGAAAGGACTTGTTGATCCTAGGAATGTTTAATATAAGCCTTGATTCATGATAATTTTTCTATGCTTTGTAAGAAGGTTTTCTCTCATATTTTAATATATATGTGATGCTGGATTAGAGATGTACCTAACCCTAGATTTTCGGCCAAAAAGGTTTTATAAGGGCTAGGGAATTTATTTGTTTACCTAACTTGCACAAAACCCTCTAAATAAATGGTTAAGGATCCATTATTGTTTTCATACTTGAAGGTTACTTGGAACCAAAAGTACCCCACTCACAAGTTTCGGCCAAGGAAGGGTTTAGGGTTAGGCAGACTTTGAATTTAAACTCACCATGTTTATATGATAGAATATAGAGTTTCTTAAAGAGTTGCATGCTTGTATGTTGATAGAAACTCATGAACATCACTTTTAATGTTTCGGCCATGGTAAGGTGGATGGTTTAGAATAGCTTAAACAGATTTTTTTTAACATGCTCAAAACCTCCATGACAATAAGATATGAAAGTTGTTTGATGCTCCCATGCTTAATTAGAGTATAGGAAAATTGGTTGCATGATATATGATAATTATGACCACAAGGGTCCTAGCTTGTTTGTGAACCAAACTTATATGTATAGTTTCTTTGATATTTTTTCCATAAAACTTGTTTAGGTTTTCCATACTTTAGGCCACCTAAAACCTAGTTTAAAGAATTGGAAGGTTTCGGCCAAACATATGCTATGAGATAAAGAAAGGAAAAACCTAGGAAACCTAAGACACAATTTAAATGTATGCTTATAGTGCTTGACTTGATACATGTTATGAAATGTGTTATGACTTTCTATGCTTTTATGCCATTTGAACAAATTCCATGCTTGATGAGGTTCGGTCATGTAGGGTTTAAAGACCTAGAAACCTTAAAATTTAGACCTCATGTGTTAAAGATGCTTCTTATGAAATTGAGATAACATGTTGATTGTGTTCACATGCTTATACAATTAACTATGATTCAAATGGACACCTTAAAGTCTCGGCCATGAAGGGATACATGCCTTAGAAACCCTAGAACTTACATTGAACATGCTCATGTCACTCTCCATGAAATATGAAATGTAGAAAGCTAAAAATTCACATGCTATATGTTGTTAGTGACCTAAATTAATGCTAAGGGAAGTTTCGGCCATGACCACTTGTATGATGCCATTTATAAATTTACACATGATGTTAGAGTAAGTTCACATGCTTGTATGCTTGCTTGAAAACCTAAATGAGTACTTGTAAGTTTCGGCCATGACATAATTTTAAGGGCTTAAAGGATTTAGGAACTAACTCAATTGTGCTTACCATATTCCTTGAAACAAATGCTATAAATATGGTTAAGGTTTCCATGCTTTATGTCATTTAGAACCTTGTTTCACACTTGTTAAGGTTCAGCCAAATGAGGTTTAAGGACTTGGAGAACTTAGAGTCCAAGTAAATCTTGTTTATAATACTTCCTATGAAAATGATATGTGGATGAATTAGGTTCTACATGCTTGGATGTTGTTTAAAACCTGAATTGGCACCTAAGAGGGTTTTGGCCAAGATAAGAACCCAAAGGATTAGGAAGCTTAGTACCCAAATTAATCATGTTACATTGTTCCTTATGATTGGATGAGCACATGATACACTTTTATGCTTAGACATGTATGCTTGTGAGCTACACAAGATGAGAATTTCTACGATATGTTATGATATGTGGGTAAATTTTACATGCTTTGATGATATGATATGAGCTGAAAATATGCATGCTTATGTTATGATATGTGGTTAAATTATGCATGCTTTGATGCTATGTTTAGTGCTTAAAATATGCATGCTTTCATGATATGCTATGTGGTTAAATTATGCATGCTTGATGATATGCTTTATGCTTAAGATATGCATGTTTTTATGATCTATGCCTAAGTGATGCATATTGTTATGATATGATGTATGCCTAAGTGATGCATACTTTTATGGTATGATGTATGCCTAAGTGTTGCATACCTTTATGACATGATGTATGCCTAAGTGATGTATACCTTTATGATATGATGTATGCCTAAGTGATGCATACTTTTATGACATGATGTATGCCTAAGTGATGCATACTTTTATGATAGGATGTGTGCCTAAGTGATGCATGCTTTTATGATGTATGATATGTATAAGTATGACATGTACTTTACTTTATATGGCTTGTACCAAGGGTGGGCTCCATAAGCGCCCCGGGGTCGATGGAATAAGACTCGGGCCTCGTTAGGGATGGGCTCCTAAGTGCCCCTAGGTCGATGGAGTAAGACTCGGGCCTAGTATGTTGCCTTGTAGGGTTCAAGACTTGCTACCTTGGACCTACATAGGTTGCGCGCAATATGTAAGTGGTACATAGCCGGGATCCCCTTTAAGTTGAGATTATGTTCAAGTATATATGTAAGAAGAAATGGTTTTAAAGATCATGAGACATACAAATGTTTTTCGGATACATGTTTTTCAAAATCATATTGCATATACCTTATGATAATTTATGATATGCCATGGCTAGATATGATTATGTTATGTTCCATGATATGTCCATGTGTAGGATATGCCATGACTCCATATGACGATATGCCATGATTAGATACGATTATGTTATGCTTCATGCTATGCTTTACGCTATCATATGCCATGACTAGTTATGATTTCTTCATGTTGCATGATATGCTTAAAAGAGTATGTTACATTATGTCATGACTAGTTGAAATGATGCCATGTTGAGACATTCTTTGATTATACTATGATTTTCGGTTTTAGTGAGTAGGAAAGGAACTTACTGAGCCATGAATCATATTGCATATACCTTATGATGATTTATGATATGCCATGGTTAGATATGATTATGTTATGTTCCATGATATGTCCATGTGTAGGATATGCCATGACTCCTTATGACGATATGCCATGATTAGATACGATTATGTTATGCTTCATGCTATGCTTTATGCTATGATATGCCATGACTAGTTATGATTTCTTCATGTTGCATGATATGCTTAAAAGAGTATGTTACATTATGTCATGACTAGTTGAAATGATGCCATGTTGAGACATTCTTTGATTATACTATGATTTTCGATTTTAGTGAGTAGGAAAGGAACTTACTGAGCCATGAGTGCTCACAGCTTACTGTCCTTGTACCACAGATAAAGGAAAAAGCTGGATGAGCTAGAGGAGCAGCAGGAGAGGCAAGGAGATGTGTGTGGCAGTGGCTAGGCAACCAAATAAGAACCTGCTTTAAAAAAAAAACTTTTAAAGAACTATGCTTTGGTATCATGAATTGTAGTACCGTATGTGTGACTTGATGTTATGTTTCTACTAATTTTGATATCATGTTATTGAGGCCATGGTAGTGTAGTTCGGATTTGATGAAAGGGAAAATAAAAGAAAAGTTTTTATTAAACTAAGAGAATTATTTTAAGTCTTCCGCTGTTTTAAAAAAAAAAAGAGAAAAATTTGTACATAGAGTATCGTAGCCCCGTCCCTTAGGGTTAGCAGGGAGGGCGGGCGTTACACGCCTACTGTTCCCTCTACGGGGAATGCATCCTCACCTACTCCACTCAGGAGATTTACCTATTGGCAGTGCAATCCTCCAGTTCGACTGGACTTTTGCTCAGCACTCGACGCTTCCGGACTTTCTGCTGGACATCCGCTTCCCGGCTAGTCCAGTCTTTCACCTGGTTCACGACACCAGGACTTTCCACCTAGGGTTACCACCCCTAGGACTTTTTCCTGAAGCCATCGACCTGCCAAGACTTTCCGCATAGGGTTACCGCCCCCTATGACCTAGGGTTACCACCTCCTAGGGTTTTCCTTTTGCCTAACTGCTGCTAGGACTTTCCTAAAATACTCAAGCAGACATGTTAAGTCACAAAACACCTTAACTTTGAATCTTTTGCCATTATCAAAACACGAGTTCAATCGTCGGATGCTTCCCGCACCAATAGTGACAACTTCTATCTTCTGTGGGTCTACTGATATACCTTTGCTGGAAACAATTTGCCCAAGAAATTTCACAGACGGTAGCCAGGATGTGCATTTACTGAACTTCACATAGAGATGTTCTCGCCGTAGCTTCTCCAAGACTATGGGAAGATTTTGCTTGTGTTCCTCCTCAGACCGGGAATATATCAGAATATCATTGATGAATACAATGACAAATTGATTCAAGTACTCAAGGAATATTTTATTCATGAGGTCCATTAAAATAGCTGGCGTATTAGTAAGCCCAAATGGCATTACAAAGAACTCATTGTGTTCATAACGAGTGCGGAACGCTATCTTCTGAATGTCTGTGTCCCTAACTCTGAGTTGATGATAACCTGAGTGTAGATCAATCTTAGAGTATACACAGGTATTCTTGAGTTGATCGAATAAATCCTCTATACGTGGTAGTGGGTATTTGTTCTTAACCGTCACTACATCCAGTTGCCGATAATCAATGCATAATCTCAGGGATCCATCTTTCTTCTTCACAAAGAGTACTGGGGCTCCTCATTGTAACACCCCTAGAAAGCCTAGATAAGAAAGTAAGGATAATGAGAGTTTGAAGGTAGTGAAAAGAAGGTATAAATATTCTATGTTGAATATTAAAATGGGAAGGATTTAGATGATTAAAACTTTATGAAAGAAAATGAAGTTGAGAATATAAATCATCTATGCATGATTTATAATGGATGGAATTAATGTAGACAAAATAAAGAAATATGAGATAATATATACATGTATGAAATATTCTAAAGATTCTGGTTAAGTATGGCTTAAAGGTTAGATGGTACTATCCATATCACCAAGGTGCACCTTCCTTTTTATCATTGCTAGAAACTCATGAACTCTTTTTAGGGTTTTTCGGCCATGATAAAAGGGATAGCTTAGATTAGCCTAAACAAAAATATTAATATGCTCAAGACCTCTGTGATATTATGATATGAAAGTTGATTAATGCTCTCATGTTTAATTGGAATGTAGAAAATTAGTTACATGATATAAGACATGTAAGATCACAAGAGTCCTAGCTCGTTTATGATCCAATTTTGTGTATGATGTTTTTAGTAACTTTTGTCATGATATTTACTTAGGCTTTCCATGCTTTAGGCCACTTAAGAAACCTAGCTTAAGGACTGGTAGGTTTCGGCCATGAAGGAAAATAAAAGAAAAAAGGGAAAGAAACCTAGGAAATGCTATACATAATGAGAAGAAATGAAATTATGTTATGTAATATGCCATGATATGTTATAGCATAGGAAATGCTATACATAATGAGAAGAAATGAAATTATGTTATGTAATATGCCATGATATGTTATAGCATAGGAAATGCTATACATAATGAGAAGAAATGAAATTATGTTACGTAATATGCCATGATATGTTATAGCATAGGAAATGCTATACATAATGAGAAGAAATGAAATTATGTTACGTAATATGCCATGATATGTTATAGCATAGGAAATGTTATACATAATGAGAAGAAATGAAATTATGTTACGTAATGATATGTTATAGCATAGGAAATGCTATACATAATGAAAAGAAATGAAAAAGGAAATGCATGAAAGATTGTTAGGGACATGATATGATAGTTATGCATGATAAGTTATTTTTGTATGGTTTGTACCAAGGGTGGGCTCCGTAAACGCCCCGGGGTCGATGGAGTAAGACTCGGGCCTCGTCAGTAATGGGCTTCTGAATGCCCTAGGTCGATGGAGTAAGACTCGGGCCTAGTATGTATGCATGGTAGGGTACAAGACTTGCTACCTTGGACCTACCTATGAAGCGCGCGCATTATGTATGTGGTACAAACCGGGATCCCCTCTAATAATGATATTAATTTCAAGTACTTATAAGTATAAGTTTTCAAATTCATGATGCATTGCCTACATATGTGCTTGAATTATCTGATGATTAGATATAATGTCATGTGATATTATGATATGAATATGAATATGATACCCTTGTATGTCGTATGCTTATGATACCTCGCATGATATTGATATGCAATGATATGAATTCGGTTTTAGTGAGTAGGAAAGGAACTTACTGAGCCATGAGTGCTCATAGCTTACTTTCCTTGTACCGCAGATATGGGGGACGGATATTCGGAACGACGGAGCAGCAGGAGGAGCAGATAGTGATGTGTGTGGTGGTGGCTCGGCAAGAACGATTCGGACAAATTAATATTTTTAGTTATATGATCAATATATGCACATTCGAACTAATCAGAATATGTGATATCATGCTTATTTAAATAAAAGAAATGATTTAAAATTTTCCGCTGTTATAGTATAACTAAAGCATGTACGTAAGTAGTATAAGATCGTAGCACCGCCCTTGGGTAAGAAGGGTGGGCGTTACACTCATGGAGAAACACTGACTTGGATGAATCCTCTATCCAGCAACTCTTGTAACTGAACCTTCAGCTCCTCTAATTCCTTTGGTGTCATATGATATGGAGTCTTTGATACTGGTGTTGTCCTTGGGATCATCTCAATCGTAAACTTGACTTGCCTTTTTGGAGGTAAGCCAGGAAGTTCTTCTGGAAATACATCGGGGAATTTTCAAACTATGGGGATGTCCGAGAGTTGAGGTATACCATCCTGATCAGCCTTAATCATCGATAATAGATACCCCTTGACAGTCTTGAGACAGTAACCTCTGGGCTTGTAGTTCCGAGATAAAGGAAATTCCATCTTCTCTGGTTCCAATGAATACCCACGATGGTTGTCTCGATGGTCGAAAGGTGACCACTCTTGTTCTGCAGTCAACAGTGGCATGGTTCATGGTAAGTCAATCCATGCCCAAGATAATGTCAAATTCCATCATCTCCATCAACAGCAAATCCACCATAAGTGTCCACCCATTGAAGTCCAAAGGGCATCCCCTGACCTTTTGACTGATACTTAATATTTCTCCATAACAGAACGGTCTCCCTGCTTGAGGTTCAGAAACTCTTGGTGATGTGTTAGACAAAATGTAATCGAAAAATATTGCCTCTCAAATGCCTCTCGATACATTGGCCACGTGATGTGTTGTTCCCCAAAGATCGTCTTCTGCAAGTCCCACCAAGTGACGGCCTGATCCCGAAGATGATATACAACTAACTCAACCTTCTCTTCATCTGCACACTTCATGTACCCAAATTTGCCCTCCAAGTTCTTCAACCAACTTCGAGCCACCCAAGGATTAGCACCCCCATGGAACAGAGTAATTCGATCTTTTACAGACTTCGCCAATAAAGGTATTTGGGATCTATCCATCACCCAGCTAGTAGTATCTGGAGTGGGTATAGAAGATGGTACTCCCTACATCTGTAACTCATGCTCCCTAGTAAAGGTTGGAGGATTCTGATCTCTGCTACCTGAATCACCCTCATTCGGGTTTCCTGTAAACTCCATCCCCTGAGCAGCAGGTTCAGGACCCATCAGCACTGTGGGTTGTTTTCGTGGTTAACCCTGTCCACGGGTGCGCATAGTAGTCGACCCTCTTCATGTCATTCCTGTTGATAACAAGTATATAAGTACCATTAGAAAAATGATTTAGCAGTACACAACTTACTGTTGGAACCCCAAGGTGTTTTGATGTGATCAAACAAGTTAGGTTAGGTCATGTTTGGTTTAACCCTTGTGTCTAAGTGTGCAGGAGCTTAGGAACATAGGAAGCCGAGTAGAAGACGCGGCTAGCGAAAAGGGCGGCACGGTGAGAGAGCCGACTGGCTCGGTACGTCCAAGGGACGAGGTGACCATGGAAGAGTACACTGGTGGACGAAAAGAATGTACACGATGTTTGAGGGACGAGAAACCAAGAAGAAAGGCTGCTCGAGGAGAAGGCCGGAACTTGGGTTCGGGTGAGACCTATTCCAGATGGCCAAGATCACCCAAGCTAGCGGAGCCGGAGTGGAAGACCCGGACCAAGACAAGCAGCACTGGAGCAGAAGGCCCGGACCAGAAAGTCAACTTAGTTGACTTAGTGGTCTGGGTGCCCGGATCCATTCCGGGCACCCGGACCGTCCGGGCGCCCAGATCCATTCAGAGCGCCCAAATCGTCCGAGCGTCCGAAACCATTCCGGGCACCCGAAGTTAGACTTTTTCCAGATCACGGTCAAATCACGATCCATATGTTGGGGATAAAGTTTTATCCTCCCCAGGGCGCCCGTAACCCCTTCGGAACGCCTTGACCAAGGCTATAAATATAGCCTTGGTCCCGAAGCTTTTCATCAATCACAAGTAATTCAATTCCAACACTTGTACGCTCCATTTTAGAGTTAAGCTTCTATTTCTTGTGCATCAACATTGTAAGAGGCTTCTTCGCCCAGAGGAGATCTTTTTAGAACACTTTTCATCTACCTTGGATTAACAACCTCCCCATTTGTAACTAAGTAAGATGTGAGCCTCATTTTTTCTGTTCTATTTTTTTTATTCTGTTTATGTAAGTATTTTAGTTGAAAATCTGAGAAAGGGATTATTTTATTTTTGCAGGGCAATCACCCCTCCCCTCCTGCCGGCCTCCAAAGAGACCAACAAGTGGTATCAGAGCGAGGACGCTTCAGAAGGACTAACCACCAACCGAAGTAAACAACCAATGGTCGGACCAAGCATTATTCCACCAAAATTCGAGGGGGACTTCGCACACTGGAAGCGTCGTATGGAGGTATTTCTAAAAATCAATTTCAAAATTCATTTAATAATAAAGTACGATTTTGTAGCTCTGACAAATCAAAATGGAGAGGAAAAAGAAGAGAGTCTTTGGACGAAGAAAGAGCAGAATGACTCAGTAGCAAATAACTGAGCGGAGTATCACTTGCTGAGTGTCCTTCCACCTCAAGAATTCAATCGCATCGGAAGCTACTCGTCGGCCAAAGAACTCTGGGAAAAATTTCTGGAGCTTCACGAAGCATATCCGAAGACAAGCTCGCTAGAAGAGATATACTTCGAAACAAGATGACAAATATCCGTCTGGAAAGAGGTGAGAAAGTAGTCGATCTACATGCAAAGGTAAAAGAGTTAATTATCAGACTCGAGAATCTCGGTGAAACAGTAACCAACCGGGACACCATATGTTACACACTCAACGCTTTTCCCAGAACTCTAGAATGGACATCAATCATCGACACCTATTACATTTCAAAAGACCTGGAGGTAAGTACCCTAGAAGAGTTATTTTCTACTCTTGAATTACATGAAACCAGATGTGCAGGGACAACAAAGGAATCAAGTTAGATAATGGCACTAAATGCAACCAAGAAGGATGAACCCGAGTCAGATTCAAAAGAAGATCAAGAAGCATATATGGTAAGGAATTTTAAAAAGTTCTTTCGATCTAATAAATTTAAAGAAATGCAGAATAAGAAAAATCCAAGAAATAGAAGAATGGTTCGTTGCTACCAGTGTCAAAAAGATGGAAACTTAAAAGAAGATTGCCCAGAACTCAAGAAGGACAAAGAGAAGATGCCCAAGAAGCACAAGAATCATAAAGCTACTTGGGACGATAGTTCATCATCTGAGTCCAAGATACAAGAATATGTCGGGTCAGCACTGATGGCAAGCTATGAAGGGCAAAGTACATCAGAACCCAGCATCGATGAAGGGGGAGTGACTTCAGATGAATGTAGTGAAGCAGGTGTTGGTTGCTACTCGGAAAACCTAATGGTTCCACTGTATAAAATTTTATACAAAGGTCTGAACCTTTTCCTAGCTACCATGTGTTCTTTTAAATTAAACTTGGATCGCCTGCAGAACTTAACACGTTTGATCCAAAGTTTAATCTATTTGTTCTTTTAGGTTTAGACTTGGATCTCCTGCAGAACTTAACACGTTCGATCCAAATCACCTAGGTTATTAATTTCATTAAATATTAATTTCCAAAATTGGCTTCCAGGACTGCATGGCGAGGCACATGGCCTTCTTGGATATGGGAAAACCACCACCGCCTAGACAAAGCCTTTTAAGGAAAGCTAATATTTAATTTCCTTAAATAACTTTAGGTCAACCGAAAGGAACAATCAAATCACAAGGAAAAGAAAAACAAAAGAACTCAACATCGAAAACAGATTCGAAATACTAGAATCGCATGCCTCTTGTATTTGGTATTTTTACAAGGAAATAAAACTAGTATGATGCGGAAATTAAATACTAGTATACCTTTTCTTTTGCAAGCAAAAACCTCTAGGTCTTCTACCGTATTCCTCTTCTAACATCGTGTAACGACCCAATTTTCCCTATTTCAAGTTCTAAAAGTCTATAAAAATATTTGGAAATACTTTTAAAATATTCTAGAGATTTTTAGGAATTTTTAGAGTATTTTTATATAATTTTTGGAGGTCGTTTAGTAGGGTTACAAAAAGAAAGAAGTTTTGATAAAACACGTTGAAAGTGAGACTCGAACCCGAGACCTTGACCCGAGCCGAACCTCAGCCGAACCTAGCCCAACCAACCGGTCTGTAGTTGTTTTGTGAATATATATGGAGCGAAATGTATATATGCAGTAGTTGGAACGTTTAAAATAAATTGGAGAAAAAGGGATGCGGCTGAGAATCGAAGCCCAGACCTGTGGCTTTGAGCAAAGCCCAACGGACCAACTGTGCCAGGGGTCGGTGTTAAACAGATATGCAGTGACAAATATATAAGCTAAAGTTATAATCGAAACCCTAGTTTTAAAAAGGATCGAATTTCTTTTCCCCAAACCCTAAATCCTGTTTCCTCTCCTCTTCTGCGCGGCGTCGTGACTTCTGCTCGGGCGAAAGAGGCGGCGGAGCTAAGTTTCCTTTCTCTGACGGCCGACGAAGGCTTTCTTCCGACAAACCTTGCCGATTTTGATCCCTTTCATCGAGGAGAAGGTGAAGACATAGAGGAATCGCCGAGATCTTCACCTCACCCAGAACCCTAGAGTCTTCCTCCTTCCTTCGGCTGTAAGTCCAAGAAAGCGATGTAAGTGCTTCTCACCTGTAGTAGGAGTAGCTTTCGGATCTTCGTTTTCGTCTTTATCTTCGAAGTGTGTTGAGATGGAATTTGGTTTCCAGTCACAGATTATAGTGGTGTTTTGTTCCTTTTGGATTGCTTAGGAGAATACCTTTGGTTTTGCACGTTTTCTCATGACAGTGAGTTCCGGGTTCTGGTTCTTGATGTCTTAGTTGATTGGTTGAAGCTTTGTTTCCTTCAAATGGCCATGGAGGTCATGGTAGATTGTGATGGCTTTGTTTACCTATTGTAATGAAATATTGGACTGATGAGGTAGATAGGAGGTTGATTCGATGCTGTTCAATTTATAGAATTATCACAGCTTAGTATAAATTTGATTACTGTGATTTTGCCCACTGAATTACAGTGAACTTGGATTCTTTGTGGGAATTTCTTCGATGTTTCTAGTGCATTCCGTTGTGTTTTATTTCCTGTGAGTTCTGAAATTCCAAGTTAGTGTAGTTGTTTGGAGCTGAAAACCACTTCAGCAATACCCATCATTCAAGTTCATTGAAATGTAGAACATTTATATGAAAAGCCTAAGGATTTGCACCATGGAGCATTTATATGAAAAGCTATAGCAAGCATTTAGTTTTTAAGCTTTAAATAAGGTTTAAGTTTCAATTTTGTTCCATGTATCAATTAGCAAGTAGAACAATAAGTCACAACAGTATTAATCACAGTTAGCTAACATAAAGTATTTGTAAACTTCTTAAATATGCTGACCATCATAGTCAATAAAGGAATGTGGAAGTGGTTAGATAGGGTTTTAATATTTCCCTCTTGGAATGAAAAGGATTTTGAAGAATGCTATGTTTGGAGTTTTCATCTTTTTGTCCAGCAACTATGTTGTTATGTATATGAGTAATTTCCTTTGCAGTGCAGTTTTATTTCATTAAGTATTCATTTCCTTTAAATATGCATGATTATGTGTTACCTAGTTGATTTCACTTATAGATGCATATGGAAAAATACCCTATCAGTATTTTGGGTTTAAAGAAAAGTATAAGAAAGATAAAGAAAAGAAAGGAAAAGGCCAAGACCTTAAGTAGATCCCAAAGTCAAGACTTTAGGGATTTTGGCACACAAGGTGCTTATTAAAATGTCAAGGCATTTAAAGAACAAGTAATTAAGATTATAAGTATTTTACTTTTAAGAAGAGGCTAGTACCCGACTTCACAAGGTTGTCGTTAAACAAATCCAGGTGTCCAATTCCAAGGTCTTGGCCCTGGCAGACCAAGGTCTGCTCTTTTAGGATTGGTGGCTTGCTACCTCAACCTATTAGGGAACGGGCATAAGATGGTACTAAGCTTGGGCCCAAGAAGAAGTTGATTATTATTTTGAAGTATTATAAGTATAAGTTTTTGAACAAGTAAAATGAGTTTTACATAAACATAAAGTATTAAAGATTAAGTTTAGAACAAATGAAATAAGGTTCATATAGTTCTGAAAATCAGTAAGTTTAGTTCTTTATTCTACCATGTTTATCTAGTAGATGAGTAGTTTTTCAGGTTTACCTATTAGATGAGCAGCATGATTAGCTATTAGAATTACATGAGTAGATTCCTTAGCTTTTCTTTGCTATTAGTTTGACATGAGCAGATATTTTTGTGCTTTACTTTCTTAGAGAGCATATAGTTTCTAGATCTTTCTGTATACATGCATATTCGTGTTTTTGTGAGTTAGATAGTGCTTACTAAGCAAATTTTACTTATAGACTACACTTCCTCCTACTGCAGATAAAGGAAAAGCTAAAGTATGAAAGGAAGGTGACAAGGTGGTGGTGATGAAGGTGTGTGATGGCTGAACTATGGAGAGATCAAGAGTTTGCTAAGGAGTTGTCAAAACTTATCTGTTTAGAGTTTCCTTTTTCTTTTCTCCTTAATGTTATGATGAAGTTGAGATTGTAATTGGGTCTATTCCGCACTTGTAGCTTGTTATGTCTATTGTTTGAGTTATTGTGTTATTCACCATTGCTAGAATAGTTTCCTTTGAGTTATTGTTTTTTTTATCACTGCGTGGTTGTGTAATTATATGTTCCAGCCGCCTGTGGCTGAGTATACACTGTTTGTATTGTTGATTTGGTCATCGGTACAGGGGAGACTCTGTCGAAATTTTTCGGTAGGGTTTCCATGTGGTTTTTAATCATACCTGTTAAGTAGAGTAGTAGTTAGGTAACGTCCACCTTTAGAGTAGTAGTAGTAGTGTAGAAGGTGGGTCGTTACACATCGGACGTTGTGTGGGCAACGATCTTCCGAGATGAGAAACCACCAAAGCACCTTCTTTGTAACAACCCAATTTTCCCTATTTCGAGTTCTAAATTTCCTTAAAAATATTTGGAAATGCTTTTAAAATATTCTAGAGATTTTTAGACATTTTTAGAGTATTTTTATGTAATTTTTGGAGGTCGTTTAGTATGTTTTCAAAAAGAAAGAAATTTTGACAAAAACCGTTGAAGGCGAGGTTCGAACCTACGACCTCGGGTCGGACTGACCCAAGCAAAACCGGCCCAACCAGCTGAGCTACACGGTTTTGTTAACCTTATAAGGAGAGAATTATGTTTATAGCATAGTTTTGATTAAACCCGAATATAAGAAAGGGAATTAGGTTTTGGATTTTCGGAAAACCAAAACATTTTCTCTCAAAAATCCCTCTCCTTCTCCCTCGTGACAGCGCCTTCTCTCTCGGCGGAAATGAAGAAGAAGCTAGGTTTTGGGTCTCCGGCGCCTGCGAAGCTTTCTTCCGGCCAGCCCTCACCCGTGGGTGGTCATCCCGACAGAGAAGAGCTCGGGGGCACAAGAAGAAGTTGGAAAATCTGCAAACCCGAGCCCTCCGAAAACCCTAAGAGCCTTCTCCTTCCTCCTTCTCGGTTGTAAGTCCTAAAAGCAAGGGTAAGTTACTACTCACCTGCGGTAGGAGTAGCTGTCGGATTTGGTTTCCCTATCTTGCATTCTTTGCCGCAGTAAAGATTTGGAGTTGCCATGAATCTTTAATCCAAGTAGATTTTTCTGAGCATGTAGTTTAATTGTGTATGTTGTGTAAATAACATGAATTAATTGTTGTTTAAACATGTAGTTAGATTCTCTAGGCTATGTTTTATCAAGGCCGATTAGTATCACAGTAAGAATTTCTGCTTAGACCTTGTGATGTCACGGTAAGGAGCAAGAACATCTCTTCTATTCCAAGCACACAATTTCAGTTTACTTGAACAATAATAGCTATTTAATTTAGGCGTGCAATTAAGGGTTGTTTGCTTATTTGTTGAACAGGATCAGTCATGTAGCATCTCAGATTTTCCGTGAATTACAGTAAGCTTAAACGAATTCAAATGTATATAAGCATACAATTTCATATTCTGTTAGTATTTCTGTTTTCGGATCCTTTGATGTCCGAACAAGCATGAATAGCCATATGTGTTACATCTTAGTTCTAGTTTTGGTTTTGCTTTGCTACCTCCATGAACATGAACAGTCCTGTTATCCTAGCATACAGTTTAGATTTCTTAGTTGTATGTTTCTTGTGTAGTTGAACAAGTATGAACAACCACTTAAAATGAGTAAGCAGTATCAGAATTTGATTGACATTCAACGAGCATGAAATGGGTTGCATAATGAGCTTGAAGTGGTTCATATTTTGAGTATACTGTTAGTCTTCTTGCTATAGTCTTGGCTGTCCGGTTTGATTTAAACTACGTTCCCGTTTAGTGCATGATCAATTCTGATGTTAAGCATTTAGTTTTGGATTTCTTGAGTTTCCATGAACATGTACAGCCATTAACTTGAGCATGCACGGTTTAGTTTCCCTTGCTACTTAATGAGCATGCATAATTTGGCACACTAGCATGTTTAGATAGATCTTTCATTGCAACTCAAAGGGCAAGAACAACCCTTTATTTAGTTAGAATGGGATGAGCATTTTCCTTGCAACCCAAAAGGCAAGAACAACCTTTATTTAAAGCATGTAGTGTTAGTTTATTGGTTTTCTTGAACATGAACAGCTATTAAGTTTATCTTGTAGTTTGATTTGCTTGCTTTATTTTATAGCATGATTAGTAAGTTCAAAGTTGCTTTCTTTTGCTCTATTTTATAGCATGATTAGTAAGCTCAAAGTTGCTTTATTTTGCTCTATTTTATAGCATGATTAGTAAGTTCAAAGTTACTTTCTTTTGCTTTATTTTATAGCATGATTAGTAAGTTCAGATTTGCTTTCCTTTGCTTTGTTTTATAACATGCTTAGAGAGTTCAGATCTGCTTCCCTTATGTTATTTTTATATAGTATGCTTGGTTAGTTGTAATCCTATACTTGTTAGATATCTATAGGATTCTAATAGGCTCCAATAAAGGATTATAAGAAGCATGAGTAAAGAAAAAGACTAAAGTCTAGTTAAAAAGAGATAACAAGCGAATTAAAGTAAGAGGCTAGTACCTGACTTCCGAGGTTGTCGTTAAATAAATCCAGGTGACCAATTCTGAGGTCTTGGCTCTGGTAAGACCGAGGTCTTTATCCTCATAGGGCTGGAGGCTCGCTACCCCAGTCACTATTAGAGAGCCCACAAAACAAAGATGGTACTAAGCCTGGGCCCAAAGAAGAAGAAAAGAAGAAGAAAAAGAAAAGAAAATAAAAAGAAAAAGAAAGTGAAAGAGAAATTAAAAGATTAATTTCTAGTATAAAGATATAAGAAAATGAAACAAGTATTATGCTTAGAATCAATAGAAGTTAGTTTCTTTAATTCTAAGCCTACAGTAGTAGTTTCATTATTTTCCTGTCAGTTAGTGAGCATGTTTAGTATTCAGCTTTATTTCTGTATATCATGAGTACATGCAGCTTTCCTTTTAGCATTTCAGATTTAGTATTGTTGCATTACTTTTATGCACTTCGAGTTTTTGTGAGATAGATTAATACTTACTAAGCGTTTCGCTTATAGATTTCTTTTCCCTCCTACTGCAGATAAAGGAAAAGCTAAAGTATGAAAGGAAGGCGACAAGGTGGTGGTGATGAAGGTGTGTGATGGTTGGACTATGGAGAGATCAAGAGTTTGCTAAGGAGTTGTCAAAACTTAACTGTTTAGAGTTTCCTATTCTTTTCTCCTTAATGCTATGATGAAGTTGAGATTGTAATTGAGTCTATTCCGCACTTGTAGTTTGTTATGTCTTATCGTTGGAGTTCTATCTGTTTACTATTGCTAGAATAGTTTCCTTTTAGTTATTGTGACATTATTACTGCGTGGTTGTGAAGTATATATACCAGCCGCATGTGGCTGATGGTTTATTATTTGTTTGTATTGATGATTTGGTCATCGGTACAGGGGAGATTCTGCCGAAATTTTTCGGTAGGGAATTCTCGTAGTCAAGTAGCGTACCGGTTAAGTAGAGTTAGTAGTTAAGTAGTGTCCACCTTTAGAGAGTAGTAGTAGTGTAGAAGGTGGGTCGTTTCATTCTTCTCCTTTCTTCAAGTTTTGGCCAAGCACAATGCTTCCAAAAGATGAAGATCTTTTTTCACCAACCAAGCTCCAAGGGATGTAAGCTTTCTCTCCTTCTTCTCTAAGCTAAAATTCGGCCACCACTTGATCTTCAAGGAGGAAGAGAGGTTCGGCCACAAGGATGGAGAGAAGAGAAAGGGAAGAGGTCGGCCACACCAAGGAAGAAAAGAGGGAGAAAATAATAGAGGTTGTTCTTCATGAAAGCACCTCTACCCCCTCTTTTATAATTCTTGGTCTTGGGAAATAAGGAAATTTAAATAAAAACTTCCGTAATTCTTTTGCCATAAAAAGGAAAATTTATTTAATTAAAAATAATTTTCTCTTCTCCAATTTAATTTGGCCGGCCACTCTTCTCCCCAAATCAAGGAAAGTTTTAATTAATTAAAACTTCCTAATTTGTCTCCAGAATTTTTAAAAAATTTCTCCAATTATTTTTATCCCTTCATGGTTAGTAAAAAGGAAAATTTATAAATTAAAATATTTCTTTTAAACATGTGGATAAAAAGAAAGTTATCTCTAAAAATTAAAATCTCTTTCAATCTACAAATAAGGAAAGATATCAAATCTTTTCTTAATCTCTTGTAGAAACTTATAAAAAAGAATATTTAATTTTTAAACTCTCTTTTAAATCATGAACATGGTTAAAAAGGAAAGTTTTCTTAAAATTTAAAATCCACCTTTTAATCAACAAATAAGGAAAATTTTCAAATTTTAAACTCTCTTTTAAACATGTAGATGATTTACAAATAAGGAAAGCTTTTACCAAAAATTAAAACCATCCTTTTAATCTACAAATAAGGAAAGAGATTAATCTCTTCTCTTAATCTTTTGTAAAAGCTATAAAAGGAAATTTTTTATTTTTAAACTCTCTTTTAAAAACATGATATCCACATAAGAAATAATTTTAATAAAAATCCTTTTTAATATTCTAGTGGCTGGCCACCTAAGCTTGGGACCCAAGCTTTGGCCAGCCACCAACTTGGCTCATCCACTTGGTCTTGGCCGGCCCTAGCTTGGGTTCCAATCTAGCTTGGCTGGCCCCATTGGATGGGTTAGAAGGTGGGTATGTGGTGGGTATAAATCTCTATATACAAGAGGCTATGATAGGGACCGAGAGGAGGAATTGGTTTTGGTCTCCCGATGAAATTAAGCATCTCGTGTTCGCGCCGAACACACAACTTAATTTCATCAATAATAATTCATTCCACTAAAGAACTATTATTGAACTACCGCACCAATCCCAAATTACATTTTGGGCTCCTTCTTATTATGAGTGTGTTAGTCTCCCTCTGTTTAAGATAACAAATGTCCACTAATTAAGTAAGTTACTGACAACTCACTTAATTAATATCTAGCTCCAAGAGTAGTACCACTCAACTTCATCGTCATGTCGGACTAAGTCCACCTACAGGGTTTAACATGACAATCCTTATGATCTCCTCTTGGGGACATTCTCAACCTAGATTACTAGGACACAGTTTCCTTCTATAATCAACAACACACACTATAAGTGATATCATTTCCCAACTTATCAGGTTTATTGATTTATCGAACTAAATCTCACCCATTGATAAATTAAAGAAATAAATATCAAATATATGTGCTTGTTATTATATTAGGATTAAGAGCACACACTTCCATAATAACTGAGGTCTTTGTTCCTTTATAAAGTCAGTATAAAAAGAAACGACCTCTAATGGTCCTACTCAATACACTCTAAGTGTACTAGTGTAATTATATAGTTAAGATAAACTAATACCTAATTACACTACGACCTTCCAATGGTTTGTTCCTTTCCATCTTGGTCGTGAGCTACTGTTTATAATTTATAAGGTACTGATAACATGATCCTCTGTGTGTGACACCACACACCATGTTATCTATAATATAAATTAATTGAACAACTACATTTATCATAAATGTAGACATTTGACCAATGTGATTCTTATTTCTAGATAAATGTTTATACCAAAACCTAGGCTTTTAGTATACATTCTAACAATCTCTCACTTATACTAAAAGACTAAGCTGCCATATCTGCTGTCATACATATGATTCCCAACCCTTCAACATGCCCATAAAAAACTCTTGCCTTAAGGGCCTTAGTGAAAAGATCTATAGGTCATCATCTGATGCAATCTAGGCAGCAACAACTTCTCCTCGTTTATACGATTTCTCGTATTGGGTGGTACTTGCGCTCTATTGTGTTTACTTGCCTTATAGACTCATAGTTTCTTCGAGTTTGCTACTGCACCACTATTATTACAATAAATTGTAATAATCTTTGGACAAATCAGAAATCATATCTAAGTCTATCGTGAGGTTATTGAGTCATTCAGCTTTTATGACTACCTCAGAGGTTTGCCTTATACTCAGCTTCTATGGTGGAGTCCAGAAAAACACCTATGCTTATCACTCTTCCATAGTTATGACTTTACCTCCTAAAGTAAACACAAAAACCCTGAGGTTGACTTACTATTGTCCCTATCCGACTGGAAGTCAAAATCCGTGCAACCCACAGGGACCAAATTAACTGCCTTGTAAGCTAACATATAATCTCTAGTGCCTCTAAGGTACTTCAATATATGCTTTACTGCAATCCAATGTCCTTGTCCAGGGTTACTTTGATATCTGTTAACTATGCCTTTGGCAAAACAGATTTCTGATCTCGTGCATAGCATACATTAGGCTTCCGACAGCCGAAGCATAAAGAACTACCTTCATTTCCTCTATCTCCTTTGATGTCTACGGAGACATTTCTTTAGATAAAGTTACTCCATGCTAAAAAGGTAAGAAACCTTTCTTGGAGTTTTGCATGTTTAAAATGAGTAAAGATTTTTTTTTTCGATATATGAAGCTTGGGATAAGTAAAATATTCTTTTCTTGCGATCCCTTATTACTTTGATCCCAAGAATATATACATTCTCCCAAATCCTTTATATCGAATTGTTTGGACAACCATACCCTTACTTCTGACTATATTTTGATATTGTTTCCAACTACCAAAAATGTTATCTACGT
Source organism: Zingiber officinale (assembly GCF_018446385.1). Lineage (NCBI taxonomy): Eukaryota > Viridiplantae > Streptophyta > Magnoliopsida > Zingiberales > Zingiberaceae > Zingiber > Zingiber officinale. Next base: position 6,650,499 of record NC_056006.1, on the reverse strand, counting down.
ATAATACAAGAAATACCACCACGTTTCTATCACACTTTTCGTATACACAAGACTTATCCGGTTACTAAATAAATCCATAGGTTTGGATTATTTTGATAAACCGGATGTTCCAAGACCTTGAAGCTTTGCCTCAGTCCATAGACTGATTGAGCTTACACACAAGATGCTCTTTGCCCTTTGCAACGAACTCTTCTGGTTACTTTATATGGATGCTTTCTTCAAGACTTCCATTAAGGAATGTTGTCTTGACATCCACTTGCCAAATAGATAAAAGAATCCAGATAGACTTAAGCATGGCTACCAGTGAAAAAGTTTCCTTTTTCATCAAGCCTTGCTTTGAAAGTTTTCACCTTTCTGTCTATCCATCTTTTCCTATTGTAGACCTATTTTACCCAATGGCTTTTACACCATCTGGTGGTTCTACAAGCTTCCAGATTTTATTAGAATACATATATTCTAATTCTGTTATTCATTACTCTTTGCCAAGATGCTGCATCTTTATCTAGGAGTGCTTCATCATATGTCCGGGATCAGGCTCATGTTTATTTTGGATCAAGTCCAAAAGACTCTCTCAAAACATGAATCTTTTAGGTTGTTTGACAACCCTCCCACTACGATTAGGCACTGTCTATAATTATGTATTAATTGTGATACGTGTTGCAGTTTCTTGTGATATTTCATCTTGTACAGTTGGTACTAGATTAGACGTGTCATTTATTAAGAACAAATTTACTTATGGGCTTGTGGTTCATTATATAGTCCTCTTCTAAAAATCAGTCAATGACCTTCTGATTTTTAAGACTATAAACCTACTTTCGTTTCTCTAGGATAACCCACAAACAAGTGAATTCCTGTCCAACTTTATCAGTGTCTTTCATGTGCTAGACCACCCAAATCCGAATATGCTTCAGACTAGACTTACACCCAATCTGCAATTCTATGGGAGTATAGAGTTCTGACTTAGAAGGTAGTATGTTCACTTCCGTTTCCAGTGTATATCCTTAAAACAAATTTGGTAATAACTCATCATCGATCTAATTATTCCATAAGAGCCTTATACCTTCTTTCTACTACATCATTCTGTTGGGGTGTACCAGGTGCAGTTAGTTGGGATTGAATCCCTACTTTTGATAAGTAACTCCTAAATTATCCCAAGAGGTACTTGCCACTACGATCTTACCATAGTGACTTGATACTTTTACTTTAACATTTCTCCGCATCAGCTTTGTACTCTTTGAACTAATCAAAGCACTTAGTCTTGCGGCACATTAAGTAAATGTATTTGTATCTTGAATAGTTGTCTATAAAATAGACAAAATATTCGATACTACCTCTTGTCTGGATAGTCATAGGATCACACAAATTAGAATGAACCAATTCCAACATATCTTTGGCTCCATACCCCTTAGATTTAAAAGCTTCTTGGTTATTTTTCCTTCCAAGTAAGACTCGCAGGTTGGAAAGATTTCCACTACTAATGAACCCAAAAGTTCATCAGCTACTAATGAATCCTACTCAAGTTAATATAACCTAGTCTTAGATGCCAAAGATATTAATGGTTCATTTCCGAATGTTGCTTTCTCTTAAAGTTAGAAGATGTGTTACTAATTTCCATTTGTTGCATCGTGGGAGTTATTGGATTTATAAATTACCAACCAACGTACCAGAATAGATAACTTCCCTATTTTTCTTAACAACAACTTTGTTATCAAAATAGACACAATATCTATTCTTTAATAGTTTAGAAACTGAAAACAAGTTCTTTCTAAACTTAGTACGTAAAGACAATTTCTAAAATCCATATTTTATTCCTATCAGAGGATAAGCATCTCCCGCTACAATCGCTACCACTTTTTGCAGTAGTGCCCATGTAGACGGTGATTTACCTTTTATATAGTTATCGAGTTTCCTGGAACCCCTGCAATGAATTACAGACATGATCAGTGGCTCCTGTATCTACACACCAGGTACCGGTAGATAATACCACTAAACATGTATGAATAAAATACACCTATCTTGTTCTTAATTCTAAGAAAACAATCTACCTTAATGTCCAAGTCCTATTTCCAATCATTACAATTGGGACTACTAAGTCTTTTCTATATTATAACAACTAGGGGATTGACAAACATTTTAAATCCTAAGAGTCACAAAAATATTTGGTCAAGATCAACTCCTTAAAATTCCCATGAATTTTGTATGCCACGATAGTGTGGACGTATACAAAATCAAAGAGGAGATTTTATCCATTAATTTTATTATCTCATCAACTTTACTTTATGACGAATAAAATTAATAGTTGATCTGTCTTTAATCAAATATTTGGTAAAAACTTTTGAATTTAAAATAACATTGATTCCTCAAATAATATTATTTAAATTCACCAACACCTCAAACACCGTGAATTTTGCATGCCACGATAGTGTGGACGTATACAAAATTTAAACATTTGTAAGAGGAGGGTTTTACCCATTAATTATCTTGTCAATAAATCTTTATGAAAAAATAAAATTACCTCAAACACCGTGAATTTTGTATGCCATGATAGTGTGGACGTATACAAAATCAAACATTTGTAAAAGGAGTTTTTAATTTTATTATCTTGTCAACCTATTTATTTGACAAATTAATAGTTGGTTTTCTTCGGTCACTCAAATAATAGCAGTGACTCCGATGGGGAGGATACTATTAGACGTGCCTAAGTGTATATCATTACTTGACAGTAAGTCCATTAATAAGATTGTGCCCCTTCCGATGGGGAAGATCACACGCTCTTAATTAACTTTCTATAGTCATCCAAAATGGAAGTTTAATCTAGTGATCCGCAAACAAGCACATCTGATATGGAGGAAAGCACTCAGAGCCAACGCGCAAGCTTGTTTGCATCACTTACAAACCAGTAATGGAGATCGTGGAATTTATTTAAAATCCCTCTCCCACTTAGTTATTTAAAGTGAGTAATTTTCACTATGCTAGTCTACTAAACATGTATACTAACATGCACACACAGCACAATATAAAAGTAATAAATAGAAAAACTAATTTTCAACTATTATGGCTTTTATCTATTGTTGTCCTCCGTGTGTCATCATCCCTAGCTGCTGCCATCTTTGGCCACTACCACCGGGTCTAGTTGTCGCATCCATCTTGCTCCTTGTTCCGCTGCGCCTCTGGTCCTCAAAAGGTTCCACGCCTTGCAAGATTCGATCCGCGACATAAATAGAATTTTACATTTTCGATCCTATATTCCTCGAAGGAATGTACATGTAAACTAGATCGAACATAAAATAAAATTTACATCCATCGATCCTATATTCCATAAAAGGAATGTACATGTAACTAGATCAAAACTAAAATCCTAATAAAACTAAATACAGCTCCTGCTGTATTATATAATACAATCATGCACACACAATAAATGCCCTTGACATGTCCAAGGGTCCAATCACACACATAATAACAATAAGCCATAATAGTTGGATCCTGCATCCACAAAGTTAGCACATCCTACTATTAACCTGCCTAAATTATGTATGAAATGTGCATAATTAAACCAATACCAAATACACAGAGGCAAAACCCTAGCTCTGATACCAATTGTTGGTTGCTATTCGGAAAACCTAATGGTTCCACTGTATAAAATTTTGTACAAAGGTCTGAACCTTTTCCTAGCTACCATGTGTTCTTTTAAATTAAACTTGGATCGCCTGCGGAACTTAACACGTTTGATCCAAAGTTTAATCTATTTGTTCTTTTAGGTTTAGACTTGGATCTCGTGCGGAACTTAACACGTTCGATCCAAATCACCTAGGTTATTAATTCCATTAAATATTAATTTCCAAAATTGGCTTCCAGGACTGCATAGCGAGGCACATGGCTTTCTTGGATATGGGAACAACCACCACCGCCTAGACAAAGCCTTTTAAGGAAAGCTAATATTTAATTTCCTTAAATAACTTTAGGTCAACTAAAAAGAACAATCAAATCACAAGGAAAAGAAAAACAAAAGAACTCAACATCGAAAACAAATTCGAAATACTAGAATCGCATGCCTCTTGTATTTGGTATTTTTACAAAGAAATAAAACTAGTATGATGTGGAAATTAAATACTAGTATACCTTTTCTTTTGCAAGCAAAAACCTCTAGGTCTTCTACCGTATTCCTATTTTAACCTCGGACGTTGTGTGGGCAACGATCTTCCGAGATGAGAAACCACCAAAGCACCTTCTTCTCCTTTCTTCAAGTTTTGGCCAAGCACAATGCTTCCAAAAGATGAAGATCTTTTTCCACCAACCAAGCTCCAAGGGATGTAAGCTTTCTCTCCTTCTTCTCCAAGCTAAAATCCGGCCACCACTTGATCTCCAAGGAGGAAGAGAGGTTCGGCCACAAGGATGGAGGGAAGAGAAAGGGAAGAGGTCGGTCACACCAAGGAAGAAAAGAGGGAGAAAATAATAGAGGTTGTTCTTCATGAAAGCACCTCTACCCCCTCTTTTATAATCCTTGGTCTTGGCAAATAAGGAAATTTAAATAAAAACTTCCTTAATTCTTTTGCCATAAAAAGGAAAATTTATTTAATTAAAAATAATTTTCTCTTCTCCAATTTAATTTGGCCGGCCACTCTTCTCCCCAAAACAAGGAAAGTTTTAATTAATTAAAACCTCCTAATTTGTCTCCAGAAATTTTTAAAAAATTTCTCCAATAATTTTTATCCCTTCATGGGTAGTAAAAAGGAAATTTTATAAATTAAAATATTTCTTTTAAACATGTGGATAAAAAGAAATTTATCTCCAAAAAATAAAATCTCTTTCAATCTACAAATAAGGAAATATATCAAATCTTTTCTTAATCTCTTGTAGAAACTTATAAAAAAAATATTTAATTTTTAAACTCTCTTTTAAATCATGAACATGGTTAAAAAGGAAAGTTTTCTTAAAATATAAAATCCATCTTTTAATCAACAAATAAGGAAAAATTTCAAATTTTAAACTCTTTTAAACATGTAGATTATTTACAAATAAGGAAAGTTTTTACCAAAAATTAAAACCATCCTTTTAATCTACAAATAAGGAAAGAGATTAATCTCTTCTCTTAATCTTTTGTAAAAGCTATAAAAGGAAATTTTTTATTTTTAAACTCTCTTTTAAAAACATGATATCCACATAAGAAATAATTTTAATAAAAATCCTTTTTAATATTCTAGTGGCTTGCCACCTAAGCTTGGGACCCAAGCTTTGGCCAGCCACCAACTTGGCTCATCCACTTGGTCTTGGCCGGCCCTAGCTTGGGTTCCAATCTAGCTTGGCTGGCCCCATTGGATGGGTTAGAAGGTGGGTATGTGGTGGGTATAAATCTCTATATACAAGAGGCTATGATAGGGACCGAGAGAAGGAATTGGTTTTGGTCTCCCGATGAAATTAAGCATCCCGTGTTCGCCCCGAACACACAACTTAATTTCATCAATAATAATTCATTCCACTAAAGAACTATTATTGAACTACCGCACCAATCCCAAATTACATTTTGGGCTCCTTCTTATTATGAGTGTGTTAGTCTCCCTGTGTTTAAGATAACAAATGTCCACTAATTAAGTAAGTTACTGACAACTCACTTAATTAATATCTAGCTCCAAGAGTAGTACCACTCAACTTCATCGTCATGTCGGATTAAGTCCACCTGCAAGGTTTAACATGACAATCCTTATGAGCTCCTCTTGGGGACATTCTCAACCTAGATTACTAGGACGCAGTTTCCTTCTATAACCAACAACACACACTATAAGTGATATCATTTCCCGACTTATCAGGCTTATTGATTTATCGAACTAAATCTCACCCATTGATAAATTAAAGAAATAAATATCAAATATATGTGCTTGTTATTATATTAGGATTAAGAGCACACACTTCCATAATAACTGAGGTCTTTGTTCCTTTATAAAGTAAGTATAAAAAGAAACGACCTTTAATGGTCCTACTCAATACACTCTAAGTGTACTAGTGTAATTATATAGTTAAGATAAACTAATACCTAATTACACTACGACCTTCCAATGGTTTGTTCCTTTCCATCTTGGTCGTGAGCTACTGTTTATAATTTATAAGGTACTGATAACATGATCCTCTGTGTGGGACACCACACACCATGTTATCTATAATATAAATTAATTGAACAACTACATTTATCATAAATGTAGACATTTGACCAATGTGATTCTTATTTCTAGATAAATGTTTATACCAAAACCTAGGCTTTTAGCATACATCCTAACAACACGGTGAGAGTCAGGCTTCAAGTCTAATATGGTAAGTGAGGTATGTCTTGTTGGGTTTTTCGGGCCGCGAAAACCATTTTTTTGCGTCGCGGAAACCCCGAAACTTCCTAGCCAACGGATCCGTGCGAAGAGTATAGAATAAAATTTTACATGTACGAGTTTACTAAATAGATCTACTCTTAGATCTTTATGTTTAGAAAAATTACCCTTGATGCGTGCCCTTTTCGAATCCCGCTCGTCCAAGGAAGTGGCGGATCTCAAGATTGTCAACGTAGACAATCCTCTAGAAGTATCCACACGAACAAGATGTGTTCTCTACCACACAAGGAAGGAGAAGAGAACACCACAAGTGTACTAGCACTTCTTGATGCTCTCGGATGGGATTGGAAAAAGAAGAAAAGAAAAGAAGAGAACAAACTCCTCTTAAAATCTCTATGTGACTTTCACTAACCTTTCTTCTTGGATTAGACTCACTCTCCTTTCTTCTCCCTTGCTTGAAACCCACGACCAAGAGAAGAGAAGGAACAAAAAGAGAGCTTGAGGAAGAAGATGATGTGAATGTGAGTGAATGAAAAATTCATTCTCATTAAATGTGGTCATTAAAGAGAATAGATTTGTAACCCCCATGAGGTAGCACACTTTGATGATGTGGCACATCATCATTAGTCCTCCTAATGCCAAATCACTAATGATGTGGCAAATAGTCAAGTCAAACTTGACTCTTCCTCTTCCTCTCAAGTCAAGTCAAACTTGACTTAATCTCTCTCATGGTTGATCTAATCCAACCATTTGATTCAAGCCAATTTAATATAACTAATCTAATTCATTTAATTAAATTGATTCAATGAGTCATAATCTAAATTAGACTCATTGAACACATGACTCAACTTGAGTCCAACTCAATTAGCCCAATTAGGATTTCTTTTAATCCAATTTCATTCATCACATGAATCTAATCCTCTTGGTTCATCATATGAACCTAATCTCCATCCACTTGTTCTTTGTGTGTGACCCAATAGGTTCTTTGTAACATTGGCAATGCCCCTAAACCCATTTAGGACCATAAGTAATGAGCGGTATCTAGCAATACATCATTACTACCCAAGTTACAAGAATGTTGAGATCCAACATCACCTTGTGACTACTAATTGTGAATCCTCACAATATATGACAAGTGTCCTTCTTTCCTTGACATTTAGATTGATCAATGTGAGGCATAGACCGTGTCATCCTCTAATCAATCTAAATCTTGAACTCCAAGTAGACTCACTCAATCAAATTAGCTCAATATCCTATATTGACTCATTTGGGCATGGCCATGCACTTCGTGGTCTCACTCTATCAAGAATATCGATGTCGCTCCCGTAATATAGGAGGGATAGATCCCATCTACATCACTCACATCCCTCCGCATAATTTGTTACATACCCATTAATCACCTTTATAGTCCACCCAGTTATGGGTGACGTTTGACGAAACCAAAGTACATAACTCCTTATCTAGGGAACCATGGAGACTTCTGGTCTAAGGACTAGTAGTCATACTAATAGCCACATGAGAAAGTATATGACACTCATATAACGATCCATGATACTTTCTCATGGCAGGTCATTCAGTATACATTCTCCAATGCATATCCATGTGTCAACTTGATATCTCCATATCCATGACTTGTGAGATCGAGTCATCGAGTTGACCTACATGCTAGTTTTATTGCATTAGCATTATCCCTGAATGTTAATACTCGACTAGGAATGATTAAGAGTAGTGTTCCCTATATCATCTCACTATCGATTCAACCAATCGATTGATATAGGTAAGAACCTTCTACTCAAGGACGTTATTATACTTAGTTTATTTGACACCAATACAAGTAAGTATAATAACCAAAAATCAAATGCCTTTATTTATATAGAATATGATACAACAATTCCAAAATACAATCATCAAATGATTGGCTCTAGGGCTCTAGCTAACAATCTCCCACTAGCACTTGTGCCAATCAGTGTAGGCTCTAAGCCCCAATGACCTAGTGTGACCATCATGCTTCCTCTGTGCCAAAGCCTTGGTCAAGGGATCTGCGATGTTAGCCTCTGTAGGTACTCTGCAAATCTTCACATCTCCTCTCTCGATGATCTCTCGAATGAGATGGAAGCGTCGTAGTATGTGTTTGGTCCGCTGGTGTGAGCGAGGTTCCTTCGCCTGTGCTATAGCTCCATTGTTGTCACAATAGAGCTCAATAGGGTCAGCAATGCTAGGAACTACCCCAAGTTCAGTGATGAACTTGCGAATCCAAACTGCCTCCTTTGCTGCCTTTGATGCAGCAATATACTCGGCCTCTGTCGTAAAATCAGCTACTGTGTCCTACTTCGAACTCTTCCAGCTCACAGCACCACCATTTATGCTAAACACGAACCCTGACTGCGATCGATAATCATCCTGGTCGGTCTGGAAGCTAGCATCACTGTAAAAAACATCCTCAACCTGCAATATCTTGCTCTACTCATACACTATGAGAATATTCTTGACCGAGAATATTTACTATTTAAATATCTGCTTACCAAGCACATCTCCACTCCATAGATACACTATGGAAACATGCTCGTTCTCACGGGTAGGCGCATTCCTTTCCTCCAAGCAAGCCGCCGCCCCTCAAGGAAGGAAAACAAGGGGAGAAGGGAAGGGAAGAGGGGTCGGCCACCAAAGGAATAGAAGAGGAGAAAGCCTAGGTTCAATTCTATGAAGGCACTGTTGAGAATTTCGGGCCGCAAAAACCACTTTTTCGCGTGCGGAAACCCCGATTCCCATGCCACCGGATCCGTGCGAAGTAAAATAATTTCATAAAATTTCGAGTACGAGTTTCTAACCCCTAGATCTACACTAGATTTACATGTTAAGAGATTTACCCTTGATGCGATGCCCTTCGCAATCCCGCTCATCCAAAGGTTCGCCGGATCTCGAGATCGTCAAGTGTACGATCCTCTATACGTATCCACACGAACAAACTAGGTGGAGAAGACCAAACAAAGGTGTGCTAGCACCTTAGGTTGTTCGGCCAAGGAGGAGGAGAGGGAGAAGAGAATGAGAGCAAGGAAGAAGATGAGAGTTACTTTGCTTGAATGAAAATTAATCCATCCATTCAACCATAAGTGGCCGGCCACTATTGGAGTTGTAATCTCCATTCTCATTTAATGTGGCCATTAAAGAGGAGATTTGTAACCTCCATGAGGTGGCACACACATGTGCTAAACATGATGATGTGTAACACCATTATTGGCCAATTAATGCCAACTCACACATGAGGTGGCAAATGGTCAAGTCAAACTTGACCTTTCATCTTCCTTCTCAAGTCAAGCCAAACTTGACCAAATATCTCTCATGGTTGATCTAATCTAACCATTTGATTCAAACCAACTTAATATAATGAATCTAATTCATTTAGTTATATTAATTCAATGAGTCATAATCTAAATTAGACTCATTGAACACATGAATCAACTTGAGTCCAACTCAATTAGTTCAATTAGGATTACTCTTAATCCAATTTGATTCATCACATGAATCTAATCCTCTTGGTTCATCATATGAACCTAATCTCCATCTAATTGTCCTTTGTGTGTGACCCTATAGGTTCTTGTAACGTTGGAAATGCTCCTAAAGTCATTTAGAAGCATAAGTAATGAGCGGTATCTAGCAATACATCATTACTATCCAAGTTACAAGAATGTTGAGATCCAACATCACCTTGTGACTACTAATTGTGACTCTTCACAATATATGACATTATCCTTCTATCCTAGACATTTAGATTGATCAATGTGAGGCATAGACCGTGTCATCCTCTAATCAATATAAATCTTGAATCCCAAGTAGATTCACTCGATCAAATGAGCTCAATATCTCATATTGACTCATTTGGGCATGGCCATGCACTTAGTGGTCTCACTCTATCAAGAATATCAATATCACTCTCGTCATATAGGAGGGATAGATCTCATCTACATCACTCACATCCCTCTACATAATTTGTTACATACCCAGTAATCGCCTTTATAGTCCACCTAATTACGGGTGATGTTTGACGAAGCCAAAGTACGTAACTCCTTATGTAGGGATCCATGGTGACTTCAGGTCCAAGGACTAGTAGTCATGCTAATAGCCACATGAGAAAGTATATGACACTGATATAATGATTCATGATACTTTCTCATGGCGGGTCATTCAGTATACATTCTCCAATGCATACCCATGTGTCAACTTGATATCTCTATATCCATGACTTGTGAGATCAAGTCATTGAGTTGATCTACATGCTAGTCTTATTGTATTAACATTGTCCCTGAATGTTAATACTCGACTAGGAATGATTAAGAGTAGTGTTCCCTATATCATCTCACTATCGATTCAACCAATCGATTGATATAGGTGAGAACCTTTCTACTCAAGGACGCTATTATACTTAGTTATTTGGCACCAATACAAGTAAGTATAATAGCCAAAAAATAAATGCCTTTATTTATATAAGAATATAATACAATGAGTCCATACAACAATCATCAAATGATTGGCTCTAGGGCTCTAACTAACAATCTCCCACTAGCACTAGTGCCAATCAGTGTAGGCTCTAAGGCCTAATGACCTAGTGTGACCATCATGCTTTCTTTGTGCCAAAGCCTTGGTCAAGGGATCTACGATGTTAGCCTCTGTGGGTACTCTGCAAATCTTCACATCTCCTCTCTCGATAATCTCTCGAATGAGATGGAAGCGCTGTAGTATGTGTTTGGTCCGCTAGTGTGAGCGAGGTTCCTTAGACTGTGCTATAGCTCCATTGTTGTCACAATAGAGCTCAATAGGGTCAGCGATGCTAGGAACCACCCCAAGTTCAGTGATGAACTTGTGGATCCAAACTGCCTCCTTTGCTGCCTCTGATGCAGTAATATACTCGACCTCTGTTGTAGAATCAGCAACTGTGTCCTACTTCGAACTCTTCCAGCTCACAACACCACCATTATTGCAAAACACGAACCCAGAGTGCGATCGATAATCATCCTTGTCGGTCTGGAAGTTGGCATCACTGTAACCCTTTACAGCTAGCTCATCATCGCCTCCATATATCAAGAAATATTCTTTAGTCCTTCTCAAGTACTTAAGAATATTCTTGACCGCTATCAAGTGACTTTCACCTAGATCTGACTGGTATCTCCTCATCATGCTCAAAGCATACGAGACGTTAGGACGAGTACATAGCATAGCGTACATGATAGATCCTGTGGTTGAAGCATAAGGGATCTGATGCATGCAGTCTCTCTCCTCTCTAGAAAAGGGACCTTGAGTCTTCGAAAGACTCATGCCATGTGACATCGACAGAAATCTCTTCTTGGAGTTTTACATGGCAAACCGAAGGAGTACCTTGTCAATGTATGTACTCTGACTTAGGACAAGCAACCTCTTAGATCTATCTCTATAGATCTGTATCCCTAGAATGCGAGATGCTTCACCTAAGTCCTTCATTGAGAAACAAGTCCCAAGCCAAGTCTTGACAGACTGTAGCAAAGGGATGTTATTCCCAATGAGTAGTATGTCATCCACATACAATATATGGAAGACAATTGTGTTCTCTACAACCTTCTTGTAGACACAAGGCTCATCTTCATTCTTGATGAAACCAAACTATTTGATTGCATCATCGAATCGAAGATTCCAGCTCCGAGAAGCTTGCTTTAGTCTATAAATGGACCTATGCAGCTTGCATACTCTGCTAGTATGCTGTGGATCTACAAAACCCTCAGGTTGTGTCATGTACACATCCTCGAGCAGGTTTCCATTCAGAAACGTGATTTTGACATCCATCTGCCATATCTCATAGTCATGGTATGCTGCAATAGTAAGCATTATCCGAATGGACTTAAACATCGCTATTGGAGAAAAAGTTTCATCATAGTCAATACCATGAATTTGCTTGAAACCTTTAGCTACCAAGCGAACCTTATAGATAAGTCCATCCATGTCAGTCTTTCTCTTAAAGACCCACTTACACCCAATGGGTTTTACCCCTTTAGGTGGATCAACCAAAGTCCATACTTGGTTAGTGTACGTGGATTCCATCTCGGATCTCATGGCCTCTAACCATTTCTCGTAATTTGGTCTCATCACAGCTTCCTGATAGGTGGTAGGCTCATCCTCTATGAGCATAACGTCATCATGGTCAGACAAGAGAAATGAGTATCTCTCAGGCTAACGATGTACCCTATCAGACCCGCGAAGAGGTTTGTCTACTTGAATTGGTTGTTGTTCCTCAACTTCTTGTGGAACAACATCATCCACAACACTTTGTGGTTCCAGTTCAACTTCCATCGAGGCTTCAGTGCTATTGTTCGCATCTTGAACTTCTTCAAGATCGAACATACTCCCACTAGTATTTCTAAAAACAAAATCTCTTTCTAGAAATACCCCAGTCTTTGCCACAACTACCTTGTGCTGACTGGGAATGTAGAAGTAATATCCCTTGGTTTCCTTGGGATATCCAATGAATTAGCACTTATCAGATTTGGGTCCCAGTTTGTCTGAGACTTGACGTCTAACGTAAGCCTCACAACCCCAAATCCTCATAAAAAACACATGGGCATCTCTCCCAGTCCATATCCTATATGGTGTCTTTATCACAGCCTTGGATGAAACTCGGTTGAGTATAAAAGCTATCGTGTTTAGAGCATAGCCCCAAAGAAATGTAGGAAGATTTGTGTGACTCATCATAGACCGTACCATATCTAATAGGGTACGGTTCCTCCTTTCGGATATACCATTCCATTGTGGTGTTCCAGGAGGAGTGAGTTTGGATAGAATCCCACACTCAGCTAGATAGTCACGAAACTCATGGCTAAGGTATTCTCTACCTCGATCTGATCGAAGTATCTTAATACTCTTGCCAAGCTGGTTCTGTATTTCATTCTGGAATTCTTTGAACTTTTCAAAGGATTCAGACTTATGTGTCATCAAGTACACATAACCATATCTACTGAAGTCATCAGTAAATGTGATGAAGTACCTATAACCGCCTTTAGCAGCGACATTGAAAGGGGCACATACATCACTATGTATAAGTCCTAACAAATCAGTTGCTCTTTCGCTGTGCCCACTAAAGGGAGTCTTGGTCATCTTGCCTAGTAGGCATGACTCGCATGTCTCATAAGATTCAAAATCAAATGAGTCCAACAAACTATCCTTATGGAGCTGGGATAAGTGCTTGTCATTTATATGACCTAAGCGACAGTGCCAGAGATAGGTTTGGTTCATGTTATTTGACTTGAACCTCTTGGTACTTATGTTATAGATAGAGCTTTCAAGGTCTAGAATATAGAGTCCGTTCATCAGAGGTGCACTACAATAGAACATATCTTTTAAATAAATAGAACAACATTTGTCCTTTATTATAAAAGAGAAACCTTTCTTATTCAAACAAGAAATTGAAATTATGTTCTTAGTTAAAGCAGGCACATAACAACATTTATCTTATTCTAATACAAGCCTAGAGGGCAGAGATAGATGATAAGTTCCTACAGCAACAGCAGAAACACGTGGTCCATTGCCTACTCGTAGGTCCACCTCGCCCTTCGTCAATGCCCTGCTATTTCTCAGCGCCTGCACATTAGTACAAATGTGAGAAGCACATCCGGTATCTAATACCCATGATGAAGAAATAGATAGATTGACTTCTATAACATATATACCTTTAGTGGAAGTCTCACTTCGCTTCTTCTTAAGATCTTCCAGGTACACCTTGCAGTTCCTCTTCCAATGCCCGGTCTGACCGCAGTGGAAGCAGGTAACATCCTTGGCGACCCCTCCTTTAGGCTTCAGTGCCTTTCCTTTGCCCTTGGCTTGGGACTTTCCCTTGTCTTTGGGCTTGCCCTTGCCCTTATGTTTCTGAACCATCATAACAGTGTTGGGCTTAACCTTCTTAAGGTTGAGCTCAGCAGTTCGTAACATACTAAGCAGTTCGGGCAGTGACTTGTCAATTTCGTTCATGTTGTAGTTTAGAACGAATTGACTATAGCTATTTGACAAGGATTGCAAGATCAGGTCAGTGGCCAACTCTTGGCCAAGTGGGAATCCCAACCTCTGTAGGTTTTCTATGTACCTAATCATTTTGATTACATATGGGCCTACGGGAGTTCCATCTGACATCATGCACTGAAATAGTGCCCTTGAGATCTCAAATCTCACGTGCCGTGCTTGTCCTTGATATAGTTGACGAAGATGTTCAACCATATCATAAGCACACATTAACTCATGTTGCTTCTAAAGCTCAGAGTTCATGGTCGCGAACATAAGACATGACACATCTAATGCGTCATCTTGATGCTTCTTCTAAACATCTTTATCAGCTCACGTGGCATTGGTAGGAGGAGCCTCTGGAATGGGCTGCTCCAAAACATACATTTTACGTTCTTGGGTGAGAACTATTCTCAGATTCCTGTACCAGTCCAAGAAATTTACTCCGTTGAGCTTGTCCTTGTCAAGGACAGAACACAGAGAGAAGGTGTTCGTGTTTGACGTCATGGTTATCTACAACAGAAAAATGCAAAAAATAAATATCATATTCTTTTAATCATTTAATTAGGCCTTTAACTAAATGATGCTCCCACTGAATTATATAATTCAAGTCGGACAAGATCCACATCATACTATGCCTTGAGTTAGCTTTGGCTAAATTGCCCAAGACTTAGTATGATCGGTAGGTAACTAATTACCAATTACATCTCTATGCAACTCTTGTTTATAGGATCAAGATCCGCATTTATATTAAAACTCGAGTTAGCTTTGGCTAATACGCCCAAGAGTTAATATAAACGTGATTTTATCCTACCTTTCCAACCATTGGATAAATGCCTAGAGTTAAACTCGATCCAATTGAGTTAACTAGTTACTCAATCTAATTGAGTTGTACTCACCCATGCGTTGATAGGCGGGACCAAGATTGCCCATCCGTACCCTACCAAGATAATATGTGTTGCTCTGCTTTGACAGATTCAACAACACATGTGATCGAGGTAGTGATAGGTATTACGGCATGGTAGGCATTTGAGTTGACGCGATTGAGATCTAATCTAATCGATAGGGTGCATCTTGTACACGCTTTAGATCTAATCTAATCGTTAAGGCGTTAATTAATTACTATACTAGCATGCATCACATATACACACACAAGCAATTAATTAAATATTTTTTTTATGATTAGTCATGGTCCTACTACGATCTTCTCAAGCCAATGAGAAGATCGGATGGTCAACCTAGGGTCAACAGCTTCTCAAGCTCCTCCCTTCGACCACCTTGTGTTGCTTGGGCCCTTCTCGTAACTCCGTCTCGAGTGGACCTTCCACCGCTCCAATTTTGTACATTACAAATTTTGAAACTTGAGTTACATTCGAGTCTAAACTAATTTACAACAAGAATAAAAAGAGAGGCACGACGCGTAGGTCGCGTATCAAGTATACAACACACACAACACAAATGACGGCGCGCAGGCCGTAATATGAATTACAACACAATTTTCAAATCCAATTTGGGTCTTTTGGGCCACTATCACAAAATAATACATAATTCTAAATTATGTATTTCTATAATTTTTACTACAATTTTTACAATTTTTATGAGTAAAATTCCCGGCGGTCCCTTTTTGCAGGTTTTCAAGCACAATTGCGGAACGAAGCCCCTTGCGGGGTCAGGGGCAGCGCCCCTACCTGCGATATAACCATCGCGAGTGTTCCTTAGCGATCCTACAGCACCTTAGCCCACTGTCCCAAAAAGATTTGGGGCGAAACCTTGCCGTTTCGGAAAAATCTTCTCGGTAGCCGAAGCCTACAAGTGTCGAAACACTTGTGCTTCGCTTCTACAAGAAAAATACCCATAAAAACTATAAAAATAGGAAATTCACAGAATATTACAGAACTTATATTTTTCATAAAAATTCAAATTAAACTCGTACAAGACTTCGCACATGGCTCTTATACCACTATTGGGAATTTCGGGCCGTAAAAACCGTTTTTCGCGTTACGGAAACCCCAATTCCCATGCCACCGGATCATGAAAAGTAAAATAATTTCATAAAATTTTGAGAACAAGTTTCTAACCCCTAGATCTACACTAAATTTACATGTTAAGAGATTTACCCTTCATGCGATGCCCTTCACAATCCCACTCGTCCAAAGGTTCGCCGGATCTCGAGATCGTCAAGTGTACGATCCTCTATGCGTATCCACACAAACAAACTAGGTGGAGAAGACCAAACAAAGGTGTGCTAGCACCTTAGGTTGTTCGGCCAAGGAGGAGGAGAGGGAGAAGAGAATGAGAGCAAGGAAGAAGATGAGAGTTACTTTGCTAGAATGAAAATTAATCCATCCATTCAACCATAAGTGGTCGGCCACTATTGGAGTTGTAACCTACATTCTCATTTAATGTGGCCATTAGAGAGGAGATTTGTAACCTCCATGAGGTGGCACACACATGTGCTAAACATGATGATGTGTAACACCATTATTGGCCACTTAATGCCAACTCACACATGAGGTGGCAAATGGTCAAGTCAAACTTGACCTTTCATCTTCCTTCTCAAGTCAAGTCAAACTTGACCAAATCTCTCTCATGGTTGATCTAATCTAACCCTTTGATTCAAACCAACTTAATATAATGAATCTAATTCATTTAATTAAATTGATTCAATGAGTCATAATCTAAATTAGACTCATTGAACACATGAATCAACTTAAGTCCAACTCAAATAGTTCAATTAAGCTTAATCCAATTTGATTCATCACATGAATCTAATCCTCTTGGTTCATCATATGAACCTAACCTCCATCTAATTGTCCTTTGTGTGTGACCCTATAGGTTCTTGTAACGTTGGCAATGCTCCTAAACTCCTTTAGAAGCATAAGTAATGAGCGGTATCTAGCAATACATCATTACTACCCAAGTTACAAGAATGTTGAGATCCAACATCCTTGTGACTACTAATTGTGACTCTTCACAATATATGACATTGTTCTTCTATCCTAGACATCTAGATTGATCAATGTGAGGCATAGACTGTGTCATCCTCTAATCAATATAAATCTTGAATCCCAAGTAGATTCACTCAATCAAATGAGCTCAATATCTCATATTGACTCATTTGGGCATGACCATGCACTTAGTGATCTCACTCTATCAAGAATATCAATGTCATTCCCGTCATATAGGAGGGATAGATCCCATCTATATCACTCACATCCCTCTGCATAATTTGTTACATACCCAGTAATCACCTTTATAGTCCACCCAGTTACGGGTGACGTTTGACGAAGCCAAAGTACGTAACTCCTTATGTAGGGATCCATGGTGACTTCAGGTTCAAGGACTAGTAGTCATACTAATAGCCACATGAGAAAGTATATGACACTCATATAACGATCCATGATACTTTCTCATGGCGGGTCATTCAGTATACATTTTTCAATGCATACCCATGTGTCAACTTGATATCTCTATATCCATGACTTGTGAGATCAAGTCATCGAGTTTACCTACATGCTAGTCTTATTGCATTAACATTGTCCCTGAATGTTAATACTCGACTAGGAATGATTAAGTGTATTGTTCCCTATATCATCTCACTATTGATTCAACCAATCGATTGATATAGGTGAGAACCTTTCTACTCAAGGACGCTATTATACTTAGTTATTTGGCATTAATACAAGTAAGTATAATAGCCAAAAAATAAATGTCTTTATTTATATATGAATATGATACAACGAGTCCATACAACAATCATCAAATGATTTGCTCTAGGGCTCTAACTAACAGGCACCCTCTACCTCTCATTGGTAATCCTTGGTCATGGAAAAAAAGGAAAGTTTTAAACATACTTAAAACTTCCTTATTTGTGGCCTCTCTTTTAAAAAAGAAAATTTTAATAACAATTAAAATCTCTCTCTTTTAAATTTCCTATTGTACATGGCAATAAAGGAAAGTTTTAAAATTAATCTCTCTCTTTTAAAACATGCAGACAACTACAAAAAGGAAAGATTAATTAAAACTTCTCCTTTTAAATCATGGTTACAAAAAAGGAAAGTTTTATCAAAAATTCAAATCTCTCTTTTAAAACATTATAGATAACTACAAATAAGGAAATATTAAAATCTCTCTTTAAACTTTTGTAGATAGCTATAAAAGGAAAGATTTTAAAATTTTAAAACTCTCTTTTAAAACCATGTGGATGACTATAAAATGATAGATTTTAACAAGAATAAAATCTTCCTTTTAATTTCCTTGTGGATGCTAAAAAGGAAAGTTTTAAACAAAATTAAAATCTTTCTTTTAACCATTGTAGATAACTACAAAATGGAAAGATTTTAACAAAAATAAAATCTCTCTTTTATCTATTGTAGATAACTACAAATAAGAAAAAATTTTAACAAAATTTTGTTTTAAAACAAAACTTCCTTTTCCTTTACCTATTGTCGGCCCCATGCTTGGTCACCAAGAATGGCTTGGTCGGCCACTACATGAGCTCCAAAATAATGCTTGGCTGGCCCCCTTGCTCCAAGCAAGGATGTGTCCGACCCATTATTTGGGTAAGAAGTGGACTTTGTGGATATAAGGCTTTATAGAGGCTATAACAGGGACCGAGAGGAGAAATTGGTTTTGGTTTCCCAATGAGCTTGAGCTTCCTGTGTTCGCTCTGAACACGCAACTCAAGTTAAAGAGTTATTATTGAACTACCGAACCAATCCCAAATTACATTATGGTCTCCTTCTTATTATGAGTGCATTAATCTCCCTATGTTTAAGATATCGAATGCCCACTAATTAAATGAGTTACTGATAACTCACTCAATTAATATATAACTCCAAGAGTAGTACCACTCAACTTCATTGTCATGTCGAATTAAGTCCACCTACAGGGTTTACATAATAATCCTTATGAGCTCCTCAAGGGGACATTATCAACCTAAATTATTAGGGCACAGTTTCCTTCTATAATCAGCAATACACCATATAAATAATATTATTTCTCAACTTATCATACCTATTGATTTATCGAACTAAATCTCACTAATTGATAAATTAAAGAAATAAATACTAAGTATACGTGCTTGTTATTATATCGGGATTAAGAGCATACACTTCCATAATAACAGAGGTCTTGTTCTTTCATTTAGTCAGTATAAAAAGAAACTACCTCAAATGATCCTGCTCAATACACTCATAGTGTACTAGTGTAATTTTATAGTTAAGATAAACTTAGTACCAAATTAAATTACAACCACTCCAATGGTTTGTCCCATTCCATCTTGGTTGTGAGCTTCTATTTATAATTTATAAGGAACTAATAACATGATCTTCTGTGTGTCACCTCACACCATGTTATCTACAATATTAATTAAATGGACAAGTACACTTAGCATAAATGTAGACATTTGACAAATGTGATTCTTATTTCAAAATAAGTGTTTATACAAAAAGCTAGACTTCTAGTATACATTCTAACAGTTTGGAGGAATGGATTTTTAGTTGATTACCTATAGGAAGTGGTCAACAACCATGTGCTTTGGACTAGTAGTTGCATGCTATGTATCAACACTACATGAAAATTGGAATTTAACATCACGTAAAAGATAATGGTTTTTTAAAAAGCGCTGTCTTCTTTTTTTACAATACTTTTAGTGAAAAGCGTTGTCTATCTCTTTATTTTTTTACTTATAGACAATGATTTTTTAAAAACCATTGTCTATTACTAATTTTTGTAGGTCAAAGACAAGGATTTTTCAAAAGAATTGTCTATTAGCATTTTTTTAGTGTCTACGACAATAATTTTTAACAAGCATTGTCTATTGTCAAGTTCTCATCTAAATCTAGGATGATATGAATCGTTGGATCAAGTAAAGAGTAGAAAAATCCTAGATTTCACTCGCCACCCACTTATCTCCTGAATACCTCCCAAACCCCTCTCACATGTCTTCGATCTCCTCTCGAACCCCTCTTACGTGAACCTCATCTCACACCCTCTCCGTCCAACTCCTCTCTGGTGAACCCCTTTGTGAACCTATCCTCTGAGCTCCTCATTGCCGAATGAAGTTGAGCAACATTTCCTTTCCCAGGCATATATAAGGCAAGAGAACGTGTTCCTGGGGACACTCATCGTGTGAGAAACCATCACCTACTCGGCCCACTTGTAGCTTTGGGCTATAGGCAAGAGGGAGGCAGAGGTGGCAGTGGTGGCGGAGGTGGTGGAGATGACGATCCTTGAGATGGGACTGCAAGAGTGTGCGGACAGGTTGTTCGGGAAATGGCACATGAGGGGGATCAGCGGTGGGGAGAAGAAGAGACTGAGAACCTCTCCTCCATGCACTAGCCTAGCAGTGAGGTCTTCGACCTCCTCTATGACTTCAACCTGACCGTGTGATTCTACACAACCGTGCAATGAATCAAAGAAGAAGATGGCCACGACCCTGTGAATCCACTCTGTTGTGTGGCCTTCCAGAGGAGAAACAGAATTTGGCCGTGTGACCTCACACTGTCGTGGCTAGCTTCTTCTTTACTTCATTGCACAGCCGTGTAGAATAACATGGCCAAGGTCTTCTCCTTCTCTGGTAGGTGGCACAACCAAGTGGGATTCACACTGCCAAGTCCCTTTTTCTTTATTTGCTCCCCGAGATTGTCTCTGAACGTCATTTTCACTCTAAAAGTGGCTCCTATCAATAGAAAAATACACAAAGAGCAGATCTTTGATAAAGAAGAGTAATTATGCTGAAAATATAACAAGAGGTGTAAAAATACACAGATCAATTGTAGACAAAGTACGTGAATGTGCGTTAAAGTATGCATAAAAGTATTTATAATCAACGCACATCAATAACCCATCATACAATGATAGCTCCACTTGAGATTCAAGAACCTTTAGTGACGAGTCATGCATACAAGGGTAGAGGAGTACTATCACTATATAGCTTGTTGAAATAACTATTAATTGACGCTCTGCCCCTCGATGATCATCAACTATTATTTCCACTAAGTAACAGTTGGATTTCATTTATGTTTATCAACTAACACAACCTTCTCTACAACATTGTGGGTTATATATATCTATGTACCATAAAGGTTATCTAAACATATTCAATCGGTCCATGAGTCAGGATCTCCCATGGAATAGCATTAGGCGAGTTCACTAATCATCACCTTATTAACCATTATACCTCAATTCCTCATTTTAGGTTCAAATACTCCAGACAATGGGCTATACTAAAGGAGGTAGAGAAGTACTCTCTCTCTCTTAAAAACACCTCAAAGTAATCACTAAGTGATTCCTTGTTCCCAAAAGTTATCTTCTGTATTTTCCTTCATGTGGTGCCTGGTCAAATAAAGGATAAGAAGCTAACTTCATCATTTCCACACTAGTAAAAGTCATATATCCGAATGTACTCTCCAAATTATATACCCTAGTCATGGTTATATCTCATAAGTGTTAAACAGCTATCTCTACACTTTTCCATATCAGTGGGGGTCATCTACCCGAATATATCTTCTAGGTTATCCAAATGAGGTATATACAGTTGATGGTAAAAGTCCTCATGGAATAAGATACACTGATCGTCTATTGACTAGTCAAGCCTACAATGTATATATCTAATTCAATTCTTTCTACGTCTGTATAAGTTATGTATTCAAATGTTCCTTCTAGGTTACCTAACCAGGCACAAGCGACTCAAAGGTCAGAAACTCCATGAAATAGACTAAATTTGTCCTCTACTAATTGAGCCAACATGAATCAATCGGTTCTCTACTAACCAAGCCAACAAGCGTATACAAATCTATCTTTCACTTAGCTGGTAGCAGTAAGAGTTGGTACCACTGGTGGTAGGGTAGGATCAATTTCCTGAGACTATAATCTCTGATCTCCACTAGGTTGTTGATAGATTTGACCCTCACTTTTCGATTTGATATCAGTTGATGCTACTAGAGAATCAACATGCTCTTCATCAAGGTCAAGTTGTAATGCCCGCCCTCCCTGCTAACCCTAAGGGACGGGGCTACGATACTCTACATACATATTACAGCGGAAGACTTAAAAACATTTTCTTAGTTTAATAAAAACCGAACTACACTAATATGGTTTCCATAACATGATAACAAGATAAATAAATATAACATCAAGTCAACCATATAGTACTACAACTTACGAAACCAAAGCGTAATTCTTAAAAGGTTCTTAAGCAGGTTCTTATTTGGTTGCCTAGCCACCGCCACACACATCTCTTTGCCTCTCCTGCTGCTCCTTTAGCTCATCCAGCTTTTTCCTTTAGCTGTGGTACAAGAAAAGTAAGCTATGAGCACTCATGGCTCAGTAAGTTCCTTTCCAACTCACTAAAACCAAAAATCATTACATAATCAAAGAATATATCAACATAACATGATCTCAACTAGTCATGGCATAACATATCATACTCTTTAAGCATATCATGCAACATAACAAAATCATAATTAGTCATGGCATATCATCTCTTAATGCATAGCATGAAATATAACATAATCATATCTAATCATGGCATCTCATCTCTTAAAGCATAGCATGAAACATATCATAGTCATATCTAATCATGGCATATCATAAATCATAGCATTATCACAACATGATCATAAAGTATATGCAATATGATTTTGAAAACATGTATCCGAAAAACATGTGTATGTCTCATGATCTTTAAAACCATTTCTTCTTACATATATACTTGAACATAATATCAACATATTCAGGGCCCCGGCTTAGTACCACATACATACATAATGCGCGCATCCTAAGTAAATCCAAGGTAGCTAGTCTTGAACCTACTAGGAAACTAGGCCCGTAGCTCGACCTAGGGGCACGTAAGGAGCCCACCCTTTACTAGGCCCGTAATTCGACCTAGGGGCGCATAAGGAGCCCACCCTTTTGGTACAAGCCATTCAAAGTAAAATACATGTCATACTTATACATATCATACATCATACAAGCATGCATCCCTTAGGCATACATCATATAAAAGTATGCATCACTTAGGCATACATCATGTCATAAAAGTATGCATCACTTAGGCATACATCATATAAAAGTATGCATCACTTAGGCATACATCATATTAACATGCATATCATAAAAGCATACATATTTTAAGCACATAGCATATCATCAAAGTATGCATATTTCCTTCCACATAGCATATCATAAAAGCATGCATATTTTAAGAACATAATCACTTCATCAAAGCATGCATATTTCTATCCACATGGCATATCACAAAAGCATGCATATTTTAAGCACATAGCATATCATCCAATCATGCATATTTCTATCTACATAACATATCATAAAAGCATTCATATTTTAAGCACATAACATATCATCAAAGCATGCATATTTCTAAGCACATATCATATCATGGAAAGTAGAAATCACAAGCATACATGTTTAAGCATAAGGGTGTATCATGTAATTATACTATCATAAGAAACATGGTAACATAGTTAGCTTGGGTTCTAAGCTTCCTAATCTCTTGGGTTCTTATCATGGACGAACCCCCTTAGATCTCAATTTAGGTAAAAACAACCTCCAAGCATGTGGAACCTAAATTATCATTACATAAATTTCATAGGAAGCATTATAAGTATGATTTACTTGGTTTCTAAGTTCTCCAAGTCCCTAAACTTCATGTGGCCGAACCCTATCAGGTGTGAAACAAGGTCCCAAATGTCATGAAAGCAAGGAAACCTTAAACCACATTTATAGCATTTTTTCCAAGTAACATAGTAAGCATATTGAGCTAGTTCCTAAGTCCTTCAAGCCCTTAACATATGTCATGGTCAAACTTTTAACAAGTGTTCATTAGGGCTAAAAACAAATATACAATCATGTGAACTTGAACTAACATCATGTATAAATTCATAACAAGACATTATACAATATGTATGGCCGAAACTTACCCTAGCCTCAATTAGGTCATTAAACAACATATAGCATAGGAACTTTGTCTTTCTACTTATCATATTTCATGTAGAGTGACATAAGCATATTTAATTTTTGCTCTAGGGTTTCTAGGGCATCTATCCCTTCATGGCCGAAACATACAATGTTCATTTAGGTCATGGAAAAATTATACAAGCATGTGACACAATCAACACATTACCCTATTTTCATAAGAAGCACTTTTAACACATTTGGTTTCATTTCTAAGGCCTCGAGGTCTTTTAAACCCTACTTGGCCGAAACTCAACAGTATATAAACTTGCTTCAAATAGCCTAAAAGCATAAGAAATCATACAAGTTTCATAGCATGTATAAAGACAAGCATAATAAACATACATATGAATTGTGTCTTAGGCTTCCTAGGTTTCTTTCCCTTTTTCTTTTATTTTTCCTCATGTCCGAAACCTACCAATCTTTAAACTTGGTTTTAAGTGGCCTAAAGCATGGAAAACCTAAGTAAGTTTCATGGCAAAAATTACTAAGAACATCATATACAAAGTGGGTTCATAAACACGCTAGGACTCTTGTGATCTTACATGTCATATATCATGTAACAAATTTTCTATACTCCAATTAAACATGAGAGCATTAAACAACTTTCATATCATGATATCACAGAGGTCTTGAGCATATTAGAATTTTGTTCAAGCTTTTCTAAACTATCCATCTTATCATGGCCGAAAATCTAAAATAAGAGTTCATGAATTTCTAGCAATGTTCAACATGCAATTCTTTAAGAGAACTCTATATTCTATCATACAAACATGGTTACTTAAATTTAAAGGTCTTCCTAACCCTAAGCCCTTTTTCTTTGCCAAAACATATAAATGGATTTCTTTTGGTTCCAAGAAACTTTCAAGCAAGAAAACCAATAAAAGACCCTTAGTAGTTCATGGAGGGAATCTTGTACTAGTTTGGTTACACCATGTTTTCCCTAACCTCCTTAAAATATTTTTGGCCAAAATTCTAGGGTTAGGCACTCCTCTGATCAAGCATCAATTAGGTATAAAAACATGAAGAAAATCCTTCCTACATAGCATAGAAAACATATCATAAAATAAAGACTTGTTTAAACCTTCCTAGATTTGAAAACCCTTTCTATAGCCGAATTTTCTTAAATTCTTTCCTAGGTTTTCTATTCCTCATAAAATCCGAAAATCACATAAAAAGCCTTGTACCACAGGTGAGGGGAAGCTTACATCCTTTTCTCTTGTGGATCTAAGGTATGGTGATGGAAGAAGTAGCCTCTTCTTCTAGTTCCTTTCCCTTGATTCCCTTGCTAAGTCCTCCTTGTATCTTAGGCTTTCTTAGGGGAAAAACCTTGGCTTTGGGGCCGAAGATGGAGGAAAGGGAACTGATGGTTTCGGTGAGGGAGAGGAAGAATGAGAGAAAATGAGAGAAAAATAAACTTCTCTTTTCTTGCTCCCTTTTATGTTAAGGGGGAAGAGGTAGCAAGATTAATTTTTGCTTTCCTTCTCCCTTAACCCATTTTCTATTTTTCTTTCATTTATTTTATTTTCTAATTTATTCTCACCATTCATGATGAAATAAGGGGGAATGAATCCCCTTAATTCCTCTTTAAATTTTTGGCAAAAGCAAAGAGGAAGAGGGAGAGAAAGGGAGGAAGGCAAGTTGCCTTTCTCTTGCTCCTTTCTTGTTTTCTTTTGGCTAGCTTTTACTCTTACCTTTATCATGAGTTTCCCTCCTTTGCTATCAACATCTTCTCTCTATCCCAATTGGTTTCTACTAATTAATTCTATGAAATATAATATAAGAGGTTCAAGGTTCAATCCTTGACTTCCTCTTCTTTTTATTTCATTTTATTTCTTTTTGCTTCAACTCACTTCTTATTATATTTCTAAGGCAAAATCCCATATTCATATGTTTATCTTAAAAGCTTAGTGGGTGTTACAGTACCCCGTACCTCATAAAAAGTTCATCCTCGAACTTTAAAATAGTTTCATCAGGTGGCACTGAACTTTCGGCTGAGTGCATCTGCCACTTTGTTCGCCTTCCTTGGGTGATAAAGAATCTCGCAGTCGTAATCTTTAACTAACTCGAGCAATCGGCGTTGCCTCATATTTAGGTCTTTTTGCGTGAAGAAATATTTCAGACTCTGATGGTCGGTATAAATCTTACACTGAGCTCCATATAAATAATGTCTCCATATTTTGAGAGCGAAGACCACGAATGCTAGTTCTAAGTCGTGAATGAGATAATTCTTCTCATGTTCTTTAAGTTGTCTTGAAGCGTAGGCAATAACTTTGCCATCTTGCATGAGTACAGCTTCAAGTCCTGTGATGGAAGCATCGCTGTACATATCGAAGCCTTTGTTGGTTTCCGGAAGAGTAAGAATCGGAGCACTGGTCAGTCTCCTTTTTAATTCCGCGAAACTCTCCTCGCAAGCTTCTGTCCATTCATACTTTGTATTTTTCTTGGTGAGGGTTGTCATAGGAGCTGCGATTTTGGAGAAATTCTCTACGAATTTCCTGTAATAGCCTGCTAGTCCGAGAAAACTCCTGACTTCGCTGGCATTCCTTGGTCGGTTCCAGTTATTTACAGCTTCGATTTTACTTGGATCCACCATAACTCCATCCTTGGAGATGACATGTCCTAGGAATATTACACGGTCAAGCCAAAACTCGCATTTGGAGAATTTTGCATATAGTCGTTTCTCTTGGAGGATCTGTAGTACAGTATTCAGGTGTTCAGCATGTTCTTCTGGGGTTCTCGAGTAGATAAGTATATCATCAATGAAGACGATTACAAATTTATCAAGATATGCTGTAAATACTCGATTCATCAGGTCCATAAATACTGCAGGAACGTTGGTTACTCCGAAAGGCATAACTATGAACTCATAGTGTCCATATCGGGTTCGAAATGCTATTTTTTTTGGTATATCATCTGGTTTTACCTTCACTTGATGATAACCGGATCGTAGATCTATCTTTGAGAAAACGGTCGCACCCTTGAGTTGATCGAACAGGTCATCGATTCGTGGGAGTGGGTACCGGTTCTTGATCGTCACATTATTCAGCGCTCGGTAGTCTATACACATTCGCATAGACCCATCCTTCTTCTTTATGAACAACACTGGAGTTCCCCATGGAGAGTGACTAGGACGAATAAGTCCCTTGTCGAGTAATTCGGATAACTGTTCCTGAAGTTCCTTTAATTCAGCCGGAGCCATACGATAAGGTGCTTTTGAAATCGGCTGAGTACCAGGAATCAATTCGATTCCGAATTCTATCTCTCTGTCAGGGGCCAACCCTGGTAGTTCATCAGGAAATAATTTTGGATAGTTGCATACTACTCTGACGTCTTCTAACTTTGGGTCTTTGACTTGATTAGTATCAACCATGTGTGCTAGAAATCCCATACATCCTTTATCTAACATCTTTTGTGCTTTAATAGATGACAATAACTTCTCCGTTCCTTTTGATTCCCCGTAAAATTCAAACTCTGGTTCATTTTCGGGTCGGAAAATCACTTTTCTTTTGCGGCACTCGATTGAAGCGCCGTACTTGCTAAGGAAATCCATGCCCAAAATTATGTCATAATCCTGCATATCAAGTACTATCAGATTGCAGTAGAGTTCTCTGTTTGCGATCCGAATGAGTACTGCTTGCAGCATGTGGTCCGATGGCATAATCTCCCCGGATGGTTAAGGTTGTTAAGAATGTGTCCTCTAGAGTTCGGAGTGGTATATCTAGCTTCTTCATAAAAGGTGTTGAGACGAACGAGTGTGTTGCCCCGGTATCAAATAATATTACAGCATACTGATTGTAAATAAGTAGCTGACCTGTGACAACAGTAGAGGCGTTCGCCACGTCTTCCTGGGTAAGTGAGTAGATTCTGGCATTGGTCATAGTGGGAGGGGCCTCCAATCTTCCTTGGCTGATTGAAGTCCCTTCTATGACAGCTTGCATCTGGTGAAGCTGTGCGGGGGTACTCATATTCTGGCTGTTCTGCAGAGGTAGTGCCTGAGACTGAGTAGGGCAATTTCTTGCCAAATGACCTTCCTTTCTGCAGTTGTAGCACTTCCTGGTGTTCAGAAAACATACTCCAGAATGCATCTTCCCACATGTGGCACACTGAGGGTACTTGGTTTGCTTATTGGTCGGACCACCTTTTGTGTTATTCCACTGTTTCCTCTCGGTTCGGGCATTGCGTGTCTTAACCATGTTTATCTAAATAAGGACAACTAGACTAGTGTAAGTGGTTATCGTTTTTTAGCCAATCTAACGTACTGTTTTGTTTCTATCTATTTGTTCTGGTATTATTCCTAAACTACCTATATGTAATCCTAATCTAAATTATAACTAAAAGCATAGAATAAAGAATCAAACATAAGCAAGTAAAACATGAAACTAAAGCATAAACAACATAAGGAAAAATAAGGAATATAATGACAAACAATGTAACATAAGGAAATAAATCATAAGCAATGTAGTAACGAAAATAAAGCATAGGCAATATAACAAGAAAGAAAAAAATAAAGCATAAGCATATGACAAGAAAATCAACATAAACATATAACAAGAAAATTAAACATAAGCATTCTTACTTGGAGCGGCAGGTCGGAGACTTGATGTGTGTGTAGTGAGCTGGCAATAACCTAGCTCTGATACCAACCTGTAACGCCCGCCCTTCCTGCTAACCCTAAGGGACGGGGCTACGATACTCTACGTACATATTACAGCGGAAGACTTAAAAATATTTTCTTAGTTTAATAAAAACCGAACTACACTAATATGGTTTCCATAACATGATAACAAGATAAATAAAATATAACATCAAGTCAACCATATAGTACTACAATTTACTAAACCAAAGCGTAATTCTTAAAAGGTTCTTAAGCAGGTTCTTATTTGGTTGCCTAGCCACCGCCACACACATCTCTTTGCCTCTCCTGCTGCTCCTTTAGCTCATCCAGCTTTTTCCTTTATCTGTGGTACAAGGAAAGTAAGCTATGAGCACTCATGGCTCAGTAAGTTCCTATCCAACTCACTAAAACCAAAAATCATTACATAATCAAAGAATATATCAACATAACATGATCTCAACTAGTCATGGCATAATATATCATACTCTTTAAGCATATCATGCAACATAACAAAATCATAATTAGTCATGGCATATCATCTCTTAATGCATATCATGAAATATAACATAATCATATCTAATCATGGCATCTCATCTCTTAAAGCATAGCATGAAACATATCATAGTCATATCTAATCATGGCATATCATAAATCATAGCATTATCACAACATGATCATAAAGTATATGCAATATGATTTTGAAAACATGTATCCGAAAAACATGTGTATGTCTCATGATCTTTAAAACCATTTCTTCTTACATATATACTTGAACATAATATCAACATATTCAGGGCCCCGGCTTAGTACCACATACATACATAATGCGCGCATCCTAAGTAGATCCAAGGTAGCTAGTCATGAACCTACTAGGAAACTAGGCCCGTAGCTCGACCTAGGGGCACGTAAGGAACCAACCCTTTACTAGGCCCGTAATTCGACCTAGGGGCGCATAAGGAGCCCACCCTTTTGGTACAAGCCATTCAAAGTAAAATACATGTCATACTTATACATATCATACATCATACAAGCATGCATCACTTAGGCATACATCATATAAAAGTATGCATCACTTAGGCATACATCATGTCATAAAAGTATGCATCACTTAGGCATACATCATATAAAAGTATGCATCACTTAGGCATACATCATATTAACATGCATATCATAAAAGCATACATATTTTAAGCACATAGCATATCATCAAAGTATGCATATTTCCTTCCACATAGCATATCATAAAAGCATGCATATTTTAAGCACATAATCACTTCATCAAAGCATGCATATTTCTATCCACATGGCATATAACAAAAGCATGCATATTTTAAGCACATAGCATATCATCCAAGCATGCATATTTCTATCTACATAACATATCATAAAAGCATTCATATTTTAAGCACATAACATATCATCAAAGCATGCATATTTCTAAGCACATATCATATCATGGAAAGTAGAAATCACAAGCATACATGTTTAAGCATAAGGGTGTATCATGTAATTATACTATCATAAGAAACATGGTAACATAGTTAGCTTGGGTTCTAAGCTTCCTAATCTCTTGGGTTCTTATCATGGCCGAACCCCCTTAGATCTCAATTTAGGTAAAAACAACCTCTAAGCATGTGGAACCTAAATTATCATTACATAAATTTCATAGGAAGCATTATAAGTATGATTTACTTGGTTTCTAAGTTCTCCAATTCCCTAAACTTCATGTGGCCGAACCCTATCAGGTGTGAAACAAGGTCCCAAATGTCATGAAAGCATGGAAATCTTAAACCACATTTATAGCATTTTTTCCAAGTTACATAGTAAGCATATTGAGCTAGTTCCTAAGTCCTTCAAGCCCTTAACATATGTCATGGTCAAACTTTTAACAAGTGTTCATTAGGGCTAAAAAAAAATATACAATCATGTGAACTTGAACTAACATCATGTATAAATTCATAACAAGACATTATACAATATGTATGGCCGAAACTTACCCTAGCATCAATTAGGTCATTAAACAACATATAGCATAGGAACTTTATCTTTCTACTTATCATATTTCATGTAGAGTGACATAAGCATATTTAATTTTTGTTCTAGGGTTTCTAGGGCATCTATCCCTTCATGGCTGAAACATACAATGTCCATTTAGGTCATGGAAAAATTATACAAGCATGTGACACAATCAACACATTACCCTATTTTCATAAGAAGCACTTTTAACACATTTGGTTTCATTTCTAAGGCCTCGTGGTCTTTTAAACCCTACTTGGCCGAAACTCAACAGTATATAAACTTGCTTCAAATAGCCTAAAAGCATAAGAAATCATAAAAGTTTCATAGCATGTATAAAGACAAGCATAATAAACATACATGTGAATTGTGTCTTAGGCTTCCTAGGTTTCTTTCCCTTTTTCTTTTATTTTTCCTCATGGCCGAAACCTACCAATCTTTAAACTAGGTTTTAAGTGGCCTAAAGCATGGAAAACCTAAGTAAGTTTCATGGCAAAAATTACTAAGAACATCATATACAAAGTGGGTTCATAAACAAGCTAGGACCCTTGTGATCTTACATGTCATATATCATGTAACAAATTTTCTATACTCCAATTAAACATGAGAGCATTAAACAACTTTCATATCATGATATCACAGAGGTCTTGAGCATATTAGAATTTTGTTCAAGCTTTTCTAAACTATCCATCTTATCATGGCCGAAAATCTAAAATAAGAGTTCATGAATTTCTAGCAATGTTCAACATGCAATTCTTTAAGAGAACTCTATATTCTATCATACAAACATGGTTACTTAAATTTAAAGGTCTTCCTAACCCTAAGCCCTTTTTCTTTGCCGAAACATATAAATGGATTTCTTTTGGTTCCAAGAAACTTTCAAGCAAGAAAACCAATAAAAGACCCTTAGTAGTTCATGGAGGGAATCTTGTACTAGTTTGGTTACACCATGTTTTCCCTAACCTCCTTAAAATATTTTTGGCCAAAATTCTAGGGTTAGGCACTCCTCTGATCAAGCATCAATTAGGTATAAAAACATGAAGAAAATCCTTCCTACATAGCATAGAAAACATATCATAAAATAAAGACTTGTTTAAACCTTCCTAGATTTGAAAACCCTTTCTATAGCCGAATTTTCTTAAATTCTTTCCTAGGTTTTCTATTCCTCATAAAATCCGAAAATCACATAAAAAGCCTTGTACCACAGGTGAGGGGAAGCTTACATCCTTTTCTCTTGTGGATCTAAGGTATGGTGATGGAAGAAGTAGCCTCTTCTTCTAGTTCCTTTCCCTTGATTCCCTTGCTAAGTCCTCCTTGTATCTTAGGCTTTCTTAGGGGAAAAACCTTGGCTTTGGGGCCGAAGATGGAGGAGAGGGAACTTATGGTTTCGGTGAGGGAGAGGAAGAATGAGAGAAAATGAGAGAAAAATAAACTTCTCTTTTCTTGCTCCCTTTTATGTTAAGGGGGAAGAGGTAGCAAGATTAATTTTTGCTTTCCTTCTCCCTTAACCCATTTTCTATTTTTCTTTCATTTATTTTATTTTCTAATTTATTCTCACCATTCATGATGAAATAAGGGGGAATGAATCCCCTTAATTCCTCTTTAAATTTTCGGCAAAAGCAAAGAGGAAGAGGGAGAGAAAGGGAGGAAGGCAAGTTGCCTTTCTCTTGCTCCTTTCTTGTTTTCTTTTGGCTAGCTTTTACTCTTACCTTTATCATGAATTTCCCTCCTTTGCTATCAACATCTTCTCTCTATCCCAATTGGTTTCTACTAATTAATTCTATGAAATATAATATAAGAGGTTCAAGGTTCAATCCTTGACTTCCTTTTTCTTTTTATTTCATTTTATTTCTTTTTGCTTCAACTCACTTCTTATTATTTTTCTAAGGCAAAATCTCATATTCATATGTTTATCTTAAAAGCTTAGTGGGTGTTACACAAGTCCTCAATGTGTCAACTAGTTGATTCCATGGTCAACCCCCGACCATAATTACAAATAGAGCTAATTGACTAAGTATCATCATGCTACACCAAGTTATTGAATACCTACTAAACAGGTATAGAAATAGAAACACAATCTAACTAAATTGGAGAGTGTCTAACCATCACCTAATAAGGGTAGTGAACACAAAAGATAAGATAATCACCAAAAATATATCTTACTTTCCTATATCTTGGAGATGTCCTAAAGTTGTCTGGTGCCAACATTTAAAAAGTCACATCGAGAAAATAAATTACAAAATGAAAAACACATAAAATAGGGCTCATAAACCTGTAACTCTGATACCAATATCAACCAATAAAAAATTTGAATCATGGACTAGAAATCCATGTGGAACATGATCCTGAGAGATAAAGGGTTAATTTCTATAAAAAAATTGATTGTTTACAAGGAATCTATGGGAAAAAAAAAATCCTATCTTAGAGTATTTGATAGAAACTATCAAATAAAAATTTATTTGTAGGATATTGGTTCGTATGGAGTAAATGGTGAATCTAGTCAGGTCAAATTTATTTTTTTCCCCAAATAATTAACTCTTCTATATAGTATTTTAGAAAAGCAGACAACGTTGAATTTCAACCAATATCTTTATATTATGGTTGTTGCTTTGCTTTACAAGGTTAGATTTGCATCATCACATAGCAATGTTTTGATACATTAGTTATGTCTCACTCAAAACATAGGGTTGAACCTAATATTTGTATTGAGACTCTTATATTTCAAGTGAGATGGTAAGCTAATAAACTAGAATTCAAAATTTTTTTATTGAATCAAAAGTATCAAAATAGTAATCATTGACAAGTTTAGGAGAAGTCCAATGTATTGATAGGGTATATTTATATTAAATATCAAAATTGAATATTTTATTTTAATTTGTATTTAAAAGTCAAGTTTTTTCTTGAATTGATTCAAAACTAAGGCATTTAATGTTGAATTTGTTGAAACTTATAGTCATCTTTCAACTTTGTACCACTTTTGAAAATTTTGATGATGTTCATGTAACTTTGTGATTTCAGGAAAACCATTCTTTGAAACATTAAAATTGTCAATGATTTGTATATATTTTTCAAGCTACTTAGGATTAAACTTATGTTTTCATTTAAATATATATGGATAATAAAAAACATTTTATGATCAATTTCATTTTCTTAAATTATATTTTGCATATAATTTTTTCAAAAGGGAAGAATGGAAGAGTGCTATGTTCCTTAGATTGAAAATTCCATGCTAAATATAATTTTACCTTTCATAATATTTGTTAATATTATAAGTGAGTTGTATTTTTGGATTTCATAATTTTGTCTTTAGTAACAGTCTCCTTTAAAAAGGAAATTCCCTTTTGATTGACGAGTCTATAATAACTTTCATGAAGTCCTTTCATTCGATCTATAATTTATCATTTTTCTTTGTAATTTCTTTGAAGAAAAAATATTTCTTAGTATTGATAATTTTGTTCTTTATTATCATCATTATTGTAACAACCCACCTTCTACACTACTACTACTACTCTAAAGGTGGACGTTACCTAACTACTACTCTACTTAACAGGTATGATTAAAAATCACATGGAAACCCTATCGAAAAATTTCGACAGAGTCTCCCCTGTACCGGTGACCAAATCAACAATACAAACAGTGTATACTCAGCCACAGGCAGCTAGAACATATAATTACACAATCACGCAGTAATAAAAAACACAATAACTCAAAGGAAACTATTCTAGCAATGGTAAACAACACAATAGCACAAAGGAAACTATTCTAGCAATGGTAAACAAGTATATAACTCCAACAATAGGACATATCAGTCTACAATTACGGAATAAACCCAATTACAGTCCCAACTTCATAATAGCGCTTAAGGAAAACCAAAAAGAACTCTAAACAGAAAGGTCTTGACAATTCCCTAACAAACTCTTGATCTCCCCATAGTCCAGCCATCACACACCTTCATCACCACCACCTTGTTGCCTTCCTTTCATACTTTAGCTTTTCCTTTATCTGCAGTAGGAGGAAATGCAAACTATAAGCATAAAGCTTAGTGAGCACTATCTAACTCACAAAAACTCGATATGCATGTATATAAATAAAAACATGCTAAAACTGAATGCTAACGTGTAAAGCTACTCATGCTCATACATAGCAAAGGAATCATACTAACTGAAATACTAAACATGTATAGCTAATCATACTCATAAATAGCAAATAACAGTAAACTAACTCATGCTCTTCTATTAGTAAAGAAACATACTGAAAGGCTAAACATGTAAGGCAAGTCTATACTATCATGCTTGCATAAAGAACTTAACTTACTGAATTCTAAACACCTTCTGTATCTTATTTCACTTGCGTAAAGACTTATTCTTTAATACTTATGTGAAACTTATTTTTAAATACTTTTGTACTGATGTGAAACTTATTTTACTTGTTCAAAAGCTTATACTTTTAATACTTCAAAATAGTAAATAACTTCTCTTGGGCCCAGACATAGTACCATTTTATGCGCGTTCCCTAATAGGTTGGGGTAGCGAGCCACCAATCCTAAAAGAGCAGACCTTGGTCTACCAGGGCCAAGACCTTGTAATTGGACACCTAGATTTGTTTAACTACAACCTTGAAAGTCGGGTACTAGCCTCTTCTTAAAAGTAAAATACTTATTATCTTAATTACTTCTTCTTTAAATGCCTTGACATTTTAATAAGCACCTTGTGTGCCAAAATCCCTAAAGTCTTGACTTTGGGATCTACTTAAGGCCTTGGCCTTCTTCTTTCTTTTCTTTATCTTTCTTATACTTGTTCAAGTAAAATACTAGCGTATTCTAACATGCTACAACAGATTTAAAACCAAGGAATACAAATCTGAAATCTTTAGGCATGCCACAGTAGAAATAAATCAAAGAAGAAAAAAAAACTGCATTCTTAAAAAAACCTGCATACACTTAGAGAGTAGCTGTTCACGCTTGCTAAAGTAACAAAGTAACTAAAACTGCAATTCTAACAATAGGGTTGACCATGTTTGTTAAAATAGCAAAGAACACTAATACTATGTACTTAGATTAAAGGCTGTTCATGCCCTTTAAATAGCACAAATAAAACTGCTCAAGCACCTAAGGTGGCCAAGGGTAACTAAAACTGGAATGCTTCATTTAGGTTGTTGATTATGCCACAACTATCTAATTTATTCTAGCACAATTTGAAAAGCATTGACAACCAAAAATGAAGCATCAACTTCATCTTGCTGTAAAATTAAAACAACCTTAAATAACACCTTTACAGCTTAACCCTTATTGTAAAGCAACCCAAAATTTCCAATTATGCTTTACCAGATTGATAAGGAAACAATTCAAGGTTTTAATTGCTTCATGAAAACTACAGCAGACAACCAAAAGGATACCAACGTGCTGCTAATAGGATAAATTGCTATCAACTGGTCAGCAAGAAGGCAAGCAAAATTTCCTTAATGAAACTAAAACCCATGTTAATCAAATATGCTACAGCAAAGAACTAAAATACTAAAGAACTAATACTCTAGAACAAAAAAAATGCGAAGTACAGTGCTTCTCATTATAGAGCAGAAATACCAGAACATATCCTCTGGAAGCATAGGCATGTATGCTTCTAACTACCAGATCTACACTACCCTTCTTATTACTCTGTCGAAATTATAGCATGTGGAACTATATACAACTATATATATATGTGATCATTTTCTTGTCATTTAATTCAACCTCTTTCTTTATAGAATTAGATCCCCACTGCAAGGTCAACGTTTTCCAAAACCTAACAATTCCCCTTTTATTTTCTTAATGAAACTCATGGCATTTGTACCCTTTTGAACCTCACGGCAGAACTTCAAAAACAAACAAGAGAAAACTCTAAATCAATGCCACAAGGAGGATTGTTCATGCTCGACAAGGAAATGAAGAAAGCAAAATCGCGGAACTACTCCTACTGCAGGCGAGTAGCAACTCGCCTTAGGCTTTTCTTGAACTTACAACCGACGACAACTTCTAGGGTTTGCGGAGAGATGAAGATCCCGACGGCTTCTTTGCGTCCGCGAGCTCCCCACGACGAGAGGGTCACGGCTGAGTGAAGACCGGCCGGAAAAAGGCCTAGCTCCGTCGCCTTCTCCGCCCGAACAGTGGAGTCGCCGTCGCCATCACCGTTCGCTAGAGAGAAGAAGATTTTGAGAGGAAATTTAGATTTTCCGAAAATAAAAACCTAAATTTCTTTTCTTATACTAGGGTTATTTTCGGTTCCAAAAATATCGCTTAACTACTACTGGTTTCGGTTTCCTTCAAGAAACAATTGCTTGCTCACTTGGTCAGCCTGGGCAGATAAAGGCTTGGCTGAGTCGAAGATCGCTAGTTCGAATCTTGCCTCAGCCCCTTATTTTGGTATTTTCGTTTCCTTTTATGGCTTAAGGTTAATTCTAACTTACGATCAATTAAGTTCCTATTTGTTCACAAAAAGGTTGCAGACCGGTTGGCTGGCCGAATTTGGTTCAGGTCCGAGGTCGTGGGTTCGAAACCCGGTTTCAACACATTTTTTTATTTTTTTATTTTTTTAACTTCTTCCTCTTGGTAAAAATACCAAACGAACTCCAAAAATTGTATAAAAATACTCTAAAAATTCCTAAATATCTCTATAATATTTTAAAAGCATTTCCAAATATTTTTAAGGACATTTAGAACTCAAAATAGGGAAAATTGGGTCGTTACAATTATATTTTTTTTCATTATATTCAATTATTTAAATTATCAACTAAATTTTAGGATTGTTATAGTCAAAAAGTTGATTAATTACTATTTAAATCATATTTTATATTAAAATTATTAATTTTATTAAAAAAGGTGATGCTATTTTTACACTAAATTATACGTACCAAATATTTGTATTACAAAAGGTAATTACACTCACCCTAAGAGCCCTTGCAACTGGTCCCTAAGTTATATGAAGGGAGGTAAATCATGGCTCAACTTACAGCTGATCGTCAAATGGTTAGGGGTTGGAGGAGTTTTTTCACAAGGATATGCACCCTCGTGGAATTATACCTTTGCCCCCCATTATACCATGTCTGCACTCTTTAGCCAACTAGGAAGCTCATGGGGACTATAGTTAATCTTAACACTTATAAACATTTCCAGAATTTATTAATTGAATAGTTTCATATTTACTTATTCATTGCATCTTTAATTATAGCATTACTTTAGTTAATATTAATATAATCTATAATATAGTTTAGAATATTATTAAGTTTACTAATAAAAATTTCCATAATTTTTAAAATGATAAATTTATTTTTAATTTAAATGTTTTATAAAATTTATATTCATTTTTGATAGGCTCAATATTTCTATTAATTTTTTAAAAAATAATTTGAAGTATATTATCTCAGATCACTTGAATATGATTCATGCACATATCTCAATTATATATTTTTAAAACTATTTTATTTAAGATATAATTATTTCTTATAGATGTGACTAATCATTCATTCTTGAGGGATACCAGCAAAGCCAACAAGGCATGTTAGGATTTCCAATTAATTGATTCCTTGGGAAAAATATGCCTTGTCCTTTTTCCATAATTTCAGCAAGTTGGTTAACTGCATATTAATAAATAGAAATGAGTATTCTTAGTATTTATAATTTGATAATCATACACATAAAAATAAATATTCTGTATAAAAAACTTTGAGATTTAAATATAGGAACAATAAAGATAAGGTGATTATCTAAATCTATAATGTCACTTAGTTTCATAGAACCTTTCATTCCAATGCCTTGAGATTTATGTTTTCAAACAATGTATCAAAATAATATTAATAACTTACATAGTAATTCAAAAAAATCAATTCCTGTAGAAGATGATGTAGGAGCAAGCTCTCTAGATGTTGTTGGAATAATAAAAATGGATAACATAAGGAGGATAGCTAAGCTAATTTTCCTTATGTCCATTATCATGTCTTTAATATTAAGATGGATGTGAAACACAAATTAAACTTGATTAGATTTTAAATTGAATTGAATAATATGTCCATTTGGATCTACCATTTATATGGTAAGAAACATAGGTTACTTTTATGTGATAAGTATAACTTAATATTTTATACTTTCAACGTATGAAGTTATTTAAAGTATGTAAAGAAATGTTTATTTTGTATAAAAATAAATTGATAGTTATAATATTTTTAAGTTAAATGGTCATGAAAAATATTATGCCAACAAAAAAAACATGTAAGAAAATTTCTCATTGTCATTTAATTTTTTAAAAAATTATCCTAACCATATCAGTAATCAATTTCTTGAACCCAATAAA
Source organism: Zingiber officinale (assembly GCF_018446385.1). Lineage (NCBI taxonomy): Eukaryota > Viridiplantae > Streptophyta > Magnoliopsida > Zingiberales > Zingiberaceae > Zingiber > Zingiber officinale. The sequence continues at coordinate 6,611,242 of NC_056006.1, read as the reverse complement.
GTAAAATGGTTGAGCCAATCCCCATGAACAATTGCACATCTTTTATAAAACAAAAATTATAAAATACTATATTATATAATAATACAATAATAAGGTTTAATAGGCAAATAGACTTAATGGAATTTTAGGAATTTTTAGAAATTTTTTGGAATTTAATTGGAGCTTGTATGGCGTGTTTCGAGGAGATGCGTTTATTGGCTTGAGAAAAAGCCTGTTTGGAACACCCGGAGGTGGGAGTTGATTGAGAAATTGATCTAGGGTTTAATTGAAAAATCCCTAAGTTATAAACTTACGCTCCCGTGCCCTAGCTCCCAAATCCACCGCCAACCCCTTTCTTCCCCCAAGCCCTCACCTTGCGACGCCGCCCTCTCCTCCTTCGTCAAACCCCTTTCTCCCCAACCCATCGCAGATCCTCTTCTCTCTCGAGCCACAACCACCTGCTCTCCTCCTCATGTGAGCACCGCAGCGCCGCCGTCTTGGTGCCCTAGTGCTGACCGACTTCTCCCTGTCCTAGCGCCGAAAGGCAGATCTCTCCCACCTCCGGCCGCTACAAGAGCTAGCCAGTAAGTGCCGAGCTTCCTCTCTCGTTTCTACCCAAGATCCCTTCATCCGATTGCCTCAGCCCCGACCCCTATTCTTCGTCTCTCCTGTCTGGCTCCGTTTCACTGACAAGGATTGATTGAAGAGGTTTCATCTAGTTCCAGCAGCTAATCCTTTCTGGCAGCAACACCTTAACTGTGTTGTGGCTGTGATTTTGAGGACTATGATTCAAAATGAGCATCTCGACATAGGATTTTTGATTCGATCTTCTATTAAAGGTGTGTACTTCTTACTTTGACTCTCTTTAGATATTTGGAACTTGGTGCTTGAGCTATTTTTGGATAATAACTGCTTTACCTTGACTCCACTCGTAATATTTCTTGTGCTTGATATTTCCAATCAAACCTTTGAGATATTCATTTCTATATTCATACAGTGTCTTGTTGCCATCTATGATATTTAGCAGATATTAGATACCAACCTTGTATGCTTTGATTATTGTTTATTTATGTACCGTATTAAGCATGCTGGCTTCATGTAGCATACTTGATTCTTGTCTATATGTATATGATGACTGTTGTATTTTGTGCATCATATCATTACATGCATGTCAACGACGAATTCTCCCTTACAGTCGAGAGAGTCGTTGACTAGGGCTGCATGCTCGACCACTTAAGAGAGTGGTAGCTGGAGCAGATGTCGCTTGTCCTGTCGTGCCCCCACTCACTACTTATTAGTAGAAGAAGCTGAAGTTTTGAGCAACAGAGACCCCCATCGCAGATGGAGCTAGTTAGTGACTATGCAACTGTCTACTCGACCACTCAAGAGAGTTGTAGCTGGAGTGTTGTACAGTTTCCTTACTGACCCAGCCTCTCGACCATACAGGGGTCATGGTGCAGAGGGGTGGGTGGGAATGACAATCAGTGAATACGCTTTTATTATTATTATACCTGGCAATGCTGGTGTTTCTTTACTGTTGCTTCCTTATGTTTATAGTTGTTTGTTTTGCCATCTTTTACATTTATACTTGTTGAGCTATATATATATTGGTTGCTTGTACTTCGCCCCAATTTACTTATTGATAGAATATTTTTACCTCACATGCTACCTTTATAGTGATGAAAGTTCAGTAGTCGATCAGTATTACTCCTGATCTTCTATTACCTAGCCTAGGATATGGTTTAAGGTATCAGAATATATTACAATTTTATTTTAGTATCTGTTATTTCTCTTATGAGACTGTATATCTTTGGCTCACTCTCTATTTGTATAGTATGTTATGTTCATGCACTATCTTTCCTTTACCCGCTGAGTCTCAGCACTCATCACCCCACAAACTAGTTTTTCTTTCGCCAGGTAGTAGGTAGATGAATCAAGGATGCTTGGAGAGTTCTGGCTGCCAGTCCCACTACACATTCGAGGACAGTTCTCTTTTCGGTCTTATTACTATTTGGGTGGTATATTAATTTTGTGTATTTGCTTTCTAATAAGTTGATGTGGGTTTGGAGTCTAGTCTGGTGGTTGCAGGTATTTTGGTTAATGACTTTGTTGGTCTTACATTCATACTTTATTTCGAGTGATTTCCGTTGTGTTTACTTCTAGCCATGTGGCTATTTATAAATTGTTTGGTTGTGCTTATATCCAGCCGTGTGGGCTATTGATTATGTTTATATGTATATTGGCTCTAATTTGTCACTATTACAAGGGAGGTGCTGTTCGATTTTCGATTAGACACCCTTATCCTATGTAACAACCCAAATTTCCTCATTACGAGACCTAATAGTATTTATAAATAGATAGAAATGCTATAGAAATATTCTAGAGATTTTTTGAAATTTTTAGAGTATTTTTATGCAATTTTTGGATGTCATTTCATATTTTTACTAAATGAAAAAAGTTTCGACAAAAATAATGTCCAAGCCGAGATTCGAACCTGCGACCTCCAGCCGAATCAAGTCTTAAGCGAATCCGGCTGACCAAGTGTCCAAGCGGACGATGCTGATCAAATAGGTAGCAAAATATATTTAAGGAATAGCATTGAAAAGAACCCTAGTTATAAGAAGAGAACTTAGGTATTAACCCAAGACCTAATCCCTCTCTTCCCTTCTCTCGCGCGCGCCGTTCTCTGCTCGTGCGGAAACACAAAGGAGGCTAGGGCTTCACTTCGGCGGTCGGTCGAGGGGGTTTTCCGAGAGATTTCTTCATCCTCACAATCCTCTCAGCAAGGAGAACACGTAGGCACAAGAAGAGGCCGGAAAACTCGAGTTATCCGAACCCTAGAAGCCCTCCTAGTTCAGCTGTGAGTCCAAGAAGCAAGGTAAGTTGCTACTCACCTGCGGTAAGAGTAGTTTTGAGCTTTGATTCTCTTTTCTTTTGGTTTCGAAACATGCTGTTGTGTTTGAAGTGCTGCCGTGAACCTCAAAGCAAGGGAATAAACCTACTATCTAGTTTAGGAGGTTAAGATTTTCCTGATCCCAGATTTTTTCTATCAAGAAAATCTACTTTGTTTTTAGTTGGCAATTGAAGTGGTACAACTTGCTTTCTAGGTACAGACATGCTTTGCCCTGTTAGAAATAATTTAGAATGTGTAAGTGCATCAAGTGTATGTTGTTGGCTTCATGGATTAGGGCTATGGGCAGAAATGGTTTACACGTTTTTAATAGCAGTAATTAGTTTCCTTGCTGCAGTGTATCACAATTCAATTTGTTAGATTGGGGAAAATGAAATAATTAATTGGATTAGCATGTGGCTTAGCAGTTCGGTTGTGTGGTAAATTTATATACATGAAGTTTCGGATACAATGTATTAGCTGCAGAAACGAACAATCCTGTTTATAGTTTAGAACAACCCTTTCAATTTGTAGTTTTAGCAAGTACAGATTCAATTTTTAGTTAGTTTTCTTTGATGCTGTACAAAACCTGAACTGCCATTTATTTTCCAAGTATATAGTTAGATTCCTAATTTGGTTTCTAGTTTCCTTTTTGTTTTGGCAGTAGGCGTGTACCATAACTAGTAGAGGTGCAGAATTTTAAGTGCAGTATTCCATTAAGTGCAGAATTTTAAGTGCAGTTTTCCATTAAGTGCAGTTTTCATTAAGTGCAGATTTCTTCCATTAAGTGCAGTTTATTAATAAGTGCAGATATTTGTGGGCATAGTCTGCAGAAATTTATTAGTTGAGAATGTTTAAAATTTAGTGCAGATTTTGTTAGTCATAGTATGTAGATTTATTTGTTTGTTTGAACTGAAATTTTTGGAACTTCTCAAGCACAGCAGTTTTAGTTTGTTTAAGTATCCAATTTCAGTTTGTTTAAGCATTCAATCTTAGTATATTTAAGTGTACAATTTCAGTTTATCTAAGCATTTCAAAGTTAGAATTTGTAGGAGACATTGTTTTTTAGAGGTATTAACAAGTATAAGAAAGATAAAGTATAAGAAAGAAAAAGGCCAAGGCCTTAAGTAGAACCCAAGGTCAAGACTTTAGGGATTTTGACACACAAGGTGCTTATTAAAATGCCAAGGTATTATATATTAGAAGTAATAAAAGATAACAAGTATTTTACTTTTTAAGAGGCTAGTATCCGACTTCCAAGGTTGTCGTTAAACAAATCCAGGTGACCAATTCCAAGGTCTTGGCCCTGGTAAGACCAAGGTCTTTACCCTCGTAGGACTGGTGACTAGCTACCACAGTCTCTATTACGGAGTGCGCATTGGTACTAAGCCTGGGCCCAAGAGAAAAGTTTATTATTACTTTGAAGTATAAAAGTATAAGTTTTTAAACAAGTAAAACAAGCTTTACTTAAGTTTAAAATTCAGAAAGTTAGTTTCTTTTAATTCGAAGCATGTAGTATTAGTTTTATTTGTTTCCTGATTAGTTTATTGAGCATGATTAGCCTTGTCTTCTAGCATGCAGTTTTATTCTTGTATATCATGAGTATGCAAATTTTAGTGCTTTGCTATTAGATGAGCATGAGTAGTTTTCTTCTTACAGTTTCAGTTTTTAGCATTGTTGTATTTATGTGCACAGTCGAGTTTTTGTGAGTTAGACAGTGCTTACTAAGAAATTTTGCTTATAGATTGCATTTCCTCTTACTGTAGATAAAGGAAGGAAAAGCTATTGCAAAGGAAGACGACAAGGAGGTGTTCGATGATGTATGATGCCAGGACTATGGGAGAGACTTGGGACATTATTAAGTTTCCGTGTTTTAGTAGTTAAGAAACATTTGAGATTATACCTTATATTCATGTCATTTGAGATTATTCTTATTTTAGATCGCATGCTAAGATGAGTTTTGTTTAGTAAGTAGATACGTTGTGTTTGCATTGAGATATAGTTTCATATGTTTCTGTTATTATGAGTTATATGTGCATGTTCTGAATTTAGAGTATTGTATTGTATTTTAGTCCTGCCGAACAGCATATACTCTGCTGAAATTTTAAGTTTTTTGGAAAAATTTAAGTACAGTTTGTTACACTAGTTAAGTAAGAGTTTATAGTAGTTATGTAACGGACACCTTTAGAGTGTAGTGAGAAGGGTGGTCGTTACATCCTAGGGGCATGACAATTTATTGGTATCAGAGCGAAGTTTTACGATGCCTATTTCGGTGTATCATTTTTTTTTCTTTTGTAATTTGATTCCTCGATGTGACTTTCGAGTTTTGGGACCAGGCAGCGGCAGATATCTCCGAGCTATAGGATGTAAGTGTTAGTCCCTTTGGAGGATGGCAAGAGGGGAGGGGGTGAATTGCCCTGCAAAAATAAAACAACCCCTTTCTCGGATTTTCAACTAAAACACTTGCATAAACAGAATAAACAAAATAGAACAGAAAAAAAATAAGGCTCACAGTTTACTTGGTTACAACCGGGGAGGTTGTTAATCCAAGGCAAATGAAAAGCGTACTAAAAAGATCTCCTTTGGGCGGAGAAACCTCTTACAACGTTGGCGCACAAGAAATAGAAGTTTAACTCTAAAATGGAGTACATAAGTGCTGGAATTGAATTACTTGTGATTGATGAAAAGCTTCTGGACCAAGGCTATATTTATAGCCTTGGTCGGGGCGTCCCGAAAGGGTTCCGAGCGCCCTGGGGAGGATAAAACTTTATCCCCAACGTACAGATCGTGATTTGACCGTGATCTGGAAAAAGTCCAACTCCGGGCGCCCGGACCACTAAGTCAACCGAGTTGACTCTTTGGTTCGAGACTTCTGCTCCGGTGCTGCTCGTCTCGGTCCGGGTCTTTTGCTCCGGCTCCACTAGCTTGGGTGATCTCAACCATCCAAAATAGGACTCACCCCAACCCAAGTTCCGGCCATCTCCTCGAGCAACCTTCCTTCCTGGTCTCTCGTCCCTCGAACATCGCGTATGTTCTTCTCGTCCACCGGTGTACTCTTCCGCGGTCACCTCGCCCCTCGAACGCACCAAGCCTGTCGGCTCTCTCACCATGCCATCCTTCTCGCTAGCCGCGTCTTTCACTCGACTTTCTATGTTCCTAAGCTCCTGCACACTTATACACAAGGATTAAACTAAACAGGACCTAACTTAACTTATTTAATCACATCAAAACACCTTGGGGTTCCAAAAATCTCTCCCTTTTTGATATGAACAACCCAAGTTAAGCTAGGGTAAAACAAACATAATGTAAGAACAAATCATGTTTAAAAATATGTGTAAATAAGATTTTTCAATGAAAGAAATTAATACACCTAGACTTAACAGTAACATTCTTCTCCCCCTTTGATCACATAAAAAAATGGGGTGTTTTTAACAAGTCTAAGGTAATTTAAAAAAAAAATTCTAAGTTAAGAATTTAGTGCAATGGAATAAGTAACTTAAAATTATTTTTCAAGGTTTGAAACATATTTCAAAAATTTCAACAAAAAAGAGAATATATTCATAAGTGTTGAAAAATTTCAAAAAAAAATTCTAAGGCAAAAAAAAATTTTCTAACTTAAAAACTTTCTAAGTTTAAAAAAATTTCTAAGTTTTCGTAACCATGAATAATTTTGAAAAACATATTCTAAAACAAATTGAGTAACCCTTTAAAACATTAATTAATTTAAATTTTTAATATTTTTTCGTTTAGTCAATTAAACTATTTATTTCAATACTTGACTTCCAGACAGTGGCAAGGCACTAGGCCTTCTTGGTTATTGGAGCAACAACCACTTTCTTAGAAAAGGCTTATAATGAAATTCACTGTTTAATTTTCTCGTTGAAAAGCGCTAAATTTAATTAACAGTTCAAGTTAAACACGACTTTGGAACCCAATATAGATTCCATCCTACAGGGTTAATCAGGTATTTTCTAGGTACATAAACTTTTGATATTTTTCTAATCTGACTTTTATGAAACCTATAGTACCAGTTTAATCCCTTATAATTTCTAAAAGTAGAAAAATTTGAACATGTAGAGTTTTTCAATTTTTTATTTCTTCTTTTAATTTTTCATTTTCAAGTTTAATTTTATCAAAATCCTCTATCAGTCATAATTTTGTTAAAGTTCTTTCTATCTCTATGTTTTCATTTTTAAATTTAGTATTTTCACTTTTAAATTTATACATAGACTTTGTCATAGCCTTAATACCAAAATAAAGCTGATCAGGAGGTAAGAGACATGTTAGCTAGAGCCCTAGAGCCAATCATTTGATGATTGTATTTTGGACTTGTTGTATCATATTCTATATAAATAAAGGCATTTGGTTTTTGGTTATTATACATACTTGTATTGGTGTTAAATAAACTAAGTATAATAACGTCCTTAAGTAGAAGGTTCTTACCTATATCAATCGATTGGTTGAATCGATAATGAGATAATATAGGAAACACTACTCTTAATCATTCCTAGTCGAGTATTAACATTCAGGGACAATGTTAATGCAATAAAACTAGCATGTAGGTCAACTTGATGACTCGATCTCACAAGTCATGGATATGGAGATATCAAGTTGACATATGGGTATGCATTGGAGAATGTATACTGAATGACCTGCCATGAGAAAGTATCATGAATCGTTATATGAGTGTCATATACTTTCTCATGTGGCTATTAGTATGACTACTAGTCCTTAGACCTGAAGTCACCATGGTTCCCTACATAAGGAGTTATGTACTTTGGTTTCGTCAAACGTCACCCGTAACTGGGTGGACTATAAAGGTGATTACTGGGTGTGTAACAAATTATGCGGAGGGATGTGAGTGATGTAGATGGGATCTATCCCTCCTATATGATGGGGGCGACATCGATATTCTTGATAGAGTGAGACCACGAAGTGCATGGCCATGCCCAAATGAGTCAATATAGGATATTGAGCTAATTTGATTGAGTGAGTCTACTTGGAGTTCAAGATTTAGATTGATTAGAGGATGACACGGTCTATGCCTCACATTGATCAATTTAGATGTCTAGGATAGAAGGACACTTGTTATATATTGTGAGGAGTCACAATTAGTAGTCACAAGGTGATGTTGGATCTCAACATTCTTGTAACTTGGGTAGTAATGATGTATTGCTAGATACCCCTCATTACTTATGGTCCTAAATGGGTTTAGAGGCATTGCCAATGTTACAAGAACCTATTGGGTCACCCACAAAGAACAAGTAGATGGAGATTAGGTTCATATGATGAACCAAGAGGATTAGATTCATGTGATGAATCAAATTGGATTAAGAGTAATCCTAATTGGGCTAATTGAGTTGGACTCAAGTTGATTCATGTGTTCAATAAGTCTAATTTAGATTATGACTCATTGAATCAATTTAATTAAATGAATTAGATTCATTATATTAAATTGGATTGAATCAAATGGTTGTATTAGATCAACCATGAGAGAGATTAAGTCAAGTTTGACTTGACTTGAGAGGAAGAGGAAGAGTCAAGTTTGACTTGACAATTTGCCACATCATTAGTGATTTGGCATTAGGAGGACTAATGATGATGTGCCACATCATTAAAGTGTGCCACCTCATGGGGGTTACAAATCTATTCTCTTTAATGGCCACATTTAATGAGAATGGGGGTTACCTTTTTGGTTTTGAATGAGAATGAATTTTTCATTCACTCACATTCACATCATCTTCTTCCTCAAGCTCTCTTTTTGTCCTTCTCTTCTCTTGGTCGTGGGTTTCAAGCAAGGGAGAAGAAAGGAGAGTGAGTCTAATCCAAGAAGAAAGGTTAGTGAAAGTCACATAGAGATTTTAAGAGGAGTGTGTTCTCTTCTTTTCTTTTCTTCTTTTTCCAATCCCATCCGAGAGCATCAAGAAGTGCTAGTACACTTGTGGTGTTCTCTTCTCCATCCTTGTGTGTTAGAGAACACATCTTGTTCGTGTGGATACTTCTAGAGGATTGTCTACGTTGACAATCTTGAGATCCACCACTTCCTTGGACGAGCGGGATTCGAAAAGGACACGCATCAAGGGTAATTTTTCTAAACATACTAATGTAGGGCATTGACGAAGGGTAAGATAGACCTACGAGTAGGCAATGGAGCGCGGGTTGCTGCTGTTGCTGTAGGAACTTATCATCTATCTCTGCCCTCTGGGCTTGTACTAGAATTAGATGATTGTTGTTATGTGCCTGCATTAACTAAGAACATTATATCAATTTCTTGTTTGGACAAGAAAGGTTTTTCGTTTACAATAAAAAACAAATGTTGTTCCATTTATTTAAACGATATGTTCTATTGTAGTGCACCTCTGATGAACAGACTCTATATTATAGACCTTGAGAGCCCTATCTATAACATAAATATCAAGAGGTTCAAGTCAAATGACATGAACCAAACCTATCTCTGGCACTATCGCTTAGGTCATATAAATGACAAGCGCTTATCCCAGCTCTATAAGGATGGTTTGCTAGACTCATTTGATTTTGAATCTTATGAGACATGCGAGTCATGCCTACTAGGCAAGATGACCAAGACTCCCTTTAGTGGGCACAGCGAAAGAGCGACTGATTTGTTAGAACTCATACATAGTGATGTATGTGGCCCTTTCAACGTCGCTGCTAGAGGCGGTTATAGGTACTTCATCACATTTACTGATGACTTCAGTAGATATGGTTATGTGTACTTGATGACACATAAGTCTGAATCCTTTGAAAATTTCAAAGAATTCAAGAATGAAGTACAGAACCAGCTTGGCAAGAGTATTAAGATACTTCGATCAGATCGAGGTGGAGAATACCTTAGCCATGAGTTTCGTGACTACCTAGCTGAGTGTGGGATTTTATCCCAACTCACTCCTCCTGGAACACCATAGTGGAATGGTGTATCCGAAAGGAGGAATCGTACCCTATTAGATATGGTACGATCTATGATGAGTCACACAGATCTTCTGACATACCTTTGGAGTTATGCTCTAGACACGGCAGCTTTTATACTCAACCGAGTTCCATCCAAGGTCGTGATAAAGACACCATATAGGATATGGACTGGAGAGATGCCCAGGTGTCTTTCATGAGGATTTGGGGTTGTGAGGCTTACGTTAGACGTCAAGTCTCAGACAAATTAGGACCCAAATCTGACAATTGCTATTTCATTGGATATCCCAAGGAAAATAAGGGATATTACTTCTATATTCCCAGTCAGCACAAGGTAGTTGTGGCAAAGACTGGGGTCTTTCTAGAAAGGGATTTTGTTTCTAGAAAGACTAGTGGGAGTACATTCGATCTTGAAGAAGTTCAAGGTGCGGATCCTAGCACTGAAGCCTCGATGGAAGTTGAACTGGAACCACAAAGTGTTGTGGATGATGTTGTTCCACAAAGAGTTGAGGAACAACAACCAGTTCAAGTAGACATACCTCTTTGTAGGTCTGATAGGGCACGTCGTCAGCCTGAGAGATACTCATTTTTCTTGTCTGACCATGATGACGTTGTGCTCATAGATGATGAGCCTACCACCTATCAGGAAGCTGTGATGAGACCAGATTCCGAGAAATGGCTAGAGGCCATGAGATCCGAGATGGAATCCATGTACACCAACCAAGTATGGACTTTGGTTGATCCACCTGAAGGGGTAAAACCCATTGGGTGTAAGTGGGTCTTTAAGAGAAAGACTGACATGGATGGACTTATCCATAAGGGTCGCTTGGTAGCTAAAGGTTTCAAGCAGATTCATGGTATTGACTATGATGAAACCTTTTCTCCAGTAGCGATGTTTAAGTCCATTCGGATCATGCTTGCTATTGCAGCTTACCACGATTACGAGATCTGGCAGATGGACGTCAAAACTGCATTTCTGAATGGAAACCTACTCGAGGATGTGTACATGACACAACCTGAGGGTTTTGTGTAACACCCCAAATTTCATGATTTGGAGTCCTAAAAGATCTTATTAAAATCTAGAAATGCTTTGGAAAAATTCTAGAGATTTTTAGGAATTTATAGAGTATTTTTATGCAATTTTTGGAGTTCGGTTCGTATTTTTACCAAGAGGAAGAAGTTTAAAAAAAAAAGGAAATAAAATTGTTGAAGTTGGGTTTTGAACCCTAAACCTCGGGCTTGACCCGTGTCTTAACCAAAGTCAGCCAACCAACTGAGCTAAGTAAGTTTTGTTTAATATATGGAACAAATGGTATTTAAAGAATAGTTGGGAACATTTAAAATAAATTAAATATAAAGGGCGAGCTGAGGAATCGAAGCCCGGACCTTGGGTTCGGTTAAAAGCCGGCTGACCAAGTGGGCTAGCAGTCGGTGCTGAGTAAATATGCAGAGAAATATATTTAAGTTATAAGTAGAAACGAAGGAAGAAATAGGAGTCGGCCGAGTTTCGAACCCACAACCTCGGCCAAACCGAAGCTTTAAACGGAGCGAGCTAACCAACTGTCCCACGATTAATTCGTGAACAAATTTATAGAGAAATAGTCTTAAGCCATAAACTCTAGGTAATAACAGACGGATAAGTTCGGGATTAATGATCCCGTGACCGAAACCTTTCTCTCCTCCTCCCTTCTGCGCGCGACGGCGTTTCGGCTCGAGGAAGACGAAGCCGACGGAGCTAGGGCTCGACTCCGGCGGTCGACCAAGGCAAGGCTCCGTGGGTTCTTCACGTATTCGAGCTCCCCTCGGCGAGGAGAGCGCGTGGACAGAGGAGTTGTCGGGATTTCGAGCTCGCCAAAAGCCCTAGTAGCCTCCTTCTCGGTTGTAAGTCCAAGAAACCCAAGGTAAGACGCTTACTCACCTGCGGTAAGATAGTTTCGAGCCTTTGATTTAGAGTTTCTCTTGTTTGTGAATGCGCCGTGAGTTTTATAAAGAAGATTGTTCTTCCCTTTTTAAGCTTTCGGATTTGTTGTAAAGAATTCCGGAATTTCTAGGGATTTAGTTTCTTCTTGCTTCAGAATTTTTGTTGTGAAGGTTGGGTTTAGGGTTACTGCCGTGAGACTCAAAGTAAGGATATGGAAGAGTTAAGTATGTTGAGTTGTTGTTTCCTGCCGTGAGTTCTGGTTGGAGCAGGTTCTTAAGGGCAGTGTTCTTTGAGGTTTTCTGCCGTGGATTGATGTTTTCAGAGCTTGTAGGAAACCCTAGAGTGGTATCAAGATTTGATTGCTTTTTTTGTTGTTTCCGATTGAAGCATGCTTGAAGAGTTCAGTGGCCATATAAAATCCTTAGGAGTTGTTGCTATACGAATAGGAGTTTTATTAAAACCTTGAGGTGATTATGAATAGCTATAATAGAAAGAGACCAATGTTTAATTTCTCCTTGCATTGCTGCAGTAGTATGGTTAAGATTTCAGTTGTTCTGTGCCATTGGTTTCCTGTAGGTTGAAGAGCTCTATCCTCCGTGCTTCATGACCGGTTCTGTTTTGGAATGTGTTACAGAATTTATTCTGTGCCATTTTATCATGTCTCTAGTTGTTTTCCTTAGAAGATTAGAAACTTAACCATGTTTAACTCAACTTATAAAGCTAGTAAATATCAGATGCATAAGAGTATGTTTGATTTCTGTTTTAAGAGTTAATTATCACGAGGTTTTAAGTGTTGTACTATGTTATTTTTAGGCACTTCAATTTAGTATGACATGCAGATTTTATTAAGTTATAATGCAGAATTTTATTAAGCATTTTTATTGAGCTTAAGTGTAGATTTCTTTTGTATTCTATACATGATTATGTGTTACATAGTTAGTTTCATTCATAGATGCATATGAAAGATACCATAACAGTACTTTGGGATAAAGAAAAGTGTAAGAAAGATAAAGAAAAGTATAAGAAAGATAAAGAAAAGAAAAGAAAAGGCCGAGGCCTTAAGTAGATCCCAAAGTCGAGACTTTAGGGATTTTTGGCACACAAGGTGCCTATTAAAATGCCAAGGCATTTAAAGAAGAAGTAATTAAGATTATAAATATTTTACTTTTAAGAAGAGGCTAGTACCCGACTTCCGAGGTTGTCGTTAAACAAATCCAGGTGTCCAATTCCGAGGTCTTGGCCCTGGTAGACCGAGGTCTGCTCTTTTAGGATTGGTGGCTCGCTACCCCAACCTATCAGGGAACGCGCATAAGATGGTACTATGCCTGGGCCCAAGAAGAAGTTGATTATTATTTTGAAGTATTATAAGTATAAGTTTTTTAACAAGTAAAGCAAGTTTTACATAAGTATAAAGTATTAAAGAATAAGTCTTTAAGCAAGTGAAATAAGATTCAGAAGGTGTTTATAATTCAGTAAGTTTAGTTCTTTATGCTAGCATGATTGTATAGATTTACTTTACATGTTTAGCCTTTCAGTATGTTTCTTTCACTAGTAGATGAGCATGAGTAGATTTCCTTTTGAGCATTCAGTTTTAGATTTCAGTATCTCCTCATGCGTATCGAGATTTTGTGAGTTAGATAGCGCTTACTAAGCAAATTTTGCTTATAGACTACACTTCCTCTTACTGCAGATACAGGAAGGAAAAGATATAGAAAGGAAGGCGACAAGGTGGCGCGGATGGTGTGTGATGCCAGGACTATGGAAGCCTTGGGACTTAGTTTAAGAATTTATTATGATTGCCATTTATTAAGAATGTATTAAATGAGTCATTTAGTCTTCCGCTGTTAGTTAATTGTATGCTTTCATTTTGTTTCCGCTATTCATTACTTGCATGATTTGATTTCATTAAACTGCGTGGTGATGTTATTTCTTTTGTGTGTTTGATATGTGTTCCAGCCGCCTGTGGCTGTGTATATTATGTTACGTATTAATGATTATGGTCACCGGTACAAGGGAGACTTTGCCGGAATTTTTCGGTAGAGTTTCCATGTGATTTTTAATCATACCGGTTAAGTAGAGTTAGTAGTTAAGTAACGGTCATCCTTAGAGAGTAGTAGTAGTAAGAAGGGTGGTCTTTACAGTTGGTATCAGAGCAGTTCCCATTCTCCAGCATCACACATCAACACCATCCTTGCCGTCTTCAAGTAAGAAAGTATTTAATTTTTCTTTTATGCTTTCTTTATTATTTCAGTATAGAGTATCTACTTATACGTGCTTTAGTAAGATAGAAGTTCTAGTTTTTGCTATTTCTTATATATAGAGAAATGTTTAGAAGTACTTGCTTGAATTAGTTTAAAGTCAAGAATCAGGATTAAGTAAGGTATATCTAGAAAGTATAGTGAGGAAGAATTTATAGAATTTAGACAAGGTGACCTAGCCAAGTGGTTCAGCCTCAGTCAGTGCAGATCCAAGAGGATCTTAGCTATGAGAGCAGATCTACATAGATAGTGGACAAAGAAGTTAAGAGACTAAGAAACAGAGAAGTGACACTAGGAAGTTAGTTGGAAATGTGAAGACAACATGAGACAGAAATGTCCAAGAATTATTTTAAGTTCGGGGACGAACTTTTTATAAGGGAGGGAGAATTGTAACACCCCAAATTTCATGATTTGGAGTCCTAAAAGATCTTATTAAAATCTAGAAATGCTTTGGAAAAATTCTAGAGATTTTTAGGAATTTATAGAGTATTTTTATGCAATTTTTGGAGTTCGGTTCGTATTTTTACCAAGAGGAAGAAGTTAAAAAAAAAAAAGGAAATAAAATTGTTGAAGTTGGGTTTTGAACCCTAAACCTCGGGCTTGACCCGTGTCTTAACCAAAGTCAGCCAACCAACTGAGCTAAGTAAGTTTTGTTTAATATATGGAACAAATGGTATTTAAAGAATAGTTGGGAACATTTAAAATAAATTAAATATAAAGGGCGAGCTGAGGAATCGAAGCCCGGACCTTGGGTTCGGTTAAAAGCCGGCTGACCAAGTGGGCTAGCAGTCGGTGCTGAGTAAATATGCAGAGAAATATATTTAAGTTATAAGTAGAAACGAAGGAAGAAATAGGAGTCGGCCGAGTTTGAACCCACAACCTCGGCCAAACCGAAGCTTTAAACGGAGCGAGCTAACCAACTGTCCCAGGATTAATTCGTGAACAAATTTATAGAGAAATAGTCTTAAGCCATAAACTGTAGGTTATAAAAGAGGGATAAGTTAGGGATTAATTATCCCGTGACCGAAACCTTTCTCTCCTCCTCCCTTCTGCGCGCGACGGCGTTTCGGCTCGAGGAAGACGAAGCCGACGGAGCTAGGGCTCGACTCCGGCGGTCGACCAAGGCAAGGCTCCGTGGGTTCTTCACGTATTCGAGCTCCCCTCGGCGAGGAGAGCGCGTGGACAGAGGAGTTGTCGGGATTTCGAGCTCGCCAAAAGCCCTAGAAGCCTCCTTCTCGGTTGTAAGTCCAAGAAACCCAAGGTAAGACGCTTACTCACCTGCGGTAAGATAGTTTCGAGCCTTTGATTTAGAGTTTCTCTTGTTTGTGAATGCGCCGTGAGTTTTATAAAGAAGATTGTTCTTCCCTTTTTAAGCTTTCGGATTTGTTGTAAAGAATTCCGGAATTTCTAGGGATTTAGTTTCTTCTTGCTTCAGAATTTTTGTTGTGAAGGTTGGGTTTAGGGTTACTGCCGTGAGACTCAAAGTAAGGATATGGAAGAGTTAAGTATGTTGAGTTGTTGTTTCCTGCCGTGAGTTCTGGTTGGAGCAGGTTCTTAAGGGCAGTGTTCTTTGAGGTTTTCTGCCGTGGATTGATGTTTTCAGAGCTTGTAGGAAACCCTAGAGTGGTATCAAGATTTGATTGCTTTTTTTTGTTGTTTCCGATTGAAGCATGCTTGAAGAGTTCAGTGGCCATATAAAATCCTTAGGAGCTGTTGCTATACGAATAGGAGTTTTATTAAAACCTTGAGGTGATTATGAATAGCTATAATAGAAAGAGACCAATGTTTAATTTCTCCTTGCATTGCTGCAGTAGTATGGTTAAGATTTCAGTTGTTCTGTGCCATTGGTTTCCTGTAGGTTGAAGAGCTCTATCCTCCGTGCTTCATGACCGGTTCTGTTTCTGGAATGTGTTACAGAATTTATTCTGTGCCATTTTATCATGTCTCTAGTTGTTTTCCTTAGAAGATTAGAAACTTAACCATGTTTAACTCAACTTATAAAGCTAGTAAATATCAGATGCATAAGAGTATGTTTGATTTCTGTTTTAAGAGTTAAGAGTTATCACGAGGTTTTAAGTGTTGTACTATGTTATTTTTAGGCACTTCAATTTAGTATGACATGCAGATTTTATTAAGTTATAATGCAGAATTTTATTAAGCATTTTTATTGAGCTTAAGTGTAGATTTCTTTTGTATTCTATACATGATTATGTGTTACATAGTTAGTTTCATTCATAGATGCATATGAAAGATACCATAACAGTACTTTGGGATAAAGAAAAGTGTAAGAAAGATAAAGAAAAGTATAAGAAAGATAAAGAAAAGAAAAGAAAAGACCGAGGCCTTAAGTAGATCCCAAAGTCGAGACTTTAGGGATTTTTGGCACACAAGGTGCCTATTAAAATGCCAAGGCATTTAAAGAAGAAGTAATTAAGATTATAAATATTTTACTTTTAAGAAGAGGCTAGTACCCGACTTCCGAGGTTGTCGTTAAACAAATCCAGGTGTCCAATTCCGAGGTCTTGGCCCTGGTAGACCGAGGTCTGCTCTTTTAGGATTGGTGGCTCGCTACCCCAACCTATCAGGGAACATAAGATGTACTATGTCAGGCCCAAGAAGAAGTTGATTATTATTTTGAAGTATTATAAGTATAAGTTTTTGAACAAGTAAAGCAAGTTTTACATAAGTATAAAGTATTAAAGAATAAGTCTTTAAGCAAGTGAAATAAGATTCAGAAGGTGTTTATAATTCAGTAAGTTTAGTTCTTTATGCTAGCATGATTGTATAGATTTACTTTACATGTTTAGCCTTTCAGTATGTTTCTTTCACTAGTAGATGAGCATGAGTAGATTTCCTTTTGAGCATTCAGTTTTAGATTTCAGTATCTCCTCATGCGTATCGAGATTTTGTGAGTTAGATAGCGCTTACTAAGCAAATTTTGCTTATAGACTACACTTCCTCTTACTGCAGATACAGGAAGGAAAAGATATAGAAAGGAAGGCGACAAGGTGGCGCGGATGGTGTGTGATGCCAGGACTATGGAAGCCTTGGGACTTAGTTTAAGAATTTATTATGATTGCCATTTATTAAGAATGTATTAAATGAGTCATTTAGTCTTCCGCTGTTAGTTAATTGTATGCTTTCATTTTGTTTCCGCTATTCATTACTTGCATGATTTGATTTCATTAAACTGCGTGGTGATGTTATTTCTTTTGTGTGTTTGATATGTGTTCCAGCCGCCTGTGGCTGTGTATATTATGTTACGTATTAATGATTATGGTCACCGGTACAAGGGAGACTTTGCCGGAATTTTTCGGTAGAGTTTCCATGTGATTTTTAATCATACCGGTTAAGTAGAGTTAGTAGTTAAGTAACGGTCATCCTTAGAGAGTAGTAGTAGTAAGAAGGGTGGTCTTTACATTTTGTAGATCCACAGCATACTAGCAGAGTATGCAAGTTGCATAGGTCCATTTATGGACTAAAGCAAGCTACTCGGAGCTGGAATATTCGATTCAATGATGCAATCAAACAGTTTGGTTTCATCAAGAATGAAGATGAACCTTGTGTCTACAAGAAGGTTGTAGGGGACATAGTTGTCTTCCTCATATTGTATGTGGATGACATACTGCTCATTGGGAAAGACATCCCTTTGCTACAATCTGTCAAGACTTGGCTAGGGACTTGTTTCTCAATGAAGGACTTAGGTGAAGCATCCCGCATTCTAGGGATACAGATCTATACAAATAGATCTAAGAGATTGTTTGGCCTAAGTCAGAGTACATACATTGACAAGGTACTTCTACGGTTTGCCATGCAGAACTCCAAGAAGGGATTTCTGCCGATGTCACATGGCGTGAGTCTTTCGAAGACTCAGGGTCCCTCTTCTAGAGAGGAGAGAGACCGCATGGATCAGATCCTTTATGCTTCAACCATAGGATCGATCATGTACGCCATGCTATGTACTCGACCTGATGTCTTGTATGCTTTGAGCATGACGAGCAGATACCAGTCAGATCTAGGTGAAAGTCACTGGATAACGGTCAAGAATATTCTTAAGTACTTAAGAAGGACTAAAGAATATTTCTTGATATATGGAGGCGATGATGTGCTAGCTGTAAAGGGTTATGTTTATATATATAGATTTTGAATCACTAAGAGAGGGAAGACCATCAACTACTCAAAACAATTAGATTAATAATAATAATAATAATCATAAAGAAAGAAAGAAAGAAAGAAAAAGAGAATATTAATTTGTTTGTGTTTGATCAGTTAGCGGGTTCGGTGATCGCCAACGTGAGCTACTTCGGCACAGCATGGTGGTTGCTCTCCGACATCCCCCACATTTGTGAGACCAACTTGCTGCCGAAGGACTCCCCATGGACGTGCCCTAGCGACACTGTGTTCTTCAGCTCCTCTGTTATATGGGGCGTGGTTGGGCCTCGTCGGATGTTCGGCCCCGACTCCATCTACTCCGGCCTTAACTACTTCTTCCTCCTTGGCCTCTTCGCCCCCGCCGTCGTCTACCTCTTCCACCGCCTCTTCCTGGAGAAGAAATGGATTCGGCTCATCAACTTCCCCGTCATCTTCGCGGCCGCCGGTTACATTCCCCTAGTCAAGACCATTAACTTCAACTGTTGGTTCATTGTCGGCTTTGCCTTCAACTATTGGGTGTTCAAGCACCACAAGCAGTGGTTGGGCCGCTACGCCTATGTGTTGTCTGCCGCCCTCGACGCCGGCACAAGCTTCATGGCCGTCATCACCTTCTTCACCCTCGGGAACTATAATATCAACTCCGTCAATTGGTGGGGAGGCGTCACTGATGACTACTGCCAGCTTGCTAAATGCCCTACCGAGCCCGGTGCCTACATCCCCATGGGCTGTCCTGAACTCGAATGAAATGGTCATGTAATTGACTTTTGTATGTTGTTCCACAATTAGCACTTAAACAAGATTTGTTTGTTCAAAACATCCAAAAACATTTCCTATAATCCCTGAGAAATTGAAGGAAAAGGAAATGATATGAATTTCATTCAATTCACTGATTCATTACAAGATCAACGATTCGAAATCATGTAATTTTACAGTACTCAAGTTAAATTATTACCATCGATATCTATTCAGTTCACCTATGTAGCTCTATCTTGAGCCAGTTAAGTCACCATGCTAAGTCACCTAAGATAGACTAATTAAGCCAAGCAATAGATTGTAGAGCACCAAGCTAGGACTAGAGTTGCTAGCTGATCTGAGATAATCCAAGCCTACTCGACTGTCAGCTATCTAGTCCTTAATGCCAAATGCCATATGAGTTGCACTCCCGAGCACTTCGTGTTAGAGATAGAAGAAAAGAGAATGGAAATTCTGAGAAGATTTAAATTTGCTTCTCTAACTTTTGATCTTTCGCCATTATTTTCATAGATGCATTACATTAATTTATAGAGAAATACTTCAGAATTACATTGATTGCATGGAAAATATAAAATGCAACTAAAGTTTAATTAACTAGTAAATAAATTTTGACTACCTAGGAAAATATAAAGATACTTAATACTCACACTGTTGAACTTTGACTCCTAAGAAATATAAACACAATTAATAATTTATATTAATCAATTACAAATTATTATTAGACCCCGTGGTTATTTTGATGTGATCAACCAAGTTAGTTAGATCTTGTTTGTGTTTGATCCCTATGTCTAAGTGTGCAAGAGCTTAGGAGCGCAGGAAGTCGAGCAGAAGATGCAGTTGGCGAGAAGGATGACACGGGAAAGAAACTGACGGGCTCGGTGCGTCCGAAGGACGGGATAGCTGCGGAAAAGTACACCGGTGGGCGAGAAGAACGTGTGCGACGTTCGAGGGACATAAAGCGGGGTGGAAGACTACTTGAGGAGAAGGCCGGGAATTGGGTTCGGTGAGCCCTATTCCGGTTGGCCGCAATCATCCAAGCGAGCAGAACTAGAGCAAGTCAACTAGGAAGTTGACTTGATAAGTGTTCGGTCGGCCGAACGTCTTTATCGGTCGACAGAACCCCTATCATAAGAGACCAGCTATTGGTGACACGTCAGCAACCAACCGTTAGTGAAGTGATCGGTCGACCGAATCAGAGATAAAGCAGAGACTTGGTCTAGCGATTTGTTCGGGCTATATCAGGTGGAGACCGTTGGCTAATCGGTCGACCGAACACTGTGATCGGTCGACCGAACCAGGCTCGATCCAGAGAGGCTACATCTGGACGGAAGGCTGGGCAGGTTCAGCAGGTTCGGTCGACCGAACCTAAGGATCGGTCGATCGATCCCTCTCGAGTCAAATCCTGATCCCGAAGATCCCGTGATCTGATAAGTTCTGGAACCCCTATATAAAGGGGTCGCGAACAACTATTCAGAAATCAACTATGATTTTCATTTCCAAGCAACTTGTAAAAGCTCTTAGTGTAAAAGGCTTCTCCACCTTCAGAGAAGGAGACATTCCTAGTGCGCTTTCCAACTGCCTTGCATTAACAACCGTCTTGGTTGTAACCAAGTAAAACCCTGAGTCTGTTTTTTTCTGTTTTTATTTTAGCTCTATTTAATCTTATAATTGTTGCTTTTATTTTAAAGTTGAAAGCTTTGAGGAGGGTATTTTTAGTTGCAAACAATTCACCCCCCTCTTGCCGGTCTCGCTGCACCTACAATTGGTATCAGAGCCCAACAGTCTCAGAAGGACTAACCGTCAACTGAAGCACAAAGATCAAGATAATGACCGACGTAAACATTCATCCCTCAAAGTTCGACGGAGATTTCGCTACATGGAAGCGAAAAATGGAGGTATTTTTTAAAACAGACTTCGATATTCTTATTACTATGAAATATGGTTTTGCAGCTCCAAAAGATAAAGAAGAATATCAATGGACGAAGAAGTAGCAAGCATATTTCGTCACAAACGGAAAGGCGGAATTTCACCTGCTCAGTGTTCTTCTGCCCCAGGAGGTAAGTCTAATCGGAAGCTACGACTCCGCGAAAGACCTCTGGGAAAAATTTTTGGAGCTTCACGAAGGTACCTCAGAAGAAAAATTGGCAAGGCAGGACATCCTCCGAACTCAGTTGACGAACCTCTAGATGAACAACGGCGAGAAGGTAGCGCAACTCCAAGCGAGAGTCAAAGATCTGATAACTCAACTGACCAACCTCGGAGAAACGATAACAAATCAAGACTCAATCCGGTACGCGCTCAACGCCTTCCCAAGAACTCTAGAGTGGGCGCCCTTAGTAGATGCTTACTACATCTCTAAGGATTTTGAGGTAAGTAGTTTAGAAAACTTATTCTCTACATTCGAACTTCACGAATCTCGTATTGTAGAGCCTAAACAAATAGAGAAGTCAAACCTCAACATTGCCCTACAAGCAGAGATGAACGATCCAAACTCCGAAGCGTAGATCGACGAAACCGAAGCGGTGATATTGGTAAGAAACTAAATAAATTTATTAAAACTAACAAATTGAGATCGCAGTCGAAAAAGCATCTACACAACAAAAGGACGATCCGATGCTACAACTGCAACGAGGAAAGGTACATCAAGGATGATTACCCCAAGTTGAAGAAAAGGCACAAAGAGAAGCCTCAGAAACCGACGTCCTCTACACGCAAGAGTCTCAAGGACACATGGGATGATACTTCATCTTCCAAGTCAGAAGTCGAAGCCTTCTCAGGAGTAGCACTGATAGCCAACCATCTCTTTGAAGATGACTCGGACTCAGAGATGAGCATAGATCAAGGGGGAGAATTAGAAGAGGAGAGCAACAATGAAGGGGGAGCATAACCAAGTGAGGTAAGTAAGGTACGTGATCTTACCCCTACTCAGTCTTTTAGATTTATCAAAGTACTTACGAAAGATCTAGCAAAATTAGAAACAGAAAATGCTAAATTGAAATTAAAATTAGAAGAATCATGCTCCTCAGAGTTATTAAACAACCTAAAAATAGAAAATGATAGTTTGAAATTACAAATTGAAAACTTGAAAACTGCTACATGTTTAAAAACAAATGGTTTTTAATAATCAAAACTTAAAATTTATAGAAAATTAAATTGGTATATTAGAAAACATCAGGGACAACTTAGGAAAGTTCCTAGAAACTATGTACCCCCTAAGTTTTTGAATAACCCAATAGGAAGGAATCTATACTAGATTCCAAAATCTTTTCTAGATTAAAATTTTTATAAGTTAAGAGCTTTCAGTGAGAAAATTAAATATTAAGATTTCGTTATGAGGCTTTGACTAGAAAGTGGTTGTTGCTCCAATAACCAAGAAGGCCTCGTGCCTCGCTACTGCCTGGAAGCCGAATATAGAAATGAAATGTTTAATTAACTTTCTGAAAAAATATTAAAATTAAAAATAAATAATGCTTTGAAAAGTTTTTAAACATCTTCCTGAAAATTCTTAAAAAATATGTTTTATCTAGAAAAGTATTTCTTGCTTAAAATTTTCACTTAGAAAAATTCTCATTTTTTTAAAATTTTTTTCCTGAAATTGGATTTTTTTTCTAAGCTAAACTTTTCTAAAAATAATATTAAATTTTTACTTAGCAAATTTTTCAAATGACTTAGAAATTTTTTTTGGGTTTTGGAAATGACTTAAAAAATTGTTTTACCTCGTTTTTACTGTGATCAAAAGGGGAGAATTAAGTAACAAGTTAAGGCGGAGTTACGAAAATTAAATTTTTTAATATTTTTTTATGTTGTAAATTTTATTATTGTAATTTTTTGTGCTTAAAATGTTAGTTTAGTATTTTTTTTTTTAAATTACTACTTGTTTGTTTTTATCCTAACTTGAACTTGGGTTGATACACATCAAAAAGGAGGAGATTGTTGGACCCCGTGGTTGTTTTGATGTGATCAACCAAGTTAGTTAGGTCAGGTAATTTGTCTTTGATCCCTGTGTCTAAGTGTGCAGGAGCTTAGGAGCGCAGGAAGTCGAGCAGAAGACGCAGTTGGCGAGAAGGACACGGGAAGGAAGCCGACGGACCCGGTGCACCCAAAGGACGGGATAGCTGCGGAAGAGTACACCGGTAGGCGAGAAGAACGTGCGTGACGTTCGAGGGATGTAAAGCCGGGGTGGAAGACTGCTTATGGAGAAGGTCGGGAATTGAGTTCGGGTGAGCCCTATTCCGGTTGGCTGCAATCACCCAAGCGACCAGAACCAGAGCAAGTCAACCGGGAAGTTGACTTGACAAGTGTTCGGTCGACCGAACGTCTTTATTAGTCGACCAAACCCCTATCATAAGAGACCAGCTGTTGGTGACACGTCAACAACTAGCCGTTGGTGAAGTGATCGGTCGACCAAACCTTCTGATCCGTCGACCGAATCGGAGATAAAGCAGAGACCTGGTCTAGCGATTTGATCGGGCCAGATCAGGTGGAGACCATTGGCTGATCGGTCGACCGAACACTGTGATCGGTCGATCAAACGCAGGCTCGATCCAGAGAGGCTGCATCTGGACGGATGGCTGGGCAGGTTCAGCAGGTTTAGTCGACCGAACCTAAGGATCGGTCGATCGATCCCTCTCGAGTCAAATCCTGATATCGAAGATCACGTGATTTGATAAGTTCTAGAACCCCTATATAAAGGGGCCACAAACAGATATTCGGAAATCAACTCTGATTTTCATTTCCAAGCAACTTGTAAAAGCTCTTAGTGTAATAGGCTTCTCCGCCTTTAGAGAATGAGACGCTCCTAGTACACTTTCTAACTGCCTTAGATTAACAACCGTCTTGGTTGTAACCAAGTAAAACACTGAGTCTGTTTTTCTCTATTTTTTTTTAACTCTATTTAATCTTATAATTGTTGCTTTTATTTTAAAGTTGAAAGCTTTGAGGAGGGTATTTTTAGTTGCAGGCAATTCACCCCTCTTGCTAGTCTCGCTGCACCTACAATTATCATTTAACACCCCTCTTAATTTGTAATCTTCATAATATCCTTAAACCATTAAAGCTTTTAAATAGATATAATCTTGGTTAGAAAATCTGCTGATTGATTTGTGGTCTTGGTAAAGTCCAAATAAATTTCCTTCTTTTGAAATTTATCACATATGCTGCAACTCTATATATTTTGTTCTATCCAGAATGGCTGGGATTTTGGTAATTGAAATTATAGATTTATCACAGTAATAATAGTAGGATATGTACCTTTTCTATAAATTAACCAAAATTCTTCTTAACCAAACTGCTACATGAACAACTTCATTCGTTGTAATATATTCAACCTCTGCAGATGATAATGCAATTGATTTTTTTTTAACTCTATGAAATGATTTTTGATCCCAAACAAAACACATATGCTGAAATGCTTCTTCATCATCAAGACTTCCTGTAGGTGCAGCTGCGAGGCCAGTAAGAGGGCGCAACATCTAAAAAAAATTAAAATAAAAAGAACCTTTCTTGTTCTTTAACTTAGATTAGTAGCAATATCATAAATAAAATAAACAAAGAAAAAACTAAAGAAAGAGGCACCAGAATTTACTTGGTTACAACCTAGGTAGTTGTTAATCCAAGATAAATGAAAGCTCAAAACGAATCTCTTTCTATGAAGGCGGAGAAACCTATTACACTCTTTAATAGCTTAGACTATTGTTAGGAAATTGATTACAGAAGTTGATACTAATATCCTAGGTCCAGGGGTCTTTTTATAGCCCCTGAGAAATCTCATCCAAAGCTTGAGGGTGCCTCCAAAGGGCTTGGAAGGCACCTCCAGCGTGCGCAGTGGATAAAGGTTTTTTAAAGTTATTGTCCTTTTAAATCATCATTCTCTTTTTCTAATTTTGCCAAATCTTTGGTAAGAATTTTAATAAACTGAAAGGATTGCTTGGGGAATAGAGCACGTACCTCACTTACCTTAAGTTCTGATGCTCCCCCTTCATCGTTGATTTCTTCTGATGATCCTCCCCCTTCATCTATGCTCATCTCTGAACTGTTCTCATCTTCTTCTTGATGGAATAGGTCTTTTGTTTACTAATTGAGTTAGACTCAGATGAACCCACTCATTGGATTGAGTCCAATCCAAATTAGACACATTGGATTAATGGGTTAGACTCAATGGGTTAGATTTATTGGGTTATTGGATTAATGGTTAATCCAATATAATAAATCCAACCCATTAAGGGGAATACAAAGAGAAAAAAAAAACCCTTAGTATTCATTAGATGAATATAAATAGGTTTTTGGATTTTATTTTTCATTAGATGAAAAAAGGTGACTCTTGAGATTCTATCTTCTTCCTCCTCCTTCCATGGCTGATTCTTGATGTTTGGCCGAACCATGCTTCTTGTTATCACAAGAAGATGGTTCTTCTCCGAAGGCTTTGTTCGTACGACGAACGAAGGATATGTTTGTGTGGATACCGTAGACGCGCGAACGCTTGAACATGCTGAGATCTGGATCCAAAGAAAAGGTTGCTGTCGGGATTGCGAAGGGCACGCAACAAAGGTATAATCCTATCATGTGGCTTAGCATAGATTATTGCCATGAAAATTGTTTCTTCCCTTCACATGGATCCGCTGGATAAGAGGATCTAGTATTTTTCCGCTCATGATAGAAATGAATCACTAATATGGTTATGATAAGTTTTAAAAAAATTAAATGATAATGTGCAATTTTCTTACATGTTTTTTTGTTGGCATAATAATTTTTATGACCATTTAGGTAACTTAAAAATACTATAATTATTAATTTATTTTTATAGAAAATAAGAATTTCTTTACATACTTTAAATAACTTCCTACGTTGAAAGTATAAAATCTTAAGTTATCCTTATCACATAAAAGAAACATATGTTTCTAACCATATAAATAGTAGATCCAAATGGACATATTATTCAATTAAATTTAAAAGCTAATCAAGTTTGTGTTTCACATCCATCTTAATATTAGAGACATGATAATGGACACAAGGAAAATTAGCTTTGCTATACTATTTATGTTATCCATTTTTATTATTCCGACAACATCTAGAGAGCTTGCTCCCACACCATCTTCGACAGGAATTGATTTTTTTGAATTACTATGTAAGTTTTTAATATTATTTTCATACATTGTTTGAAAGCATAAATCTCAAGGCATTGGAGTGAAAGATGCTATGAAACTAAGTGACATTACATATTTAGATAATCACCTTAACTTTATTGTTCCTAAATTTAAATCTCAAAGTTTTTATACAAAATATTTATTTTTATGTGTATGATTATCAAATTACAAATACTAAGAGTACTCATTTCTATTTACTAATATGCAGTTAACCAACTTGCTGAAATTGCGCAAAAAGGACAAGGCATATTTTTTCCAAGGAATCAATTAATTGGAAATCGTAACATGCAATGTTGGCTTTGCTTGGATCCCCCTAGACAGTATGATTAGTCATATCTATAAGAAATAAATATATCTTAAATAAACTACTTTTAAAAATTTCTAATTGAGGTATGTGCATGAATCATATTTAAGTGATCTGAGATAATATACTTCAAATTATTTTTTAAAAAATTAATAGAAATATTGAGCCTATAAAAAATGAATATACATTCTATAAAAGCATTTAAATTAAAAATAAATTTATCATTTGAAAAATTATTGAAATTTTTATTAGTAAACTTGAGAATATACTAAACTATATTATAGTTTATATTAATATTAACTAAAATAAAGCTATAATAAAAAATGCAATGAATAAGTAAATATGAAACTATTCAATTAACAAATTATAACAATGCTTATAAGTGTCAAGATTTGGTAACTATAGTCCCCACGAGGTTCCCATTTGGCTAAAGGGGGGCAGACTAGGTACAGGGCAAATGACTTATTCTCCGAGGGTGGATATCCTTTTGAGAAAAAAAATCCCTTCCACCCCCTAACCACTTGGCGGCAGACTATAAATTAAACCCGTGATTTAGTTCCCTTCATATAACTTAGAGACCGGTTATAAGGGGCTCATAGGGTGAGCGTAATCACCTTTTATAATAAAAATATTTGTTACATATAATTTAGTGTAAAAATAGCATCACTTTTTTTTTTTTACTAAAATTATTAATTTTAATATGAAATATGCTTTAAATTGTAATTATTCAACTTTTTGACTATAAAAATCCTAAAATTTAGTTGTTAATTTAAATAGTTAGATATAATGAAAAAAATATATATTGATGATAATAAATAAAAAAATTATCAATACTATGCAATATTTAAATGAAAACATAAGTTCTTTACAAAATTACAATGGATCAAAATTTTTTTTTTAATATTATCCATATATATTTAAATGAAAACATATGTTTAACCCTATGTTGCTTGAAAAAAATATACAAGCCACTAAAAATTTTAAAGTTTCAAAGAATGGTTTTCTTGAAAAATTACAAAGTCATATGAATATCATCAAAATTTTCAAAAATGATACGATGTTGAAAGATGACTATAAGTTTCATTAAATTCAACATTAAATGGCTTAGTTTTGAATCAATACAAGAAAAAACTTTACTTTTAAATACAAACTAAAAGAGAATTTTAAATTTTGATATTTGATATAAATATAACCTATCAATACATTGAACTTCTCCTGAGCTAATCAATGATTACTATTTTGATACTTTTGATTCAATAAAAAAAATTATAAATTCTAGTTTATTAGCTTACCATCTCACTAGAAATTTAAGAGTCTCAATACAAATATTAAGTTCAACCTTATGTTTTGAGTGAGACATAAATAATGTATCAAAACTTTGTTATGTGATGATGCAAATCTAACCTTGCAAAGCAAAGCAACAACCATAAAATAAATATATTGGTCGAAATTCAACATGGTCTGCTTTTCTAAAATACTATATGGAAGAGTTAATTATTTGGGGGAAAAAATTTAAATTTGACCTGAATAGATTCACCATTTACTCCATACGAACCCATATCCTAAAAATAAACTTTTATTTCATAGCTTCTATTAAATACTCCAAGATAGGACTTTTGTTTCTTAGATTCCTTGTAAACAATCCATTTTTATAGGAATTAACCCTTTATCTTTCAAGATCATGTTCCACATGGATTTCTAGTCCTTGATCTCAATTTTTGATTGCTTGATACTGGTTTTAGAGCCACAAGTTTACTAGGTCTATTATACATGTTTCTGATTTTATGGTTTGTTTTTTTCGATGTGACTTTTGAGTTCTAGGACAAGGCAACTGTAGGACATCTCCAAGATATAGGAAATGAAGTTATATTTCTGGTGATTATCTTATCTTTTGTGTTGACTACCTTTTATACGTCATGGATAGTCACTCTCCAATTTAGTTGGATTGTGTATCTATTTCTATACCTGTCTAGTAGGTATTCATTAACTTGGTGTAACATGATGATACTTAGTCAATCAACTCTATTTTTAATTATGGTCAGGTATGACTATGGAAGTGACTAGTTGACACGTTGAAGACTCGACCTTGATGAAGAGAATGTTGATTCTCTAGTAGCACTGACTGATATCGAGTTGGAAAGTGAGGGTCGAATCTATCAACAACCTAGTGGAGATTAGAGATTATAGTCTCAGGGAATTAATCCTACGCTACCACTAGTGGTACCAACTCTTGCTACTACCATCTAGGTGAAAGATAAAGCTGTATACAGTTATTGGCTTGGTTAGTAAAGGATCAATTGATTCATGTTGTGTCGATCAATAGAGGACCAATTTAACCTATTTCATGGAGTTTCTGACCTTTGAGTAGCTTGTGACTAGTTAGATAACCTAGAAGGAACACTTGAGTGCATAACTTGTACAGACATAGAAAGGGTTGAATTATATATATACCATTGTTAGCTTGACTAGTTATTAGAGGATCGAGGTATCTTATTCCATGAGGCATTTTACGATGGACTGTATATACATGGTTTGGATAACTTAGTAGATATATTCAGGTAGATGACCCCCAATGATATGGAAAAGTGTAGAGGTAGTTGCTTAATACTTATGTGATACAACTGTCACGCCTCAAGAGTAAGGTAGTCCGATGAAAATCGGACAGCACATCCCCTGTAAAATGACAATCTGAAGTATATATGCATACATCCACAAGCATACTCATCAGCTATATACTTTAGCCCACACGGCTGAATATAAGCACACCAGCAGCTTATAAGTAGCCCACACAGTTTAAATAATCACAACCAATGCAGTTAATAGTTAACCCACATGCATGAAACATAGCACAACAGAAATCACAAAATAACGAACATGAAACGAAGAAAAAAACTAACTGCGAGTCGGCTCGGCTGGACACATCATCACCAAACCAAATACAAGATTCCACAAAACAAAACTCCATATAAAAGAATACACAAATACAAGAACAAGTGCAAAAACCAATAATGTGAATGGAAGCACTAATGGTAGGAGAAACTCGATGTGACATGGTACTGGCGAAAATGATCTCCAAGCGACTCCATAAGTCCTTTATCTGCTACTTGGCGAAATAAACCAATTTATGGGGTAGTGAGTGCTGGGACTCAGCGGGTAATAGACAGATAGTGCATAAACATAATAAAAAACTAGAGATACAAGGTATACAGTTTCGTAACGAAAATAGTAGATACTACAGTGATATAATAATATGTGTCCATAATTGAAACCATATCCTAGGCTAGTAATAGAAAGTCAGGAGTAGCAAAGACCTGCTACAGTATTGCACATAACTACATGGGTAACATGTGAGCTATATACATTTTAACAATAAGTAAGCCAGTGCCTAAACACGTACCATAGGTATATATCTAAACCTATGTAAGCATATCAGCATAAGTAAGCAACAACATTAACAGGTATAATAATAACAGGGTATGCACGGATTGTCACTTCCGCCCACCCCTCTGCACCATGACCCCTGTATGGTTGAGAGGTCAGGCCAGTGACAAACTATACACCACTCTAGCTACCATTATTGTCACGCCCCAGAGGAGTCCCTGCCAGAGGAAATTCCGGCATCATCTCCCCTGTACGGGTGACAATCTGAATTATTTCTACATGCACAATATACCTCAGCCACAGGCGGCTGGTATATACACACAACCACGCAGTTTATATGTTGCCTACTCGACTGATACAATAAAAATACAACCACGTAGTTATATGTAAAACTAACAGCCCACTCGGCTGTACCAGAACCAAACACAGCGGATATACAATGGACACATATACAAACTATAAATAAAGACTGCTAGTCGGCTAGGCTTACACCACACTATAAAACAACACTCCAAAAACTAAACCGGAACACAAAGCTAAATTCACATATCTCATATACCAAAATAGAAATAAACAAAAGCGGAGACAGGTCTTCTGATGTGACGTGGGGACCGGCAGACAGGATACTCTAAGCGACTCCATAAACAACCTGGTACCTGAAAAAGATAGTGTCCACGAGGATGAGTTCAACAACTCAGTAGATACCTAGTTGACATGTATAGTAAACTATAAGAAATGGTAAAAACTATCGAGTATAGTCTCCTGGACAAAAGCTGGAAATGCACAATAGAAAAGGCTGAAGAGAACTGTACTCACCAGGGTCTCCTATTAGAATAGTTAAGGTCGTCAGACCGAGAGTATCATAGATCCTGTATGCATGTCAAACATATGTATCTATCCATATGCAGCATATAAATGCAACAAACACAATCAGTAAATGCATAAATGTATATGATGCCAATGACATGGTCACCCCTGACGCCAATCAGCTATCTCACACACGATGGTGAGACCGAGTGAGTAGGGCTGTGATAAAAGTGCACTCTGCCGTCACTTCTCCTGATGAATGACTGAGTGGACGAGAAGCTGTCAGAGTACACCTATCCTCCTACTCCAAATCATAAGTGGGGGAGCACAATGCTCTCATCTCCCGGTACACGATGACGGGGAGGAATCTCTGCCAGCTACCACGCTGCGTCGCACTACCCATGAGCGGACCAACGGAGCCTAACAAAGTCCAACCGCCTGCCGGGTA
Organism: Zingiber officinale; assembly: GCF_018446385.1. Taxonomy (NCBI): domain Eukaryota; kingdom Viridiplantae; phylum Streptophyta; class Magnoliopsida; order Zingiberales; family Zingiberaceae; genus Zingiber; species Zingiber officinale. The sequence goes on along the minus strand of NC_056006.1, from coordinate 6,580,283 downwards.
CCACGCTGCTACACTAAACCAGCGGAGCCTAACAGAATCCAACCGTCTACCGGCTACCACGCTACTACACTAAACAAGCGGAGCCTAACATAGCAGAACTATCTGTCGGCTACCACGCTGAGTCACTGGACCAACTGAGCCTAACAGCAGAACTGCCACACACCTGCCTGATATACCACTAACACATGAGTGGTGGCGTGTGCAAATCCATGTAACTAGCGATATGCTCGACAATAATGGAGTAGACTATCACACAGCATGCAATCATGCGACATGATGCATGACACTAAGCATGGCAAAATCCTGAACATCATAGCAATATCTATATAAATATAAAATGTGTACCACAGGACAATGAATCAAATCAAAGGTACACAGATCCGATAAGGTATAAAAACTTAGATCCTGAACATAATAAACACATGGTTGTGTCACTACCCCTATAAGCATGTATAATCAGGTAGGTACTAACATGATGTGCATAATAAGTAAACAAAACAAGCATGTAACAGGTATTGGGTAGTGACCAACCGAAGAAAAGATGAACATAATCATTACTAAAGGTTATAATCTACTAAACATATCAACATGACATTATCAAAGATAAGTTAAGGTACCCACCTCAAATAGAAGGTTCAATCCAGTCAAATCCAACGTCGAGATGCTCGTCTCGCGTCAAAGTCCTGTGTCACCAATATATATACATTTTTATTTAGCTACAACTCATATGAATTAAACAGCTAAATAAAATACTCACAACTAATTAGGGAAAACCCTAATCAACATGATCATCTAACTACAATACGTATCCCAATTCCTATAAAATGTATCAAGATCGTACATTTTTACCTCAAATCACAGCCGGAGAAGTTGCTGTCGAAAATGCTAGTCGGAGCTAGGTGGAGCCGCTCACCTCCACACGAGTACCCTAATCAGCAATTCCCCTTACAACCTAAGTATCCAACCCAACCATGTCATCCACCAATCTTAATTAAATTGATATATGAACCAAACCACAACTTACCTAAATCTAAGTATCTTCCTGCCAACTGACAACCAAAAATCTTGCTGCTGGAACTTGTGGCCGAAGCTATGGATCATCCTTAACCAGTGATGCTTGGATCCACAGTGGAGCCGCTAATCTCTCAAATGTGGCATCAAGGAGACCCTGTGTAAGGCACTGCTCGGCCAATCGGAGGAATACAACAAAAGGGAAGAAAGGTTCGGCCAGCGGGGCTCAAGGCGAGAAGGGAAACTAGGGCATGGCGACTGCGTCTGAAAGCAGTCGGGAGAAGAGGTGGCGGCTAGGACACAGGGGAGGGGGTCGGCGTCAGCCGATTAGGGCTCGACTTGCGGTTGGTGAAGAAGACGCGAGGAAGGAGGATCGCGCGAGGAGACCGGCGTGGAGAGGTTTAGGGCACAGTGAAGAAAGGGAGAAAGAAGAAGCTTGGACTAAGGGATACCTCAGGATGACCTGCACAGCACCCCAGTGTCCCTCGTCACCGACAGCAGAGGAAGTGAGGTGTGCGCACGAGGCGGCGAGGAAGAGGAGAAGACGGTTTGGCGCAGAGGGGGATCGGTTAAGGCACGGGGGAGGAAAAGAAGAAAATAGAAAAGAAATATAAATATAAGCATTTCTTCGCTTAAATGGGTAGCCTAAATAGGCTTTCCTGGGACCCATAATTGATCCTCGTAACCTGCACCATACGGTCTCAGAAAAATTTCCACAAATTTCGAAAAATTTCCTTATCATTATTCGCCATTTTTCGATATTTTACATTCTCCCCCACTAATAAAAATTTGGTCCCCCAAATTTTGTTATCTACCATCATCAAATACAAACATTAGGTAAATAGTATAAATGTTGAACGGTAAATTAAATCACAAACCTCAAGTAAATAGGTGGGGTATCGAGCTCGGATTGCATCCTCGAGCTCCCAGGTAGCTTCCTCCTTCGAATGATGCTGCCATCCGACTTTAACCAGTTGGATAGTCTTGTCCCGCAACTGACGCTCTTTCCGGTCCAAAATCCGTACCGGAACCCCCTCATAAGTGACGTCAGGCTGAACGGGAACTGAGATATCTGTCAGCACATGTGTTGGGTCGGGTACGTATCTTCTCAGCGTAGATACGTGGAATACGTCATGAACGCTTGTCAGGGACGGTGGTAGTGCCAACCGATAAGCTACTGCTCCAATCCTCTCCAGGATCTGGAAAGGGCCAATGTACCGCGGAGCTAGCTTACCTCTAAGGCCAAATCTCTTCACCCCTTTTGTTGGTGAAACTCACAGAAATACATGGTTGCCTGTAGAGAACTCCAGGGGTATGCGTTTCCGATCAGCATAACTCTTCTGGCGGTTCTGCACCTCTAACATCTTCCGTCTGATAGTACGAACCAACTCTGCCTCATGCTGAGCTCCATGAGGTCCCAACAACTGGACCTCCCCAACCTCATCCCAAAGGGTGGGTGTTCGAAAAGGCCTACTATACAACGCTTCAAACAGTGCCATCTGGATAACCGAATGAAAGCTGTTATTGTAAGCAAACTCTACCAATTGCAAATGGTCCTCCCAATTGCCTCCGAAATCCAATACACATGACCTCAGCAAGTCCTCTAGAGTCTGAATGATCCGCTCTGACTATCCATCTGTCTGCGGATGGAAAGTTGTACTAAAACGAAGCTGAGTGCCCAAAGTCTACTGCAGACTCTGTCAGAATCGAGACGTGAACCGAGGGTCTCTATCCGAAAATATAGTCAAGGGACACTATGTAATCTGATGATCTCCCGGTAATATAGATCTGTCAATCGATCCAGGGAATAAATCTTCCGGATCGCTAAGAAGTGCGCCGATTTGGTTAATCGATCAACGATTTCCCAAATCTGTCATGGCCTCGTCGTGTCCTAGTCAAACTCACCACAAACTCCATAGTGATATGTTCTCATTTCCACTCAGGAATAGGAATCCTATGAAGTAATCCTGCAGGTCTCTGGTGCTCAGCCTTCATCTACTGACAAACAAGACATCTAGATACGAATTCCACGATGTCTTCCTTTATACCGTTCCACCAATAAGAACGTCTCAAATCTCGGTACATACAAGTACCGCTTGGGTGGTTAGCAAATCGAGAGAGATGAGTATCCTGAAATAGCTCCTGTAAGACCGAATGAGACTGAGGTATGCATTATCTGTCTCGAAAGTATATAACACCCTCCTCATCTCGTGTGAACTAGGTTTGCTGCCCGGAAGCTATCTGGCTGCCAATGAACTGCAAATGCTGATCACCAGCCTGGGCCTCTCGGATCCTCGTCCTGACCGACGACTGAGCAACAATGGTAACCAGAATACCCTGCTCCTCAAGACCTAACTCAGAAAAACCCTGAACCAAATCCGTGACCATAACTCGGTGGCATGCTAAAGTCCCTCTGGACTTCCTGCTGAGTGCATCAGCAACCACATTAGCTTTCCCTGGATGGTAGCTAATGGTACTGTCATAATCCTTCAGGAATTCCATCCATCTCCTCAATCGGAAATTAAGTTTCTTCTGAGTGACCAGATATTTGAGACTCTTATGGTCCGTAAGAATCTCAAAATATTCAAAGCAAAGATGATGGTGATTACCTCCAATCATGTACTGGGTAGTTCTTCTCATGCACCTTCAACTGCCGAGAAGCATAGGAGACTACCCTACCGTGCTGCATCAAAATAGCGCCCAAACCTTGTAGAGAAGCATTGGTGTAGTGAATGAATCTGTCCTCTCCAGAAGGTAAAAGCAAAACTGGAACCGACACTAATCTCCGCTTCAGCTCCTGGAAGCTGGTCTCACAGGCTTCTATCCAAGTGAACTTCACGCCTTTTCTGGTTAGGAGTGTCAGTGGCATACCTAGACGGAAGAAACTCTCGATGAAAGGCTTGTAATATCCTGCCAGTCCCAAGAACTGCGGATCTCCTACACTGATTTCGGCTGCTCTCTACTGGTGACAACCTCGATCTTCTGAGGGTCTACTGAAATACCTCGGCTAGAGACCACATGACCCAGAAAACCGACTGAAGATGGCCAGAAGGCACACTTGCTGAACTTCACGTATAGCTAATGTCGTCGAAGAGTCTCCAAGACTATGCGAAGATGCTGTGCATGTTTCTTCTCGGAACGCGAGTAGATCAATATTTCGCCGATGAAAACGACAACAAACTGATCTAGATACTCCATAAAGATGCGGTTCATCGAATCCATAAATACCGTTGGAGCATCGGTAAGCCCAAATGGCATTACCAAAAAAAAAACTCATAATGTCTGTACAACAAACATTCCCAACCAGAGATCCCCGATAACAAGTCCGAAATCTGATCACTAACTACAAATCACCAAAGAATAGATCATTTAATGTGAGAGCTACGCTCCATCACAAGAAATACTACATATGTGGGAGCAACGCTCTACCACCAACAAGGTAACCTATATGGGGGCAGCGCTCCACCCCAACCATCCAAAATATGTGGGAGCAACGCTCCACCACACACAATCCAAAATATGTGGAATCAACGCTCCACCACAAACAATCCATAACATGTGGGAGCAACGCTCCACCACAAACAATCCATAATATGTGGGAGCAACGCTCCGCCACAACAAATCCAAAATATATGGGAGCAACGGTCCACCACGAACAATCCATAATATGTGGGAGCAACGCTCCACCATAGACAATCAAAAATATGTGGGAGCAACGCTCCACCACAAACATCCCATAAGTGTCCAAGACGTCTCACTATCCAACTAGAGACTGCACGAGATCACCCTACCACATATCACTGTGAACAACCAAGGGTATCACAAGCTAGTAAGCAAATCAAATCCATCGTCAACTCTATCAACATCCTACTGGGTCACCCACTAATAGGAGAATTAGTTGATAGAGCAATACAACAAATAACATAATGTAGACACTCCATATAAGTAGAATCATCATGATGCTACTAACAATACACTTGGCACATGTGCACACACAACATAGGTATGATCGACATAATCCTCCAATTAGTACACACCAAACATACTTATATCACAGGTATAAATCAGCGTGATACCTCCAACAATACATACCGAACCCGTGTGCATAAATCAACGTACGTATAATCAACAATACACCTCAAATAACACTCACCTCATATTTACACCTATTCCAATAGTATAATCAACGTAATACTTTCAATAAATCATAATAGTCAACAAGATACTTCCCATAATATCCCAAACACATATACACATACCATAACACAGATTTAATCAACATGATACCTTCAATAATACAATCAGACATGTACACCGAACTACATAGCTATAATCCACAAGGAACCTACAATAACCATATTGGAACATGTATACAAATACTACTTGCAAATGGACAATCTATCACAGGACTCCTACAACACATAACAATCATATGTGCATGCAACATAGATTATGAATAATCAGCATATATAACCCAATCAACCTGGCATTCCCTATGCTACCTTCTATGTTATCCAACTAGATACATACAATCTAAAATTAAAGTCTACATGGAATAGGATATATCGATCCTCTATAGACTGACCAAACCGACAATGGTATACGGCTAATTCAGTTTTTTCCACGTCGGTACAACCCATGTACTAAAATGTGCTCTAGATACCTAACTAAGCATAAATAACCTAAAGATTCTAACCTCTAAAAATAGAGTATGATGGTCCCCTACTGATCAGACCAACAAAAATTAAATCGGTCATCTACTAACTAATCAAGAATACCTTAATCCTCCACAAGCAACTAAGGTATATCTATCCATGACTACCCAAATCAACAAGTGTAAATCAGACTTCTTCTGATCGATGTAACAAGAGTAAATCAATTATCTACTGATGAAATTAACTAAGATAACATGGTATTCTACTGGCTAAGTCAACATGAATATGTAGATACTATCCACTACCCAGCTAATAATAGCAGAGGCTGGTATGTGGCTCCATCTCCTACTAGTAGTAACAGAAGCTAAAGCTACTAGTGGTATGATATGAAAAATCATCAGAGACTATAATCCTTAATCTCTATTAAGGTCGATCATCATCAGTGGCTAGCCCATCACATGTAATATGAGCTACAACAATCAGACAGATACTAAATAAAAAGTGTTAATACATGTCATAACTATCATAGTCAAATATGCATACTAACAAAAAGGTAGGATAACAATATACCAACATACCTCCTATAGCTTGGAGACGTCTTGCTGCTGCCAGATCCAAAAACTCGAAAAGTGACATCGAGAAAACTAAGACATGAAATCCGAAACACAGGATATAAGACTCGTAAACCGTGCTCTGATACCAATAAATTGGTATCAGATAAATCTAGAAAATCTAGAACACATATCAAGTATCGTATACCTGCTCTGATGCCAAATAAATTGTCACGCCCCAGAGGAGTTTCTATCAGAGGAAATTCCGACAGCATCTCCCCTGTACGGGTGACATTCTGAATCATTTCTACATGCACAATATACCTCAACCACAGGTGGCTGGAATATACACACAACCACGCAGTTTATATGTAGCCTACTCGGCTGATACAATAAAAACACAACCACGCAGTTATATGTAAAACTAACAGCCCACTCGGCTGTACCAGAACCAAACACAGTGGAAATACAATAGACACACATACAAACTAAAAATAAAGACTGCTAACCGGCTAGGCTTACACCACACTACAAAACAACACTCCAGAAACAAAATCGGAACACAAAGCTAAATACACATATCTCATATACCAAAATAGAAATAAACAAAAGCGGAGACAGGTCTTCTGATGTGACGTGGGGACTGATAGACAGGATACTCCAAGCGACTCCATAAACAACCTGGTACCTGAAAAAGATAGTGACCATGGGGGTGAGTTCAACAACTCAGCAGATACCTAGTTGACATGTATAGTAAACTATAACAAATGGTAATAACTATGGAGTACAGTCTCCTGGACAAAACCTGGAAATGCACAATAGAAAAGGCTGAAGAGAACTGTACTCACCAAAGCCTCCTATCAGAATAGTCAGGTCGTCAGACCGAGAGTATCATAAATCCTATATGCATGTCAAATATATGCATCCATTCAAAAGCAGCATATAAATGCAACAAACATAATCAGTAAATGCATAAATGCATATGATGCCAATGACAAGGTCACCCCTGACGCCAGTCAGCCATCTCACACACGATGGTGAGACCGAGTGGGTAGGGTTGTGACAACCGTGCCCTCTGCCGTCACTGCTCCTGATGAGTGACCGAGTGGACGGGATGCTGTGAAGTACACCTATCCTCCTACCCCAAATCATAAGTGGGGGAGCACAATGCTCTCATCTCCCGGTACACGATGACAGGGAGGAATCTCTACCGGCTACCACGCTGCGTCGCATTACCCATGAGCGGAACAACGGAGCCTAACAAAGTCCAACCGCCTGCCGGCTACCACGCTGCTACACTAAACCAGCGGAGCCTAACAGAGTCCAATCGTCTGCCGACTACCACGCTGCTACACTAAACCAGCGGAGCCTAACATAGCAGAACTGTCTGTCGGCTACAACGCTGAGTCACCGGACCAGCGGAGCCTAACAGCAGAACTGCCACACACCTGCCTGATATACCACTAACCCATGAGTGGTGGTGTGTGCAGATCCATGTAACTGGCGATATGCTTGACAATAATGGAGTAAACTATCACACAACATGCAATCATGCGACATGATGCATGACACTAAGCATGGCAAAATCCTGAACATCATAGCAATATCTATATATATATAAAATGTGTACTATAGGACAATGAACCAAATCAAAGGTACACAGATCCGATAAGGTATAAAAACTTAGATCTTGAATATAATAAACACATGGTTGTGTCACTACCCCTATAAGTATGTATAATCAGGTAGGTACTAACATGATGTGCATAATAAGTAAACAAAACAAGCATGTAACATGTATCAAGTAGTGACCAACCGAAGCAAAGATGAACATAATCATTACTAAAGGTTATAATCTACTAAACATATCAACATGACATTATCAAAGATAAGTCAAGGTACCCGCCTCAAATAGCAGGTTCAATCTAGTCAAATCCAAAGTCGAGATGCTCGTCTCGCGTTAAAGTCCTATGTCACCAATATATATATTTTTTTATTTAGCTAAAACTTATATGAATTAAACAGCTAAATAAAATACTCACACATAATTAGGGGAAACCCTAATCAACATGATCATCTAACTACAATACGTATCCCAATTCCTATAAAATGTATCTAGATCCTACATTTTTACCGCAAATCACAGTCGGAGAAGTTGCTGTCGGAAATGCTGGTCGGAGCTAGGTGGAGCCGCTCACCTCCACACATGTACCCTAATCAGCAATTCCCCTTACAACCTAAGTATCCAACCCAACCATGTCATCCACCAATCTTAATTAAATTGATATATGAACCAAACCACAACTTACCTAAATCTAATTATCGTCCTGCCAACTCACAACCACAGATCTTGCTGCTGGAACTTGTGGCCGAAGCTATGGATCATCCTCAACTAGTGATGCTTGGATCCATAGTGGAGCCGCTGATCTCTCAAATGTGGCATCAAGGAGACCCTGTGTAAGGCACTGCTCGACCAATCAGAGGAATACAACAAAAGGGAAGAAAGGTTCGGCCAGCGGGGCTTACGGCGAGAAGGGAAACTTGGGCATGGCGACTACGTTTGAAAGCAGTCGGGAGAAGGGGTGGCGGCTAGGGTACAAGTGAGGGGGTCGACGTCGGCCGTTTAGGGCACGACTTGCCGTCGGCGAGGAAGACGCGAGGAAGGAGGATCGCGCGAGGAGACCGGCGTGGAGTGGTTTAGGGTACAGTGAAGAAAGGGAGAAAGGGGAAGCTTGGAGTAAGGGATACCACAGGATGGCCTGCACAGCACCCCGTTGTCCCTCGTCACCGGTGGCAGAGGAGGTGAGGCGTGCGCGTGAGATGGCGAGGAAGAGGAGAAGACAGTTTGGTGTAGAGGGGGATCGGTTATGGCACAGGGGAGAAAATGAAGAAAAGAAAAATAAAATAGAAAAGAAATATAAATATAAACATTTCCTCGCTTAAATGGGTAGCTTAAACAGGCTTTCCCGGGACCCATAATTGATCCCCGTAACCTACACCAAACGGTCTCCGAAAAATTTCAGAAAAATTTCCAAAAATTCCAGAAAATTCCCTTATCATTATTCGCAATTTTTCGGTATTTTACAACTACTCTCGATTAGCCGAGGGGACAGTTGCATAGTAGCTAACTAGCTACGTCTGCGACGAGGGTCCCTGCTGCTCGCAACAACAACTATCACTACCCATGAGTAAGCGAGTGGGAGCACGACAGGATAAGCGACACGCTCCGGCTACCACTACCCATGAGTGGTCGAGCATGTGGCCCTGGCCAACGACCCTCTCAACCACAAGGGAGAAATGGTTGCTGCCATGCGTGCAATGGCATGATGCGTAAAATGTAGCAGCTATTATATATATATAAATAGAAATCAGGTATGCTACATGAAGCCAGCATGCTTAATAAGGTGTGTAAATAAACAAGATTCAAGCAAGTAAGCACGGTATCTAGTATCTGCTAAATATCATAGATGACAAGAGAGACTGTATAGATATAGAAACGAGTAGCTCAAAGATCGGGTGGATAAGGATCAAGCACAAGAAAAATACGAGTGGAGTCAGGAGAAACATAGTAACTATCTGAATATTTAGCTTATGTACTAAAGAGATAAAGGAAGAAGTACCTGCCTTTATATGTCGATCATGGTAAAAAATCTCACGTCGATACACTTATCTCGAATCAACGTCCTGCAAATAATATGATATATGGTTTAGCTAATCACATATACAACAACTAGCTAAACCCCAAAACTTAATCCTAATTCAATTAGGTAACTATGTTTCCATTCCATTTGGTAATCCAATACTTCTTCGTAGATAAAATCTTGGTGAATTAATTCAACTAAAGAAATCAACTTATAAATGAAGCTCTAATTTCATAACTAAATAGATTAAGCAACCCTAACCATTTAACCTCCAATTAGAGTATACTAGAAGCATAATCAATCTAAAACTCAGTTACTTCATTATCAATCGATCAACCCATCCACAAAGAATCACAACAACACTGGATTGAATTAACTTGAATCAACTATTAAGCATCATAAACCCAACCTACATAGTCCATCCACATGATTAGTTTAGGTTTAATCATATCATCCAACAAATCCAATGTAACGACCCACCTTCTACTACTAGGCTGCAAGGCGAATCGTTACAGTTAATGCTAAACTATACTGTGCGGAAAGCTGGGTTAATTAAAATTTTGCTAACTATTATCTTTAAAAAAACTAATCTGAATGTTCTAGGTGTACCTAGGAGTTGTACACATGCTAGGGGAGGGAAACTGGACATCCCAACTGAGCTAGGGACTATAAACTAAACTTCCCAACTACCTACCGAACCTGCCGATCGATCCACAGATCGATCGGAGCTGCGGTCGTTCTGTTCCCAACTGGATCGGTCGGCAGACCGATCCAGGTGTGGCTGGATCGGTCGGCAGACCGATCCAGGCACCCGAAACTCTCTGGAACACTACTGTATCGTGCTGGATCGGTCGGCTGACCGATCCAGGAGGATACAGTAGCCTACTGTATCTGTCTGGATCGGTCGGCTGACCGATCCAGTGACACTGCCCAGGCCCTGATCGGTCTGGAGACCGATCGGGGTTCTGATTTCAGCCCTGAACTCTGATTTCAGCACTTGTTCGTGCTAAAATCTCACATATGAGTTATACACTACATGAGGAACATTCTGATGACATAAAAACTAGTATTCTAACATAATTACTAACAACTTAAACCAATCTTCCATGAGTTAAACATTCTAGCATCTCAAAAGTGCATAAAACACGAAAACTAAAACTAATGAACTGTAAAATGCTATAGTAGGTGCAAATCCCTAGAGGATCTTTTATTCCGGTTCCTGCCACACACATCTTGATCTGCATTGACCTCCAGCCTCCGCTACTGGTCCACTTTTCCTTTACCTTTATCTGCAGTATAAGGAAAAGTAGAATCTGTAAGCTTAAAGATTAGTAAGAAACCATCTATCTCACAAAAACATGCAACGATGCAAATATGGTTTTAAATCATGCTGTTTAAAACATATGCTGGATATACTGAATAAACTAGCATGGCATGGCATATAAGCATACAATCATGGCATAACTAAACCTGAACATAAAAACATGTATAACAACTGCACATAAAGTTATCATGCATATTCACAGGGAAAAACTAAACTGAAGCATGATACTGAACTGAAACTGAACTGCGCTAAAACTGATCTTAAACTATAATCACTGGATTAGATTAAGAGTTTGAAAGCTAATATCATAATAAGTGAAAATAGTAATCATGCTGTTTGGGCCCGGCAACTGTACTTACTATGCGCGCATCCCTAACTAGACCCGGGTTTGCAAGTCCCGAATTTAGTAGGGTTGACTAGGTTATCTAAACCTAGGGACCGACTATGGGAGCCCAGCCCAATGGATATCTAATCCAGTACAGTGCCACTGAAAATAAAATACTGAATATAGCTACTAATTGCTTATTTTGCTGTTTCTAGGTTATCTGAACCTAGAGCTAGGTTATCTAAACCTAGAGGCGACTGTGGGAGCCCACCCATTGGACCGTAGTCCCATGTAAGCTGAAACTAGACTAACATACTGATTTAAATGCCACTAATGCATTTAACTGAGCTGTTAAACATAACTGAGGTGGTATTTAGCTACACTAACATTTTACCGAACACTTGGTGTGCTCCAACTCTCTCCTCTAATAGGGAGATCACCTCTAGGCACCCGACAACGTCTAGAATCTCCAACTAAAGGAGACCAACGTGCCCGGCCCGTCTAGAGGTGCTCAACTAGATCCCTAATCCTCGAGGAGGGTTCAAACACACCCGCTATTATACTGCAGGTGAGGGGTTTCTTACCTCCTATTCATAATTTCTTACGATTCTATTCGCTAGAACTCTGGTGGAGACGATCTTCTCGACGATCCGCTCGCTTCTACGTGTTCTTCTCGCTAAGGGGAACGTCCTCGTATCGAAGATCTCGCCGGAAGAAGTTCCCTTGGCCCTTGGGGCTTGGTGTGCCGTGAGAAGGAGGAAGAGGAGGGGCGCTGGCGTGTGGGTTTGAGAGGAGAAGGTGGCGTGAGGTTTTGTGAGGAGAGTTGCCGAACCAACACAAAATAAACCAAACCAACTTATGTTTTCCTATTTATACTAATTAATTAACTCGGCCAAACCAATTATAAATATAATTGATCCCCTTTCCTTTCAGCACGGCCCTGCTGGGTTCAACCAGTTACTAACATTATCCCTAAACCATAGGTCTCGGGTTCGATTCCCGCCTAAGCTACTTTGCGGTTCTATTTATTTTTGCTGCTTCCGCTACTCGAAAAATTCCGAAAAAATATCTAAAAATTCCAGAAAAATCATAGAATATTTCTAAAAATAATTTGAGAATTTTCGGGCGTTACAACTCCCCATACCTTATAAAAAGTTCGTCCTCGAACTTATAATAATTCTGGGTACTTCTGTCTCATGCTGGCTTCTGTCTTCCAAGTTGCCTCTTCTGCTGTGTGACTGTGCCAAATGACTTTGACTAATGGTACTTCCTTGTTCCGCAATTTCTTAACTGCTCGGTCTATTATCTGAATAGGCCGACTATCATAGCTGAGGTCTTCGCGGATCTGTACCGACTGGGGCTCAATCACCTAGGTGGCATCTGGGGTATGCTTCTTCAGCATAGAGACATGAAATACGTTATGGACAGCTGACATTTCCTGGGGTAGCTCTAGCTCATATGCTACCTTGCCCACTCTTCTGCTGATAAGGTATGGTCCCACATATCTGGGAGCTAGCTTGCCCTTCTTCCCAAAACGCATTACTCCCTTCATGGGAGCTACTCTGAGGAACACTGAGTCCCCAACTGAAAATTCTAAGGGTCTGCGCCGTGTATCAGCATAGCTCTTCTGGCGGCTCTGAGCTGTCTCTATCCTCTGGCGGATCTGCTGTATAGCTGCTGTGGTATCTGCTACTAGATCTGTCTGAAACTCTAGTTCTTTCTGTTCACCACTCTCATACCAGCAGATTGGAGATCTACACCTCCGCCCATAGAGAGCCTCATAAGGTGCCATGCCGATAGTGGCCTGATAGCTGTTGTTGTATGCAAATTCTGCTAGACTCAGATATTTGCACCAACTTCCTTTGAAATTTAGGGCACATGCTCGGAGCATATCTTCGAGTACCTGATTTACTCGCTCTGTCTGACCATCTGTCTGCGGATGGAATGCTGTGCTGAACTTTAACTTCGTGCCCAATGCTGACTGTACACACTCCCAGAAGTGTGATGTAAATCTGCTGTCTCGGTCTGAAATAATGGTACATGGAACTCCATGAAGTCTGACGATCTCCTGGAGATACAACTGAGCTAGCTTCTCCATGGAGTAGGATATCTTGATAGCTACAAAGTGGGCTGATTTAGTCAACATGTCGACTATTACCCAGATGGCGTCAAAACCATTCGTGGTTCTGGGCAGTCCCACTATGAAGTCCATAGAGATATCCTCCCACTTCCACTCTGGAATCTGTATAGGCTGCAGCACTCCTCCTGGTCGCTGATGTTCTGCCTTGACCCTCTGACAGGTGAGGCAGATGCTAACATATCTGGCGATGTCTCGCTTCATCCCGGGCCACCAAAAATGTTTCTTCAGGTCTTGATACATTTTGGTGGAACCTGGATGCATCGCATAGGGAGTCCTGTGAGCCTCATCTAAAATCTGTCTCCGTAGCTCCTCCTGATCTGGAACACAGAGTCTGTCACCAAAATACAACACCCCGCTATCGGACACTCTGAATTCTCTACTCTCTGATTCTGCTAGCCCTTGCTTGATTTTCTGAATTTTAGGGTCCTGCTCCTGAGCTGACTGAATATCACCAAGCAAGGTAGACTCTAAGGTCATAGTAGAGAGCTGTCCAACGATGAGTTCGAGACCGAAATCTACGATCTCCTTCTGTAGGGGCGGTGACATGGCTGTAAGAGATAATAAGGTAGCACTGGATTTTCTGCTAAGTGCATCTACTACCTTATTGGCTTTCCCGGGATGGTAGAGGATGTCTACATCATAGTCCTTGACCAGCTCAAGCCACCTGCGCTGTCGCATGTTCAGATCCTTCTGAGTGAAGAAATACTTCAGACTCTGATGATCTGTATACACTCTGCACTGAGCTCCATATAAGTAATGTCTCCAAATTTTGAGAGCGAACACTACTGCTGCCAGCTCAAGGTCATGAGTAGGGTAATTCTTCTCATAATTCTTGAGTTGTCTGGAGGCATAGGCGATCACCTTGCCATTTTGCATCAGTACTGCTCCTAGTCCCAACTTAGAGTCATCACTATAGATGTCAAAGCTGCTGGTGTCGTCTGGTAGAGCCAAAATGGGAGCACTGGTCAATCTCCTTTTTAGCTCGCTGAAGCTGTTCTCACAGTCCTCTGTCCACTGAAATTTCCTGTTCTTTCTGGTAAGAGCTGTCAGTGGGGAGGCTACCCTGGAGAAGTCCTCTACAAACTTTCTGTAATATCCTGCTAATCCCAGAAAGCTCCTGATTTCGCTGGCGTTCTTAGGTCTCTTCCAGTTACTTATTGCTTCTATCTTGCTGGGATCTACCATAATACCATCCTTTGAGATGATGTGACCCAGGAAGGACACCTGATCTAACCAAAATTCACATTTCGTGAACTTGGCGTATAGCTGGTTCTGCTGAAGGGTCTACAATACTAGTTTCAGGTGCTCTGAATGTTCTTCCTGAGTTCCTGAATAGATAAGAATGTCATCGATAAACACAATAACAAACTTATCTAAATACTCCCTGAATACTCTGTTCATGAGATCCATGAATGTAGCTGGAGCATTGGTCACGCCAAAGGGCATGACTATGAACTCGTAGTGTCCGTATCTGGTTCTGAAGGTTGTCTTCGGTATGTCCCCTTCTTTGACCTTCACTTGATGATAACCTGATCTGAGATCTATCTTAGAGAACACTGCTGCTCCCTTCAGCTGGTCGAACAGATCATCGATTCTGGGAAGGGGATACCTGTTCTTGATTGTGACCTGGTTCAGTGATCTGTAGTCTTTGCACAGTCGCATGCTTCCATCCTTCTTCTTCACGAACAATACAGGCGCTCCCCATGGTGAGTGACTAGGGCGTATGAAACCCTTGTCAAGCAGCTCCTGTAGTTGCTCGTGAAATTCCTTCAGTTCTGCTGGAGCCATGCGGTAAGGCGCCTTGGAAATAGGATTGGTGCCGGGGAAAAGCTCTATCTCAAATTCAATCTCCCTGACTGGTGCTAGGCCTGGTAACTCTTCAGGGAAGACTGCTGGGTAGTCACATACAACTCGGACCTCTGCTAGCTGTTGGCCCTTGTCCTGGCTGGTATTGACTACATGTGCTAGGTACCCCGTACATCCCGAATCCATCAACTTCTGTGCCTTCATTGCTGAGAGAAATTTTCTGGCTTTTCTCTTTGGTTCTCCGTGGTATTCAAACTGTATTTCTGCTTCGGGTTGGAATACGGCACTCTATGGAAGCACCGTATCTGATCAGAAAGTCCATTCCAAGGATGACGTCATAGTCAGTCATTTCTAACAGGATCAGATTGCAAAAGAGTTCCCTGACTGGCACTGCTCTGAGCCAGTGCGTGGATGCCATGACCTCTCCTGAAGGTAGTGCCGTCAGAAACTGACCACTGAGTACCTCTGGGGGTATTTCTAATTTTTCGGAGAACATCCTGGCTATATATGAATGGGTTGCCCCAGTATCAAATAGAACAGTAGCACTATACTGAAAAATGCTAATCTGACCTGTGACAACTGTCGAGGCATTGGCTACATCCTCTCTGGTGAGTGAGTAGATCCTCACATTCGCCATAGCTGGAGGGGCTTCTAACATGCCCTGGCTGATATGTGGACCCTCTAGAGCGGCCTGCATCTGGTATAACTGAGCTGGCTGGCCTGCATACTGAATCTGCTGTGGCTGAGGAAGACTGGTCTTGTTCGGGCACTGCTTGGCCATGTGCCCTTCTTGTCCACATTCAAAGCATCCTCGTGTGCCCTTGCGACAAACCCCTGGGTGGAATTTCCCACAAGTGGCACACTTTGGATAACTGGGTCGCTTGCTAGATGGTCCTCCTTTTGAGTCACTCCCTGATTTGCGCTTGCTGTTGGAGTTCCCTTTCCAGTTAGAGCTGTGGCCTTGCTGTTTCTGGGTGTGAGAGTTTCCTTGGCCTTTGGATTCTGAGGAGACTTGCTTCTGCTGCTTTATGTTGTTCTGGTAATGCTCTGTGGTCAAGGTACTGCTCACCAACTCCTCTGTGGTTTGTGGCCTATGTATGCCACCAGCCACGTTCACTGCTATCTCTGGCCTCAGCATCTTGGGCATCAACCGGATCCGTTCCTTCTCTGTGCTGACCAGCTCTGGGCATAGACGAGCCAACCTATTGAATTTCTTCACGGCTTCCTCAACTGAAAGGTTGCCCTGACGAAACTCTATGAACTCGTCGTAGTGGCGGTTTGTAACCCGCATATGAAAGAATTCCTCGAAGAACTCCTTCTCGAAGTCAGCCTATGTCATCTGGTTCACTAGGCTCTTCGTTCTGATTCTTTCCCACCACATGCGTGCGTCTCCTGTCAGGCAGAAGGAGGCACACTTCACCTTCTCGTGTTCTGGCCAGTCCAGAAGCTCCATCGTGCTCTCCAGTGTTTTGAACCAGGCTTGTGCATCCCATGGTTCACTAGTGCCTGAGAAGTTCTCTGGCTTGACCCGCTGCCACTGGATCAGATAGGCTTCCTTTCTTAGCTCAGCTGCTGGGACTGCTGGTGCTGTAGGCTGAGCTGGTGGAACCTCCAAGACTACCGGAGTAGTCAAATTCGGTTCCGGGGTGACTGTGGGGGTACTCTGCCGATTAGCCTTTAAGGTGGCTATTTCCTGTTACTGCTATAACTGAGCCACTAGTGCTGTAAGGTCTGGAGGAGGCACTGAACTGCCTGCCTCTTGCTGGGGCTCAGTAGCTAATGCCCTTCTAGCTGGGCGTCCTCGTGCCATTTCTAAAGACATAGAGAACATAACATAACTAATGTAATCACAGTTATATAACTACTGATATCATGTTTAAAACTTGTACAGACTAACAGGCAGTAGACATATAAACATGAACTGTAACTAGAAAGCAAGAAACAATAAAGAGAGTAGAGGTATCCTTACTTGGAAGCTGCAGGTACAATGTTGATGTGTGTGTAGGAAGTATGGAACACTGCTCTGATACCACTCTATAACGACCCAGCTCCTGAGTACTGAACTGTGAGCCGGATCGCTACATTAACTATTGAAACTACTGTGCTGTACTGACTGTGCGGAAAGCTGGGCTAATTAAAATTTTACTAAACTATTGTAGTTGCCTCTGTTAACTCTGTGAGAGTGAGATTTCATATCCAACTACCTTCTAGATATTCATAGCTATACTGAGGAGGAGGTGAAACTGGAGCTTTGGATCGGTCCGTGGAACGATCCACTGACCCGACCCAGCTCCTGAGTACTGAACTGTGAGCCGGATCGCTACATTAACTATTGAAACTACTGTGCTGTACTGATTGTGCGGAAAGCTGGGCTAATTAAAATTTTACTAACTATTATCTTTAAAAAAACTAATCTGAATGTTCTAGGTGTACCTAGGAGTTGTACACATGCTAGGGGAGGGAAACTGGACATCCCAACTGAGCTAGGGACTATAAACTAAACTTCCCAACTACCTACCGAACCTGCCGATCGATCCACAGATCGATCGGAGCTGCGGTCATTCTGTTCCCAACTGGATCGGTCGGCAGACCGATCCAGGTATGTCTGGATCGGTCGGCAGACCGATCCAGGCACCCGAAACTCTCTGTATCGTGCTAGATCGGTCGGCTGACCGATCCAGGAGGATACAGTAGCCTACTGTATCTGTCTGGATCGCTCGGCTAACCGATCCAGTGACACTGCCCAGGCCCTGATCGGTCTGGAGACCGATCGGGGTTCTGATTTCAGCCCTGAACTCTGATTTCAACACTTGTTCGTGCTAAAATCTCACATATGAGTTATACACTACATGAGGAACATTCTGATGACATAAAAACTAGTATTCTAACATAATTACTAACAACTTAAACCAATCTTCCATGAGTTAAACATTCTAGCATCTCAAAAGTGCATAAAACACGAAAACTAAAACTAATGAACTGTAAAATGCTATAGTAGGTGCAAATCCCTAGAGGATATTTTATTCCGGTTCCTGCCACACACATCTTGATCTGCATTGACCTCCAGCCTCCGCTACTGGTCCACTTTTCCTTTACCTTTATCTGCAGTATAAGGAAAAGTAGAATCTGTAAGCTTAAAGCTTAGTAAGAAACCATCTACCTCACAAAAACATGCAACGATGCAAATATGGTTTTAAATCATGCTGTTTAAAACATATGCTGGATATACTGAATAAACTAGCATGGCATGGCATATAAGCATACAATCATGGCATAACTAAACCTGAACATAAAAACATGTATAACAACTGCACATAAAGTTATCATGCATATTCACAGGGAAAAACTAAACTGAAGCATGGTACTGAACTGAAACTGAACTGCGCTAAAACTGATCTTAAACTATAATCACTGGATTAGATTAAGAGTTTGAAAGCTAATATCATAATAAGTGAAAATAGTAATCATGCTGTTTGGGCCCGGCAACTGTACTTGCTATGCGCGCATCCCTAACTAGACCCGGGTTTGCAAGTCCCGAATTTAGTAGGGTTGACTAGGTTATCTAAACCTAGGGACCGACTATGGGAGCCCAGCCCAATGGATATCTAATCCAGTACAGTGCCACTGAAAATAAAATACTGAATATAGCTACTAATTGCTTATTTTGCTGTTTCTAGGTTATCTGAACCTAGAGCTAGGTTATCTAAACCTAGAGGCTACTGTGGGAGCCCACCCATTGGACCGTAGTCCCATGTAAGCTGAAACTAGACTAACATACTGATTTAAATACCACTAATGCATTTAACTGAGCTGTTAAACATAACTGAGGTGGTATTTAGCTACACTAACATTTTACCGAACACTTGGTGTGCTCCAACTCTCTCCTCTAATAGGGAGATCACCTCTAGGCACCCGACAACGTCTAGAATCTCCAACTAAAGGAGACCAACGTGCCCGACCCGTCTAGAGGTGCTCAACTAGATCCCTAATCCTCGAGGAGGGTTCAAACACGCCCTATGTGCCGAAAAACCTGCATATAGCTAAAACTAATGCGTAGAAAACCAAACGGAGCTGTTATACTGCAGGTGAGGGGTTTCTTACCTCCTATTCGTAATTTCTTACGATTCTATTCGCTAGAACTCCGGTGGAGACGATCTTCTTGACGATCCGCTCGCGTCTACGTGTTCTTCTCGCTAAGGGGAACGTCCTCGTATCGAAGATCTCGCCAGAAGAAGTTCCCTTGGCCCTTGGGGCTTGGTGTGCCGTGAGAAGGAGGAAGAGGAGGGGCGCCGACGTGAGGGTTTGAGAGGAGAAGGTGGCGTGAGGTTTTGTGAGGAGAGTTGCCGAACCAACACAAAATAAACCAAACCAACTTATGTTTTCCTATTTATACTAATTAATTAACTCGGCCAAACCAATTATAAATATAATTGATCCCCTTTCCTTTCAGCACGGCCCTGCTGGGTTCAACCGATTACTAACATTATCCCTAAACCATAGGTCTCGGGTTCGATTCCCGCCTAAGCTACTTTGCGGTTCTATTTATTTTTGCTGCTTCCGCTACTCGGAAAATTCCGGAAAAATATCTAAAAATTCTAGAAAAATCATAGAATATTTCTAAAAATAATTTGAGAATTTTCGGGCGTTACATCCAATAATCCTCAATCAACACAATCATTTTCTCCTCCAATTCACATTCATATTTAGTAATCCATATACAACCAAACTTAACAACATCATCAATTAACAAATCAAATCAAAGCAGAATTTAAATTCGACTCTAAAACTCACCCAAATTGGATTTCTCCTCTGTCAACTCATGGCTGGAGGAGTTTCATGTTAGTAATTAGCCCTAAGAGTCAATCATGAGATGATTAGATCTTTTGGTTACTAATTGAGTTAGACTCAGATGAACCCACTCATTGGATTGAGTCCAATCCGAATTAGACACATTGGATTAATGGGTTAGACTCAATAGGTTAAATTTATTGGGTTATTGGATTAATGGTTAATCCAATATAATAAATCCAACCCATTAAGATGAATACAAAGAGATAAAAAAAACCCTTGGTATTCATTAGATGAATATAAATTGGTTTTTAGATTTTATTTTTCATTAGATGAAAAAAAGGTGACTCTTGAGATTCCATCTTCTTCCTCCTCCTCCCATGGCCGATTCTTGATGTTTGGCCGAACCATGCTTCTTGCTATCACAAGAAGATGGTTCTTCTCCGAAGCCTTTGTTCGTGTGACGAACAAAGGATATGTTCGTGTGGATACCGTAGAGGTGCGGACGCTTGAACGCGCTGACATCTGGATCCAAAGAAAAGGTTGCTATCGAGATTGCGAAGAGCACACAACAAAGGTATAATCCTATCATGTAGCTTAGCATAGATTATTGCCATGAAAATTGTTTCTTCCCTTTGTATGGATCCGCTGGATAAGAGGATCTAATATTTTTCCGCTCATGATAGAAATGGAACACTAATATGGTTATGATAAGTTTTAAAAAAATTAAATGATAATGTGAAATTTTCTTACATGTTTTTTTGTTGGCATAATAATTTTTATGACCATTTAGGTAACTTAAAAATATTATAATTATCAATTTATTTTTATACAGAATAAGCATTTCTTTACATAATTTAAATAACTTCCTACGTTGAAAGTATAAAATCTTAAGTTATCCTTATCACATAAAAGTAACATATGTTTCTAACCATATAAATAGTAGATCTAAATGGACATATTATTCAATTAAATTTAAAAGCTAATCAAGTTTGTGTTTCACATCCATCTTAATATTAGAGACATGATAATGGACACAAGGAAAATTAGCTTAGCTATCCTCTTTATGTTATCCATTTTTATTATTCCGACAACATCTAGAGAGCTTGCTCCTACACCATCTTCGACAGGAATTGATTTTTTTGAATTACTATGTATGTTTTTAATATTATTTTCATACATTGTTTAAAAGCATAAATCTCAAGGCATTGGAGTGAAAGATGCTATGAAACAAATTGACATTACATATTTAGATAATCACCTTATCTTTATTGTTCCTAAATTTAAATCTCAAAGTTTTTATACAAAATATTTATTTTTGTGTGTATGATTATCAAATTACAAATACTAAGAGTACTCATTTATATTTACTAATATGCAGTTAAGCAACTTGCTGAAATTGCGGAAAAAGGACAAGGCATATTTTTCCCAAGGAATCAATTAATTGGAAATCGTAACATGCAATGTTGGCTTTGCTTGGATCCCCCTAGACAGTATGATTAGTCATATCTATAAGAAATAAATATATATTAAATAAACTACTTTTAAAAATTTCTAATTGAGGTATGTGCATGAATCATATTTAAGTGATATGAGATAATATACTTCAAATTATTTTTAAAAAAATTAATAGAAATATTGAGCCTATCAAAAATGAATATACATTCTATAAAAACATTTAAATTAAAAATAAATTTATCTTTTGAAAAATTATTGAAATTTTTATTAGTAAACTTGAGAATATACTAAACTATATTATAGTTTATATTAATATTAACTAAAATAAAGCTATAATAAAAGATGCAATAAACAAGTAAATATGAAACTATTCAATTAACAAATTATAACAATGCTTATAAGTGTCAAGATTTGGTAACTATGGTCCCCACGAGGTTCCCATTTGGCTAAAGGGGGGCAGACTAGGTGCAGGGCAAAGGACTAATTCTCCGAGGGTGGATATCCTTTTGAGAAAAAAAACCCCTTCCACCCCCTAACCACTTGGCGGCAGACTATAAATTAAACCCGTGATTTAGTTCTCTTCATATAACTTAGAGACCGGTTATAAGGGGCTCATAGGGTGAGTTAATCACCTTTTATAATAAAAATATTTGTTACATATAATTTAGTGTAAAAATAGCATCACTTTTTTTTTTTACTAAAATTATTAATTTTAATATGAAATATGCTTTAAATTGTAATTATTCAACTTTTTGACTATAAAAATCTTAAAATTTAGTTGATAATTTAAATAGTTAGATATAATGAAAAAATATATATTGATTATAATAAATAAAAAAATTATCAATACTATGAAATATTTAAATGAAAACATAAGTTCTTTACAAAATTACAATGGATCAAAAAAATATATTTTTATTATTATCCATATATATTTAAATGAAAACATAAGTTTAACCCTATGTTGCTTGAAAAAAATATACAAATCACTAAAAATTTTAAAGTTTCAAAGAATGGTTTACTTGAAAAATCACAAAGTCACATGAACATCATCAAAATTTTCAAAAATGATACGAAGTTGAAAGATGACTACAAGTTTCATTAAATTCAACATTAAATGCCTTAGTTTTGAATCAATACAAGAAAAAACTTTACTTTTAAATACAAACTAAAAGAAAATTTTAAATTTTGATATTTGATATAAATATAACCTATCAATACATTGAACTTCTCCTGAGCTAATCAATGATTACTTTTTTGATACTTTTGATTCAATATAAAAATTATAAATTCTAGTTTATTAGCTTACCATCTCACTTGAAATTTAAGAGTCTCAATACAAATATTAAGTTCACCCCTATGTTTTGAGTGATACATAAATAATGTATCAAAACTTTGTTATGTGATGATGCAAATCTAACCTTGCAAAGCAAAGCAACAACCATAAAATAAAGATATTGGTCGAAATTCAACATGGTTTGCTTTTCTAAAATACTATATGGAAGAGTTAATTATTTGGGGGAAAAATTTAAATTTGACCTGAATAGATTCCCCATTTACTCCATACAAACCCATATACTAAAAATAAACTTTTATTTCATAACTTCTATTAAATACCCCAAGATAGGACTTTTGTTTCTTAGATTCCTTGTAAACAATCCATTTTTTATAGAAATTAACCCTTTATCTCTCAAGATCATGTTCCACATGGATTTCTAGTCCTTGATCTCAATTTTTGATTGCTTGATACTGGTTTTAGAGCCACAGGTTTACGAGGTCTATTATACATGTTTCTGATTTTATGGTTTGTTTTTTTCGATGTGACTTTTGAGTTCTAGGATTAGGCAACTGTAGGGCATCTCCAAGATATAGGAAATGAAGTTATATTTCTGGTGATTATCTTATCTTTTATGTTGACTACCTTTTATACGTCATGGATAGACACTCTCCAATTTAGTTGGATTGTGTATGTATTTCTATACCTATCTAGTAGGTATTCATTAACTTGGTGTAACATGATGATACTTAGTCAATCAGCTCTATTTTCAATTATGGTTAGGTATGACTATGGAAGTGACTAGTTGACACGTTGAAGACTCGACCTTGATGAAGAGAATGTTGATTCTCTAGTAGCACCGACTGATATCGAGTTGGAAATTGAGGGACGAATCTATCAACAACCTAGTGGAGATTAGAGATTATAGTCTCAGGGAATTAATCCTACGCTACCACCAGTGGTACCAACTCTTGCTACTACCATCTTGGTGAAAGATAGAGTTGTATACAGTTATTGACTTGGTTAGTAAAGGATCAATTGATTCATGTTGTCTCGATCAATAGAGGACCAATTTAGCCTATTTCATGGAGTTTTTGACCTTTGAGTAGCTTGTGACTAGTTAGATAACCTAGAAGAAACACTTGAGTGCATAACTTGTACAGACGTAGAAAGGACTGAATTATATATATACCATTGTTAGCTTGACTAGTCATTAGAGGATCGAGGTATCTTATTAGATGAGGCATTTTATGTAACACCCACAAAATGATAAGCTATACCTATGGGTATTTTTTTTCTTTTAGAATAAAAGAAAAATAGAAATGAAAATAGAACAAAAAAGAAGTAAAAAGAAAGAGAGGTTAAGGTTTGAACCTTGAACCTCCCCCAAATGATAGAGTTAAATTGGTGTATGATAACCACTAGAGTCATGAATAATATATGAATAAAAAAGAATGGGAATTGTAGTTAAAAGTGAGAGTATGATTAAGTAAGGGAACAAGAGAAAATCAAGTAGCTTACCTCCTCTTCCTCTTGGTTAAGAAAAGAAGCAAGCAAAAGCCAAGTTGCCTTTCTTCCTTCTTTTTCTCTATTTTCATGGGAATTAAGAGAGTGAAGAGATAGAGGAGTTAAGGGGATGAATGAGGACATGTTTCATTTACATTGGGAATAAATAGGAATGAGAGAAGAAAAAGGAAAGAAAGTTGGTTAATTCTTCCTCTTCTTCTTCCTCCTCCTTCTTCCTCCTCCACCGAAACCTAAACCTCTCCCTCTCTCATTCCCGAAAATCCAAGCTAAGGTTTTTCTTGCTAAGAAAAACTAATTCACAAGAAGGAGTCCTCAAGATCTATGTAACGCCCACGATATGCTAAGCTATACCTAAGAGTATTTTCCTTAGGATAAAAGGAAAATAGAATAAAATAAAATAGGGAAATGGGAATGGAAACCAAAATGAAAGAAAAAGAAGGTGAGGTTGAGGTTTGAACCTTGAACCTCCCACTAATAATAGAATTAAATTTATGAATGATAACCACTAGGATAAGGAATAATAGATGGATAGAAAAGAAGTAAAATTCATGTTAAAGGTAAGAGAATAATTTAATAAAGGAGCAAGAAAAGAACAAGTAGTCTTCTTCCTCTTTTTCATGGTTAAGAGAGGGAGCAAGAAAAAGGCAAATTTCCTTCCTTTCCCCCTCCTCCATTTCATGGGGGATGAATGAGGACATGGCCTCATTAAAGATAAACATGAGAATGGTAAATTTGCCTTAGAAAAATATTAGTGGAATATTGAACCAAAAAGAAATGAAAAGAAATAAAAATAGGGAGTAGTCTTCTTCCTCTTTTTCATGGTTAAGAGAGGGAGCAAGAAAAAGGCAAATTTCCTTCCTTTCCCCCTCCTCCATTTCATGGGGGGTGAATGAGGACATGGCCTCATTAAAGATAAACATGAGAATGGTAAATTTGCCTTAGAAAAATATTAGTGGAATATTGAACCAAAAAGAAATGAAAAGAAATAAAAATAGGGAGTGGTCAAGGATTGAACCTTGAACCTCTCATGAAGTGAATGATAGGATTAATGGGTAATAACCAGTTGGGATAAGAATAATATATTGATAGCAAAGGAGGGAAACTCATGATAAGGATGAGAGTAAAAGCTATCCAAAAGAAAGCAAGAAAAGAGCAAGAGAAAGGCAAATTGCCTTCCTTCTTTCTCTCCCTCTTCCTCTTTGGTTTTGCCGAAATCTTAAAGAGGAATTAAGGGGATTCATTCCCCATTATTTTATCATGAATGGTGAGAATAAATAGAAAATAAAATAAGTAAAATAAAATGAAAAAAAAAAGGCTAAGGGAGAAGGAAAGCAAAAATCAAGTTAGCTACCACTTCCCCTTTAACATAAAAGAGAGCAAGAAAAGAGAGAATTATTTTTCTCTCATTTTCTCTCACTCATCCTCTCCCTCACCGAAACCACAGTCCGCTCTCCTCCATCTTCAGCCCCAAAGCCAAGGTTTTTCCCCTAAGAAGCCTAAGATACAAGGAGGACTAAGCAAGGGAATTCAAGGGAAAGGAACTAAAAGAAGACCATACCTTAGATCCACAAGAGAAAAAGGATGTAAGCTTCCCCTCACCTGTGGTACAAGGCTTTTATGTGTTTTTCAGATTTTATGAGGATTTTAAAACTTAGAAACAAGTTTGAGAAAATTCGGCCAAAAAGAGCTTTCAAAAATCTAGTGATGTTTAACTAGTCTTCACTACATGATAGATTTTCTATGCCATGGAAAAGGGTTCTTCTTCATGATTTTATACCTATATGATGCTTGATCAGAGGAGTACTTAACCCTAGAATTTTGGCCAAATTGTTGGACTACTTCCCATGAAATATTAAGGATCATGTATTAGTTTTCTTGCAGAAGATATTTGAACTAAAGAAAAACCCACTCATGCTGCCAAGAAAGGGTTTAGAAGACCCTAATAAACATGCTCATGTGATAGAATACAAATATCTTAAAGAGTTGTCATTGCTAGAACTTCATGAACTCTTTCTCGTCACGATGAATAGCTTAGAAAGCTTAAACAAAACACAATACCTCTGTGATGTTTAGATATGAAATTTGTCTAATGTAGAAAAATTGGTTATATGACATATGACATGTATGATCACAAGAGTCCAAGTTTGTTCATGAACCAAATATATATATATGTTTCTTAGTAAATTTTACCATGAAATTTACTTAGGTTTTTCATGCTTTAGGCCACAAAGAAAAAAAAATAAAGAAAAGAAAAGAAACCAGAAAGCACAATTCATATGTATGCTCATGTTTGTCTTTACATGCCATGACTTCATATGTTTTAACACCGAGTTTAAACACTGATGAGGTTCTGCCAAAAGGATTTAAATGACCTAGAGGCCCTAGAATTTAAACAAAGGTGTTAAAATGCTTCATGAAAATATGATAACCTATTGATTGTGTCACATGCTTGTATGATTTTTCCATGACCTAAATGGACCATTGTAAGTCTCGGCCATGAAGGTTTAGATGCCCTAGAAACCCTAGGACCTAAAAACATGTCACTCACATGAAATATGATAGCCAAGGTTCAAATGCTATATGTTGTTTTATGACCTGATGCTAGGCCATAACTATTGGATGATTCCTTGTATGACATACATGTTAGTCCAGTTCACATGCTATGCTTGTTTGTCCTAATGAGAACTTGTTAAATTTCGCCATGATATATGTTAAGGGCTTAAAGAAGGAACTAATTCAAACGTGTCAAATGTGTTTACCTTGTTCCTTGGTAAAATGTTATAAATATGATTTAAAGTTGTCCATGCTTTTATGTCATATGGAACCTTGTTCCACACCTTAAGGTTTGCCATATGAAATTAGGGACTTGAGGAACTTAGAAACTAAGTTAATCATGTTTATAATGCTTCCTATGAAAATGCTATGATGATAATTTAGGTGCCACTAAATTGAGCTTTAAAGGTTTGAGCCACAAGGGTTTAGGAAGCTTAGAACCAAGATAAATATGATACCATGTTTCCTATGATAGGATAATCACAAGATACACCCTTATGCTTAATATGTATGCTTGTGATTTATGACTTATGATATGATATGCATGCTTTTATGATATGTGGTTAAATTATGCATGCTTTGATTAAATTATGCATGCTTTCATGATATGATATGTGGTTAAATCATGCATGCTTGATGATATGCACATGCATGATATGCCTTGATGCATATCATGACATGATGTCGATGATGCCTGCGATGCATATCGATGACGATGATGCATACTTTATGACATGATGTATGCCTAAGTGATGCATACTTTATATGATGTGCCCGCGATGCATGCTTTTATGACATGATATGTATGACATGGTGATGGCAAGGGTGGACTCCCCCAGGCCTGAGATCCAGGCCAAGCCTTGTGATCCGGGCTAGGGATGGGCCCCAGCCCCCGTGATCAGGCTGCCTGATCCGCCGGGATGGACCCCCGCCCCAGGCCATGCTTTGATCTTGACCTAGTTCCCATGATCAAGACTTGCACCGCACAGCACATGACATCACACATGCCATACATGCCATGTTTCATGCATGCCTGATCATGATACGCGAGGCGTTATGTTCACCATAGACACACCATTGAGCAGCCGATATAGCCGGATATGATGATGCCTGATGCAGCCCGCCATAGATGATGCCAGCCGCCATGCCCATGATACCGCCATGGCATATGATATGGTTATAGTGATGCTTGATATGCTATGACTAGTTGAGATTATATTATGATGCATGATATGCTTGAATAGAATGCTATGTTATGCCATGATTAGTTTAGATTATGACTTGTTGATGCATTCTTGATTATGTGCTGATTGTTGGTTTTAGTGAGTAGGAAAGGAACTTACTGAGCCATGAGTGCTCATAGCTTACTTTCCTTTATCTGTGGTACAAGGAAAGTAAGCTATGAGCACTCATGGCTCAGTAAGTTCCTTTCCTACTCACTAAAACCAACAATCTGCAGATAATCAAGAATGCATCAACAAGTCATAATCTAAACTAATCATGGCATAACATAGCATTCTATTCAAGCATATCATGCATCATAATATAATCTCAACTAGTCATAGCATATCAAGCATCACCATGGCCGAAACATATACATAGTGCATTGCATAAAACATAGCTAGACATGGCATAACAACAAGTATCATGGTATATCAAAGCATGGCCGAAACATGTATATCAAAGCATCATACTATGGCCGAAACATGTACATCAAGGCATCATCATATCCTTGGCCGAAATCTATATATCAAGCATCAACAACTCAATGGCCGAAACATGTCTATAAGGTATAGCATGAACATAACGTAATCATACCTTATCATGGCATATCATAATCAAGAGCATAACATGAAACATAGCATAATCGTAAGGTGTATGCAATATGATTTTGGAAAACATGTATCTGCAAAACATGTGTATGTCTCATGATCCTTTAAACCATTTTCTTTTACATATATACTTGAAAATAATATCAACATATTTAGGGCCCCGGCTTGTACCATACATACATAACATAGATGCGCGCGTCCTAAGTATATCCAAGGTAGCAAGTCTTGAATCATACTAGGAACTAGGTCAAGATCACAAAGCATGGCCTAGGGGCGTATTTAAAGAGTCCATCCCTTATTAGCCCAGATCACAAAGCAAGGCTTAGCCTAGATCACACAGCAAGGCTTAGGGGTGTACTAAGGAGCCCATCCCTTATTAGCCCAGATCACAAAGCAAGGCTTGGCCTAGATCACAAAGCAAGGCCTAGGGACTGATTAGGAGTCCACCCTTGGTACAAGCCACTCACATATAAAGTAAAATACATGTCATACATATCATGTATCATAAAAGCATGCATCACTTAGGCACACATCATATCATAAAAGTATGCATCACTTAGGCATACATCATGTCATAAAAGTATGCATCACTTAGGCATACATCATATCATAAAGGTATGCATCACTTAGGCATACATCATGTCATAAAGGTATGCATCACTTAGGCATACATCATATCATAAAGGTATGCATCACTTAGGCATACATCATGTCATATCAATATGCATCACTTAGGCATAGATCATAAAACATGCATATCTTAAGAATAAAGCATATCATCAAGCATGCATGATTTAACCACATATCATATCATGAAAGCATGCATATTTTATTTTAAGCACTAAACATAGCATCAAGCATGCATAATTTAACCACATATCATAACATAAACATGCATAATTTAAGCACAAAGCATATCATATCATAAAAGCATGCATATCATATCATAAGTCATAAATCACAAGCATACATATTAAGCATAAGGGTGTATCTTGTGATTATCCTATCATAGGAAACATGGTATCATATTTATCTTGGTTTTAAGCTTCCTAAACCCTTGTGGCCGAAACCCTTTAAAGCTCAATTTAGGTTAAACACAACATCCAAGCATGTGGCACCTAAATTATCATCATAGCATTTTCATAGGAAGCATTATAAACATGATTAACTTAGTTTCTAAGTTCCTCAAGTCCCTAATTTCATATGGCCGAAACCTTAAGGTGTGGAACAAGGTTCCATATGACATAAAAGCATGGACAACTTTAAATCATATTTATAACATTTTTACCAAGGAACAAGGTAAACACATTTGACACGTTTGAATTAGTTCCTAAGTTCTTTAAGCCCTTAACATATATCATGGCCGAAATTTAACAAGTTCTCATTAGGGCTACAAACAAGCATACAAGCATGTGAACTTGGACTAACATTATGTATAAATTCATACAAGGCATCATCCAATAGTTATGGCCGAAACAAACCCTAGCATCATTTTAGGTCATAAAACAACATATAGTATTTGAACCTTGGCTTTCTACTTATCATATTTCATGTAGAGTGACATGAGCATATTTAATTTAGGTCCTAGGGTTTCTAGGGCATCTAAACCTTCATGGCCGAGACTTACAATGGTCCATTTAGGTCATGGAAAAATCATACAAGCATGTGACACAATCAATAGGTTATCATATTTTCATAAGAAGCATTTTAACACCTTTGGTTTAAATTCTAGGGCCTCTAGGTCATTTAAATCCTTTTTGGCAGAACCTCATCAGTGTTTAAACTTGCTTCAAGTAACATAAAAACATATGAAGTCATACAAGTTTCATAGCATGTGTAAAGACAAACATAATGAGCATACATATGAATTGTGTCCTAGGCTTTCTAGGTTTCTTTTTCTCTTTTTCTTTTATTTTTTCTCATGGCCGAAACCTACCATTCTTTAGCTATGTTTTTAAGTGGCCTAAAGCATGAAAAACCTAAGTAAATTTCATGGTAAAATTTACTAAGAAACATATATATATATTTGGTTCATGAACAAACTTGGACTCTTGTGATCATACATGTCATATGTCATATAACCAATTTTTCTACACCCTAATCAAGCATGAGGGCATTAGACAAATTTCATATCTAAACATCACAGAGGTATTGAGCATATTAAAGTTTTGTTTAAGCTTTTCTAAGCTATTCATCTCATCATGGCCGAAAACCCTAAGAAAGAGTTCATGAAGTTCTAGCAATATTCAAACATACAACTCTTTTAAGATATTTGCATTCTATCACATGAGCATGTTTATTTAAATTTAAGGGTCTTCCTAACCCTAAACCCTTTCTTGGCCGAAACATATGAGTGGGTTTTCTTTTAGTTCAAATATCTTCTAAGCAAGAAAACTAATACATGATCCTTAATATTTCATAGGAAGAACCTTGTACTAGTTGGGTAAAACAATAAATTTCCCTAGCCTCTTAAAAATATTTTTGGCCGAAATTCTAGGGTTAAGTACTTCTCTGATCAAGCATCATATAGGTATAAAAACATGAAGAAGAACCCTTTTCCATGGCATAGAAAATCTATCATGTAGTGAAGACTAGTTAAACATCACTAGATTTTTGAAAGCTCTTCTTAGCCGAATTTTCTCAAACTTGTTTCTAGGTTTTAAAATCTTCATAAAATCCGAAAAACACATAAAATCCTTGTACCACAGGTGAGGGGAAGCTTACATCCTTTTTCGCTTGTGGATCTAAGGTATGGTGAAGAAGAAGTAGCCTCTTCTTCTAGTTCCTTTCCCTTGATTCCCTTGCTAAGTCCTCCTTGTATCTTAGGTTTTCTTAGGAGAAAACCTTGGCTTGGGACCGAAAATGGAGGAGAGGGGAACTGAGGTTTCGGTGAGGGAGAGGAGAGAATGAGAAAATGAGAGAAAATAGAATTTTCCCTTTACATATTCTCTTTTATGTTAAGGGGGAAGAGGTCGCAAACTTAGTTTTTGCTTTCCTTCTCCCTTAGCCTTTTTTTGTCTATTTTATTTTTATTTTTATTTATTTATTTATCCCCATCATTCATGGTGAAATAAGGGGGAATGAATCCCCTTAATGGTCTCTTTTATTTTAGGCAAGAGAAGAGAGAAAGAGGGAGAGGAAGGGAGGAAGGCAAATTGCCTTTCTCTTGTTCTTTACTTGTTTTCTTTTGGCTATCTTTTATTCTCACCTTTATCATGAGTTTCCCTCCTTTGCTATCAATATCTTCTCTCTATCCCAACTGGTTATTACCCATTAACTCTATGAAATATAATATAAGAGGTTCAAGGTTCAATCCTTGACCATTACTTCTTTTTATTTCATTTTATTTCTTTTTACTTCAACTCACTTCTTATTATTTTTCTAAGGCAAAATTCATCATTCTCATATTTATTCTTAAAAGCTTAGTGGGTGTTACAGTACCCCGTACCTCATAAAAAGTTCGTCCTCGAACTTTAAAATAGTTGCATCAGGTGGCACTGAACTTTCGACTGAGTGCATCGGCCACTTTGTTCGCCTTTCCTGGGTGATAAAGGATCTCACAATCATAATCTTTAACTAATTCGAGCCATCGGCGTTGCCTCATATTCAGGTCTTTCTGCGTGAAGAAATATTTCAGACTCTGATGGTCGGTATAAATCTTACACTGAGCTCCATATAGATAATGTCTCCATATTTTTAGAGCGAAGACCACGGCTGCTAGTTCTAAGTCGTGAATAGGATAATTCTTCTCATGTTCTTTAAGTTGTCTAGAAGCGTAGGCAATGACTTTGCCATCTTGCATAACTACAGCTCCAAGTCCTGTGATGGAAGCATCGCTGTACATATCGAAGCCTCTGTTGGTTTCCGGAAGAGTAAGAATCGGAGCACTGGTCAGTCTCCTTTTTAATTCCGCGAAACTCTTCTCACAAGCTTCTGTCCATTCATACTTTGTGTTTTTCTTGGTGAGGGCTGTCATAGGAGCTGCGATTTTGGAGAAATTCTCTACGAATTTCCTGTAATAACCTGCTAGTCCGAGAAAACTCCTGACTTCGCTGGCATTCTTTGGTCGGTTCCAGTTATTTACATCTTCGATTTTACTTGGATTCACCATAACTCTATCTTTGGAGATGACATGACCTAGAAATTCTAGGGTTAAGTACTTTGCTTTGGATTTTACATATAGTTGTTTCTCTTAAACTATGAAAAATTATTTTAAGTCTTCCGCTATTTTAAAAAGAAAAATTTATACGTAGAGTATCGTCGCCCCGTCCCTTAGGGTAGCAGGGAGGGCGGCCGTTACAATCTACTCCTTACAAGCAAGAGAAGAAAAGAGAGAACTAAGAAGAGAAGTTTCTTCTTCCTCTTCACAAGGGTACCATCTTCCTTAGGAAAAACAAGCAACAAGTTGTAAGTATCCCCTCACTGTGGTACAAGTTATTTACGTATTTTCCATGAGGTTAGAATGCTTAAAAACCTAGAATCACTTCTTTGAAGTTTCAGCCATGATAGAGTTCAAGACCTAGGGAAGCTTAAAATTTGGTTTAACATGTTTATGACTTCCCTTATGATATGATATGAAGCTAACATGAGATTCCATGCTTGTATGTTGCTTAGAGTTTAAATTCCCTCTTCATGAACTTTCAGCCATGATAGAATTCAAGACCTAGGGAAGCTTAAAAATTAGTTTAACATGTTTATGACTTCCCTTATGATATGATATTAAGCTAACATGAGATTCTATGCTTGTATGTTGTTTAGAGTTTAAATTCCCTCTTCATGAACTTTCGGCCATGATAGAATTCAAGACCTAGGGAAGCTTAAAAAAATTGGTTTAACATGTTTATGACTTCCCTTATGATATGATATGAACCTAACATGAGATTCTATGCTTGTATGTTGTTTAGAGCTTATTTTCCCTCTTCATGAAACTTTCGGCCATGATCAATTTTAGGGTTCAAGGAAGCTTAAAATTAAATCTAGCATGCTCATGGATCCCCTTATGATATGATATGAAGTTAGCTTGACATTCATACTTGTATGTTGTTTAGAACTTATTTCCCCTCTTCATGAAACTTTCGGCCATGATAGAATTCAAGACCTAGGGAAGCTTAAAAATTGGTTTAACATGTTTATGACTTCCCTTATGATATGATATGAAGCTAACATGAGATTCTATGCTTGTATGTTGTTTAGAGTTTAAATTCCCTCTTCATGAACTTTCGGCCATGATAGAGTTCAAGACCTAGGGAAGCTTAAAAATTGGTTTAACATGTTTATGACTTCCCTTATGATATGATATGAAGCTAACATGAGATTCTATGCTTGTATGTTATTAGAGTTTAAATTCCCTCTTCATGAACTTTTGGCCATGATAGAATTCAAGACCTAGGGAAGCTTAAAAATTGGTTTAACATGCTTATGACTTCCCTTATGATATAATATGAAGCTAACATGAGATTCTATGCTTGTATGTTGCTTAGTGTTTAGGTTCATACTCTTTGAACTTTCGGCCATGATGGGATTAGGAGCCTAGGAAAGTTTAAAAGTTGATTTAACATGCTCATGACTTTCCTTATGATATGATATGAAGTTAACATGATATTCTCATGCTTGTATGTTGTTTAGAACTTAGTTTCATGCTCCTTACTATTCGGCCAAGAACAAGAATTAAATACCTAGGAAGCTTGGAACCTAAACAAAACATACTCATGATGTTCCTTAAAGTATATGATATGAAATTAGTTTAGGGTTGATATTCTTTAGTGCCACTTGTAACCTAGGTTCATGCTTACTATGTTTCGGCCACAACTAGGTTGAAAGACCTAGGAAGCTTAGAACCTAACTAAATATGCTTATGATGTTCTTTATGATAAATGCTATGAAATTGATTTAGGGTTCATATGCTTTTATGTTGCTTGTACCCTAGGGCAATACTTTGAATGTTTTCGGCCTCCCTATAGTAATGGGTGATTGAGATCAAATTATGAATCATTATGTGCCTCACATGCTACGTTATGAATTAAGAGATGTTAGTTAATGATACCATGCATGATTATGCTTTTCTATGATGAGTGATGTGTTCATTTATGTATGCTTATGATCCATGCATGATAATGTCTCTTATGATGAGCTATGTGCTCAAGTATGCATGCTTTATGATATGACAAGCAAAGGCCTAAGAGTTGCTTCCCTTTTTGTTGGGATTAAGAGCACTCTTTATGATATGACAAGTGAAGGCCTAAGAGTTGCTTCCCCTTGGGGACTAAGAGCATTCTTCATGATATGACAAGATATGATATGCTATGTTATGACATGTACCATGATATGTTATTTTACTTTGTATGACATGTACCAAGGGTGGGCTCCATAAGCGCCCCTAGGCCGACGAACTATGAACGAGTCTAGTAAAAAGGGATGGGCTCCTTAGTACGCCCCTAGGTAGATGGTCGTAGTACGGACCTAGATCCCTAGTAGGTTCGGGGCTAGCTACCCTGTCCTAGGGATTGTGCGCATTTATGTATGTATGTGGTACAAGCTGGACCCTTATGATGATATTATGTTCAAGTACTATATGATATGTTTTAAGACATCATACACATGACATGACACATGTTTTAAAAGACATCTTGAATGATAGTTCTTCATGATATGATATGCTCTTATGATTTATATGACATGATGCTCTTTTATTTATGATGTGTTACCTCATGATATTTCTTTATGATATGATATGCTCTTATGATTTATATGACATGATGCTCTTTTATTTATGATGTGTTACCTCATGATATTTCTTTATGATATGATGTGCTCTTATGATTTATATGACGTGATGCTCTTATGAGTTATGACATGATTTAGCATGATGTTCTTTATGAGATGATATGTTATGATGCTATGTTTACACGATAGGATGTTAGATGATTATGGTTCCATTGTTATATGCTTATGATATGAAATACGTTTTTGTGAGTAGGAAAGGATCTTACTAAGTTTGTGTGCTTATAGCTTACTTTCCTTGTACCGCAGATAAAGACAAAGAATGGATGAACTAGAGGAGCCGCAGGAGAGGCAAAGAGATGTGTGTGGTGGTGGCTCGGCTAAGACAAATAAAAAGACCTGCTTATATTTATTTATGTTAATATTTCATATGATTTCATGATACCTATTCATGTTTATGATAGAATATGACATCGTGACTTCGTTTAAAAAGAATATAAAAATAAATAAGTACTTCCGCTGTGTTACTTTATAAAATGAAATATTAATATATACCATGTTCGCTTGTAGTAAGTAAAGTAACCCGTACTTACTCCATGAAAGGCATTTTACGATGGACTGTATATACATGGTTTGGATAACTTAGTAGATATATTCAGGTAGATGGCCCCCAATGATATGAAAAAGTGTAGAGGTAGTTGCTTAATACTTATATGATACAAATGTCACGCCTCGAGAGTAAGGTAGTCCGACGAAAATCGGACAGCACATCCCCTATAACAATGACAATCTGAAGTATATATACATCTACAAGCATACTCATCAGCCATATACTTTAGCCCACACGGTTGGATATAAGCACACTAGCAGTTTATAAGTAGCCCACATGGTTTAAATAATCACAACCAATGCAGTTAATAGTCAGCCCACATGGATGAAGCATAGCACAGCAGAAATCACAAAATAACGAACATGAAACGAAGAAATCAACTAACTACGAGTCGGCTCAGTTGGACACATCATCACCAAACCAAATACAAGATTCCACAAAACAAAACTCCATATAAAAGAATACACAAATACAAGAACAAGTGCAAAACCAATAATGCGAATGAAAGCACTAATGGTAGGAGAAGCTCGATGTGACATGGTACTGGCGGACAGGATCTCCAGGCGACTCCATAAGTCCTTTATCTGCTACTTGGCGAAATAAACCAGTTTATGGGGTAGTGAGTGCTGGGACTCAGCGGGTAATAGACAGATAGTGCATGAACATAATAAAAAACTAGAGATACAAGGTATACAGTCTCGTAGCGAAAATAGTAGATACTACAGTGATATCATAATATGTGTCCATAATTGAAACCTTATCCTAGGCTAGTAATAGATAGTCAGGAGTAGCAAAGACCTGCTACAGTATTGCTTATAACTACATGGGTAACATGTGAGGTATATACATATTAACAATAAGTAAGCTAGTGCCTAAACACATATCATAGGTATATATCTAAACCTATGTAAGCATATCAGCATAAGTAAGCAACTGCATTAACAGGTATAATAATAACAACTTATGCACGGATGGTCACTCTCGCCCACCCCTCTGCACCATGACCCCTGTATGGTCGAGAGGTCAGGCCAGTGACAGAGTATACACCACTCCAGCTACCACTACTGTCACGCCCCAGAGGAGTCCCTCCCAGAGGAAATTCCGGCAGCATCTCCCCTGTATGGGTGACAATCTGAATCATTTCTACATGCACAATATACCCCAGCCACAGGTGGCTGGAATATACATACAACCACGCAGTTTATATGCAGCCTACTCGGCTGATAAAATAAAAACACAACCACGTAGTTATATGTAAAACTAACAGCCCACTCGGCTGTACTAGAACCAAACATAGCGGAAATACAATGGACACACATACAAACTAAAAACGAAGACTGCTAGCCGGCTAGGCTTACACCACACTACAAAACAACACTCCAGAAACAAAATCGGAACACAAAGCTAAATACACATATCTCATATACCAAAATAGAAATAAACAAAAGAGAACACAGGTCTTCTGATGTGACGTGGGGACCGACAGACAGGATACTCCATGCGACTCAAAAAACAACCTGGTACCTGAAAAAGATAGTGTCCACGAGAATGAGTTCAACAACTAAACGGATACCTAGTTGACATGTATAGTAAAATATAACAAAAGGTAATAACTATAGAGTACAGTCTCCTGGACAAAAGCTGAAAATACACAATAGAAAAGGCTGAAGAGAACTGTACTCACCAAAGCCTCCTATCAGAATAGTCAGGTCGTCAGACCGAAAGTATCATAAATCCTGTATGCATGTCAAACATATGCATCCATCCAAATGCAACATATAAATTCAACAAACACAATCAGTAAATGCATAAATGCATATGATCCCAATGACATGGTTACCCCTGACGCCAGTCAGCCATCTCACACACGATGGTGAGACCGAGTGGGTAGGGCTGTGACAACTGTGCACTCTGCCGTCACTGCTCCTGATGAGTGACCGAGTGGATGGGATGTGATAACCATGATTTTACTGCATTATTTTGATTCATATATGCATGGTTTGATGTTTATTTCATAGGTTAAAATCATGGTTATATCACATTTTGTGCATTGTGTGTATTTTTGGACTTAATTATAAATTACTTTATTTTTATATTATTTGATGCTAATATTTGATTCTTATTTTATAGGCATCAAAGGATCTTGAATTTGGATCTATTTGGACCGAAATTGGGCTCAAATCAGAGTTCAAATAAGAAGATCAAGCTTTGAAGCATTATGGGCCGTTTATCAAGAATAGGACAGATCTGGATCATCCGTTGAAGATCTGGCCGATTCAACTTAATGGGGAGCAGATCTGAGCCATTGATGAAGATCCAGAAGTTTTGATCCAGATCTGAGTTCATCTAGCCATTGATCAAGCCGAATTAATCTGGGCCGTTCAATGAAGACTGGACCGATCTGGGTCATCCAGTGATGATCTGATCGATCCGACCTACGGGAGGGTAGATCCAGACCCTAGATCAACATCAGTACCTTTGGATCAGATTTTGGATGAATTTCACCGTTGATTTAGCCCGGAATCATCTCAACCGTCCATTCCAGATCCAGATCTGATTTAAATGAGAAGCTACAGTACCCAGCTTCGTCGTCGATCCCCTGCGCTGTTCTTCGTCCCGTGGTGCGGCATCTTCCGGATTGCGGCCCCATTCCTTCTCCGATCAATTTCCCGAGCTTCAATCTCGGTGGAGAACTTCTCGGCGGTGTCATCCCGATCATCTGGAGCCATCGGAGAGTGTTCTCTCCGGCGAAAATCTGCTCACGGCGACTTCTCTGTTTTCGCTAGATTTGGAGGTGGTCTTCCAAATCTGCGCTCCGATTCCATTCAGTGACGCTTGGGGGTGGTTCGTCGGCACTTGTGAGCATTCCTCGAACTGATTTGCAGCTTAGAATCTCCACTGAGGTCCGAAATTGGGTGGTTTCGATTTTGGTACTCTTGTGTGACGGCAAGAGTATGAAGTTTGTGAGTTGATTGTGAGAGGATTGGTTTTTATTTCATTCTAGTTCTTTTTCTTACTGTTCAACAGCTTAGAACAGATTTATTTTAATGGTTGTTATGTTTTAGCAAGTAGTTTAGCATTTCTTTACTTAATTGAAGCTTAGTTTAAGTCTTCTTTGAAGCTTGTTTAATTGATAAGTTGTAGGTTTCAAATTAGGGTTTAAATCATGCTTTAGATTAGATTTATTTCTGTCTTGTAATTTCATATATAGTTTAAGTATGTGTTAATAATTTAATCAAAATGTAGAGTGAAAATGCGTTTGGGTTTGATTGTTGGCACACAAGTGTTCATTGGCACATAGTTAGGTTTCACTCTTGCATTAGATTAGTTTTTATTTGTTGTGCTTTACTTTTGTAGATTTAGATTCAAGCTTAAACACCCCCATTTCCATTTTTATATCGAAAACCCAAAAAATAGGAATAAAAAGACAATCCTAATTACATTCTACCATTGGTTCCTTGAGAGCGATCCTGGGCTCGTTACTACAACATTATTGTGAAATTAAGGGGTTCAGTGAAATATACATTTGTACAATTTGATTAGCGGATGTGACAGATTCGCTACATCAAATTTTGGCGCCATTGCCGCACAATGCAGAAATCAGATGTATCATCAGAAATCAGAATTGAAAAAAAAAACTTCAGGAATGAAGGATATTGAAATGCTGGAAATGATTTCTGTAACTCTGTCTAGATTTCAGAAATCAGAATTACAGAGATTAGTTTTAGTTTGCTAGTGTTGGGAACATTATTGAAAGAATACACAATGGTTTTTAGTGAAAAAAAAATGTACACCACAGTTGGAGCAGAAAGTGAATTGGAAGTGAAAGTGGCTGCTGTGATTTAATCATGATGTATCAAGTTTGTACCAAAAGTTTATTGGAAATACTCAATTCAGTGAGAGACAAGTGAAGATTATAAATTCTTTAAGCAACAAATGGAGTCCGAATTTTTAAGTCTTCTAGAATTGTGTTTGGATTGAATTGTGTTTTCTTTGGAAATCCTGAAATTGCTGCAATTGGAATTTGCTGGAAAGTCTCAAGTTGCTGGAAACGCAATGAAGATTGCTGAATTCTATTCTTTGGGTAGTATGTTGTACCAACTTTTTGGAGTTGAGTTTTTAGCCAAATGAATTGAATTCAAGTTAATTGTTAGTGAGTAATTGAATGCCATAATTTATAGAGATCCAACAACAAAGTTTGAGTTAAATGCAGTAAATTAGAAGTGGAACAATTCTGAAATTTGGAAAGTTGTAACTGAATCAATTTGTTGGAATTAAAATGTAAGAGCTGAAACTAAATGTTATTGCAATCTTTGATAGCAACACTCTAAGAGTTTGCTCCTGCACTTGAATTTCAGAACCAGAACCTGGAATCATTTGCACTGCAGTGCTGTACTGATTATCCTGATAAATTGTCTCCAATTTTCAGAATTCTGCAGAAAGAATCTGTAGTTATTGATAAATATTAATTGGAACTCAAGTTCTAACTAATGCATTGCTGAATGGAATTCTTTATCAAGCTTAATTCCTCGGGCAAGGTTCTAATAGTTGCTGATCTATGAAGCCTAGTTTGCCTCAATTCTGAAACTGGAAATCCATCAGCTAGAGTTTCTGAAGTTAAGTCTAACAATTCAGAATTTCTGAAATTCTATTGGAGCAAGTGCTCTTGATTAATATGTGGCAATTTGGAATGACTACAAGCCTTATTGGACAGCTTTTAAGCCAAATGGAGTTTTAATGTATTATCTTTTCAATGAAGCCTACTCTTATTAGTCTCGAGATCTGTGGGGAAAAGAAGCTACTTTTAAAGTGCCAAACCTAGACAAATAATTCTGATTTGCAGAATTTGAGTGGTTTGATTTCAGAATTATTTGTAGCTGATGATGTTGATTCCAAGAGCTGTGTAAGAGTGCTGAATCAAGTTTTTTCCTTAGTAGCAGATTACAGATTCTGGTTCTGTAATCTCTTAAGCAGAGTTTAAATTTAATAAAGGAGCAAATTATACCAATTGTTTGCTTGTTCCTATTGATCAGTCATGTGCTAATTCTTGTTAGTGATAATTTAGAGCTCCGGCTGAACCAGTATTGGGAGTATTCTATTCTCTTGAAATTGAACTTTTCATGGGTAAAAAAAATCTGCAGAATTTAAACAAGATCTGTACCTGTTAATGGTGTATCAAAGTGGTTAACATGTGATGTATTCTATTATCCGAGACGTCCAACATTTTAAGTGTGGGGGAGGGAGTTCTTCTTTATAAGTTGAGTTGAGATTATTTTTGCTATACTGAAATTGAAGGGTGGAATTGAAGTGGAAAACAGAAAGAAAAAAAATAGTGAAAACAGTGAAAGAAAAAAAAATTGAAAAATGGCACATCAAAAGAGTATCAAGTGGAAGATAGAGTATCAAGATTCTTTGTTTGCCATCAAATTGAAGGAGAGGTTAGCTTGATACTTTGAATTGGTAATGACAAATGGTATTCATCTATTTTTACATCAAAATGGTCAACTCATCAAGTATATTCCTCCAATACTCTCATTCTCTCATTTTCTTCATTGAATACTTTTCTTTTGCCTATTTCATCCACTTAACTTGTTTTTTTTTTCTTCCATTTCAATTCTTCATGATAAATTCCTTTTGATTCATGTATGCTATGTTATAGTGGTGGAGAATTAGAAAATAAGCAAGCTTATGGTAGTGAAATGTTGTGAGTGGCATTGAGTGAGCTCCACTTATACACATTTTTGGGTGTGAGAACTAGAATAGGTAAATCCTTTGTGAGATTGCAATTTGCTTAATTTTTCAATTGGATTGAAACTACCATACCTACTGAGTATTGTTTGAATTGTATTCATGATTGTTTGTGATCTTTAGATGGTCTTAGTTAAATTCTTTTTACTATCTTCTAGGTATTGCTAGGGAATTTCTAAGGAGATGATTTTTAGTTTTCTTTACTTGCACGGGACGTTCAATACTAAGTATGGGGGATTTGATAACCATGATTTTACTGTATTATTTTGATTCATATATGCATGGTTTGATGTTGATTTCATAGGTTAAAATCATGGTTACATCACATTTTGTGCATTGTGTGTATTTTTGGACTTAATTGCAAATTACTTTATTTTTATATTATTTTATGCTAATATTTGATTCTTATTTTATAGACATCAAAGGATCTTAAATTTGGATCTATTTGGACCAAAATTGGGCTCAAATCGGAGTTCAAACAAGAAGATCAAGCTTTGAAACATTATGGGTCGTTTATCAAGAATAGGACAGATCTGGACCATCCGTTGAAGATCTGGCCGATTCAACTTAATGGGGAGCCGATCTGAGCCATTGATGAAGATCCAGAAGTTTTGATCCAGATCTGAGTTCATCTAGCCATTGATCAAGCCGAATTAATCTGTGTCGTTCAATGAAGACTGGGTCGATCTGGGCCATCCAGTGATGATTTGATCGATCCAACCTACGGGAGGGTAGATCCAGACCCTAGATCAACATCAGTACCTTTGGATCAGATTTTTGATGACTTTTCACCATTGATTTAGCCCGGAATCATCTCAACCGTCCATTCCAGATCCAGATCTGATTTAAATGAGAAGCTACAGTACCCAGCTTCGTC
This sequence comes from Zingiber officinale, assembly GCF_018446385.1. Classification (NCBI taxonomy): domain Eukaryota; kingdom Viridiplantae; phylum Streptophyta; class Magnoliopsida; order Zingiberales; family Zingiberaceae; genus Zingiber; species Zingiber officinale. The sequence continues at coordinate 6,537,441 of NC_056006.1, read as the reverse complement.
GTCAATCCCCTGCGCTGTTCTTCGTCCCGTGGCGCGGCATCTTCCGGATTGCGGCCCCATTCCTTCTCCGATCAATTTCCCGAGCTTCAATCTCGGTGGAGAACTTCTCGGCGGTGTCATCCCGATCATCTGGAGCCATCGGAGAGTGTTCTCTCCGGCGAAAATCTGCTCACGGTGACTTCTCTGTTTTCGCTAGATTTGGAGGTGGTCTTCCAAATCTGCGCTCCGATTCCATTCAGTGACGCTTGGGGGTGGTCTGTCGGCACTTGTGAGCTTTCCTCGAACTGATTTGCAGCTTAGAATCTCCACTGAAGTCAGAAATTGGGTGGTTTCAATTTTGGTACTCTTGTGTGACGGCAAGAGTATGAAGTTTGTGAGTTGATTGTGAGAGGATTGGTTTTTATTTCATTCTAGTTCTTTTTCTTACTGTTCAACAGCTTAGAACAGATTTATTTTAATGGTTGTTATGCTTTAGCAAGTAGTTTAGCTTTTCTATACTTAATTGAAGCTTAGTTTAAGTCTTCTTTGAAGCTTGCTTAATTGATAAGTTGTAGGTTTCAAATTAGGGTTTAAATCATGCTTTAGATTAGATTTATTGCTGTCTTGTAATTTCATATGTAGTTTAAGTGTGTGTTAATAATTTAATCAAAACATAGAGTGACAATGCGTTTGGGTTTGATTGTTGGCACACAAGTGTTCATTGGCACATAGTTAGGTTTCACTCTTGCATTAGATTAGTTTTTATTTGTTGTGCTTTACTTTTGTAGATTTAGATTCAAACTTAAACACCCCCATTTCCATTTTTATATCGAAAACCCCAAAAATAGGAATAAAAAGACAATCCTAATTACATTCTACCATTGGTTCCTTGAGAGCGATCCTGGGCTCGTTACTACAACGTTATTGTGAAATTAAGGGGTTCAGTGAAATATACATTTGTACAATTTGATTAGCGGATGTGACAGATTCGCTACATCAGGATGCTGTTAGAGTACACCTATCCTCCTACCCCAAATCATAAGTGGGGGAGCACAATGCTCTCATCTCCCGGTACACGATGATGTGGAGGAATCTCTACCGGCTACCACGCTGTGTCGCACTACCCATGAGCGAACCAACGGAGCCTAACAAAGTCCAACCGCCTGCCAACTACCACGCTGCTACACTAAACCAGCGGAGCCTAACAGAGTCCAACCATCTGCCGGCTACCACGCTGCTACACTAAACCAGCGGAGCCTAACATAGCAGAACTGTCTGCCGGCTACCACGCTGAGTCACCGGACCAGCAGAGCCTAACAGCAGAACTGCCACACACCTGTCTGATATACCACTAACCCATGAGTGGTGGTGTGTGCAGATCTATGTAACTGGCGATGTGCTCGACAATAATGGAGCAGACTATCGCACAACATGCAATCATGCGAGATGATACATGACACTAAGCATGGCAAAATCCTGAACAACATAGCAATATCCATATATATATAAAATGTGTACCATAGGACAATGAACAAAATCAAAGGTACACAGATCCGATAAGGTATAAAAACCTAGATCCTGAACATTATAAACACATGGTTGTGTCACTACCCCTATAAGCATGTATAATCAGGTAGGTACTAACATGAAGTGCATAATAAGTAAACAAAACAAGCATGTAACAAGTATCGGGTAGTGACCAACTGAAGCAAAGATGAACATAATCATTACTAAAGGTTATAACCTACTAAACATATCAACATGACATTATCAAAGATAAGTTAAGGTACCCGCCTCAAATAGCAGGTTCAGTCCAGTAAAATCAAACGTCGAGATGCTTGTCTCGCGTCAAAGTCCTATGTCACCAATATATATCCATTTTTATTTAGCTACAACTCATATGAATTAAACAGCTAAATAAAACACTCACACCTAATTAGGGAAAACTCTAATCAACATGATCATCTAACTACAATACGTATCCCAATTCCTAAAAAATGTATCAAGATCCTACATTTTTACCTCAAATCACAGCTGGAGAAGTTGCTGTCGGAAATGCTGGTCGGAGCTAGGTGGAGCCGCTCACCTCCACACGAGTACCCTAATCAGCAATTCCCCTTACAACCTAAGTATCCAACCCAACCATGTCATCCACCAATCTGAATTAAATTGATATATGAACCAAACCACAACTTTCCTAAATCTAAGTATCTTCCTGCCAACTCACAACCACAGATCTTGCTGTTGGATCTTGTGGCCGAAGCTATGGATCATCCTCAACCAGTGATGCTTGGATCCACAGTGGAGCCGCTGATCTCTCAAATGTGGCATCAAGGAGACCCTGTGTAAGGCACTGCTCGGCCAATTGGAGGAATACAACAAAAGGGAAGAAAGGTTTGGCCAGCGGGGCTCACGGCGAGAAGGGAAACTAGGGCTTGGTGACTGCGTCTGAAAGAAGTCGGGAGAAGGGGTGGCGGCTAGGGCACAGGGGAGGGGGTCGGCGTCGGCCGATTAGGGCACGACTTGCGGTATGCGAGGAAGACGCGAGGAATGAGGATCGCGCGAGGAGACCGGCCTGGAGAGGTTTAGAGCACTGTGAAGAAAGGAAGAAAGATGAAGCTTGGAGTAAGAGATACCTCTGGAAGGCCTGCACAACACCCCGGTGTCCCTCGTCACCGGCGGCAGAGGAGGTGAGGCGTGCACGCGAGGCGGTGAGGAAGAGGAGAAGACGGTTTGGCGCTGAGGGGGATCGGTTATGGAACGGGGGAGGAAAAGAAGAAAATAAAAAGAAAATAGAAAAGAAATATAAATATAAACATTTCTTCGCTTAAATGGGTAGCCTAAACAGGCTTTCTCGGGACCCATAATTGATCCCCGTAACCTACACCATACGGTCTCCGAAATATTTCAGAAAAATTTCTTAAAAGTTCAAAAAATTCCCTTATCATTATTCGCCATTTTTCGGTATTTTACATTCTCCCCCACTAATAAAAATTTGGTCCCCCAAATTTCGTTATCTACCATCAGCAAATGCTAACATCAGGTAAATAGTATAAATGTAGAACGATAAATTAAATCACATACCTCAAGTAAAAAGGTGGGGTATCGAGCTCGGATAGTATCCTCGAGCTACCAGGTAGCCTCCTCCTCTGAATGATGCTGCCATCCGACTTTAACCAGTCGAATAGCCTTGTTCCGCAACTGACGCTCTTTCCGATCCAGAATTAGTACCGGAACCTCCTCATAAATGACGTCAGGCTGAACGGGAAATGAGATATCTGTATGCACATGTGTCGGGTCGGGTACGTATCTCCTCAGCGTAGATACGTGGAATACATCATGAACACCTGTCAGAGACGGTGGTAGTGCCAACCGATAAGCTACTACTCCAATCCTCTCCAGGATCTGGAAAGGGCCAATGTACCGCGGAGCTAGCTTACCTATGAGGCCAAATCTCTTCACCCCTTTCGTGGGTGAAACTCGCAGAAATACATGGTCACCTGTAGAGAACTCCAGGGGTCTACGTCTCCGATCAGCATAACTCTTCTGGCGGTTCTGCGCCTCTGACATCCTCCGTCTAATAGTACGGACCAACTCTGCCTCATGCTGAGCTCTATGTGTAATGCCCGCCCTCCCTGCTAACCCTAAGGGACGGGGCTACGATACTCTATGTACATATTACAGCGGAAGACTTGAAATAATTTTTTTTTCTTGGTTTAATAAAACTTTTCTTTTGTTTTCAAATCCGAACTACACTAATATGGTTTCCATAACATGATAACAAGATAAATAGAAACATAACATCAAGTTACCCATATAGTATTACAATTTACGAAACCAAAGCGTAATTCTTGAAAGTTCTTAAAGCAGGTTCTTATTTGGTTGCCTAGCCACCTCCACACACATCTCCTTGCCTCTCCTGCTGCTCCTTTAGCTCATCCAGCTTTTTCCTTTATCTATGGTACAAGGAAAGTAAGCTATGAGCACTCATGGCTCAGTAAGTTCCTTTCCTACTCACTAAAACCGAAAATCATCACATGATCAAAGAATATCTTAACATAACATAATCTCAACTAGTCATGGCATAACATATCATACTCTTTAAGCATATCATGCAACATAACAACATCATGACTAGTCATGACATATCATCTCTTAAAGCATAGCATGGAACATAACATAATCATATCTAATCATGGCATATCCTAGTATGATTTTAAGGTAGCATAGCATATCAAGTTCTTAAAGCATAGCATGAAACATAACATAATCATATCTAATCATGGCATGTCATATTATCATCATAAGATCACATAACATATCAAGCTCTTAAAGCATAGCATGAAACATAACATATTCATATTCAATCATGGCATATCATAAATCATAGCATCATCACAACAAGATCATAAATTATATGCAATATGATTTTGAAAACATGTATCCGAAAAACAACATGTGTATGTCTCATGATCTTTTAAAACCATTTCTTCTTACATATATACTTGAACATAATATCAACATATTCAGGGCCCCAGCTTAGTACCACATACATACATAATGCGCGCATCCTAAGTAGATCCAAGGTAGCTAGTCTTGAACATACTAGGAAACTAGGCCCGTAGCTCGACCTAGGGGCACGTAAGGAGCCCACCCTTTACTAGGCCCGTAATTCGACCTAGGGGCACATAAGGAGCCCACCCTTTTGGTACAAGCCATTCAAAGTAAAATACATGTCATACTTATACATATCATACATCATACAAGCATGCATCACTTAGGCATACATCATATAAAAGTATGCATCACTTAGGCATACATCATGTCATAAAAGTATGCATCACTTAGGCATACATCATATAAAAGTATGCATCACTTAGGCATACATCATGTCATAAAAGTATGCATCACTTAGGCATACATCATATAAAAGTATGCATCACTTAGGCATACATCATATTAACATGCATATCATAAAAGCATACATATTTTAAGCACATAGCATATCATCAAAGTATGCATATTTCCTTCCAAATAGCATATCATAAAAGCATGCATATTTTAAGCACATAATCACTTCATCAAAGCATGCATATTTCTATCCACATGGCATATCACAAAAGCATGCATATTTTAAGCACATAGCATATCATCCAAGCATGCATATTTCTATCTAAATAACATATCATAAAAGCATGCATATTTTAAGCACGTAGCATATCATCGAAGCATGCATATTTCTATCTACATAACATATCATAAAAGCATGCATATTTTAAGCACATAACATATCATCAAAGCATGCATATTTCTAAGCACATATCATATCATGGAAAGTAGAAATCACAAGCATACATGTTTAAGCATAAGGGTGTATCATGTAGTTATACTATCATAAGAAACATGGTAACATAGTTAGCTTGGGTTCTAAGCTTCCTAATCTCTTGGGTTCTTATCATGGCCGAACCCCCTTAGATCTCAATTTAGGTAAAAACAACCTCCAAGCATGTGGATCCTAAATTATCATTACATAAATTTCATAGGAAGCATTATAGTATGATTTACTTGGTTTCTAAGTTCTCCAAGTCCCTAAACTTCATGTGGCTGAACCCTATCAGGTGTGAAACAAGGTCCCAAATGTCATGAAAGCATGGAAACCTTAAACCACATTTATAGCATTTTTTTTCCCAAGTAACATAGTAAGCATATTGAGCTAGTTCCTAAGTCCTTCAAGCCCTTAACATATGTCATGGTCAAACTTTTAACAAGTGTTCATTAGGGCTAAAAACAAATATACAATCATGTGAACTTGAACTAACATCATGTATAAATTCATAACAAGACATTATACAATATGTATGGCCGAAACTTACCCTAGCCTCAATTAGGTCATTAAACAACATATAGCATAGGAACTTTGTCTTTCTACTTATCATATTTCATGTAGAGTGACATAAGCATATTTAATTTTTGTTCTAGGGTTTCTAGGGCATCTATCCCTTCATGACCGAAACATACAATGGTCCATTTAGCTCATGGAAAAATTGTACAAGCATGTGACACAATCAACACATTATCATATTTCCATAAGAAGCATTTTTAACACCTTTGGTTTCATTTCTAAGGCCTCTAGGTCTTTTAAACCCTACTTGGCCGAATATCAACAGTATATAAACTTGCTTCAAATATCCTAAAAGCATAAGAAATCATACAAGTTTCATAGCATGTATAAAGACAAGCATAATAAACATACATGTGAATTGTGTCTTAGGCTTCCTAGGTTTCTTTCCCTTTTTCTTTTATTTTTCCTCATGGCCGAAACCTACCAATCTTTAAACTAGGTTTTAAGTGGCCTAAAGCATGGAAAACCTAAGTAAGTTTCATGGCAAAAATTACTAAGAACATCATATACAAAGTGGGTTCATAAACAAGCTAGGACCCTTGTGATCTTACATGTCATGTATCATGTAACAAATTTTCTATACTCCAATTAAACATGAGAGCATTAAACAACTTTCATATCATGATATCACAGAGGTCTTGAGCATATTAGAATTTTTGTTCAAGCTTTTCTAAACTATCCATCTTATCATGGCCGAAAATCTAAAATAAGAGTTCATGAATTTCTAGCAATGTTCAACATGCAATTCTTTAAGAGAACCCTATATTCTATCATACAAACATGGTTACTTAAATTTAAAGGTCTTCCTAACCCTAAGCCCTTTTTCTTGTCCGAAACATATAAATGGATTTCTTTTGGTTCCAAGTAACTTTCAAGCAAGAAAACCAATAAAAGACCCTTAGTAGTTCATGGAGGGAATCTTGTACTAGTTTGGTTACACCATGTTTTCCCTAACCTCCTTAAAATATTTTTGTCCGAAATTCTAGGGTTAGGCACTCCTCTGATCAAGCATCAATTAGGTAGAAAAACATGAAGAAAATCCTTCCTACATAGCATAGAAAACATATCATAAAATAAAGACTTGTTTAAACCTTCCTAGATTTGAAAACCCTTTCTTTAGCCGAATTTTCTAAAATTCTTTCCTAGGTTTTCTAATCCTCATAAAATCTGAAAATCACATAAAAAGCCTTGTACCACAGGTGAGGGGAAGCTTACATCCTTTTCACTTGTGGATCTAAGGTATGGTGATGGAAGAAGTAGCCTCTTCTTCTAGTTCCTTTCCCTTGATTCCCTTGCTTAGTCCTCCTCGTATCTTAGGCTTTCTAGGAGAAAACCTTGGCTTTGGGGCCGAAGATGGAGGAGAGGGGACTGATGGTTTCGGTGAGGGAGAGGAAGAATGAGAGAAAAATAAACTTCTCTTTTCTTGCTCCCTTTTATGTTAAGGGGGAAGAGGTAGCAAGATTGATTTTTGCTTTCCTTCTCCCTTAACCCATTTTCTATTTTTCTTTCATTTATTTTATTTTCCAATTTATTCTCACCATTCATGATGAAATAAGGGGGAATGAATCCCCTTAATTCCTCTTTAAATTTTCGGCAAAAGCAAAGAGGAAGAGGGAGAGAAAGGGAGGAAGGCAAGTTGCCTTTCTCTTGCTCCTTTCTTGTTTTCTTTTGGCTAGCTTTTACTCTTACCCTTATCATGAATTTCCCTCCTTTGCTATCAACATCTTCTCTCTATCCCAATTGGTTTCTACTAATTAATTCTATGAATAATATAAGAGGTTCAAGATTAAATCCTTGACCTTCACTTCTTTTTATTTCATTTTATTCCTTTTTGCTTCAACTCACTTCCTATTATTTTTCTAAGGCAAAATCCCACATTCATATATTTATCTTACAAGCTTAGTGGGTATTACACTATGAGGTCCCAACAGCTGGGCCTCCCCAACCTCATCCCAGAGGGTGGGTGTTCGACAAGGCCTACTATGCAACGCATCAAACGGTGCCATCTGGATAGCCGAATGAAAGCTGTTATTATAAGCGATCTCTACCAATGGCAAATGGTCCTCCCAACTGCCTCTGAAATCCAATACACATGACCTCAATAAGTCCTCTAGAGTCTGAATGGTCCGCTCTGACTGTCCATCTGTCTGCGGATGGAAAGTTGTACTGAAACGGAGCTGAGTACCCAAAGTCTACTGCAGACTCTGTCAGAATCGAGACGTGAACCGAGAGTCTCTATCCGAAAATATAGTCAAGGGACACCATGTAATCTGATGATCTCCCGGCAATGCAGATCTGCCAATCGATCCATGGAATCAATCTTCCGGATTGCTAAGAAGTGCGCTGATTTGGTTAATCAATCAACAATTACCCAAATCTGTCATGGCCTCATCGTGTCCTAGGCAAACTCACCACAAAGTCCATAGTGATATGTTCTCATTTCCACTCAAGAATAGGAATCCTCTGAAGTAATCTTGCAGGTCTCTGGTGCTCAGCCTTCATCCGTTGACAAAAAAGACATCTAGCATTCCATGAGGCATTTTACGATGGACTGTATATACATGGGTTGGATAACATAGTAGATATATTCAGGTAGATGACCCCCAATGATATGGAAAATTTTTGAGGTAGTTGCTTAATACTTATGTGATACAACTGTCACGCCTCGAGAGTAAGGTAGTCCGATGAAAATCGGACAACACATCCCCTGTAATAATTTTTGGTTAGTCCTAGGAAGATCGTACCGGTTCCACTGTACAAAAAAATTTGTATAAGTGTCGAACCTTTCCTAAATAACCTATTATGTTCTTTCGAAGTTAAATTATGAATCACAACCGGAACTTAACATTATTGATTCCAAATTTAACTTATCTATTTTTAATGGTTTAGACTTGGATCGCAAGCGAAACTTAACACTATTGATTCAAATCCACCTACATTATAAATTCAATTAAATATTAATTTCCAAAATTAACTTCTAGGTTAAACATGGCGAGGCACAAGACCTTCTTGAATATGAGAGCAAGCACCACTTCCTAGACAAAGCCTTTCAAGGAAAGCTAATATTTAATTTCCTTATATAACTCTAGGTTAAACCAAAAGGAACAATCGAATCACAAATTCGATAAACAAAAACACAAATTCGAATAGCAAATCTGAAAAACTAGAATCTAATGCCTCTTGTGTTTGAAATTCTAACAAAGAAAAATAACTAGCATGATGCCGAAGAAAAATTACTAGTTATACCTTTTCTTTGCAAGCTAATGATCTCAAGATCTTCTGCCGTATTCATCACCTCGCCTTGGATGTTGTGTGGGCGACGATCCTCCAAGATGAACACCACCCAAAAGAGCTTCTCCTCCTTCTAGTATTCAGCCACCACCACCAAGGAGCAAAAGAGAGCAAAGGGAGAAGAGAGGGAGAGAGGTCCGGCCACCAAAGAGATCACCAACAAGAGAATAAGAATTGTTATCTCATGAGGCCTCCCCTCCCCTTCTTTTATATTACTTGCCCAAGGCAAATAAGGGAAGACTTTTTACAAAAATTAAAATCTTCCTCTAGTTTTTCCTTTTCCCTATTTATTTTTCCTTTTCTTTCCTCTTGATTGAATCAATCACCAAATCATGGATTGATTGGATAATGATTTGGCCGACCCCTTGCTTGGGCACCAAGCAAGGGTGGCCGACCAATTAAAAGGAAAAATAATTTTTTTAATAAAATTTTATATAAAGAAGAAAACCTCTTATAAAGTTTTACAAGCTCTCTTTCTCAAAGTGGATGTTAAAAAAGGAAAGTTTTAAAAATTAAAATCATGTTTTAAAATTTAAAACTTCTAAAAATTTCCTTTTTTAACATGGTTACAAAAATAGAAAATTTAATTTTAAAACTTCTCTTCCTTTTTCCTAAAACCATGAGGTTTGCTAAAAAAGAAGGTTTTAAAAATTAAATACTCTCTATTAAACCATGTGACCTAATTCAAATAAGTAAAGTTTTTCATTTTAAAATTTCTCTCTTAAAACTTATAGTTTGATACAAAGAGAAGATTTTAAAAATTCAAAACACCCCTCCTAATTTGAGAAATTATGGCCAACCCCTCATTGCTTGGGCACCAAGCAAAGGGCCGGCCCCTTAAGAGGAGATGGTAGCCGACCCTTGCTTGATCACCAAGCCTTGGACCGGCCCCCTTCTTGGACACCAAGATGGGCTTTATATGGGTGGACTTGAGGCACTAATGAGGCTACGACAGGGACCTAGAGGAGAAATTCGTTTTGGCCTTCCGATGAGCTTGAGTATCCCGTGTTCGCCCCGAACACACAACTCAAGTTCATCAACAATAACTCATTCCACTAGAAAGTTATTGTTGCACTACCGCACCATTCCCAAATTATATTTATGGGCTCTTTCTTATCATGAGTGTGTTAGTCTCCCTGTGTTTAAGATAATGAATGTCCACTAATTAAGTAAGTTACTGACAACTCACTTAATTAATATCTAAGTCCAAGTGTAGTACCACTCAACCTCATTGTCATGTTAGACTAAGTCCTCCTGCAGGGTTTAACATGACAATCCTTATGTGCTCCACTTGGGGACATTCTCAACCTAGATTACTAGGACACAGTTTCCTTCTATAATCAACAACACACATTATAAGTAATATCATTTCGAACTTATCGGGCCTATTGATTTATCAAGTTAAATCTTATCCTTTGATTAGTTAAAGAAAATAGATACTAAATATATATGCTTGTCATTATATTAGGATTAAGAGTACACACTTCCATAATAACTAAGGTCTAATTTTTTTATTAAGTCAGTATAAAAGAACTTACCTAAAATGGTCCTACTCAATACACTTAGAGTGTAATAGTATAATTTATTAGTCAAGATAAAGTAATACCTAATTACACTACGACTATTCCAATGGTTTGTTTCTTTCCATCTTAGTCATGAGCAACTGTTTATAATTTATAAGGAACTGATAACATGATCTTCTGTGTGTGATACCACACACCATGTTATGTACAATATAAATTAATTGAACAACTATACCAAACAAATAAAATGTAGACATTTGACCAATGTGATTCTTTTATTTCAAAAATAAATGTTTACAAAAGCTAGGCTTTTAGTATACACTCTAACAATCTCCCACTTATACTAAAAGACTAAACTTCCATATCTGCTGCCATACATCTGATTCCCATCCCCTCCACATCCTGATCAAAAGCTTTCGCCGGAAGGGCCTTAGTGAAAGGATCTGCCAGGTTATCCGCTAATGCAATCTTGGCGACGACAACTTCTCCTCGCTTGACGTTGTCTCGTATCAGGTGGTACTTGAGCTCTATATATTTACTAGCCTTATGGGCTCGTGGTTCCTTCGAGTTTGCAACTGCACCGATATTATCACAATAAATTATGATGATTTTGGGCAAACCAGGAATCACATCCAAGTCCATTAGGAAGTTCCTGAGCCATACAGCTTATTTGGCTGCCTTAGAGGCTGCCACATACTCAGCTTCCATGGTTGAGTCTGAAACACATTTCTGCTTGACACTCCTCCATGCAATGGCTCCACTTCTTAAATTAAACACATAGCCTGATGTAGACTTACTGTTGTCCCTATCTGATTGGAAATACGAATCTGTGTAACCCATAGGGAGCAAATCGTCTACTTGGTAAACTAGCATATAATCTCTAGTCCTTCTCAAGTACTTCAATATATGCTTTACAGCAGGACAATGTCCTTGTCCAGGGTTACTCTGATATCTGCTAACCATGCCCATGACAAAATAGATATCAGGTCTCGTACATAGCATTGCATACATTAGGCTTCCCATAGCCGAAGCATAAGGATCTGCCTTCATGTCCTCTATCTCTTTTGATGTCTTCAGAGACATCTCTTTAGATAAAGCTACTCCATGCCTAAAAGGTAAGAAACCTTTCTTGGAGTTCTGCATGCTAAAACAAGCAAGGATTGCATCTATATATGAAGCTTGGAATAGGCACAACATCCATTTCTTGTGATCCCTTATGACTTTGATCCCAAGAATGTGTGCACATTCTCCTAAGTCCTTCATATCAAATTGTTTGGATAACCATACCCTTACGTCCAATAACACTTTGACATTGTTGCCAATTAACAAAATATCATCTACGTATAGTACAAGAAATACCACCACATTTTCGTTACACTTCTTATATACACAAGACTCATCCGGACACTGAATAAATCCATATGACTGGATTACATCGTTAAACCAGATGTTCCAAGATCTTGAAGCTTGCTTCAATTCATAAATGGACTGATTCAGTTTGCATACTAGATGCTCTTTGCCCTTTTCAATGAACACCTCTGGTTGTTTCATATGGATGTTTTCTTCAAGACTTCCATTAAGGAAAGCTGTCTTGACATCCATTTGCTAAATCTCATAATCCATATGAGCAGCAATGGATAAGAGTATCTGGATAGACTTTAGCATAGCTACCGGTGAAAAAGTTTCCTCATAATCGATTCCCTCTTTCTGAGTATACCCTTTCGCAACAAGCCTTGCTTTGAAGGTTTCTACCTTCCCGTCTGTCCCTCTTTTCCTTTTGTAGATCCACTTGCATCCAACGACTTTGACATCATCAGGTGGTTCTACAAGCTCCCAGACCTTATTAGAATACATAGGTTCTATTTCTAGATTCATCGTTTTTTGCCAAGATGTTGCATCTATATCTTGGACTGCTTCGTTATATGACCGAGGATCAGGTTCATGTTATCCGGGATCAAGTCCAAAGACTCTCCCAAAAACATGAATATTTCAGGTTGCCTTACAACCCTTCCACTATGACGAGGCACTGTCTCTGGTTGTGTATCATGTGTGTCACGTGTTGCAGTCTCTTGTGGTACTTCATCTTGTACTGTTGGTACTAAAGTAGACATGTCCTCTCTTATTTCTTCTAGAATAATTTCACTCATGAGCTTATGGTTCATTACATAATCTTCTTCTAAAAACTGAGCATTGTGCTAACAATGATCTTCTGATTTTTAGGATTGTAAAACAAACCACCTTTTGTTCCCTTAGGATATCCCACAAACAGACAAACTTCTGTACGTGATTCCAACTTGTCAGTATCTCCCTTCAGCACATGTGCTGGACTACCCCATATCCGGATATGATTTAGACTAGGCTTACGCCCATTCCATAATTCCATGGGAGTAGAAGGAACTATTTTAGAAGGTACTATATTCAGAATGTACACTGCTATTTCCAGAGCATATCCCCAAACCAATTTGGTAATTCTGAATAACTCATCATCGATCTAACAATTTCCATAAGAGTCATATTCCTTCGTTCTGCCACACCATTCTGTTGGGGTGTACTAGGTGTAGACAATTGGGATTGGATCCCGACTTCTGATAAGTAATTCCTAAACTCTCCAAAGTGGTATTCGCCACCACGGTCAGACCGTAATGTCTTGATACTTTTACCAAGACGTTTCTCCACATTAGCCCTATATTCTTTAAACTTATCAAAGCATTCAGACTTGCGACACATCAGGTAAATGTATCCATATCTTGAATAATTATCTATAAAGGAGACAAAGTATTCATAACCACCTCTTGCCTGGATAGACATAGGACCATATAAATCAGAATGAACCAGTTCTAACGCATCTTTGGCTCTATACCCCTTAGCCTTAAAAGGTCTCTTGGTCATTTTACCTTCCAAGCAAGATTCATAGGTTGAAAAGTTTTCCAACTCTAATGAACCCAAGAGTCCATCGGCTATGAGCCTTTAAATCCTACTTAAGTTAATATGACCAAGCCTTAGATGTCAAAGATACGTTTGGTTCATTTCCGAAGGTTCTTTTCTCTTATTAGAGTTAGAAGATGTGTTATTAATTTCACAATTTTACATTGTGGGAGAAATTGGATTTAAAGTATATAAATTGCCAACCAATGCACCAGAACAGATAATTACCTTATTTCTCTTTATAACCATATTGTTACTAAAAGAAATAGAATATCCATCCAAATACAGTTTAGAATCTGAAATTAAATTCTTTCTAAAACTGGGTACATAAAGACAATTTCTTAAAATCAAATTTCTATTCCTATTAAAAGATAAGTAGACGTCTCCCACTGCAACAGCCGCCACCTTAGTAGCATTGCCCATGTAGACGGTTATCTCTCCTTCAAATAGTCGTCGGGTTTCCTGGAACCGCTGCAAAGAATTGCAGACATGATCAGTGGCTCCCGTGTCTACACACCAGGTGCTGGTAGATAACACCGCTAAACATGTTTCAACTACTAGAGAATGAGATATACCTTTATTGTTCTGATTCCTACGAGGACAGTCCGCCTTCCAATGTCCTGACTGCTTGCAGATGAAGCACTTGCCTTTCGGCTTCTTCATTCTAGCTTTTTGTCCTGTATCCTGAGGTTTATTCACCTTATTTGCTGAAAAGACCTGTTTCTTCTTGTTCTTGCCTTTTGACTTAGAAGTAGAACCATTTTCAGCATAGTAAATCTGAGAACTGTGACGAAATATACCTTCTGCTTCCTGTAGTTCTGTCAGAAGTTTCACCAATGTATACTCCCTTTTGTTCATGTTATAGTTTAGGCGGAACTGCTCAAAACTTCTGGGTAGCGTTTAAAGAATTATATCGACCTGGGTTTCCCCATCGATTTCACCTCCAAGGACTTGTATTTTGTTTAGATAAGCCATCATTTTTAGAATATAATTACTAATGGGTGTTCCCTCCGACATGGTGGCTGTCATTAACTTTCTCATTGCCTCTTGCCTAGCAGTCCGACTCTGGTTCCCAAAGAGTTCTTTGTGATTGTTCATTATATCATAAGTCGTTGGTAAGTCCTGATGCTAATGTTGCAATGCATTTGACATTGAAGCCAAAATGTAACACCGCGCCATCTCATCTGCCTTTACCCATTTCTTATGATATTCAATCTCCTCTGGGGTAGAATCATTGTTAGGTGTTTCTGGGCATGCCTCTAACAGTACAAACTTATAGCTTTCAGCAGTTAAGACAATATCCAGGATTCTTTTCCAATCTATATAGTTTAGACCAGTAAGTCTGTTCTCTTTTAGTATAATGGCCAATGGGTTGAAAGACATCCTAAGAATCACAAAATAAACTTTGGTCAGGACTCTAAATTTAGAATAATATTGATTCCTCAAATAATACTATTTGAAATTTACCAACACCTCAAAACACTATGAATATTGCATGCCACATTAGTGTGGACGTATACAAATTCAACATTTGTAAAAGAAGGGTGTGATCCATTAATTTTATTATCTTGTCATCCTAACTTTATGACAAATAAAATCAATAGTTGGTTTTCCTTTGGTCACACAAAACAATAGCAGTAACTCCATTGGGGAGGATACTATTGAATGCGTCTAAGTGTATACCATTACTTGATACTTAGTCCATTAAATAGGATTGTGCCCCTTTAGTTGGAGAAGATCACACACTCCTAAATAATTTCCTATAACCATCCATAAAGGAAGTTTGATCTAGTGATCCACAACAAACCCATCCGTTGTGGAGGGAGGCACTCAGAGCCAACACACAAGCTTGTTGCATCACTTACAAACCAGTAAAGGAGACCGTGGAATTTATTTAAAAATCCCTCTCTCACTTAGTTATTTAAGGTGAGGCATTTTAACCTATGCTAGCATATAACACATGCACACACACACAGTAAATAAAAGCAATAAATTTGAAAATTAATTTTCCAACTATTATGACATTTTCATCACTGTCCTCCGTGTGCTCCAACCCTAGCTACTGCCATATTTAGCCACCACCATCGGGTCGAGTTGTCGCATCTATCTTGCTTCTTATTCTGCTGCGCCTCTGGTCCTTCAATAGAACCACGCCTCGTAAGGATATGATTCACGACAAATATAGAATTTTACATACATCGATCCTATATTCCATAAAGGAATGTACATGTATTCTAGATCGAACAAAAAACAAAATTCTAAAAATAATATAGCTCCTGCTGTATTTGATACATACAATCATGCACACAAAATAATGCCCTTGACATGTCCAAGGGTCCAATCACACACAATATCTATATGCCATAATAGTTTAAACCTGCAACCAAAAAGTTAGCACATCCTACTATTATCTTGCCTAAATTATGTATGACATGTGCATAATTAATTTGAAAACCAAAACACATAGAGGCAAACCCAAGATCTGATACCAATTGTTGGTTAGTCCTAGGAAGATCGTACCGGTTCTACTGTACAAAAAATTTTGTAAAAGTTTCGAACCTTTCCTAAATAACCTATTGTGTTCTTTAGAAGTTAAATTAAGAATCGTAAACGGAACTTAACATTATTGATTCTAAATTTAACTTATCTATTCTTAATGGTTTAGACTTGGATCGTAAGCGAAACTTAACACTATTGATCCAAATTCACCTACGTTATAAATTCAATTAAATATTAATTTCCAAAATTGGCTTCCAGGTTAAACATGGCGAGGCACAAGGCCTTCTTGGATATGGGAGCAACCACCAGTTCCTAGAAAAAGCCTTTTAAGGAAAGCTAATATTTAATTTCCTTATATAATAACTCTAGGTTTAACCAAAAGGAACAATCGAATCACAAATTTGAAAAACAAAAACACAAATTCGAATAGCAAATCCGAAAAACTAGAATCTAATTCCTCTTGTGTTTGGAATTCTAACAAAGAAAAATAACTAGCATGATGAGGAAGAAAAATTACTAGTTATATCTTTTCTTTGCAAGCTAATGACCTCAAGATCTTCTGCCGTATTCCTCGCCTCGCCTTGGATGTTGTGTGGGCGACGATCCTCCAAGGTGAACACCACCCAAAAGAGCTTCTCCTCCTTCTAGTATTCGGCCACCACCACCAAGGAGCAAAAGAGAGCAAAGGGAGAAGAGAGGGAGAGAGGGCCGGCCACCAAAGAGATCACCGACAAGAGAATAAGAACTGTTATCTCATGAGGCCTCCCCTCCCCTTCTTTTATATTACTTGCCCAAGGCAAATAAGGGAAGACTTTTTACAAAAATTAAAATCTTCCTCTAATTTTTCCTTTTCCCTTTTTATTTTTCCTTTTCTTTCCTCTTGATTGAATCAATCACCAAATCATGGATTGATTGGATAATGATTTGGCCGGCCCCTTGCTTGGGCACCAAGCAAGGGTGGTAGGCCAATTAAAAGGAAAAATAATTTTTTTAATAAAATTTTATATAAAGAAGAAAACCTCTTATAAAATTTTACAAGCTCTCTTTCTCAAAGTGGATGTTAAAAAAGGAAAGTTTTAAAAATTAAAACCATGTTTTAAAATTTAAAACTTCTAAAAATTTCCTTTTTTAACATGGTTACAAAAATAGAAAATTTAATTTTAAAACTTCTCTTCCTTTTTCCTAAAACCATGAGGATCGCTAAAAAAAGAAAGTTTTAAAAATTAAAAACTTTCTATTAAACCATGTGGCCTAATTCAAATAAGTAAAGTTTTTCATTTTAAAATTTCTCTCTTAAAACTTATAGTTTTATACAAAGAGAAGATTTTAAAAATTCAAAACACCCCTCCTAATTTGAGAAATTGTGGCCGACCCCTCATTGCTTGGGCACAAAGCAAAGGGTCGGCCCCTTAAGAGGAGATGGTGGCGGCCCTTTCTTGATCACCAAGCCTTGGACCGACCCCCTTCTTGGACACCAAGATGGGCTTTATATGGGTGGACTTGAGGCACTGATGAGGCTACGACAGGGACCTAGAGGAGAAATTGGTTTTGACCTTCCGATGAGCTTGAGTATCCCGTGTTCGCCCTAAACACACAACTCAAGTTCGTCAACAATAACTCATTCCACTAGAAAGTTATTGTTGCACTACCACACCAATCCCAAATTATATTTATGGGCTCCTTCTTATCATGAGTGTGTTAGTCTCCCTGTGTTTAAGATAACGAATGTCCACTAATTAAGTAAGTTACTGACAACTCACTTAATTAATATCTAAGTCCAAGTGTAGTACCACTCAACCTCATTGTCATGTCAGACTAAGTCCACCTGCAGGGTTTAACATGACAATCCTTATGAGCTCCTCTTGGAGACATTCTCAACCTAGATTACTAGGACACAGTTTCCTTCTATAATCAACAACACACACTATAAGTAATATCATTTCCTAACTTATCGGGCCTATTGATTTATCAAGTTAAATCTCACCCTTTGATAAGTTAAAGAAATAGATACTAAATATATATGTTTGTTATTATATTAGGATTAAGAGTACACACTTCCATAATAACTAAGGTCTAGTTCTTTTTTTAAGTCAGTAAAAAAAGAACTTACCTAAAATGGTCCTACTCAATACACTTAGAGTGTACTAGTATAATTTATTAGTCATGATAAACTAATACCTAATCACACTACGACTATTCCAATGGTTTGTTCCTTTTCATCTTACTCGTGAACAACTGTTTATAATTTATAAGGAACTGATAACATGATCTTCTGTGTGTGACACCACACACCATGTTATCTACAATATAAATTAATTGAACAACTACACTTAACAAATAAAATGTAGACATTTGACCAATGTGATTCTTTTATTTCATAAATAAATGTTTATAAAAGCTAGACTTTTAGTATACACTCTAACAACAATGACAATCTGAAGTATATATACATACATCCACAAGCATACTCATCAGCTATATACTTTAGCCTACACGGCTAGATATATACACACCAGCAGTTTATAAGTAGCCCACACGGCTTGAAATAATCACATCCAATGCAGTTAATAGTCAACCCACATGAATGAAACATAGCACAGCGAAAATCACAAAATAACGAACATGAAACGAACAAAACAACTAACTCCGAGTCGGCTCGGCTGGACACATCATCACCAAACCAAATACAAGATTCCACAAAACAAAACTCAATATAAAAGAATACACAAATACATGAACAATTGCAAAACCAATATTGCGAATGGAAGCACTAATGGTAGGAGAAGCTCGATGCGACATGGGACTGGCGGACAGGATCTCCAGGCGACTCCATAAATCCTTTATCTGCTACCAGGACAAATAAACCAGTTTATGGGGTAGTGAGTGCTGGGACTCAGCGGGTAATAGACAGATAGTGCATGAACATAATAAAGAACTAGAGATACAAGGTATACAGTCTCGTAGGGATAATAGCAGATACTACAGTGATATCATAATATGTGTCCATAATTGAAATCATATCCTA
Organism: Zingiber officinale; assembly: GCF_018446385.1. NCBI lineage: Eukaryota > Viridiplantae > Streptophyta > Magnoliopsida > Zingiberales > Zingiberaceae > Zingiber > Zingiber officinale. The sequence continues at coordinate 6,518,297 of NC_056006.1, read as the reverse complement.
GGCTAGTAATAGAAAGTCAGGAGTAGCAAAGACCTGCTACAGTACTGCCCAAAACTACATGGGTAACATGTGAGGTATATACATATTAACAATAAGTTAGCCAGTGCCTAAACACATACCATAGGTATATATCTAAACCTATGTAAGCATATCAGCATAAGTAAGCAACAACATTAGCAGGTATAATAATAACAGCGTATACATAGATGGTCACTCCCGCCCACCCCTATACACCATGACCCCTGTATGGTCGAGAGGTCAGGCCAGTGACAGATTATACACCACTCCAGGTACCACTACTCTTGATTGGCCGAGGAGACAGTTGCATAGTAGCTAACTAGTTACATCTGCGACGGGGGTCCCTGCTGCTCGCAACTCCAGCTATCACTACCCATAAGTAAGCGAGTGGGAGCACGACAGGACAAGCTACATGCTCCAGCTACCACTACCCATGAGTGGTCGAGCGTGTTGCCCTAGCCAACGACCCTCTCAACCACAAGGGAGAAATGGTCACCGCCATGCGTGCAATGGCATGATGCGTAAAATGTAGTAGTCATCATATATATATAAATAGAAATCAGGTATGCTACATGAAGCCAGCATGCTTAGTAAGGTGTGTAAATAAACAACATTCAAGCAAGTAAGCATGGTATCTAGTATCTACTAAATATCATAGATGACAAGAGAGACTGTATAGATATAGAAACAAGTAGCTCAAAGATCGGGTGGATAAGCATCAAGCACAAGAAAAATATGAGTGGAGTCATGATAAACACAGTAACTATCTGAATATTTAGCTCATGCACTAAGATTAATGTACTAAAGAGATAAAGCAAGAAGTACCTACCTTTATATGCCGATCATTGTAAAAAATCTCACGTCGATACACTTATCTCGAATCAACGTCGTTCAAATAATATGATAAATGGTTTAGCTAATCACATATACAACAACTAGCTAAACCCCAAAACTCAATCCAATTCGATTAGGTAACTATATTTCCATTCCATTTGGTAATCCAATACTTCTTCGTAGATAAAATCTTGTTGAATTAATTCAACTAGAGAAATCAACTTATAAATGAAGCTCTAATTTCATAACTAAATAGATTAAGCAACACAAACCATTTAACCTCCAATTAGAGTATACTAGAAGTATAATCAATCTAAAACTCAGTTACTTCATTATCAATCGATCAACCCATCCACAAAGAATAACAACAACACTGGATTAAGCTAACTTGAATCAACTATTAAGCATCATAAACCCAACCTACATAGTCCATCCACATGATTAGTTTAGGTTTAATCATATCATCCAACAAATCCAATAATCCTCAATCAACACAATCATTTTCTCCTCAAATTCACATTCATATTTAGTAATCCATATACAACCAAACTTAACAACATCATCAATTAACAATTCAAATCATAGCAGAATTTAAATTCAACTCTAAAACTCACGCAAATTGGATTTCTCCTCTGTCAACTCATGGCTGGAGGAATTTCATGTTAGTAATTAGCCCTATGAGCCAATCATGAGATGATTAGGTCTTTTGGTTACTAATTGAGTTAGACTCAGATGAACCCACTTATTGGATTGAGTCCAATCTGAATTAGACACATTGGATTAATGGGTTAGACTCAATGGGTTAGATTTATTGGGTTATTAGATTAATGGTTTATCCAATATAATAAATCCAACCCATTAAGAGAAATACAAAGAGAAAAAAATCCCTTGTTATTCATTAGATCTGATCCTGTCTGAGAAGCTGGACACGACAGAGATCCGGAAGAAGGAAACCCACTGTGCTGATGAAGAATGATGTCCGCAGAATACCGATCAGAGAAATCCAAAGCGGATCGGGAAAAAATAGAGTCACCGGAAGTTTTCCTCGTGCGAAGACCCGATGACGAAGAAGAACGCCAACTCTGAAGAGAAGAAACCCAAATCCAAGGCTTCCAAGACTTCCTGCGCACAAGAGACCAGCCAACACTCTCGTTAGTAACCTAGGACCGGGGTGGGAATCCCTAGCTAGGCCCTCCGATGCTCAAGTTAGTGATCTCTCTCAGTGTGGAAGAAAGAAGAAGGAGATAAACAATAGTTGAAAATTACGGTTCTAAATGTGCACAATGACCTCAACTTACCTTGCCAACAGAGAGGATTCCCCTTTTTATACCACTTCATATAACCTCCGTAGTCATGAAGTGGACCCCGATTTGTTAGAGTTTGTTATGAGATGACGTCAGCTGTGTACTTGTAGTAAATGACTTTTAAGGAATCTTTCTTGTACCCCAGATGTACCTCCTTTGTCGTTTAGCACCTGCAAAATAATCTAAAAGCGCATTTCCCGCCGAAATATATAATACCTGTCATGTGGTTACATATTGCAGATATCCTCATTAATCATCCTATTTGAAATATTTATCTTTATTTTTCTCATGAGGCTCCTATCCACACCCTTTTATGCTATTTATCCTATCTAGTAATAGACCATATTCTGTTAAGTATTTTTCCAAGGTGTTGGTCGATCTGGCTGATATTAACCTCCCTTCTTCAGGATATTTCGCGATCAATACTATTCTATATTCTTCAGAAGTATCTCCCGACCAATATTAACTTACCTCCTTTGGGGTGTATAGATCTTCCTCCTGGGAAGCATATTTCGGTCGATATAGACCTACCTCTTATGTATCGGCCGATATTAGCCTACCTCTTTTGAGGTGTATAGATCTTCCTCCTGGGAAGCATATTTCGGTCGATATAGACTTACCTCTTATGTATCGGCCAATATTAGCCTACCTCCTTTGAGGTGTATAGATCTTCCTCCTGGGAAGCATATTTCGGTCGATATAGACGTACCTCTTATGTATCGTCCGATATTAGCCTACCTCCTTTGAGGTGTATAGATCTTCCTCCTGGGAAGCATATTTTGGTCGATATAGACTTACCTTCTTATGTATCGGCCGATATTAGCCTACCTCCTTTGAGGTGTATAGATCTTCCTCCTCGGAAGCATATTTCGGTCAATATAAACTTACCTTCTTATGTATCGGCCGATATTAGCCTACCTCCTTTGAGGTGTATAGATCTTCCTCCTGGGAAGCATATTTCGGTCGATATAGACTTACCTCTTATGTATCGGCCGATATTAGCCAACCTCCTTTGAGGTGTATAGATCTTCCTCCTGGGAAGCATATTTCGGTCGATATAGACTTACCTCTTTTTGAGATATGTCCCGGCCGATATTAGCCTATCTCCTATGAGGTGTATAGATTTTCCTCCTGGGAAGCATGTTTCGATCGATATAGACTTACCTCTTTTTGAGATATGTCCCGATCGATATTAGTCTACCTCCTATGTGGTGTCTAGATCTTCCTCCTGGGAAGTATATTTTGGTCGATATAGACTTACCTCTTTTTGAGATATGTCCCGGCCGATATTAGCCTATCTCCCTGGTTTCATTACCTCCCTTCTTTTCCTTATCGGGGACCCTCGAAACCTTACCCATATCACTAGCCTTCCCTTCAAGTCTAGCCGAAGGAGGTGTAGACGACTGACTAGACATAAGTATGGTCTTGTCTTTTCCTACCCGTGACTCTGCTCCAGATATTGAAATGACCTCACATATTTTGTGTACAACTGTCTCTCTAAACCAAGTGTAGTGATCCTGTGAGCCTTTTGCTCCTTTAAATAGGGTTACAACCTTCTCTTCATCCACCACCCATCTCAGTTCTTTTCCTTCCTTGCCACCTTTTATTGTTAAGGTTATGGTCTCGGATCCTCCCCTTTGGGGGCGACTTTTGTCGGACCAGGTGAGATATATATATGAGTTTATTGAGATTTTTGCTCCGGCTACCTCTAGGGTTCAAGGGATTGTCTTAAGAGATGAAGCTTCACAATTCAGATTTTTCATCCAAAGATGCCGATGCTCTGAAGGACTCAAGAAACTTCAGAGAGATTTTCGCTACTCATAGAGGGGCAGCCAAATGACCCATGGGTGCTGTGTGAAGGGCACAGCACATGTTACCCTTGGGCTATGCTGGATTGCTCCACTTGCCGAGCTCTAGGGCTTGAGAGGGGAAGTGGTTTTTACATTTACTTTTCCATCATGGTCTGTATGGACCTTTCTCCTTCTCCCTGCCCTTGAGTTTTTCTACTTTGTTGCTTTCTTCGTCCCAGGCAGAATATTGTCACTTATGAGCCTTGACAGGCCTGGGCGAGGTAAAATATTTTTATCTCTGCACCATGGTAAGTTTGAATCCAGTGGGATTAAAATTTTCTAAGCGTTTCAAGAGCTGGTGTTTGTAAACTTTGTTATCTATCGGAAGCTTACTGTTGTTCTAAGGGAAAATGTAATGTTGTGTACTTGATCAGATTCTAAGTGTAACAACCAACTCTTGTGTTGAATTAAATGATTCTATGGAGTCCTTCTATAATTTACCAAAATAAATGTGATGTCGTATTCATTACCTCTTTGTGTGTCCTTTATCATGTTTGAGGCTATCCTAATTGTTGGCATACTTCTATATCATGACTAATATTATGCCAGCCAATCATTGTTTCGTCGATTGATGTCAATATTATGCCTACCTAGCATAACCAAAGTCATATCGGCTAATATAAAATTATTTTGACCAATATTAGTTTGTATTTCATAAGGACGTTAATTCAAAATCTGTCATTCGCCTAAATCTCCATCCTTAAATGTTTTTGTCCTTAGCTTGGACTTTAGTCAAGAAAATTAGTCCTTTTCACTTTATCATGTCCAGTTAATCACGTCTTCTTTCGAAGCTTCCTAGCTGGTGATTGGCTCTTCTTCAGGTGAGAGAATGTTAGAAGCGTACCCCGAGACGCTACCAACCCCAGCGTGATCCGACCTATCACATCCGATATAAATGTTTTTATGATGGTATGACACATACTTTTTCTGACCGCCACGTCACGTGGGTCTTTTGCCTTTCTATTGTGATCCTCCGCGTCTGCTGCAAAAAATATTTTAATTTGATGATGGTTGTGTGTTTTCCAAACCCTAAACCCTTCATCTCCTTTTAAACTTTGTCCCTTCTGTTCTCTTCTCTAGAGTTCTTTTCTTGTTGCAGTCTTCAACCAAACCTTGGGCTCACCATTTCTCGGCGATCTTCTTTCTTGTCTTCAGTAAGTAGTCTATTGTTTCATTAGCCAATACTTTTGCCCATGGCTGAGGAAGCAATTGCCCCGTGGTATGTCCATATGTCCTCTTCCTTTGATAAAAATGTGAGGCTAACTATCCGTTGTCAGTATGAAATTCCCCGGGAATATGGTATCATAATCCCAAAATCAACTGACCGTCCTCATCGTCCCCCTGATAATTGAGTGACCTTTTTCAGGGACCAATTGATAGGAGGCTTAAGGTTCCCCATTCCACCTTTCTTGATTGAAATAAGCTAGTATTTTGATATTCCTTTGCAACAGCTTGCCCCCAATGCATTTCGTTATCTATGCGGTACTTACATGTTGTTTCGTTTGCGGGATATTCCTCCTACTCCACAAAATTTCTTCATGTTCTCTTATCCCAAATGTTTAGAACCGAGTGTTTTCCTATTTCATTCACGGACTAAAATGGTTCTTTTTGAGGGTATGCCCTCGTCTCTCAAAGTCTAGAAATCTCATTTTTTCTTCTTAAAGTTTCCAGGACCCATTCCTTGGTCTCATGCTTGGAAATCTTTCTTGCCCCCCTTGCCCGACGTCAAGGAGTTTCATCTTCATCCTTCTTTCCCTATCTATTGTGAGAAATTGTTAAATCATCGGCTTTCTATTCTTAAGTGGCTACGAGTTGATCTCCTATACTTGTTTGGCTTAAGCCCTGTCAGACCTGATACTCGAGTTCCTTTAGGTAACACCTTATTTCTTTCTTCGTATTTTTAACTAACTAAACTATTTTTCTTCTTTATGTAGTGGATAGCTTCTATGATGCTTTGATTTACGAAGAACTACGTGTGGAAGAGGACATACTTCACGCCAAGGAAGCTGAACTTCTAGATGCTATTGTTCTTCCCCCTCCAATTGAAGAACCAGCTCCTTTGGCTGAAGTATCCAATTCTTTGGGCACTCTTGAAGCTCTTGAAGCTCCTGGAGACCCTTCTGCAGAGATCCTTCCCAATCCTGTACCCACTGTTATCTCTCCAGCGGCTGCTGCTGTCTCCTCATCTGCTCCTCTTCCCCTCGTTGAGCTCACGTCTCCGGGTAGCTCTGGTAAATCGATAACTGAACTTTATAAGGGTAAACGCCCAAGGCGCAAACTTACCAGAGCTCCTCCATCAAAAAGGAGGCTCATCCTCCCAGCCGACGAGCAAGTTTCCAAAGGTTTTGCTTCAGCTGACCTTCCTTCTGATGAGTCGACGCTGGCGGAACTCTATCCTTCCCTGATTTTTCCTGCCTCACCTTTCGCTAATGCCAGTGCTTCTGGCGATGTATCTTTCACTTTTCCCCTATCTATCCCAACTTCCGGATCTTTACCTTCCTCGCCTTCTTCTTACTTAGTCTTTGGTCCCCCCTCTATTCCTACTTCTTCCTTCTCGGCTGGTTCCTCTGCCATTCCTGTTCTCCCCATATTATTAGGGGGTTCTTTTGCCAGCTCTTGGGATGAAGTTCGTCCCCTTTTTGAAGAGCTCTCTATTCTGAGGCAATTGATCGCTTCTCTCATAAGGAGAATCAGGTATACTTGTTAACGCCTATTTTCTATTTCTCAACTATTATCTTATGGATTTTTGTTGTACTTCCAGCGATGGATAGAAAATATGGGTTTTTCTCGACTACTGCACAACTTATACACTGAGAATAAGAGGTTGAGATCTGAAAATGATAAGCTGAAACAAGAGGTTGCTGAGTTATCTTCTGTTGCATTTTCTGCTGCTGTCAAGAAACAACTCGAGGCACAAATTGAAAGTCTTCAGACAAAATTTAAATCGGTTACTGACCTTAACCAAGAATTGACTTCCAAACTTGGTGAACTAAAGGATAATTATGAAGCAGAATTAATTGAAAAACTCAAAGCACTGTAGCTGAAGGAAGATGAAATAACTTCCTTGAACACCTCCCTTAACTCAGTCAAGACCGAGGTTTCTACAAAAGAAGCTGAATTGAAGACTTCTCAAATGGCTCTGGTGGTTTACAAGGGTGACGAAGATGTTAGTTACAGGGAGCGGGCCACTGCCATGATCGAGTCTTCTGAATTCAACAGGCCGATTGTGAAGTCCATCTTGTCAGCCTTTACTACAGGAGCGAAAGAGGCGGTCCGTCAGTTACAAGAGGAGAGCTACTTAGCTCGTGTCCCTCCTCCTAATTTCCTAAACCGTCGCAGACTTATTGAGAACAAACCCCCTGATCTGTATCCTAAGCTGACTTTGACTTAAATTCAAATTCCTGTAAAGAGGAGGGCAGAAACTCTGTAATGACGATTTCTCATAACGCTGATTATTTTCTTTTTGTTGTTAATTTTACTCTTTTTTATGATAGTTATCTATTTTATATAAATGTGTCCAATGTTGCTTGATTGGTCATCATACAACCTTTCCCAACAGGTTGTGACGTCTTAGCTCATTTCCTTATGACCGAACGATATATATCAAGATTGATAAATATCGCATGATATTCCATAGCACAGTTATGTCTCGCCCGATTTGACACAGCTCTATCATGATGTCCTTAATATTGGTCGATTTATTTTACTCGACCGATTTACCCCTATGTCTTCATATGTCCTTTTCACGTATTAATTGAGTCTCATGGGGTTTTATTATAGTGTATATTATTTGACTCATTATGATAAGCCTTTGGTCGATACATTTGGGTGATCTTTGTCTCGGCCGATTTATCAGAACCGTCCAATTTATATCTACAGACCTCCTCCGGTATCTTTTAACCAAGTCCCGTCTATTAACTAATATCTGGTGCTCAACTTCTATTTTATTATACCCATACCCTAAACTTATAATTACTGTACTAATTGTTCTCTGTACTTGTCAGGTTTTCTTAAGAATTACTTCTAGGGAAACTTCACACATTTTCCGAGGTAGATTACTTAACTTTACTTCTTTCCCTTGATTTTATTCTTTAATATTATTATTCATTTATGATGATTGGCATTCTAAGTACCTTTTTACTCTCCTTTTTCCTTCTGCTATTTCTGTTTGGGGGTTTTAGCACAGGGCCAGAAGAGAGACAAGGGTTTACGAAGTTTTCTCCTGCTTTCCTCCATCTCTCGTCTTCTTCCTTGATTCCTCTTTCTTTGATCGTTTCTCCATATGGCGGCTTCTCCTCCTGTGTAGTTTCTCTCATGCTCTTCCGACCTCATAGATACAGAAGAAGTGGACTTACAGGCAACCTATGGTTTTCCTTCTTATATAATCCGTCCCGCTCCTCATGAAGGTCTGCATCTTCCTCCTTTAGGGTGTATATCTATCTTCCGAGACCAAGTCCTACAGGGCTTTCATTTTCCTCTTCACCCTTTTTTCTGTAATGTCAGCCATTATTTTAATATCTCACTCAACCAGTTTGTCCCTCAATCCTTTTCCATTCTTATGGGTTTTATTGGGGTATCTAAATTGTTAGATTTCCCCTTGTCTCCACGTCTTTTTCATCACTTCTTCATTCCTCGGCGCGTGGATGTTGGTATTTTTAAATTCCAATCCCGTCCCAAGGTCATTTTGTTCAACCGCATTCCTCCTAGGGGGAATGGTATCATAAATTTTTCTATATGCGTCTCCCTTCTCCCCCTCCGTTTCCTATTCAATGGATACATGACTTACCTCCACTTCCTAGCACCCATGATCTTCTCGACGATCCCTCTGTTGCTTCTGCTCTACCTAAACTGAGGGGAGCAAAATTCAGCTTGCCACATCTAATTGTGGAGGGTTTAATGTTTCCTTTCGGAATAGGCAAAATTGACACCCCTTTGGATGGATCCTTTGGTATCTAAAAACATCTCAATCCATATTTACTGATTAATACATTTGTTTTATAACGGTGTTTAATCCCTGTATTTCAGCTGATGTTCTTCTTCCAGCCTTTATGTACAAGAATCCTGCCATGACTAAGTCTTTTGTAAATAATCTTGGAGAAGAATGGTTACGCGACCGCCGATCGGGTCCTAATTTTTTTACCTTGGGTTTACTGTCCGAAGAAGAATGACGGGCAGAGGCGGTCGCACTCATGGAAGAGGAAGAAGAAGAGCCTTTTGTTACCTTGATTAAAAAGCCAAATCTTATTGAGGCTTCTCCCTTTAGTGATTTCTTCGGCACTTTTGTGCAAGCTCCTCTTGTCCCGACGTCTATTTCTCGAGAGAGAGGTAAGGCACCGATAACTCCAACCCATATTATCTCTAATCCTGCTCTTAGGATGATGAGACCCGGTCTACTTATCCCTTCTTCTTCTATTATTTCAGCTCCCTCTGCTTCTACTTCTGAGACGACCGTTATCCCTTTTGGGTCCTCTGCATCTTTGGCATTGGCATTGCCTCCCTTGGCTTCTAGGCCTCGAGCAAAACGGACGCCTTGCCGGAGATCTTCTCCTGGTGCCATTCCCTCGACTGTTAGTGTTCCCGCAACTACATCAGCTCCCCCTACACTATCACCTTCTATTCCATCTAGCTCTTCCTCTGCTTCTCTTGTCTCTACTATTCCTTTCCCTTCTATTGCCTCCTCTTCTTCTTCGCCTCTTGCTTCCTCCCTTCCCCATCCTTTATTTAAACAGGCTGCGGGTTTACCTTCTCAAATGGGACAACCCTCTAGTCCGTCTAGCTATGGTTCTCTGCAACTACAAGGTCTATTAGCCGAATCTTGGATGCAGGGTTACGAACAACTAAGAGGCCTTAGTCTTCCACATCGAGCTGATCGCCATAGTCGTCAGGCAGTGGTTGTAAGTATTTCTAGTTATATGTTATCAACTTTGTACCTTCATCTTTAACTTACATCACCCTTTTGTTTAGTTTCTTGCCTCAAGTCTTCATATCGACCAACTACTTATAGCTAAGGACCACGAGACCAATAAATTAAAAGCTCAACTGGAGGCGTTGAAGGCTACTTCACCTTCTTCCAACAGCGATATGGCTCAGTTGCAAGAGAAAGTGGCCTCACAAAATCAACAGTTGGGGACCTTGAAATAAGAATTGGAGGAGTGTCAGCAATTATTGAAAGATAAAGAGCCTGCCAGAAGAACTTTAGAATTACAGGTGGATCGGCTACATTCTGATCTTCGATTAGAGATTGCTTTAAAAGAAAAAGCTCTCTCAGATGCTTCTCAAAAAAGTCTTATTTTAGAGAAAGTAGAGAAGCTTCATAATGCCTGTCTTTCTGACCAAGCTCAGGACTTAGCCTCTCATGATTTCATTCTCCTACAGGAACAAGAGCAGAGGAAAGCTCAAGAGGTTGAATTATCACTGCTCCAGAAGGAATTGGAACAGCTTAAATAAGAAAAGGATGTTTTGAAAGAACAAAACACAAAACTGCAAGCTGATTTCCAAAGTTATAAGGAGCAAGAAAAGAGTCGGTGGGAAGAGTGGTGGCAGGCTTATTTAAAGTCTTCAGCATTTGTCCAAGAATTTGTCCGCAGGATAGTGGGTGCTCTGAATCATTCCGTATCGGGAGTTCTTCAACAACTAAGAGAGGGTGGTTATCTACCCAAGGAACCTCCCCTTTCTTTCATAAATCATCGCAGGCTCAACGAAGAACTGCCCGCAGATTTGAAAGGTCCTTTTCTGAATGTTTAAGGAGATTATTCAAAAAAGGCTTGTAATATAAGAACTGATAATGAAAAGAAGTGCAATTAAAGCATGGTAAATAAGTACTTGTAGTATATAAGAAATTTTTTATACTTGCATTTTATTATGCTGGTTTGAGAATACCCCTTCTGAAATGCTTTTGAATATTAAGTATAAACTTTAAACGAGAATTCCTTGCTCATCTCGTGAAGTTAAGCCTTGTTCTGATGAATCCTTCTGCAGACAACATCTGGTGTACTTCATAATTCCAAAAGAATGTATAATTTCAATTGATTTCTAGATGAAGAACTGTATAAAATTCCTGAGTTTTGAGCTGAATATATTACTCCAGGCATATTTTAAATAAAGACTTCTAGATGGATAGACTTCCAAATGAATAATGTATAATATGCATAGCATCCATTTTTGAATCCTGACTTAATGTCCGTATAACCCCAATCGATTAGGCTTTGAAATTATAAGATTTCTCCCTCGATTGTGTTCTATGATGGTTTATAGTCTTCGGTCCTTCCCATGAACACCCGTCCGAGTTACTTCATGAGTTTTCCCAATCGACTTATGTTCTGTGATGGTTTAGAGTCTCCAGTTCCTCCCATGAAGATCCGTCCGAGTTATTTTATGGGATTTCCTGATCGACTTATGTTCTGTGATGGTTTAGAGTCTCCGGTTCCTCCCATGAAGACCCGCCCGAGTTATTTCATGGGATTTCCAGATCGACTGATGTTCTGTGATGGTTTAGAGTCTCCGGTTCCTCCCATGAAGACCCGTCCGAGTTATTTCATCGGATTTCTCGATCGACTGATGTTCTGTGATGGTTTAGAGTCTCCGGTTCCTCCCATGAAGACCCGTCCAAGTTATTTCAAGGGATTTCCCGATCGACTTATGTTCTGTGATGGTTTAGAGTCTCCGGTTCCTCCCATGAAGACCCGTCCGAGTTATTTCATGGGATTTCCCGATCGACTAATGTTCTGTGATGTTTTAGAGTCTCCGGTTCCTCCCATGAAGACCCGTCCGAGTTATTTCATGGGATTTCCCGATCGATTGATGTTCTGTGGTGGTTTAGAGTCTCCAGTTCCTCCCATGAAGACATGTCCGAGTTATTTCATGGAATTTCCCGATCGACTGATGTTCTGTGATGGTTTAGAGTCTCCGGTTCCTCCCATGAAGACCCGTCCAAGTTATTTCATGGGATTTCCCGATCGACTGATGTTCTGTGATGGTTTAGAGTCTCCAGTTCCTCCCATGAAGACCCGTCCGAGTTATTTCATGGGACTTCCCGATTGATTGATGTTCTGTGATGGTTTAGAGTCTCCGGTTCCTCCCATGAAGACCCGTCCGAGTTATTTCATGGGATTTCCCGATCGACTGATGTTCTATGATGGTTTAGAGTCTCCGGTTTCTCCCATGAAGTCCCGTCCGAGTTATTTCATGGGATTTCCCGATCAACTGTTGTTCTGTGATGGTTTAGAGTCTCCGGTTCCTCCCATGAAGACCCGTCCGAGTTATTTCATGGGATTTCCCCATCGACTTATGTTTTGTGATGGTTTAGAGTCTCCGGTTCCTCCCATGAAGACCCGTTCGAGTAATTTCATGGGATTTCCCGATTGACTGATGTTCTGTGATGGTTTAGAGTCTCTGGTTCCTCCAATGAAGACCCGTCCGAGTTATTTCATGGGATTTCCCGATCGACTGATGTTCTGTGATGGTTTAGAGTCTCCGGTTCCTCCCATGAAGACCCATCCGAGTTATTTCATGGGATTTCCTGATCGACTGATGTTATGTGATGGTTTAGAGTCTCCGGTTCCTCCCATGAAGACCCGTCCGAGTTATTTCATGGGATTTCCAGATCGACTTATGTTCTGTAATAGTTTAGAGTCTCCAGTTCCTCCCATGAAGACTCGTCCGAGTTATTTCATGGGATTTCCCGATCGACTGATGTTCTGTGATGGTTTAGAGTCTCCGGTTCCTCCCATGAAGACCCATCCGAGTTATTTCATGGGACTTCCCGATCAACTGATGTTCTATGATGGTTTAGAGTCTCTGGCTCCTCCCATGAAGACCCGTCCGAGTTATTTCATGGGATTTCACGATCGGCTGATGTTCTGTGATGGTTTAGAGTCTCCGGTTCCTCCCATGAAGACCCGTCCGAGTTATTTCATGGGATTTACCAATCGACTGATGTTCTGTGTAAAAATATGAGGTTTGTACTAACCTTGTGACAGTTTTCAAAGCTTCTTGGTTCTTGAAGGGAGTTGCGTAGGCCCTTAGGGTTCCCCCCTGTGGATTGCTTGAAATAGAGAATGAAATTTCCCTTGATATTTATCAATCTGTATGAATCACACTTATTTTCGTGGCGGTATTTGTCTTGCTTTACTTTTATTAAAAGAAATAGAGTACATAAGCTGTGGGTATACTTGTCCTCAGTCACCGAGGACCTCAAATAATTTTGAGTTGCTTCTCTAGACACATTCTTGAGTAGTATGATGCAAATAGGTTCGATAAGGCTGTAAGTGATTTGCACTCCTTGGACGCTCTAGAATCCTTCCTTCAGTATCTTGGAGATAATATGAACATGATGTGAGTTTTTCTATTACTTTGTAAGGTCCTCCCCATTATGGTGCTAACTTACTAACATCTCCGACAGGTTTAATTCGCTTCCATACCAAATCTCCTACTTGGAAAAATTTGGGGATGACTCTTTTGTTATAGTTTTGTCTCATCCGTTGTCAATTTGATGCCAGACGGGTAGCAGCTTTATCTCTAACCTCCTCTATTAAATCTAGCTCCATGAGTCGCCGACCTTCATTATCCCCATCATATAATTGTCTTCTGTCAGATTCTACTCCCACCTCGATGGGAATTATTGCTTCTCCTCCATAAACTAATTGAAAGGGAGTGATTCCTGTAGCCTCTCGAGCCGTAGTACGATATGCCCAAAGGACGCTGGGTAATTCATCTACCCAGCTACCTCCAACATGATCCAGTTTGGTCTTTAAACCTCTTATGATTTCCCTATTGGTTACTTCTGCTTGACCATTACTTTGGGGATAAGCCACAGAGGTGAAGGCCTGAGTAATGCCGTAACTGTTGCACCAGTCTAATATTCTATCCCCTTGGAATTGCCTTCCATTATCAGAGACCAATTTATGAGGAATGCCAAATCTGTAGATTATATTTTTCCATAAAAATTTAATAACTTCATCTTCAGTAATTCGAGCAAGTGGTTCTGCCTCCACCCATTTAGAAAAATAATCCACCGCTACCAATAAGAACCTTCTTTGTGCAGCTGCTATAGGAAACGGACCTACTATGTCCATGCCCCACTGATCAAAGGGACATGCAACTATAGAGGTTCTCAATAACTGTGTAGGATGATGTGAGATATTCTGATGTTTTTGACAAGAAATACAAGTTCTTACCAACTTGTTAGCATCTTCATGTAGAGTAGGCCAGAAATATCCTGCCAGTAGAATTTTGCGAGCCAAAGATCTCCCTCCTATATGACTACCACATGAACCTTGATGGACTTCTCGTAAAATAAACTGTATACCTTCTGTGCCAATACACTTGAGCAAAGGTCTAGAAAAAGCTCTTTTATATAACTGCTCTCCTACCATAGTGTATTGAGCAGCTCTTTTCTTGAATACCCTTGCCTGTTCTATATCACTGGGGAGAATACCTTGCTGCAAATACAATATGATTTGAGCTCTCCAATCACCTCGAATTTCAGCTTCGGCCTGTCTTTCAATACAAGATATTAACAGGGTTTGTTCTATGGGCCAATATAGACTCCATGGCACTATAGTAGAGGCCAACTTAGCCAATTCATCTGCCACTTGATTTTCATATCAAGGAACCTTTTGTATATTTACTTCTTGAAACTGGGACTTCAACTTATCAAATGCTTCAGCATATAACTTAAGTCTGTCATTATTAATTTCAAAATTACTTGACAGTTGTTGAGTTGCTAATTGAGAATCAGAATAAATAAGGACTCGAGCTGCCCCTATATGTCGCGCGGCCTGCAATCCTGCTATCAAGGCTTCATATTCTGCTTCATTGTTGGTGGCCCTGTAATTCAATCTGATGGAGAGTTGAAGTCTGTCTTCCTTTGGAGATATAAGAAGAACACCAATTCCGCTGCCTTGTCTAGTTGAAGAACCATCTACATAAACTTTCCACATGTCTTCTTCCTCAGGGCTTTGAACTTCTATGATGAAGTCCGCTAGAGCTTGTGCTTTGATAGCCGAGCGAGGTTGATATTGAATTTCATATTCCCCAAGTTTGGTTGTCCATTTGATCAGCCGACCTGATGCCTTTGGGTTGAGTAACACCCGTCCAAGAGTACTGTTGGTTAATACAATAATCTCATGTGCTAAGAAATATGGGCGCAACCTCCGAGCAGTCAATACTAGGTCATAAGATAATTTTTCTAGTGTACTGTATCTACACTCAGCTCCTTTTAATAAATGGCTGGAAAAATATACAGGTTGTTGTTCCTTTCCTTTTTGTCTGACTAATACAGAGCCCACAGCGTTTTCATTAGCAGACAAATATACCCAAAGAGTTTCTCCTACTATGGGTTTAGCCAATACAGGGAGAGTAGATAAATAATCTTTCAATTCTTGAAAGGCCTTATCACATTCTTCATTCCACTGAAATTTATTTGCTTTTCTAAGTATTTTAAAGAAATGGAAACTGCGATCGGCCGATTTAGAAATGAATCTAGATAAGGTTGTAATCCGGCCTGTCAGTCTCTAAGCTTCTCTCATGTTGCGTGGTGGCTCCATGATCTGCAGTGCTTTGACCTTGCTTGGGTTGGCTTCTATCCCTCGTTCGGACACCATATATCCCAGGAACTTCCCCCCTTTCGCTCCGAATAAGCATTTGCTTGGATTTAATTTGAGCCCATACTGCCTTAATGTCTTGCAGGTCTCTTCTACATCCCTGCATAGATCAGCAGCTTGAAGAGACTTAATTAAGATGTCATCAACATATACTTCCATATTTCTACCAATCTTCTTCTGGAAGACCTTATTCATAAGCCTTTGATAGGTTGCTCCTGCATTTTTTAGTCGGAAAGGCATAATATTATAACAATAAGTACCTTCAGATGTTATAAAACTGACCTTTTCTTGATCTTCTTTAGCTAAGGGAACCTGATGATAACCCTGGTAAGCGTCTAGTATAGAGATGTATTCACATCCCGCAGTGGAGTCTACCAATTGATCGATCCTGGGTAGTAGATAATAGTCTTTTGGGCAAGCTTTGTTGAGATCTCGGAAATCAATGCATACTCGCCATTTGTTTCCAGGCTTGGATACTAACACCACATTAGCTAGCCAGCCTGGAAATTGTACTTCCCTGATGTAACCGGCTTCCATGAGTTTAGTTATTTCTTCTTTAATAATCTGGTTTTGTTCTGTACTAAAACTCCTTTTTCTTTGCATAACCGGGTGGGCATCTGGGAAGACATGCAAAGAATGCTCCATGACTGTAGGAGAAACGCCCGAGACTTCTTTGGGAGTCCAGGCAAATACATCATTATTCTTCTTCAGGCATTGCACTAATTCGGCTTTCAGAGCAGGCTCAAGATCAGCTGCAATATATATAGTAGCTTCAGGTCGACCGGCCTGGATCTGAACTTCTTCCTTTTCTTCATAAACCAGGACGGGCTGCTTCTCCCGAATGGCATTAACTTCCATTCTTTGAATCTTTCGGGCAGTGTTAGCTTCAGTCAAAATTTTTCCACATAACATTTTCGGGCTGTCTTCTGATCACCTCGCACCTCCCCGACTTGGTCATCCACAGGAAATTTAATCTTCTGACAAAAAGTAGAAACGACCGCCCTAAATTCGTTTAAGGCAGGCCGACCCAGTATCTCATTATAAGAGGATGGAGCGTCTACTACCATAAAATAAGATCTCCTAGTTCTCATCAGAGGCTCTTCTCCCAGAGATATGACCAACTTTATTTGGCCTAATGGTTGTACTTCGTTGCTTGTGAATCCATAGAGAGGAGTAACGATCTGTTGAAGTTCACTCGGATCAATTTACAGTTGATCGAAAGCCTTCTTGAATATAATATTGACAGAACTGCCCGTATCTATGAAGGTACGAGCAATGGCGTAGTTGGCTATCACAGCTTTGATGATCAGGGCATCATTATGGGGTATTTCTACCCCCTCGAGATCTCTAGGCCCGAAATTTATTTCGGGACCGGCCGCTCGTTCCCTACAACATCCCACAACATGAATTTCCAGTCTTCGGGCATGTGCCTTTCTGGCTCTATTAGAGTCCCCATCAGTGGGTCCGCCCGTAATCATATTGATATTACCCCGAGCAGCATTGCTTCTGTTTTCTTCCTGGCGAGTTGTCACAACTTTAGAAGGTGCTTTCTCTGACACTTGGCTGGTACCGACCGGGACTGGTATTGCCTCCTGCCGAGGCTCGACCGGACGAAATTCAAGTTTGAGTGGGCTTTGCTGCCTGAAGTACTGCTGTCGATAATAGTTCTGCCTCTGATAACGCTCCCGATTAGCTCGTTTATTTCTTAAAACAAAACAGTCTTCAGTATGATGACTACTAGTTTTATGATAAGTGCACCATCTCCTTGGTGCCTCTGGTTGTATTTCTACGTGTTGTACAGCTTGTGGGCGATACTCTGGTTGTCGATGAGGTGGATGAGTTACTCTAGGCCCTCTTGGTGGAGGCACGGGGGCCGGAGCTTTCTCCTTGACCTGGGTAGGGGAAGAGGTAGTGTTGGAGCAATCCCAATGGTTCGTGGGACCATGTGTTTTGGTGTTTGGGCAAAGGGTTTAAGTTAGGATTACCCTTGTTATTTGATATGTGTACTTGAGTTGTGCAGGACTGCAGGTGACACATATGACTCAGGTTGACGGCTTCAGGTCCGGTGAAGGATGGAGCATCCGAGGGACCGTGGACAAGGCAGCGAGGACAAGGGCCGAGGGAAGCGACTTCGAGGCATACGCGAAGGATGGCATTGGGGACGAGCCGCGGGCTTGGATGCATCCGAGGGATGAGAGCCAAAGGAAGTAGGCTTGAAGGCAAGAGGTCAAGGCTGCAAAGAAGAGTCAAATGAGTCATGAGGGTACGAGTGCATGAGAGATTGTACTCGGAGTAAAATCCAAGTTTTAGGGTTTTACTGTAGCGGCACTGCAGCGGCACTGTAGCGCACTGTAGCAGTTACTGTAGCGTACTGTAGCAGTCGACTGGTGTATGGACCAGTCGACTGATGCACTGTAGCAGATAGCCGTTGAGAGAGCCGTTGGGCTGGCATCAGTCGACTGGTGCAAGGACCAGTCGACTGGTAACGGGCAAATCAAGTTCTGATTTGTTCCAAGCTCTATAAGAAGGAGCTTGGTATGGCCGGCCAAGGCGACGAAATTAGACTTGGTTAAAGCCTAATTAGTAGTCATCTAGTGCTCTAGCAATCCAAGTGTTCTTGATCGAGTTGTGGCGAGGTTTCTCCACCGACAAGGAGGATTGTGCTAGCCGGAGTTTCCGGGGACTAATCCACCGACGGATTGAGGGATCGTCCACCTTACGGACAGCCGTGGAGTAGGGGCATCATCTCCGAACCACGTTACATCGAACGTGTTAGCGGTTTGGTTTGCATTTCCTTTCTTTGTCTTGTATTTAGTTTAGCTTGTTTGTTTTTATTTGTATTCCGCTGCGCAAGCTAACAATAGTGTAGAAAGCGAGGATTTGGGGGTGCCGTCTATCCAACCCCCCTTCAAGCCGGCCGCAAGATCCTCCAACAATTGGTATCAGAGCGAGGACGCTCTCCGTTGGACTAACCGCCAAGGAAGCATAAGATGGCCGGGTTTATTGTCCCTCCAAAATTTGAAGGAGGAAGCCTTGGGGACATCACCTTTTGGATGGTGAAGATGAAGAGCTTCCTCGACACGGATTGGGACACAATGATGGTCATCGAAGAACCATTTGAAGCCCCAAGAGACAAGAAAGGAAAGAAGCTCCGAACACGACATTGGACGGAGGAGCAAACCTCACGATCGGAGGCAAACTCAAAGGTAATAGCAATTTTAATTGATTTATTACCTCCTAATGTGATAAATGGTGTAGGTGAGTATAAGAACACCCATGATTTGTGGAGCAAAGTGAAGAAATTTCCATGGGAGGAATTTTTGCCTACACAAGAAGAAGATGAAAAATCCGAAGAAAGTGATGAAGTGGTCCAAGAGGAGAAGAAGGACCAATCGGATGTGGAACCCAAGGAGTTGAGCTTAATAGCTCAAGAAGAGGAGGTGGAGCAAACGGAAGTTGAGTCACGCTCAACATCCGAGGAGGAGAAGGAAGATGAAGCATCATCAACATCCTCAAGGGTTGAAGAAGAATCCAAGATGGATGAAGAAGAGGTCTTGGAGGTCAACCTAGTGAGCACCTCCACCGAAGCTAAGTTAAAGGACCACATTGTATGCTTCGGGTGCAATAAGAAAGGACACTACAAGAGTAGATGTCCTATGGGTAAGAAAGAGGTATCTCCTAAACCCAATCAAGTTATTTTGAATACTAACATGGGTTGTAGGAATAAAGAAGCCCAAAAGAAGGAGAAGAAATGGCACATAGTGTGCTTCACGTGTGGTGAGCGGGGTCATTACCATACCAAATGCCCAAAGAAGAAAGAAATCAAGAAGTTGGCGCATTTGAAGAAATGGGAGAAGAAGAGAAGCAAGATTCAAGGGGGAGCTTCAAGGGTAAGGGAGGTATACCCTAACTTGAAGGTTAATTCAATTTAAACTCCTCCATGCATACTAGGAAAAATAATGTTAATCATTATATGCCCATGCAAAATTTTGGTTTTAGATATCATGATAGGAGTAGGGTAAATGTGGATCATAACCCTAGGAAATCTATGCATGATAAATTTAGAAATGGTAGACCTAAGGAGACCCAAGACATTAATCCCAAAAAGGGGAGACATATGCCTAGAAAGGGTAGGTCTAGGAATGCCCAAGGTGGACATGTTGACTCTAGGGTTAGGAACCTAGAAAGGGAGAATCAAGCTTTGAAGGCAAAGCTTGATGGTTTAGAGAAATTCCTTAAGAGATTCACTATTGGATCTAAGGGATTAAGTATGGTGTTGGGGAGTCAAAAACCCAACAATGATAGATCGGGTTTGGGATACCGATCTAGTGTCTCCAAGGTCAAAAGGAGACCATGTGCTAAGGTGGCACATGATAAGGGCAAGGGAGAGCCATCCAAGACTAAAAATAAATATGCTAGGGTTGCATATGATTATGGCAAGGATGATGTGTCCAAGATCAAGAAGATAAGGAGATCTTCTAAGGGACATTATTATGGTGTAGCCACAATAGATGAGTCACCTAGGGAGGTGGCTAAGGTTAAGAGCTCTAGGGGGAGCTCAAAGAGTCAAATTGGGACCCATGACCAATGGATCTCAGGTGGGTTCTACTTGGGGGTCTAGAGGAGCCATGGAGTGTGCCAAGTGGTTTAGAGACGGACTTGAGTCTCAAACCTAGGGAATTGGCACACATGGTTTGTGTTTCATGCAAGAAATATGACAATTGGGGTCATATTGCATGATAATTGGTTTTGTATGTATAGATGCCATACAAACCAATGCTAGGGATGCATTGTGGGTTGGTATAGGCAAATACATCAACAGGAAGCCAAAACTAGGACTTTAGGTCAAGGTTCAATTGAACCATTTAGCTAGTTTTGGATTTTGTGTCAATCTTGGGATTGGTAATAGATATATTTTTTAATATATTTTTCCCAAGTAGACAAGGGTACAATAGACCTCTCCACAAAATTTGGGAATTTTTGGAGGTCTAGGGAATTTCTGGTGCATTTCTGAAGGTGGCCTGAAAAGGCTGATTTTTTCAGAAATAGGGTACCAGTCGACTGGTACAGATACCAGTCGACTGGTAACAATGTTTTTGAGCACAGAATGGTTCTGTAAGCTCATTTTGACGAGGGCAGCCAACTGTTGCCGATACCAGTCGACTGGTAACAGTGTTTTTCGACCACAGAATGCTTCTGTAAGGTTCTGTCGAAGGGGGCAGTCGACTGGCACTTGGGGCAGTCGACTGATACCAGTCTGAAATTGTTTTCAGCATTGGTTTGTGACCATGTCAACTCGCTTAGATGTATGGGATCCAAGGGGGATTAATACATGAGTTTAGGGTCAGTTTGGATGATAAGTTTTCAACAATTGGGATATTGTTGGAGAACTTTTTGGATGTTAGGCAAAGGGGGAGAAGTAAGGTTTAGTTGGGAAAACCTTAGTCCTTTTGCGTAGGGGGAGCCTTGGGATAGGTTCTTAAAAAAAACCCGTTGTAAAAATCCTAGCTCATTGGGGGAGCATAGGTGTAGGGGGAGCCTTGGGATAGGTTCCAATACATGATACATTGATTCGGCGGTTGCCACGTGTGTAGCCTTGGCAACGTAAGCCCTTTCGGCGGTGTAAGTCCAAGTGTGTAGCCTTGGCATCGTAAGTCCATTTGTTTTAGCATATTGTTTTGCTATTTGTTTTCCCTAACTTAAACGTATTGCCAAACACCAAAAAAGGGGAGATTGTTGGAGCAATCCCAATGGTTCGTGGGACCATGTGTTTTGGTGTTTGGGCAAAGGGTTTAAGTTAGGATTACCCTTGTTATTTGATATGTGTACTTGAGTTGTGCAGGACTGCAGGTGACACATATGACTCAGGTTGACGGCTTCGGGTCCGGTGAAGGATGGAGCATCCGAGGGACCATGGACAAGGCAGCGAGGACAAGGGCTGAGGGAAGCGACTTCGAGGCATACGCGAAGGATGGCATTGGGGATGAGCCGCGGGCTTGGATGCATCCGAGGGACGAGAGCCAAAGGAAGTAGGCTTGAAGGCAAGAGGTCAAGGCTGCAAAGAAGAGTCAAATGAGTCGTGAGGGTACGAGTGCATGAGAGATTGTACTCGGAGTAAAATCCTAGTTTTAGGGTTTACTGTAGCGGTACTGTAGCATACTGTAGCAGTCGACTGGTGTATGGACCAGTCGACTGATGCACTGTAGCAGATAGCCGTTGAGAGAGCCGTTGGGCTGGCATCAGTCGACTGGTAACGGGCAAATCAGGTTCTGATTTGTTCCAAGCTCTATAAGAAGGAGCTTGGTATGGCCGGCCAAGGCGACGAAATTTGACTTGGTTAAAGCCTAATTAGTAGTCATCTAGTGCTCTAGCAATCCAAGTGTTCTTGATCGAGTTGTGGCGAGGTTTCTCCACCGACAAGGAGGATTGTGCTAGCCGGAGTTTCCGGGGACTAATCCACCGACGGATTGAGGGATCGTCCACCTTACGGACAGCCGTGGAGTAGGAGCATCATCTCCGAACCACGTTACATCGAATGTGTTAGCGGTTTGGTTTGCATTTCTTTCTTTGTCTTGTATTTAGTTTAGCTTGTTTGTTTTTATTTGTATTCCGCTGCGCAAGCTAACAATAGTGTAGAAAGCAAGGATTTGGGTGTGCCGTCTATCCAACCCCCCTTCAAGCCGGCCGCAAGATCCTCCAACAGGTAGCACCTTCCTTCCTACGAACTGCTTGAGCTTCTTCTACATTAATAAACTACATTGATTGCATGGAAAATATAAAATGCAATTAAAGTTTAATTAACTAGTAAATAAATTTTGACTACCTAGGAAAATATAAAGATACTTAATACTCACGCTGTTGAACTTTGACTCCTAAGAAACATAAACACAATTAATAGTTTAATACTTTATATTAGTCAATTACAAATTATCATTTAACACCCCTCTTAATTTGTAATCTTCATAATATCCTTAAACCATTAATACTTTTAAATAGATATAATCTTGGTTAGAAAATCTACTGATTGATTTGAGGTCTTAGTAAAGTCCAAATAAATTTCCTTTTGAAATTTATCACGTATGCTGCAACTCTATATATTTTGTTCTTTCCAGAACGACTAGGATTTTGGTAATTGAAATTATAGATTGATTATCACAGTAATAATAGTACGATATGTACCTTTTGCTATAAATTAACCAAAATTAGTCTTAACCAAACTGCTACATGAACAATTTCATTCGTTGTAATATATTCAACCTCTGCAGATGATAATGCAATTGATTTTTTTTTAACTCTATGAAATGATTTTTGATCCCAAACAAAACACATATGCTGAAATGCTTCTTCATCATCAAGACTTCCTATAGGCACAGCTGCGAGGCCGGTAAGAGGGCCCAACATCTAAAAAAAAATAAAATAAAAAGAACCTTTCTTGTTCTTTAACTTAGATTAGTAGCAATAGCATAAATAAAATAAACAAAGAAAAAACTAAAGAGAGAGGCACCAAAATTTACTTGGTTACAACCTAGGTAGTTGTTAATCCAAGATAAATGAAAGCTCAAAATGAATCTCTTTCTATGAAGGTGGAGAAGCCTTTTACACTCTTTAATATCTTAGACTATTGCTAGGAAATTGATTACAGAAGTTGATCCTAATTTCCTAGGTCCAGGGGTCTTTTTATAGCCCTTGGGAAATCTCATCCGAAGCTTGAGGGTGCCTCCAAAGGGCTTGGAAGGCACCTCCAGCGTGCGTAGTGGATAAAGGTTTTTTAAAGTTATTGTCTTTTTAAATCATCATTCTCTTTTTCTAATTTTGCCAAATCTTTGGTAAGAATTTTAATCAATTGAAAGGATTGCTTTGGAATAGAGCACGTACCTCACTTACCTTAAGTTCTGATGCTCCCCCTTCATCGTTGATTTCTTCTGATGATCCTCCTCCTTCATCTATGCTCATCTCTGAGCTGGTCTCATCTTCTTCTTGTTGGAATGCTGTTAGGACTAGTCCGACATATGCTCTGACTTTAAGATTATGTTTGGGCCGAGCTGACTTCTTATTCTTTTCCTTGTCTTTGTTCTTCAATTTCGAGCAGTTATCTTTGATGTGTCCTTCCTCATTGCAATTGTAGCATCGGACGGTCCTTCTATTTCGAAGATGCTTTCTCGCCTGTGATTTAAATTTATTAGATTTAATAAATTTATTGAACTTTCTTACCATAAGAGCCGCTTTGATTTCATCAATGGATGCTTTGGAGTTTTGATCTTCCGTCTTTGCTTTTAGGGAAACATTGAGATTTGTCTTTTCTATTTCTTTAGGATCTGTCGAGATTTGTGAAATTAAAATGTGGAAAACAAACTCTCTAGCGTACTTACCTCAAGATCTTAAGAGATGTAGTATGCATCTACTAAGGACGCCCATTCTGGAGTTCTCGGGAAGGTATTAAGTGCATACCGGATTGAATCTCTGTTTGTTACCGATTCTCCGAGATTGCTTAACTGAGTTATCAATTCCTTGATTCGTTCTTGGAGTTGCACTACCTTTTCTCCATTGTTCATCCTCAGGTTTGTTAGCTGGGTTTGGAGAATGTCTCATCTTGCTAACTTTGCTTCCGAGGTGCCTTCATGAAGTTCTAGAAACTTCTCCCAGAGATCTTTGGCGGAGTCGTTGCTGCCGATTCGATTGACCTCCAGGGACGGAAGGATGTTGAGCAAATGGAACTCTGCTTTCCCGTTCGCCACAAAGTCCGCTTGCTCTTTCTTTGTCCACTGATATTCTTCTTTCTTGGCTCCGTGCTGATCCGAAGGTGCTACAAAACCATATTTCATTATTAACAGAATTACAAAATCTGTTTTGAAGAATACCTCCATTCGGAGTTTCCATTGTGAGAAGTCTCCGTCGAATTTTCAGGGTTGAATGCTTGCACTGGCCATCATCTTGATCTTGATGCTTCAGTCGGCGGTTAGTCCTTCTGAGGTGGTTGGACTCTGATACCACTTGTAGGCATAGCGGCGGGGCCAGTAAGAGGGCGCAACATCTAAAAAAAAATTAAAACAAAAATGACCTTTCTCGTTCTTTAACTTAGATTAGTAGCAATAGCATAAATAAAATAAACAAAGAAAAAACTAAAGAAATAGACACTAGAATTTACTTGGTTACAACCTAGGTGGTTGTTAATCCAAGACAAATGAAAGATAAAAAAGAATCTCCTTCTATGAAGGTGGAGAAACCTCTTACACTCTTTAATAGCTCTTACAATTGCTAGGAAATTGATTACAGAAGTTGATACTAGTTTTCTAGGTCCAGGGGGTCTTTTTATAGCCCCTGAAAAATCTCATCCGAAGCTTGAGGGCGCCTCCAAAGGGCTTGGAAGGTGCCTCCAGTCCGGTATTGTGTTAGAGCTTCCAAGCTCCACTATCACCCATTTAGTGTCTTTGCCTTGTGGCCAATCAAAGGTACCCACTTTTAACCTAAACTAAAATCTAAGAGAAAAGGGTAAAAAGCGAGCACCTTAAGACCAAGGATCGACGAAGAGGCCCCGACGAAGGCCTGGTCATTGAGGGAGAGACAAACCCTGTGGATGCAACTTGAGAGAGCGGTTGCACTTTGGCATGGTCATGCTAGCAGCCACTGGCGACGAAAAGGAGGAGGAGGAGGAGGAGGAGGAGGAGAGGAATAAACAAGAAGAAGAAAAAAACACATGAAAGAAGCTTACGAGAAAGAGTGTCTTACTTGTACTTGATTAGGATGGGAAATAGAGGTCACTGAAGGAAAAGAAGAAGAGTCAATCGGTGAAATGAGTTGGAGAAAAAGGGGTCGTCTTAGGATTTTAGCAAAGTAGCTATCGAATAAAAAAATATTAACCGGTTAAATTTATGTTTTAACTAATTCAAATTGTTTACTTCAGCAATTTAACTTATAAATTTGATTTAAAGACTTATTACTTCATCGAAGAAATATTACAAAGTAAATTGCTACTTAAAATTAAAAGTGAAGCCCACTTTTTTTTAACATATGAATTCTTAAATGATATTTATTACATCAATTTTATAATCGAAGTTGATCACTATATATTATTTCATTCTTAATAATTGCCAAACTAACCAGTGGTGAAGTCTATCATCAAATTTTTTCTAGTGAGTTTTATTTTGAACCATTTTTTAGGAGAATGATTCATAATATGCACAATAATAGCTTGAATGTAGAATTTATTGGTAAGTCCTTTAAGTTTTAATATGTTTCTAGCCATTTCTACAATTGTTTTATTTTTTCTTTTGATGAGACCATTCTATTGCGGTGTATATCTGATTGAAAGTTATCTTTGAATGCCCTATTCTTTTTAATAATTGAGAAAAGGTTTGTAAATAAACTCTCCTTCATGATCTGTTCTTAAGGTCTTTAAAACACAACCACTTTGCTTTTCAACAAGTGACTTAAAGTGTAGAAACTTGGTGAAAGCTCAGATTTCTTCTCAAGAATATAAACCAAAATCATTCAAGTGAAATTATCAACAAGAGAAGAAAATACCTCTTGTTGCCAAGACAAGGAGTTCTAGTTGGGCGATAAATATCTACATGCACTAGCTCAAGAAGGAATTGAGGTCTCTAAGTAGAAACTCCGATAGAGCCACCGAAATCACCATTTCAATGCAATAACAATCTTGATGAGAACATTCTACAAATCCAAAGCAAAAACCAAAACCTCGTGATAACTCAAGAACACTACCGGACTGAACGAATCGAAATCCTTGGACCTCATCTATCTTAATTCCAACATTTTCCCCGATTCCTATTCCATACCTCACAGATCTCCCAATTCACATAGAAATTGAACTTGCCTCTTCCTACTTCGTCTCGCCCCCCCCCCCCCCCCCCCCCCTCCCCCCGGCCTCGCGATGTGCCTCGTCCAGCTGTGGCATCGCCTGTGAAACTCAGCTAGGAAGTGAGATGCTCGGTCGGCTTCAAATGCGAAGAGTGGCTCCTTCGACTCGGAAAAACGGGGAGAAGGATGGGTCGGCAGGATTAGGGCAGTGAGATGTGGCGAGGGCAATGAACAATGTGCTCTTATACTTAGGTCGTGTTGGCATTAATATAGGGTAATTAAGGTTGATCATCTCCTAATTAAATAGGGTACCCTCTATTCCCCTAAACTTCGTATTATATCCCTCCTTAAATCATATTGAGCAAATCCATTTAAATTTCCAAAAATTCTCAAATTCCTATAAATTTCATAATTTATTTCCCTTAATTAACGCTTGTGTGATCCTAGCGAATCCTGTATATAAATTCTTTAATTATGCTGGTGAGACCTTACATCTGCTAGGGTACCGAGTCAGGGAAAAAAAATAAATCCAGAGGGGATGTAGAAGACTCGATCGCTGACCCTCGGAGTCCTGATAGCCCTTCCACTCCGGCGATCAGTGGTGGCTCCGACTTGATCCGGTGGTCGGCAGTGTCGCAAAGGGAAGAAGGGAGAGCGACAATGGCATCGGGGCTGGCTAGGGCACAAGCTATAAATCGACAGTGGCTTGCCCTCGATCACCGACGTAAGTGGGGCTTCAAGCACTGGCAGCCGACTATCGACTACGAGGGGCGAGGGTGGAGATGGCTAGGGTAGAGGGGAGCGAGGGTTAACTCATGAGGAAGAGGAAAGGGGAGGACTCGAAGCTTCCCTCAGCCGGCGGTTTTGTACGCGAGGGGAGGAGAGGAAGGGACGCGAGCGGCGGCGGTGGCGACACGTCGGTTGGGGAAGAGAAGGAAAAATGACAACGGCGTGGGGGCATTTAATAGATTGCTTAATCCATTAAATAGATTTAATCAATCTATTTATTAATTAATTCATTCATTCAAGTAACTACTTCCAAATAACTCATTAATATTATAATCCAATCAATTTAAAATTAGGGTAATCATATAAATAACCCCTATTTCAATTAATTCCATTTAATCAATAACCTTATCAATTAATAAATCCATTAATTATCTAATCAATTAATTACATTTATTAATCAAGTCTTAACAGAAAAGCCTAATTAGATTTAAATCATCACCGGTTGTGACGATTCCTGACGATTAGCGGTGGCACAAGTGGTCGGTGGTGGCCCAGTTGGGCAACTTGTGGCTGCCAGCAGTGGCATGGTTCGCTAGCTTAGGGTGGTCGACAGTGGATGCAACGGCGGCAGAAAGGTTGTGGCTGTGGTGGGGTGCGGCTAATACGTGCGTGGCAACTGCAGTGGGTGAGCGTCATTGCATGTTGCATGGACAGACGATCGATGCCTGTGATGGGGAACAGAAAGTATGGGAGGTGGTCGTCGAGGCAGTGTGCTGGTAGCAATGGAGATACGATCGGTCGCGATTGGACTTGCGTGGCGAGAAGCAGTATCATAAGCAAAGACACGATGGAGGAGCAACACCCGGCAGTGGGGGAAAGACATGGACACGACGCCAACATTGGTTGGTCGTGTTGGCAGGGGAGCAACGCCGGTGGTGGGTGCACAGGCGGCATCACTAGCAGACGCGACAAGGAGGTGCATTGGGAGGAAAAGATGGAGAGGATTAAATAAAAACTTTGGGTTTGATTAATGAAAACCTAAGTTCATTTCAATGAACTCCTAACTTAAATAGGGTTCTCTTAAACAAGCTTTTCTATTACCCATGTATCCCCATAAAATCTCAAATGACTTATTTAAAATCTAAAAAAATCCATAAAAATCTATAAATTCTTATAAATATATTTCCTAGTTAATTATCTATATATATATATATATATAGATATATATATATATTTGGTATACTACACATGTAGAGTATGTATTGTTGGGGATGTCTTGTTGACTAAGTTAATATGTTGTTTATGCATATTATGTTGAATATACACATGATTGATATGTGATGTAGGAGTTACCATGTTCACTATCCATTTGCATATTGTGTGTGCACACATGTTCGATGTTTACTATTAGTGTAAACATATTAATTATAACTTGGTTGTTTGTGCACACGTGCCTGATGAGTGCTATTAGAGAAATCATCTTGATGAAAACTATATTAGGTGCATACATTGGTTTGGTGTATACAATTAAAGGTATCAAGATGATTATACTTACGTTGTAAGGTATGTACATATTTGGTGTGGGTATTTATTTTATGTGTTGACTAGTAGACACATGTTGTATCTATTTGAACCTATAGACTTATGTGATTGATAGATCATGTATTGGAGGTATTTATGTGGATTGAGATGTTTCATTGATGATGATCGTGTTAGTATCATGATTATTTACATCATATTCATCATTGCACTACATGCTAATGACCATTGCTCTCTTGTCGTATGGGCTAGTTGTCAGTTATATTTAGCTACCCATTCAGCCACTCAGGCGAGTGGTAGCTAGGAGTGGAGCTTGTCTTATCGTGCTTGCTTGGCCATTCTGAGTAGTGGTAGTTGTAGTCATGTAGGCAGAGACCCCTCATTGTTCTATAGATAGCTACTTTGCATCATTCCCATCTTGGCCATTCAAATATAGTGGTAGCTAGAGATATGAGTTGTCACACCCTTGTAGTCTCTGCCAGAAGAAATTTCGGCAGCATCTCCCCTGTACGGGTAACAATATGAAACTTCCTACAATACCCTCAGTGCCACATATACCTCGGCCAACACGGCCGGAACAATAATAATATATATTAAGCAAGCACCCACGTAGTTTAATAGTAAAAACTAAAACATAAGCAACGATAAGGAAAACATCTCAAATATCCTACTCAACTTCATCCATAAAACTCAAATCTTATATCCTACTCAACTACACCCATAAAAGTTAAATCACCAGCATACATCCAAACGAAAACTCATCGATAATAAGGGATCATACAAGATCCAAGTGTTAAAAGGTACAAGTCTGAAAACATAGACGATAACAAAATAAGAAAACCAAAGAGAAAATACAAAATAGAAATCCTCACAACCTGGAGGGGGAAACTAGCGATTGGAACTCCTCCGGACAGCCTCAACTTGAAATGGAAATAACGGGGGT
The DNA here is from genome assembly GCF_018446385.1 of Zingiber officinale. Classification (NCBI taxonomy): domain Eukaryota; kingdom Viridiplantae; phylum Streptophyta; class Magnoliopsida; order Zingiberales; family Zingiberaceae; genus Zingiber; species Zingiber officinale. The sequence continues at coordinate 6,488,662 of NC_056006.1, read as the reverse complement.
GAGTCCAACACTCAGCGGATACTTAGTTGACATGCATAGTAAATAATAACCAGCAGTAATAAATATGCATACAGTCTCCAGAAGTAATGAGACAATGAAAAATTGAAGATAAGGGATAAGTTGTACTCACTAGGACCTCAAGCTCGTCAGATCGAAAATACATGTCCCTATATGCATGTCAATTATATGCATCCATCCAATATGCAACAAACAAAGTGCAGCAAACACAAGCAATAAATGCATCATGCATATGATGCTAATGACATATCCTGGTCACCCCTGACGCCAGTCATCCATCTCACACACGATGGTGAGATCAAGTGGATAGGGGTGTGACAACCGTGCACTCTGCCGTCACTGCTCCTGATGAGTGACCGAGTGGACAAGATGCTGTCTGAGTACACCTATCCTCCTACCCCAAATCATAAGTGGGGGAGCGTAATGCTCTCATTTACCTGAGACAATCCAGAGGAGGGATCCCTGCCGGCTACCACGCTGCGTCACACTGGCCATGAGCGGACCAATGGAGCCAAATTGTAACGACCCAATTTTCCCTATTTCAAGTTCTAAAAGTCCATAAAAATATTTAGAAATACTTTTAAAATGTTTTAGAGATTTTTAGAAATTTTTAGAGTATTTTTATGTAATTTTTGGAGGTCGTTTGATATTTTTACAAAACGAAAGAAGTTTAGACAAAAATTGTATAAGTCGAGATTCGACCCGTAGACCTTGGACAAGTCATAAGCCTTAAGCGAAGCGAGGCAACCAAGTGAGCCGCGGGTCTTTTGTGAATATATATGGAATGAAATGTATATATGCAGTAGTTGGAACATTTAAAAGAAATTGAAAAATGAAGGCCGCGGCTGAGGGATCGAAGCTGCGATCTGTGGCTTCGGTTAAAAGCCGGCTGACCAGCTGTGCCAGCAGGTTATGTTAACCTAAGAGGGAGAGAAATATATTTAAGGTATAGTTATAATGAAAACCCTAGTTTTAAAAGAGAACCTAGGTTTTCTTTTCCTCTGCTCGCCCGAAACTCTTCCTCTCACGCATGTGCGGCGCGGCTCTCTCTCGGGATGAAACGAAGACGACCTAGGGCACATCGTCGGCGGCCGACGAGCATCGTTTTCTGGCCGATCTTCACCCAACCGTGACCCTCTCGTCGTGGAGAGCACGCGGACCCGAAGGAGACGTCGAGATCATGAGCTCCTCCGAACCCTAGCTGCCTCTCTTTGGTTGTAAGTCCAAGAACATCTCTGTAAGTACTACTCACCTGTGGTAGGAGTGGTTTTCGGTTTTCGATTCTCCTTGTTTTTGAATTGTGTAGTAAAGGTTGTGGTTTGGAATTTGCTGCCGTGTACTTCCAAGAAGGGAAATAAATGGTATGGGTAAGCATGTAGTTTAGATCTCGTTAGTTTCAAACAGAGCAAAGAATTTTGTGTTTTGAATTAGCAACCATAAATCACAAAGGAAGAAAGTAGTAATTCAATTTTTATTGGTTGCTGCCATGAACTCAATCCCGAATTTAAAGTGTTGTTTTCTGGTTTACATGGTTTTGTTGCCGTGAGTTTTATAAGAAGATGGGAATGGGTTTTTAATGAATTTGGCGCATAGTCAAGACTTCCCAATTCTGATAATGAGCATCTCATAGTTGGATTTTTGTTTCCCTTTGCATTGCTGTTGTGCTGTGCTACAATCTGATAACCTTTGTTCCTTTATTTTTGCTGCCGTGAACCCTAGCTTTCAATTGGTATGTACATTAAAGTGCAGTTATGGTTTGTACTACACAATAGGCACGAAAAAGCTTTAACTTGAGGGTGTTCTGTTGGATTACGGTGGTTTAAATAGATTCTCTGCCATCAATTGAGTTATTTGATTCTTGCATGATGTTGCTCTATTAATTTAATGTGGTTACTCCACATATCTGCTTAGGAAACGTAGAATTATGAAATCAATGAAATCAGTAGAAATATTGTCAACATTTTATCATGCATAAACAGATTTTATGCTCTAGATATCACATGCCATCTACGAATGTAGTTTGTAAAAGAACCAGATAGTAGATTTGATATTCTAATCCACTTGTTAGTTGTAGATTCTGAAGTATAGGTTGTATTTATTTGTTGTTAGTTGTGCGGCTTTCGGTTTCTATTAGTTGAGCAGTTTTAGTTTTTCATTTGCTATCAGTTGAGCATGTGTAGCAAATTCAGTTTATATAGATATACATAAGCAGATCTTTTAGTTTTCATTTGCTAATAATATAGCATGATTAGTAAGTTCAAAGTTACTTTCTTTTGCTCTATTTTATAGCATGATTAGTAAGTTCAAAGTTGCTTTATTTTGCTCTATTTTATAGCATGATTAGTAAGCTCAAAGTTGCTTTCTTTTGCTCTATTTTATAGCATGATTAGTAAGTTCAAAGTTGCTTTCCTTTGCTTTGTTTTATAACATGCTTAGAGAGTTCAGATCTGCTTCCATTATGTTATTTTTATATAGCATGCTTGGTTAGTTGTAATCCTACACTTGTTAGATATATCTACAGGATTCTAATATGTTTTAATAAAGGTGTATGAGAAGTATGAGTAAAGAAAGGACTAGAGTCTAGTTAAAAATAGATAACAAGTAAATTAAAGTAAGAGGCTAGTACCCGACTTCCAAGGTTGTCGTTAAACAAATCCAGGTGACCAATTCCAAGGTCTTGGCCCTGGTAAGACCAAGGTCTTTACCTCATAGGACTAGAGGCTTGCTACCTCAGTCACTATTAGAGAGCGCGCAAAACAAAGATGGTACTAAGCCTGGGCCCAAAGAAGAAGAAAAGAAAGAAGAAAGAAAAAGAAAAAGAAGAAGAAAGTACAAGAGAAATTAAAAGATTAATTTCTGGTATAAAGATATAAGAAAATGAAACAAGTATTATGCTTAGAATCAATAAAAGTTAGTTTCTTTAATTCTGAGCCTACAGTAGTAGTTTCATTATTTTCCTATCAGTTAGTGAACATGTTTAGTATTCAGTTTTATTTCTGTATACCATGAGTACATGCAGCTTTGCTTTTAGCATTTCAGTTTTAGTATTGTTGCATTCTTTTTATGCACTTCGAGTTTTTGTGAGATAGATTAGTACTTACTAAGCGTTTCGCTTATAGATCTATTTTTCTTTCCTCCTACTGCAAATAAAGGAAAAGCTAAGATATGAAAGGGAGGCGACAGGGTGGTGGTGGTGATGAAGGTGTGTGATGACTGGACTGTGGAGAGATCCAGAATTAGCTGGCAAAAATTGTCAAGACTTTATGTTTAATTCTTTTAGTTTCCTTAAGTGTTATTATAAGTTGAGATTGTATTTAAGTTTATTATGCACTATACTTTTATTATTTGTGTAGTGATGTAGTTGGTTGCTTTTGCTAGAGTAGTTGCTTTGGTTATAGTGTGATTTTGTTACTGCGTGGTTGTGAAAAATGTGTTCCAGCCACCTGTGGCTGCGTATATATTATTTGTATTATGGATTTGGTCACCGGTACAGGGGAGACTCTGTCGAAATTTTTCGGTAGGAATTCCTCTGGGCCGTGATAAATCTAACTGATGCTAATAATAGCATCAGTGACACTAGTAAGTAGAGTAGTAGTTAGGTAACGGTCGCCCTTAGAGAGTAGTAGTAAGAAGGGTGGTCGTTACACAAACAGAGCAACCTGCTGCAATACACCCTGCCTCAATAAAAACCACTAACCCATCAGTGGTTTTGTGTGCAGATCCAGGTAACTGGCGATGTGCTCAACAATAATGGAGTCGACTATCACACAGCACGCAATCATGCGAGATGGTGCATGACACTAAGCATACAAATCCTGACCATATCTACCTCCATAAAACATGTACCAAAAATAAATGGATCAAATAAATAGATCTAGGTACACAGGTCAAATATGGTAAATGACTAGTCCGGTATATCACATGGCATGGTATGTCACTACCTCTATAACATAAATAATAAACAGAGGCATGAATGCTAAACAGGTAACAAGCAAAACATGCTCGGAAACAAATAGTGACATACCGATGCAGATATAAACATAATTATTACTACTTGTTAAAATCTACTAAGCATATCAACATGACATTATCTAAAAGATAAGTCAAGGTACCTGCCTCAAATAGAAGATCCAATCGAACCAATCTAACATCGAGATGCCCGTCTTGAACCAGAGTCCTGCGTCAAATAATATATAAATATTTTATTTAGATAAATTCATAAGAATAGCTAAATAAAATCCCTAAGACTAATTTAGGGTAAAACCCTAATCAACATAACTATTAACCTACCTAATTGAAGCTAACGGGTAATTAGGGTTAGTTACCTTAACCCTTAAACATCCATTAGACTAAAAATCCAAACCTAGTCAATCATACTAATCATGTAATCCAAACCATACCTACTTATCTAACTACAATACGTAGCCAAATTCCTACACCATACCTCAAGCTCAACCGCTGTTGAACAAAGATCAAGGTGAGCTGATTGCTGTTGGAACAAGAAAAACCACAGCAAGACTCCTGCTGAATTTTCTTCAAATCAAGGTGAAATCAAAAGTGGAGATCACGGATTAGATCAAGGAATAAAGTTCACTAATCAAGCAACAACTTAATCTTACCTCAACCAAAACCTCAATCAGCAACAATGATGAAGAAGTCCACTGATCAGATGCTTTACTCCTAGTTCAGAATCGAAAAAATGACCATGAATCCAACAAGACATATCATGCAAGAAGTTCACTGATCAAATCAGATCAAGAATAGAGGTCAAGAACTCAATCCACAACTCGATACATCACCTACCTTAAGGACCTCTGCTAGGGTACCGAGTCAGGAAAAAAAAATAAATCCAGAGGGGATGTAGAAGACTCAATCGCTAACCCTCGGAGTCCTGATAGCCCTTCCACTCCGGCGATCAGTGGTGGCTCTGACTTGATTCGGTGGTCAGCAGTGTCACAAAGGGAAGAAGGGAGAGTGGTAGTGGCGTTAGGGCTCGCTAGGGCACAAGCTGCAAATCGGCAGTGGCTTGCCCTCGATCACCGGCGTCAGTAGGGCTTCAAGCACTAGCAGCCGGCTATCCGCTGAGAGGGGCGAGGCTGGAGACGGCTAGGGCAGAGGGGAGCGAGGGTTAACTCATCAGGAAGAGGAAAGGGGAGGACTCGAAGTTTCCCTCGGCTGGCGGTTTTGTACTCGAGGGGAGGAGAGGAAGGGACGCGAGCGGCGGCGGCTACGGCGCGTCGGTTGGGGAAGAGAAGGAGAAACGACAATAGCGCGGGGACGTGGGTCGGGGGTAGAAACGACCAAGGAAGGGAAAATAAAAGGAAAAAAAAGAAAACCAAAAGAAAAAGAATACAAAACAAGACTTTTCCTCGTTAAAATGGGGTAGCCTAAACAAGTTTTCTGTGACCCAATATTTATCCCCGTAACCTACACCATACAGTCTCTGAAAAATTCCCAGAAAATTTCTAAAACTTCTGGATAATTCCCTTATGATTATTTGCCCTTTTTTGATATTTTACATGAGCAGTCATCACATTCCTGCCCATTCGATCACTCAAATGTAATGGTGGCTGTGAGTGGTGTGTAGGAGTGACACATACATGTTCATATGCATATGATGCCCATTGTATTTTTCAGAGATATATCTGTATTTTCTTGTGATTATTGCATTTGCTTGAGATATTATTGTTGCATATGGTTGTCATTCTTTATACATGTTCATTTATTATACATGTATATGCTATTAGTTATATTGTTCAAGTGTTACGAGTAGATCTGTTGTTGATCCCTAGTGATTTTATTAATCATTATGTCGAACATGTTAGATTCCAGATTGAGTATGGGCATTTATTATGTTAGTTATGATTATGTAAAGTCATTATATCAATTATGATTATGTGCATTCACTATGTCATATATGATAATGTTCTTATTTTCCAAACTCTATATTTTGATCTCCATATTTTAAATTGACCATACACTATCTTGTCTATTACTTACTGAATAACATGTACTCACCATCCTATTTGTGTATTATATTTTTCCTCAGATAGTAGGTAGATGTTTGTGGAGTTGCTTGGGATATCATGTCTGTCGGTCTTACATCACATTTGAGGATGAGCTGTTGGAGTGTATACTGAAAGCCTAAGCTTTGTAAACATTCATTATGAATAAAGAATCACATTTGGTCAAATTATCTACATTTAGTTGTAGTTGTTCAATTAATTTATACTGTAGATAACATAGTATGTGGTGCCACATGCAGAATATGATGTTATCAGTACCTTATAAATTATAAATAGTAGCTCACGACCAAAATGGAAAGGAACAAACCATTAGAAGGTCGTAGTGTAATTAGGTATCAGTTTATATTGACTGTATAATTACACTAGTACACTTAGAGTGTATTGAGTAGGACCGTTTGAGGTCGTTTCTTTTATACTGATTTTATAAAGAAACAAAGACCTCGGTTATTATGGAAGTGTGTGCTCCTAATCCTGATATAATAACAAGCACATATATTTGATATTTATTTCTTTAATTTATCAATGGGTGAGATTTAGTTCGATGAATAAATAAGCCCGATAAGTTGAGAAATGGTATCACTTATAGTGTGTTGTTGATTATAGAAGGAAACTGTGTCCTAGAGATACTAGGTTGATAATGTCCGCAAGAGGAGCTCATAAGGATTGTCATGTTAAACCCTGCAGGTGGACTTAGTCCGACATGACGATAAGGTTGAGTGGTACTACTCTTGGACTAAGATATTAATTAAATGAGTTGTCAGTAACTCACTTAATTAGTGGACATTCGATATCTTAAACACAGGGAGACTAACACACTCATAATAAGAAGGAGCCCAAAAATGTAATTTGGGATTGGTGCGGTAGTTCAATAATAGTTCTCTAGTAGAATGAATTATTATTGATAAAATTAAGTTGTGTGTTCGGGGCGAACACGGGATGCTTAATTTTATCGGGAGACCAAAACCAATTCCTACTCTCGGTCCCTATCGTAGCCTCTTAATTATAGAGTACTATACCCAACTATACCCACCTTCTTACCCATCCTATAGGGGTCGGCCAAGCTAGCTTGGAGACCAAGCTAGGGTCGGCCATGGGTATGTTCATGGGTGGATTCATGTGGCCGTCCCTATTAAAATAAAAAGGAATTTTAATTTTAAAATTTTTCTTATGTGGATAATATAATTTAAAAGAGAGTTTAAAAATTTAAATCTTTCCTTTTATAAGATTTTACAAAAGATTAAGAGAAGAGTTAAAATCTCTTTCCTTATTTGTAGATTAAAAGGTTGATTTTAATTTTGGTAAAAACTTTCCTTTTAATTATATTCATGATTTAAAAGAAAGTTTAAAAATTAAAAATTCTCTTTTATTAGTTTCTACAAAAGATTAAGAAAAGATTTAATATCTTTCCTTATTTGTAGATTGAAAAGAGATTTTAATTTTTAGAGATAACTTTCCTTTTTGGTAATTATCCACATGTTTAAAAGAAAGATTTTAATTTATAAAATTTATTTTTATTAACCAATCATGAAGGGATTAAAATTATTGGAGAAATTTTTATAAATTTCTAGAAACAAATTAGGAAGTTTTAATTTTTGTTTTAATTAAAACTCTCCTTGTTTTGGGGAGAAGAGTGGCCGACCATTATAATTTGAAAAGAGAAAATTATTTTAATTAAATAAATTTTCCTTTTCAATGGCAAAAGAATTAAGGAAGTTTTTATTAAATTTTCCTTATTTGCCAAGACCAAGGATTATAAAAGAGGGGGTAGAGGAGGCTTCAAGGCTAACGACTCTATTCTATTTTTCCTCTCTTTTCTCCTTGGGTGTGGCCGGCCCTTTCTTTCCTCTCCTCTCCTTTGTGTGGCCGAAACCTTCTCATGGTGGAGATAGCTTTGGTGGCCGGATCTAAGAAGGAGAAGAAGGAGAGAAAAGAAGCTTCTTTTCTAGCATCCCTTGGAGCAAGGTGGTGGTGGCCGAACCTCTTCATCCTAAGAGAAGTTTTGATGGCCGAAACTTGTAAGGAAGAAGAAGGTGCTTGGTGGTTCTCATCTCGGAAGATCGTTGCCCACACAACGTCCGAGGTTAGAAGAGGAATACGGTAGAAGATCAAGAGGTCTTTCTAGAAGGTATAACTAGTAGTTTTTCCTTTTTCGCATCATGCTAGTTATTTATGAAAATAATACCAAATACAAGAGGCTTACGATTCTAGTATTTCGAATATGTTTTTCGATGTTGTGTTCTTTTATTTTATTTTTCCTTGTGATTTGATTGTTCTTTTCGGTTAACCTAAAGTTATTTTAGGAAATTAAATATTAGCTTTCTATAAAAGGTTTTGTTTAGTCGGTGGTGGTTGCTCCCATATCCAAGAAGGCCATGTGCCTCGCCACGTCAGTACTGGGAACCAATTATGGAAATTAATATTTAATGGAATTAATAACTTAAGGTGATTTGGGTCGAACGTGTTAAGTTCCCCAGGAGACCCAAGTCAAAACCTAAAAGAACGAATAGATTAAGTTTTGGATCAAACGTGTTAAGTTCCGCAGGCGATCCAAAATTTAATTTAAAAGAACACATGGTAGCTAGGAAAATGTTCAGACCTTTGTACAAAATTTTTGTACAGTGGAACCTCTAGGTTTTCCGAGTAGTAACCAATAATTGGTATCAGAGCTAGGATTTTGCCTCTGTGTATTTGGTATTAGTTTAATTATGCACATGTCATACAAAATTTAAGCAGGATAATAGTAGGATGTGCTAACTTTGTGGATGCAGGATCCAACTATTATGGCTTTTAGTAATTATGTGTGTGATTGGACCCTTGGACATGTCAAGGGCATTTATATGTGTGTGCATGATTGTATTATAAAATACAGCAGGAGCTGTATTTAGTTTTATTAGGATTTTATTTTTGATCTAGATACATGTACATTCCTTTTATGGAATATAGGATCAAAAATGTAAAATTCTATTTATGTCGCGGATCGAATCTTGCAAAGCGTGGAACCTTCTAAGGACCAGAGGCGCAGCGGAACTAGGAGCAAGATGGATGCGACAGCTAGACCCGGTGGCGGTGGCCAAATATGGCAGCAGCTTGGGATGACAACACACGAAGGACAACTAGAGATAAAAGCCATAATAGTTGAAAATTAGATTTTCTATTTATTGCTTTTATATTGTGCTGTGTGTGCATGTTGGTTTACATATTTAGTAGGCTAGCATAGTTAAAATTCCTCATTTATAAATAACTAAGTGGGAGAGGGATTTTTAAGTAAATCCCATGGTCTCCATTACTGGTTTGTAAGTGATGCAAACAAGCTTGCGCGTTGGCTCTGAGTGCCTTCCTCCATAACGGATGAGCTTGTTTGTGGATCACTAGAACAGACTTCCATTTTTGGATGACTATAGGAAGTTAATTAAGAGCGTGTGATCTTCCCCAACGGAAGGGGCATAATCTTATTAATGGACTTAGTGTCAAGTAATGGTATACACTTAGACACATTTAATAGTATCCTCCCCAACGGAGTCACTACTATCACTTGTGTGACCAAAGGGAAACCAACTATTGATTTGTCATAAAACTATATTGGCAATATAATAAAATTAATAAACCCCTCTTACAAATGTTTGAATTTGTATACGTCCACACTAACGTGGCATACAAGATTCATGGTGTTTGAGGTAATTTTATTTGTCAAAAAGTTATATTGACAAGATAGTCAATGGGTAAAACCCTCCTCTTACAAATGCTGAATTTGTATACGTCCACACTAATGTGGCATGAAAAATTCACGGTGTTTGAGGTGTTGGTGAATTTAAATAATATTGTTTGAGGAATCAATGTTATTTTAAATTCAAAGAGTTTTGACCAAATATTTGATCAAAGACAGATCAACTATTAATTTTATTCGTCATAAAGTAAAGTTGACGAGATAATAAAATTAATGAATAAAATCTCCTCTTCGATTTTGTATACACAAAATTCATGGAGATTTTAAGGAGTTGATCTTGACCAAATATTTTTGTGATTCTTAGGATTTAAAATGTTTGTCAATCCCCTAGTAGTCATACTATAAAAAAGACTTAGTAATCCCAATTGTAATGATTGGAAATAGGACTTGGACATTAAGGTAGACTGTCTTCTTAGAACTAAGAACAATATAGGTGTATTTAATTCATTAGTTGAAACATGTTTAGTGGTGTTATCTACTAGAACCTGGAGTGTAGATACAGATGTCATTAATCATGTCCGCAATTCATTGCAGGGTTCCAGGAAATCCGACAACTAAATGAAAATAAAAACACCGTCCACATGGGCATTACTGTAAAAGTGGTAGCTGTTGCAGTGGGAGATGTTTATCCTTTGATAAGAATAAAATATGGATTTTAAGTAATTGCCTTTACGTACCAAGTTTAGAAAGAACTAGTTTTCAGTTTCTAAACTATTCAAAGAACTTGATATTCTGCCTCTTTTGTTATTAAGAAAAAGAGGAAAGTTATCTGTTCTGGTACGTTGGTTGGCAATTTATAAATCCAATAACTCCCACGATGCAACAAATGGAAATTAGTAACACATCTTCTAACTTTAAGAGAAAGCAACCTTCGGAAATGAACCAATTATATCTTTGGCATCTAAGGCTAGGTTATATTAACTTGAGTAGGATTCATTGGTAGCTGATGAACTTTTGGGTTCATTAGTAGTGGAAATCTTTCCAACCTACGAGTCTTACTTGGAAGGAAAAATAACCAAGAAGCTTTTAAGTCTAAGGGGTAAGGAATCAAAGATATATTGGAATTGGTTTATTTTGATTTGTGTGATCCTATGAGCATCCATGCAAGAGGTTGTTTCAAATATTTCATCTATTTTATAGACAACTATTTGAGATACGGATATATTTACTTGATGTGCCGCAAGTCTAAGTGCTTTGATTAGTTCAAAGAATACGAGGTTGATGTGGAGAAACGACAAAGTAAAAGTATCAAGACACTACGGTAAGATCGTAGTGGCAAGTACCTCTTGGGAGAATTTAGGAGTCATTTATCAGAAGTAGGGATTCAATCCCAACTAACTGCACCTGGTACACCCCAACAGAATGGTGTAGGAAAAGGAAGGTATAGGACTCTTATGGAAATAAGTAGATTGATGAGTTATTAAGAATATTATCAAAATCATTTTAAGGATATACTCTGGAAACAGGAGTGAATATAGTACCTTCTAAAGTCAGAACTCTCTACTCATATAGAATTGCTGAATAGGCGTAAGCCTATTTCGAAGCATATTCGGATTCGGGTAGTCCAGCACATATGCAGAAGAGAGACAATGATAAGTTGGACAGGAATTCACTTGTTTGTGGGTTATCCTAGTGAAATGAAAGTAGGTTTATAGTCTTAAAAATCAGAAGGTCATTGTTAGCATCAATGACCGATTTTTAGAAAAGGACTATGTAATAAACCATGTGCCCATAAGAAAATTTGTTCTTAAGGAAGTAATAAAAGGCATGTCTAATCTAGTACCAACTGTACAAGATGAGATACCACAAGGAAACTGCAACACGTATCACAAATGATACACAATTGCAAAAAAAATGCCTTGTCATAGTGGGAGGGTTGTTAGGCAACCTAAAAAGATTCATGTTTTGGGAGAGTTTTTGGACTCGATCCCTGGAGGACATGAACCTGATCTCCGGACATATGACGAAACACTCCAAGATAAAGATGCAACATCTTGGCAAAGAGTAATGAATAACAGAATTAGAATATATGTATTCTAATAAAATCTGGAAGCTTGTAGAACCACCAAACGGTGTAAAAGCCTTTGGGTGTAAAAAGGTCAATAATAGGAAAAGAGGGATAGAAAGGAAGGTAGTAACTTTCAAAGTAAGGCTTGATGAAAAAGGAAACTTTTTCACTGTTAGCCATGCTTAAGTCTATCCGGATTCTTTTATCTATTTGGCAAGTGGATGTCAAGACAGCATTCTTTAATGGAAGTCTTGATGAAAGCATCCATATAAAGCAACTAGAAGGGTTCATTGCAAAGGGCTAAGAGCATCTTGTGTGCAAGCTCAATCAGTCTATGGACTGAGGTAAAGCTTCAAGGTCTTGGAACATCCGATTTATCAAAGTAATCCAGACCTATGGATTTATTGAGTAAACGGATAAGTCTTGTGTATACAAAAGGTGTGATGGAAACATGGTGGTATTTCTTGTACTATACGTAGATAACATTTTTGGTAGTTGGAAATAATATCAAAATGTTGTCAGAAGTAAGGGTATGGTTGTCCAGATAATTCGATATAAAGGACTTGGGAGAATGTATATATTTTTGAGATCAAAGTAATAAGGGATCGAAAGAAAAAATATATTTTACTTATCCCAAGCTTGATACATCGGAAAATCCTTGCTCGTTTTAAGCATGCAAAACTCCTTGACAGGTTTCTTACCTTTTAAGCATGGAGTGTCTTTTTCTAAAGAGATGTCTCCGATGACATCAAAGGAGATTGAGGACATGTAGGCAGTTCTTTATGCTTCGGCAGTTAGACAACCTAATGTATGCTATGCACGAGATCAGAAATCTGTTTTGCCAAGGGCATAGTTAGCAGATATCAAAGTAACCCTAGACAAGGACATTAGACTGCAGTAAAGCATATATTATATGCTAGCTTACAAGGCAGTTAATTTGGTCCCTGTGGGTTACACGGATTTTGACTTCCAATCGGATAAGGACAATAATAAGTCAACCTCGGGGTTTTGTGTTTACTTTAGGAGGTAAAGTCATAACTATGGAAAAGTGATAAGCATAGGTATTTTTCTGGACTCCACCATAGAAGCTAAGTATATGGCAAGCCTCTGAGGTAGCCATAAAAGCTGAATGACTCAATAACCTCAAGATAGACTTAGATATGATTTCTGGTTTTTCCAAAGATTATTACAATTTATTGTAATAATGTTGGTGAAGTAGCAAACTCAAAGAAACCATAAGTCTATAAGGCAAGTAAACACAATAGAGCGCAAGTACCACCCAATACGAGAAATCGTATAAACGAGGAGAAGTTGTTGCCGCCTAGATTGCATCAGGTAATGACCTATAGATCCTTTCACTAAGGTCCTTAAGGCAAGAGCTTTTGATGGGCATGCTGAAGGGTTGAGAATCAGATGTATGACAGCAGATATGGCAGCTTAGTCTTTTAGTATAAGTGGGAGATTGTTGGAGTGTATACTGAAAGCCTAAGCTTTGTAAACATTCATTATGAATAAAGAATCACATTTGGTCAAATTGTCTACATTTAGTTGTAAATGTTCAATTAATTTATACTGTAGATAACATAGTATGTGGTGCCACATGCAGAAGATGATGTTATCAGTACCTTATAAATTATAAATAGTAGCTCACGACCAAAATGGAAAGGAACAAACCATTAGAAGGTCGTAGTGTAATTAGGTATCAGTTTATCTTGACTGTATAATTACACTAGTACACTTAGAGTGTATTGAGTAGGACCGTTTGAGGTCGTTTCTTTTATACTGATTTTATAAAGAAACAAAGACCTCGGTTATTATGGAAGTGTGTGCTCTTAATCCTGATATAATAACAAGCACATATATTTGATATTTATTTCTTTAATTTATCAATGGATGAGATTTAGTTTGATGAATCAATAAGCCCGATAAGTTGGGAAATGGTATCACTTATAGTGTGTGTTGTTGATTATAGAAGGAAACTATGTCCTAGAGATACTAGGTTGATAATGTCCCCAAGAGGAGCTCATAAGGATTGTCATGTTAAACCCTGTAGGTGGACTTAGTCCGACATGACGATAAGGTTGAGTGGTTCTACTCTTGGACTAAGATATTAATTAAATGAGTTGTCAGTAACTCACTTAATTAGTGGACATTCGATATCTTAAACACAGGGAGACTAGCACACTCATAATAAGAAGGAGCCCAACAATGTAATTTGGGATTGGTGCGGTAGTTCAATAATAGTTCTCTAGTGGAATGAATTATTATTGATAAAATTAAGTTGTGTGTTCGGGGCGAACACGGGATGATTAATTTTATCGGGAGACCAAAACCAATTCCTCCTCTCGGTCCCTATCGTAGCCTCTTAATTATAGAGTACTATACCCACCTATACCCACCTTCTTACCCATCCTATAGGGGTCGGCCAAGCTAGCATGGAGACCAAGCTAGGGCCGGCCATGGGTATGTTCATGGGTGGATTCATGTGGCCGTCCCTATTAAAATAAAAAGGAATTTTAATTTTAAAATTTTTCTTAAGTGGATAATATAATTTAAAAGAGAGTTTAAAAATTTAAATCCTTCCTTGTATAAGATTCTACAAAAGATTAAGAGAAGAGTTAAAATCTCTTTCCTTATTTGTAGATTAAAAGGTTGATTTTAATTTTGGTAAAAACTTTCCTTTTAATTATATTCATGATTTAAAAGAAAGTTTAAAAATTAAAAATTCTCTTTTATTAGTTTCTACAAAAGATTAAGAAAAGATTTAATATCTTTCCTTATTTGTAGATTGAAAAGAGATTTTAATTTTTAGAGATAACTTTCCTTTTTGGAAATTATCCACATGTTTAAAAGAAAGATTTTAATTTATAAAATTTATTTTTATTAACCAATCATGAAGGGATTAAAATTATTGGAGAAATTTTTATAAATTTCTAGACACAAATTAGGAAGTTTTAATTTTTGTTTTAATTAAAACTCTCCTTGTTTTGGGGAGAAGAGTGGCCGACCATTATAATTTGAAAAGAGAAAATTATTTTAATTAAATAAATTTTCCTTTTCAATGGCAAAAGAATTAAGGAAGTTTTTATTAAATTTTCCTTATTTGCCAAGACCAAGGATTATAAAAGAGGGGGTAGAGGAGGCTTCAAGGCTAACGACTCTATTCTATTTTTCCTCTCTTTTCTCCTTGGGTGTGGCCGGCCCTTTCTTTCCTCTCCTCTCCTTTGTGTGGCCGAAACCTTCTCATGGTGGAGATAGCTTTGGTGGCCGGATCTAAGAAGGAGAAGAAGGAGAGAAAAGAAGCTTCTTTTCTAGCATCCCTTGGAGCATGGTGGTGGTGGCCGAACCTCTTCATCCTAAGAGAAGTTTTGATGGCCGAAACTTGTAAGGAAGAAGAAGGTGCTTGGTGGTTCTCATCTCGGAAGATCGTTGCCCACACAACGTCCGAGGTTAGAAGAGGAATACGGTAGAAGATCAAGAGGTCTTTCTAGAAGGTATAACTAGTAGTTTTTCCTTTTCCGCATCATGCTAGTTATTTATGGAAATAATACCAAATACAAGAGGCTTACGATTCTAGTATTTCGAATATGTTTTTCGATGTTGTGTTCTTTTATTTTATTTTTCCTTGTGATTTGATTGTTCTTTTCGGTTAACCTAAAGTTATTTTAGGAAATTAAATATTAGCTTTCTATAAAAGGTTTTGTCTAGTCGGTGGTGGTTGCTCCCATATCCAAGAAGGCCATGTGCCTCGCCACGTCAATACTGGGAACCAATTATGGAAATTAATATTTAATGGAATTAATAACTTAAGGTGATTTGGGTCGAACGTATTAAGTTCCGCAGGAGACCCAAGTCAAAACCTAAAAGAACGAATAGATTAAGTTTTGGATCAAACGTGTTAAGTTCCGCAGGCGATCCAAAATTTAATTTAAAAGAACACATGGTAGCTAGGAAAAGGTTCAGACCTTTGTACAAAATTTTTGTACAGTGGAACCTCTAGATTTTCCGAGTAGCAACCAACATGAGCATTCCTTCATTTTTGCTTTCTTACATGCTTTCCTTATGGTTTTGGCATTGTAGTAATTAGATTTGGACTTGGTGTTTGGCCTTGTGGGTACTTTATCATTTTTCGTATTTGTTGTGTTTAAGCTATGCCAACACACATTGTATCATTTTGGACTGTGTGGCTTTCCTATATCTTCCACTATATTTTTGCTACAGTCGTTTGAGTTGTTTATTATTTTATTTCAATTCCAATCGTGTGAGCTATGTATACAACTGTGTGGTTATTGATCTAGCCTTATCGACTGCATATTAAACTACGTGGTTGTGTTTTATTTCTAGCCTTATTGGCTATAAGTTATTATACATGTACAACCGAGTGGCTATCTATCCAGGTTTTATTTGTTACTGTTATAGGGGAGATGTTGTCTGTTTGTTTGGTAGGAACTCCTCTGGCCATGACAATCAATCTTTAGAACTCAAACTAAATTAATTAAAGATAAAATTAACAAACTATCTCACACAAACATAGGATTAAATTGTTTGGTAATTTAGAATGTGCGAGCCCATCATTTCACTTTTATAGGCCTCATCATTCTATATATCTAGCATTGCGTATTTCCATGAGATTTTTTCCTCAAAGTATATAATTTATATATATGCTCAAGGAAATATATATATATATATATATATATATATATATAATAAAAAATATTCAAAAAATAAAAAAATGATTTTAAATTTATTATCGATCAAATTAAAACCATTAACTTAAATTAAAAAAATAAAGCCCAAATATATAAAGCAATTATATTTATAGAAAGCAAAGCTAACTAAATGGGACATTAATGACCACCTTGACTAGAGAAGTCATCCAAGACGTCGCCCCACCAATTAACGACGTAGATGTCATAGTTTCTGAGGGCGAGGTTCATTCATTAAAATTGTACTGGAGGGTTCGCCCGTACCGAAGCCTTTTTCATCCGTAGCGAACGATTCATTCATTTGTAATCGATGTAACTATTTCATATTAATCATAACTGTCGCATAGCCATAAATTGTCTAAAATCTTTGCAAAATCTCCCATGTATCTTGATGTGGAGATAAGTTGAGGGGTAGAGAAGAAATTAGGGGGAGGAAGGTGGGTATTTTAGTCTTTTTGCTGGTTAGGACTTTAAAGGGGAAAGGGAGGCACTATAGCAAGGGGGGTTTTCGTGTTTTTTTGGCTTCGTGGAACTTTTTCCGTCGTCACTACAGGACCTTCTTCCTCCCTCTCCTGCTCCTCATCGACGTCAGCCACCGACTACCAAATCTTCTCCTCTCCTTCTCCTCCTCGTGACGTCAACGACGGCGCTGGACAGACCGACCACTGCTCCCTTCGTCCTAAAAGAGATAAAACAGAATTATCAAAATTAACCAGATCAAATTATCAAATCAAATCATATTAGTATTTGGATTATTCTAATAATTCTGTTATAATTATTCTTAGAATAATTCTATTATTTATTAATTAGTTATTGACCAAGTACTTTTTGAGCATTATATATGGTATTATCCTTAGGACAAATATCAATGAACAATAGATTTTATTGCTCTCATATTATTTCTTGCTCTCGCCCTATTCTTCCTCTTTCATGGTATCAGAGTCATCTCTTTTTTATCTTCCCTCAATTTCTTGAGGCGGAGATCGTATAAACGAACAAACGAAAAATACTTATTTTTCTTCCGCTGCCAACCCCCATTGCTTCTCTTTCCTCTGCCTTAATCTCTATTTTTTTTTTTCATCTATGTGGTTTTTTCTCCACTACCACCGGATAAGTTATTTTTTACTTTAGATGTCGAATACTCAACGACATCAAAGAGGCCAAAAGCAAAGTTCAGACCGATGTCAGATTTGTTACATCGTTGGTCATACTAGAAATATATCCCCTAAAAGACTTGATTGGTCTAGGGTAAAATATCAAATTTGCCTTGGAATTGGACAGTTTGGTATTCAATGTCCTAGTCCATTTGATTCAAATTTCATTGGTGGTCCTACAGCCTCAAGACAACCATCTATTTCACAAGTATATCCTAAAGTTCTTTCGTCTGTGCCTACTTGTGGCAAAACCTCAGAGTTTTCATCTAGTAATTGGTATATTGACACTGGAGCAACTTATCATGTCACATCAAATTATAATATCCTTACAGACATAATACCGTATTATGGCTCAGATACAGTGCAAGTAGGCGATGGTTCAGGTTTGCAAATTGCTAATCTTGGAAACACATATGTTCATTTATCTAATCAAACTTTTCATATGCGCAATGTCTTTCATGTTCCATCTATCACTAAAAATTTACTTTCTACATGTCAGTTTTGTCTTGATAACAATATCATTTTTGAGTTTCATCATAATCATTATATTATAAAGGATAGAGGAACAAATGCTATTGTGTTTTATGGGAGAATCAAAAATGGCCTCTATTGTCTTCAGAGTTCTTCAATCAAAGCTTTTGTTGGTGAATGCACAAATAAACCAGCTTAGCATGCTTGACTTGGTTATCCTTCCCTTCGTATTGTTCAGTCAATCAATAATAGGTATGGTTTACCTACTTCTATTACCTCCTCTCCATCTTATTCATGTAGGGCCTGCATGGAATCTAAAAGTCATAAGCTACCTTTCTCTTCATCTGATCATGTTTCTAATTTTTCACTTGAAATAATTCATTCTGATGTTTGGGGCCCTGCACCTATTTTGTCTAATCAAGGTTTCATTATATTACATTCATTGATCATTTTAGCAAATATACTTGGCTCTATCCTATGAGAAGGAAATATGATTTATTTGATATATTCTGTAATTTTCAAATTCAAGTTGAACGATCTTTTAATCATAAAATACTTTCTTTTCATTCTGATTGGGGAGGCGAATATCAAGTTCTCCATCGTCATCTTGTCTCTTGTGGAATTGTTCATAGAGTTTCTTGTCCTCACACTCCAGAACAAAATGGCTCTGCTGAGAGAAAACATAGACATATAGTTGAAACTGCCTTAGCTCTTCTTCATCATGCATGTAACGACCACCCTTCTTACTACTACTACTACTCTCTAGAAGTGACCGTTACTTAACTACTAACTCTACTTAACCGGTACGCTACTTAACTACGAGAAATCCCTACCGAAAAATTTCGGCAGAGTTTCCCCTGTACCGGTGACCAAATCCATAATACAAACAATCTATACTCAGCCACAGGCGGCTGGAACATATATTTTCACAACCACGCAGTAATAATACACACTATAACTAAAAGAGAGCTATTCTAGCAATAGTAAACAAACATAACTCCAACAGTAGGACATATCAAGCTACAAATACGAATTAAACTCCATTACAATCTCAACTTCATAAAAGCATTTAAGAAGAAAACTAAAAACATAAACTGAAACTCTAAACAGGTAGGTCCTGAAAATTTGCTAGCAAACACTGGATCTCTCCATAGTCCAGTCACCACACACATCCATCATCACCACCACTCTGTCGCCTCCCTTCATATCTTAGCTTTTCCTTTATCTGCAGTAGGAGGAAAGAAGACAAGATCTATAAGCGAAAACGCTTAGTAAGTACTAATCTATCTCACAAAACTCGAAATGCATAAACGAAATGCATGAGTGCTGAAACTGAAATAATAAAGCTATCTGCATGTGCTCATGGTATACAGAAAATGAACAGAATACAAATCATACTCAGTATCAAGCAGGATAACAAGAAACTAACAATGTAAACTTAGAATCAAGGAAAACTAACCATTCTTATTTATTCTAAGCTTGGAACTTATTTCATTTCTTGTATCCTTGTGTTAGAAATTAATCTTTTAATTTCTATCTTTTACTTTCTTCTTCTTTCTTTCTTTCTTTCTTTCTTTCTTTCTTTCTTTCTTTACTTTTCTTTACTTTGGGCCCAGGCTTAGTACCATCTCATGCGCGTTCCCTAATAGGTTGGGGTTGCGAGCCACCAATCCTAAAAGAGCAGACCTCGGTCTACCAGGGCCAAGACCTCGGAAATGGTCACCTGGATTTGTTTAACGACAAGCTCTTGGATGTCGGGTACTAGCCTCTTGCTTGACTTACTTGTTATCTCTTTTTTTAACTAGACCTTGGTCTTTTTCTTTACTCACACTATTCATAATCCTTTATTAGAGCTTATTAGAATTCTGTAGATATATCTAGCAAGTGTAGGATTACAACTAACCAAGCATATTATAAACTAAACTAAAGAAAGCAATTTAAAGCCTTTGAATCATACTGTGAAAACATGGCAAAGGATGCTATTTTTGTGCTTCTAAACATGCTGTAAAATCAAGTATGGAATGATTCTAATCATGCTGTAAAAAAACAAGTATAGAACGATACTTTAGGGCTTCTAACCCTGCTGTAAGTACATGGCAAGGATGACTACTCTAAGGCTTTTAAACATGCTGAAAAATAGAATAAAACATGCTAATTTAATCTTCTAAACATGCTATACAAAATAGGCAAAAACATATTACTTTAAACTTTCTAATCATGTTAGAAATAAAGCAAAAGGAAGCTAACTTTGGGCTTTTTAAGTATGCTGTAATAAACAGGTATAGGATGCTACTTTAGTGATTCCATTCATGCTGTAAAAATAGGCAAGGAATGCTACTTTAGTGATTCCAATCATACTGTAAATATAGTAAAAAGGAAGCTAATTCTAGACTTTTTAGCATGCTGCAATAAAAGTAAAAGAATGCAACTTTATGCTTCCCATTCATGCTGTAAAAATAGGCAAGGAATGCTACTTTAGTGATTCCAATCATACTGTAAATATAGTAAAAAGGAAGCTAATTCTAGACTTTTTAGCATGCTGCAATAAAAGTAAAAGAATGCAACTTTATGCTTCTTATCATGTTGTAAAAACCCTAAATCCATTTGCTGGAATTTATGGCAGCAATTAGACCTACACGAATACTACATTTAAGGGCTGTAGGCATGCTTAAAAGACAACTATAAGCTGATATTAAGGCTGTCCAGTTTCAACAGGAGTTCGAAATAGAATTTCTATGTAAGAAATGCTCAAAATCTACTTGGTATAAGGAGCTAGCGGCTTAGGTAACACAAAAAACTACTTAACTGTATAACGAAACCAATGGTAAAGCCACTTGGCACAAATCATACTACAAGTTTAATTAATCTAAACAAAATTCGGATCTCCCTGTAAAGCTCACGGCAGGACTCGATTGACATCAAGAACCCACACAACTTCAATCCCGCAAGCTCAAATCATGCTTTGTTAGATTGGCAAAAGACAATCAAAACCCAATCCTTCCTCAAAAACTCACGGCAGAAATCCATAGATCTCAAAATCCATACTATTTCCATTCCGAAAGCCAACAAATCGAAGCAAAACTCGAAACAACTCCTACCGCAGGTGAGTAGTACTTACCTTTGCTTGTCCTTGCACTTACAACTGAGAAGAAGGGAAGGGAACTTCTAGGGCTAGGTAGATCCCTTTTCCGGCGTGTCCTCTGAGCTCTCGGGCTTCTCTCCGTCGGGAACAGCCACCGTGGATGAAGGACGGTTGGAGGGAAGCTTCGCCGGCGTCGGAATCTCCAACCCTAGCTGCTCCTGGTTTCCGCCGAGAGTTCTTGCGCCGTCGCGAGGGAGAAGGCGAAGAAGAATTTAGAGAGAAGAAGTTAGGTTTTCTAAAATCCCAAAACTTATTTCCTTTTATAAGTAATCGGATATAACTCAACTATACTATAACCTTATTTAACTCTATTTGAGATTAACATAAATCTCTTATCCCAGCTGGTCAAGCCGGTTTGGCTTGGTTTGGTCCGACCCGAGGTCGCGGGTTCGAACCTCTTCTCCAACACTTTTTGCTTAAACTTCTTTGGTTTTGTAAAAATACTAAACGACCTCCAAAAATTACGTAAAAATACTCTAAAAATTCCTAAAAATCTCTAGAATATTTTAAAGGCATTTCCAAATATTTTTATGGCCCTTTAGAACTTGAAATGGGAAAATTGGGTCGTTACAATCCCCCATACCTTATAAAAAGTTCGTCCTCGAACTTAGAATAGCTCTGGATACTTCTGTCTCATACTGTCCTCCCGCTCCCAAGTGATTTCCTCGTGCTTCTGGTTCTGCCAGACGACCTTCACTAGTGGTACTTCTTTGTTTCTCGGTCTCTTAACCGCTCTGTCCACTATCTGTGTAGGTCTGCTCTCATAACTGAGATCCTCTTGGATTTGCACTGCCTGAGGCTGAATCACTTGGCTCAAGTCACGGAGACACTTCTTTAGCATGGAGACATGAAATACATTGTGTATTGCTGACATGTCTTGTGGTAAGTCCAGCCTGTAAGCTACTTTCCCAATCCTCTCTATGATCAGGTAAGGTCCTACGTAGTGAGGACTTAATTTGCCCTTCTTGCCAAATCTCATCACTCCCTTCATAGGAGCGACCTTGAGGAAAACCGAATCTCCTACTTGGAATTCCAATGGCCTACGGCGCGTGTCCGCATAACTCTTCTGTCTGCTCTGGGCAGTCTCAATTCTCTGTTTGATTTTCTGGATTGCTTGAGTAGTCTCGTCTATCACCTCTGTCTGAATGCCCAACTCTGCTTCCATCTCTTTTCTCTCTCCTGCTTCTTGCCAGCATATGGGTGATCTGCATTTCCTGCCATAAAGTGCTTCATAAGGTGCCATCTTGATGGTGGCCTGATAGCTATTGTTGTAAGCGAATTTAGCTAAGCACAAATACTTGCACCAACTTCCTTTGAAATCTAGCGCACAAGCTTTGAGCATGTCTTCTAAAATCTGATTCACTCGCTCTGTCTGTCCATCAGTCTGTGGATGGAAAGCTGTGCTGAACTTGAGTTTGGTGCCTAGTGCATTCTGAACGCACTCCCAAAAGTGTGAGGTGAAGCACCCATCTCTATCAGAAACGATAGATTTAGGAACTCCATGAAGTCTGACTACCTCTTTAACATATAGCTGGGCCAACTGCTCTATGGAGTGGGACACCTTGATGGCTAGGAAGTGAGCAGACTTGGTCAATCGGTCTACTATTACCCATATCGCATCATATCCATTGGTGGTTCTTGGAAGACCTGTTATGAAGTCCATGGATATATCTTCCCATTTCCATTCTGGTATTGGAAGAGGTTGAAGAACTCCTCTTGGTCTCTGGTGTTCTGCTTTGACTCTCTGGCATGTCAAGCAGGTACTGACATACTTAGTTACATCTCTTTTGAGTCCTGACCACCAAAACCTCTGTCTCACATCTTGGTACATCTTAGAAGAACCAGGATGCATGGAATATGGTGTACTGTGAGCTTCCTCTAAGATCTTCTTTCTCAGTTCCTCATCATTGGGCACGCAAATGTGACTCCCCTGATAAAGAATTCCGCTATCTGTCACTCTAAACTCTGAGTTGTCTTCTTTCTGTATCCCTTGCTTGATCTTCTGGATGTCCGGATCTTCACTTTGCTTTCTCTGTATCTCCACAAGCAGTGTAGACTCTAAGGTCAATGTAGAGAGCTGTCCTTCGATAATTTCAAGCCCAAAATCTGACAACTCCTTCTGCAGTGGCAGGGCTAGTGATGACAAAGACATCAGTGATGCACTAGATTTTCTATTGAGTGCATCTGCCACTTTGTTAGCTTTGCCTGGGTGGTAGAGAATTTCACAGTCGTAATCTTTGACCAATTCCAGCCACCTACGTTGTCTCATGTTTAAGTCCTTCTGAGTGAAGAAGTACTTAAGACTCTGATGATCTGTGAAAATTCTACACCGGACTCCATACAAATAATGTCGCCAGAGTTTAAGTGCAAAAACTACAGCTGCCAGCTCGAGATCATGAGTAGGGTAGTTCTTCTCATAGTCTTTGAGTTGTCTGGAAGCATAAGCTATGACCTTTCCTTCTTGCATGAGTACAGCTCCTAAACCCATCTTGGAAGCATCGCTGTAGATGTCGAAACTCTTGTCGCTCTGTGGAACAGTCAAAACGGGAGCACTGATCAATCTCTTCTTTAGCTCTTGGAAACTCTGCTCACATTTATCTGACCATTCGAATCTCTTGTTCTTTCTGGTGAGGGTTGTTAGCGGAGAAGCTATCCTGGAAAAATCCTCCACGAACTTCCTGTAGTACCCTGCTAGACCAAGGAAGCTTCTGATCTCTCTGACGTTCTTGGGTCTACTCCAGTTGTTGACCGCTTCCACTTTGGCTGGATCCACTTGAATACCTTCTTTAGAGATAATGTGACCTAAAAACGCCACCTGATTTAACCAGAACTCGCACTTTGAGAATTTAGCATAAAGCTGCTTCTGCTGAAGAGTCTGCAGTACTATCCTCAAGTGCGTGTCATGCTCCTCTGGGGTCCTTGAATAGACCAGAATGTCATCGATGAATACAATTGTTGGGATCGTTCGTACTCGGCTAGAGAGGGGGGTGTGAATAGCCGCCCCAAATCGTTCGCGTTTCTTTCTACAAACTAGGGTTAGCGCAGCGGAAATAAGAACAAGAAACGAAAACAAGAAGATCAAACCTCAACGCGTCGATGTAACGAGGTTCGGAGATAAACTCCTACTCCTCGGCGTGTCCGTAAGGTGGACGAGCCCTATCAATCCGTCGGTGGATGAGTCCCCGGAGAACCGGCTAATAATCACTCCTTCTGGGTGGAGAAACCTCGCCACAAAGTTTTGCAAAAGCAATACAAGAAGGAGTATACAGCAAGAAGCAAAATACAATACAACTGTAAAACCTTCGCTTACTTGCCTTCTCTTCGACTGGATGAAGCAGCAGCTTCAAGCGACGCCTACAACAGCAGGAAACCAGTCGTAGAAGCTCACACGAAGCTTCGGAACTCAACAAAGCTCAAGAGCACAACAGCAGCTCAGTAGAAAGAAGAGGAAGAAGTTGTCGCGCAGCAGCAGCCCTCGACCCCTTTATACCTGCGAAGAAGCTGTCGCAACGGCTAGAACCCTGATCGGTCTACGGACCGATCAGGGCCTGATCGGTCCCCGGACCGATCGGTTAGTGCACGTAACCTTCGCGTACTCGACGATCGTGGACCGATCAAAGATACCGGATCGGTCCACGCATCGATCCCAACTCCGCCGTGCTTCGCGACATCGTCTCTGATCGGTCCCGCACCGATCAGATGGCCTGATCGGCCCGTGGACCGATCACCGCCTTTTCGCCTGCTTGCTGATCGGTCACCGATCGACAAGAATCAACAGAGTTTCTGAGATCCGATCGGTCACCGGACCGATCGAGCAAACAGACATCCGGATCGGTCCGGTGACCGATCCAGCTTGGTTTTGCCCAAACCAAGTCCCAAGACTTCAAACCAATATCCGGTCAACCTTGACCTATTGGTACTTCATCTCTAGCATCCGGTCACTCCTTGACTGCTAGAACTCCTGCCAAGTGTCCGGCCAATCCTTTGACCTACTTGGACTTTCCAACACCAAGTCCGATCATCCCCGATCCATCCGGATTTTCCTTGCCCGCTTTACTCACCGTGATTTCCACACCGCCAACATCCCGCTTAGGACTTTCCCACTACACCGGCTTCACTCACTGGACTTTCCACGTGCAAGTCTCCATACTTGGACTTTTCCAATGCCAAGCTTGGACTTTTCCGAGCCAAGTCTCCATACTTGGACTTTTCGCGTGCCAAGCTCCCTTTGGACTTTTCCGCCAAGTCTCCATACTTGGACTTTTCCAGCCAAGCTCCTACTTGGACTTTTCCGTGCCAAGTCTCCATACTTGGACTTCTCCGCAAGTCAACCAGTCAACCACGTCAACCTTGCACCAATAATCTCCCAAACATCTATTCTTGTCCCACATCAAGAATAGAACTCTCTCACGAGTGTCAAACATCAACATGCAACACAACTAGGTCAACCTCGACCTAAGGTTGCACCGACAATCTCCCAAGTCAAACATCAAAATACAACTCGAGTCACGTCAACTCAAGTCGGGTCAACCAGGTCAACCTTGACCTAAGGTTGCACCAACAATCTCCCCTTTTTGATGTTTGACAAAACCATAATCAAGTTAGGTTAACCCGATAACCTAACTTAGGTTTTCAATCATCTTCCAATGTCCAATGTTCTTTCCTTGAACATTCTCCGGAAATGCTCCCCTTAGAGTAACCCAATAACCTAACTTGGGCTCTCCAATAATTCTCCCCCTTTTTGACACACATCAAAAAGAATTCCAATGTTCTTCCTTGAACATTCCTTGACATTCTTTCCCTAGCTTAGGTTAACCCGATAACCTAACTTGGGTTCTCCAATAATTCTCCAATGAATACTCTCCCCTTTTTGACACACATCAAAAAGAAAAAGGAGAGTATCAAGGTCAAGAGTTTCTTCCTAATGAAAGTCCCATACCTTTCATTGAAACTCTTAATTTCCCCCTTGATACTAAACTCAACAATCAACTTAGTGATAATCCCATATCACTAATCCTCAAGAGTCTTAAGGAGTACAAACTCCCCCTAAAAGTCAACTCCTCTTGACAATTAGGTAAGACTCCCCCTAGAGGTCAACTCCCCCTTGACCATTGCACCAACAATGTCTTTGAGAGTTCCAAACCTTAGAAATCCACAAAACCCAACTTCCAGCTGAAATTTCAGACCAACAGCTGAAAAATCAGAAACTGGCACGCACTGATCGGTCCCCAGACCGATCAGAATCCCCCTGGATCGGTCCCCAGACCGATCCACGCTTCACTGATCGCACTGGATCGTCACTGATCGGTCACCAGACCGATCAGAACTTCCCTGGATCGGTCCGGTGACCGATCCACACTCTGAAATCAGAGATTTCTGATTTCCCTTCCCGGAAATTCAGAAACTCCTAAAAAATTCCAGAAAATTCGAAAAAAATGTGAAATTTTGAGGATACATTCCTCATAACATATACTATCATGGAAAAATAGTTTTCTATGAGAATAACTTCCATTTTCAAATCTTGATACAAAATTCAAAAACTTTGAAATAATTCAAAGTTAAGTCAACTTTGTATCACAATGTTCAATGATGAATGCTATCACTAGGAAAGCTTCATCAAGGTTTTTCAAAACAATTTTGAAATGATTTCAAACCCTTTAATTTGGGACCACAATCTTAGGGCTATATGTACATGACTTGTACACAAGCTTTCCCTATGATCCTCCTTTTCTTGAATTAGGCTCATCTAGGTACAAAAACTATGCACCTTGATCCTAACTCATGATCCTAATATCTCACACACATCTAAGGTGTATCAAACCACATTCAAGTCAATTTGATGTGAGATATGGGTTAAGGTCAACTTAGGATAAGTTCTCATGCATTTTCTAAACTACACTTTGATCTCAATACCAAAATGTGTTTTTATCCTTAAATCAATTTCATTGATTCTTAATGCAAGAGATGATGACATGGCATAAATTAATAACATAAATGAAAACATGTGCCAATGTCATGATGTCATGGCATAAAGTTTGAAACGAAACTAACACATGACATATAGATAACCTAAGCATTATCATGACATTTCAAATGATAATAAAATAAGTATGATGTAATGGCATGGCATATGGCAACCAATCATGGGAAGTTAGCACAAATAAAATGCCTAAATTCCCTATCTAAGTATCCTTAGCCTTAGCTAACTTAGAATCTAACCCTAGATTGCCCATATATCCCTTAGAGAAAACCAAAATCCCAATTATGGTATTTCTCTAGGTTTTCTTAAATTGTGCCAAATAAGATTGAAATCGATATTTTTCAAATATGACACAATTTACTCTTTAAGGAGTAAATAATAATTCTTTTTCATTTTCAAAGGTTATCAAAACCTTGAAAATGCTCCTTGAGTGTCAATTTCCTCAAAGTTGGGTTAACTACCCTTCTTATTGGAGTTGACACTCTCTAACCCATCTATGGGGTAGAGAAAATGCTCCTAGGAACCCAATACCTACTTGAGCTCATTGGGTTCACTAAATATTCACTAGGGATAACTTCCCTAGCAACCCTCCTAATGACCCTCTTAGGCTTTAAAGCCTTGGCCATTTGGGACTCATCAAGATCAACTCTAGGGGTGACTCCCCTTGTGACCTTGGTGTTGGTCTTCCTAGCCCTAGGTTTTGTTCCATAATCGAATGGAACATCATGATATGTGGGCTTGACCATTTGGGACTTAGGTTTGTGACTCAAACCTTTCTTGTCCTTGGACTTTTGACCCTTAGGCCCTAGAGTTGACTTCTCTAAACTTTTAAGGGCCTTTTCTAGGGTATCAAGCCTTGACCTCAAGACTTGATTCTCCTTTTCTAATACCTCAATTTTTGATTTATCACTCTTCCTTGAGGTATTCCTAGGCATATGTCTAGTTGATTTAGGGTTTCTACCTAGGTTTTTCTTAACCTTAGAAGTGTTAATCCTAGGGTTAGCATTCCTAGTAGTATCCCTATCTAGGCTAACATGTTTAGCTCCTAAGCACATGTATTGGTTCCTAAAGTTAACATGCTTATCATTATTAACAATTGCAACAAAACTACTAGCATGAGTTTTATTAGAATTGCAATAATGAACCTTAGAGGTTACCTTAGGGTTTGCCTTAGCTCCCCCTATCGATGTGCATCCCTTGTCCTTGTGAGGTTTCCTCCTCTTCGGACATTGGCTCCTATAGTGTCCCCGTTGCTTGCATTGAAAGCACACCATGTGCTTCTTGCCTTTGCATGTTGGGACTCTGGCTTCCTTGACCTTTGGTGCCGGTGGAGTCTTCCTAACTCTCTTTGGATATTTGCTCTTGTAATGTCCACACTCCCTACACTCAAAGCATATTATATGTAACTTATTTGAAATTGAGATGCTTGAGTTACCTAGGTTTGGGGATGGGTGTGAGCTTTCTTCTTCAACCCTTCTGGAGGTGGAAACTTCTTCTTCTTGCTCCGAACTTGAACAAGAGGAACTCTCCTCCTCTTCTTCCTTGGATATTGAGTAGCCCTCAACTTCCAATTCGCTCCCTCCATGATGTGAGCCACTTGGCTCACTAGGCTCCTCTTCATGGCTTGAGGTGGAGCTCTCCTCATGGTACTTGGCCAAGTTGTTCCACAACTCCTTGGCATTGTTGTATCCTATCTTACACAAAATGTTAGTAGGCAATGAAAATTCAATTATTCTCGTTACCTCTTCGTTGATTTCGGATTTGTGAATTTGTTCTCTTGTCCACTCCTTCTTCTCAAGTGGTTTTCCTTCTTCATCCACCGGAGGAGTAAAACCTTCTTGTACACAAAACCAATTCATTATGTTAGTCATAAGAAAATACTTCATCCTTACCTTCCAATACGCGAAGTCGCCGCATTCGTAGAAAGGTGGAATGGTGACATCTTCTCCATAGAGATCCATTCTCTAGCTTTGCTCCCACGGGTGTTGATCCGTCGAAGAGCGGCCTCGCTCTGATACCACTTGTTGGGATCGTTCGTACTCGGCTAGAGAGGGGGGTGTGAATAGCCGCCCCAAATCGTTCGCGTTTCTTTCTACAAACTAGGGTTAGCGCAGCGGAAATAAGAACAAGAAACGAAAACAAGAAGATCAAACCTCAACGCGTCGATGTAACGAGGTTCGGAGATAAACTCCTACTCCTCGGCGTGTCCGTAAGGTGGACGAGCCCTATCAATCCGTCGGTGGATGAGTCCCCGGAGAACCGGCTAATAATCACTCCTTCTGGGTGGAGAAACCTCGCCACAAAGTTTTGCAAAAGCAATACAAGAAGGAGTATACAGCAAGAAGCAAAATACAATACAACTGTAAAACCTTCGCTTACTTGCCTTCTCTTCGACTGGATGAAGCAGCAGCTTCAAGCGACGCCTACAACAGCAGGAAACCAGTCGCAGAAGCTCACACGAAGCTTCGGAACTCAACAAAGCTCAAGAGCACAACAGCAGCTCAGTAGAAAGAAGAGGAAGAAGTTGTCGCGCAGCAGCAGCCCTCGACCCCTTTATACCTGCGAAGAAGACAGCGAAGAAACTAGCCGTTGCGTCGCAACGGCTAGAACCCTGATCGGTCTACAGACCGATCAGGGCCGATCGGGTCCCCGCATCGACGTTAGTGCACGTAACCTTCAGATACTCGATCGGCGTGGACCGATCAGCATACCGGATCGGTCCACGCATCGATCCCAACTCCGCCGTAGCTTCCGCGATCGTCTCCCGATCGGTCCCGCATCGATCAGATGGGCTCGATCGGCCGTGGACCGATCACCGCCTTTTCGCCGTTGCTGGCGACGGCCACGTATCGATCAAGAATCGAACAGAGTTTCGTTGGATCCGATCGGTCACCAGACCGATCAGAGCAAACAAGGTATCACTGGATCGGTCTGGTGACCGATCCAGAGCTTGGTTTTTGCCCAAACCAAGTCCCAAGACTTCCAAACCAATATCCGGTCAACCTTGACCTATTGGTACTTCATCTCTAGCATCTGGTCACTCCCTTGACCTGCTAGAACTCCCTGCCAAGTGTCCGGTCAATCCCTTTGACCTACTTGGACTTTCCAACACCAGAAGTCCGATCATCCCTGATCCATCTGGATTTTCCCTTGCCCGGCTTTACTCACCAGGATTTCCACACTGCCTAACATCCCAGTTAGGACTTTCCCACTACCTGGCTTCACTCACCAGGACTTTCCACATGCCAAGTCTCCATACTTGGACTTTTCCAGTGCCAAGTCTCCATACTTGGACTTTTCCAGTGCCAAGTCTCCATACTTGGACTTTTCGCGTGCCAAGCTCCCTGCTTGGACTTTTCCGTGCAAAGTCTCCATACTTGGACTTTTCCAGTGCCAAGCTCCCTACTTGGACTTTTCCGTGCCAAGTCTCCATACTTGGACTTCTCCCGAATCAGGTCAACTAGGTCAACCCTGACCTACGGTTGCACCAATAATCTCCCAAACATCTATTCTTGTCCCACATCAAGAATAGAACTCTCTCACGAGTGTCAAACATCAACATGCAACACAACTAGGTCAACCTTGACCTAAGGTTGCACCGACAATCTCCCCAAGTCAAACATCAAAATACAACTCGAGTCACGTCAACTCAAGTCGGGTCAACCAGGTCAACCTTGACCTAAGGTTGCACCAACAACAATGACAAATTTGTCAAGATATTCTCTGAACACTCTGTTCATTAGGTCCATGAAGACCGCAGGTGCATTGGTCACTCCAAATGGCATAACTACAAACTCGTAGTGTCCATATCTGGTTCTGAATGCCGTTCTAGGTATATCTCTTTCTTTCACTTTCAGCTGATGGTACCCAGAGCGCAAGTCTATCTTTGAGAACACCGTCGCTCCTCTTAACTGATCAAATAAGTCATCGATCCTGGGGAGGGGGTACTTGTTCTTGATTGTCACTTGATTCAAAGCTCTGTAGTCTATGCACATCCGCATTGTCCCATCTTTCTTCTTGACAAACAACACAGGAGCTCCCCAAGGTGAGTGACTAGGGCGAATGAAGCCTTTGTCCAGTAACTCCTGTAGTTGCTCTTGTAACTCCTTCAGCTCTGCTGGAGACATGCGATACGGAACTTTTGAAATTGGACCGGTTCCAGGAACCAATTCAATCTCAAATCCACTCATTTATTGGGAGATAGTCCAGGTAGATCTGCTGAGAACACTTCGGGATATTCGCAAACCACCCAAACCCCTCTCTGTCTTACCTTCTTTCTGTTCTTCTACACTTACTTGACTGGGGTCTCTGTTTTCCCACTGTCTTGTCTTCTATCTTGGCTGACTTGAACTCTATAAACTCCTCTTAGTGCTTGTTGGTGATAGAACTCTTCATAGAACTCTAACTGAAAATCTGCCCAGCTCATCTGATCGGCTGCTCTCTTGGTCTTTATCCTCTCCCACCACATACGAGCATCTCCAGACAGGCAGAAAGAGGCGCACTTGACCTTCTCGACTTCTGGCCAGTCAAGAAGCTCCATTGTGCTCTCAAGTGTCTTGAACCAAGTCTGGGCATCCCAAGGCTCAGTCGTGCCTGAGAATCTTTCTGGTTTCAGCTTCAGCCACTGGATAAGGTATGTTGGTTGCTACTCGGAAAACCTAGAGGTTCCACTATACAAAAATTTTGTACAAAGGTCTGAACCTTTTCCTAGCTACCATGTGTTCTTTTAAATTAAATTTTGGATCGCCTGCGGAACTTAACATGTTTGATCCAAAACTTAATCTATTTGTTCTTTAAGGTTTAGACTTGGATCTCCTGCGGAACTTAACACGTTTGATCCAAATCACCTAAGTTATTAATTCCATTAAATATTAATTTCCATAAATGGTTCCCAGTACTGACGTGGCGAGGCACATGGCCTTCTTGGATATGGGAACAACCACCACCGACTAGACAAAACCTTTTATGGAAAGCTAATATTTAATTTCCTAAAATAACTTTAGGTCAACCAAAAGGAACAATCAAATCACAAGGAAAAGAAAAATAAAAGAACACAACTTCGAAAAACATATTCGAAATACTAGAATCGTAAGCCTCTTGTATTTGGTATTATTTCCAAAAATAACTAGTATGATGCGGAAAGAAAAAATACTAGTTATACCTTCTAGAAAGACCTCTTGATCTTCTACCGTATTCCTCTTCTAACCTCGGACGTTGTGTGGGCAACGATCTTCCGAGATGAGAACCACCAAGCACCTTCTTCTTCCTTCTAGGTTTCGGCCACCAAAATTCTTCAAGAGAAATAGAGGTCCGGCCACCACCACCAAGCTCCAAGGGATGCAAGAAACAAAACCTCCTTTCTCTCTTTCTTCTCCTAGCTAGAACCGGCCACCATCAAGAACTCCACGAGGGATTGCCACCGGCCACAAGAAGAAGAGAAGAGAAAGAAGCTAGGGCCGGCCACCAAGGAGGAAAAGAGAGGAAGAATAGAATAGAGTTGTTCACTCCGAAGCCTTCTCTACCCCCTCTTTTATAATCCTTGGTCTTGGCAAATAAGGAAATTTAATTAAAAACTTCCTTAATTATTTTGCCATGAAAAAGAAAATTTTATTTAATTAAAAATAATTTCCTTTTTACAAATACAATGGCCGGCCACACCATTCCACAAATCAAGGAAATTTTAATTCACACAAGAATTAAAACTTCCTAATTTGCTTTCGGAAATTTATAAAAATTTCTCAAATAATTTTTCCCTTCATGGTGGTTAATAAAAAGGAAATTTTATAAATTAAAATATTTCTTTTAAACAAGTGGATAAAAAGAAAGTTATCTCTAAAATTAAAATCTCTTTAATCTACAAATAAGGAAAGATATCAAATCTTTTCTTAATCTTTTGTAGAAACTTATAAAAGAGAATATTTAATTTTAAACTCTCTTTTAAATCATGAACATGATTAAAATTGAAAGTTTTCTTAAAATTTAAAATCCTCCTTTAATCAACAAATAAGGAAAGATTTCAAATTTTAAACTCTTTTAAACATGTAGATGATTTACAAATAAGGAAAGTTTTACCAAAAATTAAAATCATCCTTTAATCTACAAATAAGGAAAGAGATTAATCTCTTCTCTTAATCTTTGTAGAAAGTTATAAAAGGAAATTTTTAATTTTTAAACTCTCTTTAAAATCATGATATCCACATAAGAAATAATTTTAATAAAAATCCTTTTTAATATTCTAGTGGCCGCCACCTAAACTTGGGACCCAAGCTTTGGCCAGCCACCTACATGGCTCATCCACTTGGACTTGGCGGCCCTAGCTTGGGTTCCAAGCTAGCTTGGCCGGCCCATTGGATGGGTAAGAAGGTGGGTATGCGGTGGGTATAAATCTCTATATACTTGAGGCTACGATAGGGACCGAGAGGAGGAATTGGTCTCCCGATGAAATTAGCATCCGTGTTCGCCCAACACACAACTTAATTTCATCAATAATAATTCATTCCACTAAAGAACTATTATTAAACTACGCACCAATCCCAAATTACATTTTGGGCTCCTTCTTATTATGAGTGTGTTAGTCTCCCTGTGTTTAAGATAACAAATGTCCACTAATTAAGTAAGTTACTGACAACTCACTTAATTAATATCTAGCTCCAAGAGTAGTACCACTCAACTTTATCGTCATGTCGGACTAAGTCCACCTGCAGGGTTTAACATGACAATCCTTATGAGCTCCTCTTGGGGACATTCTCAACCTAGATCACTAGGACACAGTTTCCTTCTATAATCAACAACACACACTATAAGTGATATCATTTCCCAACTTATCGCGCTTATTGATTCATCGAACTAAATCTCACCCATTGATAAATTAAAGAAATAAATATCAAATATATGTGCTTGTTATTATATTAGGATTAAGAGCACACACTTCCATAATAACTGAGGTCTTTGTTTCTTTATAAAGTCAGTATAAAAGAAACGACCTCTAATGGTCCTACTCAATACACTCTAAGTGTACTAGTGTAATTATATAGTTAAGATAAACTAATACCTAATTACACTACGACCTTCCAATGATTTGTTCCTTTCCATTATGGTCGTGAGCTACTGTTTATAATTTATAAGGTACTGAAAACATGATCCTCTGTGTGTGACACCACACACCATGTTATCTACAATATAAATTAATTGAACAACTACATTTATCATAAATGTAGACATTTGACCAATGTGATTCTTATTACTAGATAAATGTTTATACCAAAAGCTAGACTTTTAGTATACACCCTAACATGCTTCTTGTCTTCCAGGTGTTGTGGCGACTGCCAGGGCAACCGATAAGACTTCAGTCACCACTGGGGTTTCCACATTAATGGTTGGGGGAGTGGGAGTAGCTGGCTTCTGATTGGCCATTAGATTGGCAATCACTTGCTGTTGTTCTGCTACTTGTCTCTAGAGTTAGGCAACAACTTCAGAGAGATTGGGCTCAGTTGATCTAAGCTCTTCGTTCTCCTGATCTTGGTTCTCAGTACCAGCGGTACGAGGACGTCCTCTTCTTGACATCAAGTCAGGCAGAGGAAAAGAAAACTTACAATTATCACTATACTTTCTAGATATATCTTACTTATACATGATTCTTGACTTTCAACACCTATGAGTAGGTACTTCTAAACATTTCTCTATCCTTTCTAAACATACATAAATATGAATAAAGAAAAGGGAAACTAAATCTTCTATCTTACTTTAGTACTCAAAAAAACAAGTACTCTATACTGCAGTTAATAATAAGGAAAGTAGAATAAAGAAAGGATTTAAATACTTTCTTACTTGGAGACGGCGAGGATGATGCTGATGTGTGTGTGATGCTGGAGAATGGAACACTGCTCTGATACCAACTGTAACGACCACCCTTCTTACTACTACTACTACTCTCTAGGAGTGACCGTTACTTAACTACTAACTCTACTTAACCGGTACGCTACTTAACTACGAGAAATCCCTACCGAAAAATTTCGGCAGAGTTTCCCCTGTACCGGTGACCAAATCCATAATACAAACAATCTATACTCAGCCACAGGCGGCTGGAACATATATTTTCACAACCACGCAGTAATAATACACACTATAACTAAAAGAGAGCTATTCTAGCAATAGTAAACAAACATAACTCCAACAGTAGGACATATCAAGCTACAAATACGAATTAAACTCCATTACAATCTCAACTTCATAAAAGCATTTAAGAAGAAAACTAAAAACATAAACTGAAACTCTAAACAGGTAGGTCCTGAAAATTTGCTAGCAAACACTGGATCTCTCCATAGTCCATTCACCACACACATCCATCATCACCACCACTCTGTCGCCTCCCTTCATATCTTAGCTTTTCCTTTATCTGCAGTAGGAGGAAAGAAGACAAGATCTATAAGCGAAAACGCTTAGTAAGTACTAATCTATCTCACAAAACTCGAAATGCATAAACGAAATGCATGAGTGCTGAAACTGAAATAATAAAGCTATCTGCATGTGCTCATGGTATACAGAAAATGAACAGAATACAAATCATACTCAGTATCAAGCAGGATAACAAGAAACTAACAATGTAAACTTAGAATCAAGGAAAACTAACCATTCTTATTTATTCTAAGCTTGGAACTTATTTCATTTCTTGTATCCTTGTGTTAGAAATTAATCTTTTAATTTCTATCTTTTACTTTCTTCTTCTTTCTTTCTTTCTTTCTTTCTTTCTTTCTTTCTTTACTTTTCTCTCTTTCTTTACTTCTTTACTTTTCTTTACTTTTCTTTACTTTGGGCCCAGGCTTAGTACCATCTCATGCGCGTTCCCTAATAGGTTGGGGTTGCAAGCCACCAATCCTAAAAGAGCAGACCTCGGTCTACCAGGGCCAAGACCTCGGAAATGGTCACCTGGATTTGTTTAACGACAAGCTCTTGGATGTCGGGTACTAGCCTCTTGCTTGACTTACTTGTTATCTCTTTTTTTAACTAGACCTTGGTCTTTTTCTTTACTCACACTATTCATAATCCTTTATTAGAGCTTATTAGAATTCTGTAGATATATCTAGCAAGTGTAGGATTACAACTAACCAAGCATATTATAAACTAAACTAAAGAAAGCAATTTAAAGCCTTTGAATCATACTGTGAAAACATGGCAAAGGATGCTATTTTTGTGCTTCTAAACATGCTGTAAAATCAAGTATGGAATGATTCTAATCATGCTGTAAAAAAACAAGTATAGAACGATACTTTAGGGCTTCTAACCCTGCTGTAAGTACATGGCAAGGATGACTACTCTAAGGCTTTTAAACATGCTGAAAAATAGAATAAAACATGCTACTTTAATCTTCTAAACATGCTATACAAAATAGGCAAAAACATACTACTTTAAACTTTCTAATCATGTTAGAAATAAAGCAAAAGGAAGCTAACTTTGGGCTTTCTAAGTATGCTGTAATAAACAGGTATAGGATGCTACTTTAGTGATTCCATTCATGCTGTAAAAATAGGCAAGGAATGCTACTTTAGTGATTCCAATCATACTGTAAATATAGTAAAAAGGAAGCTAATTCTAGACTTTTTAGCATGCTGCAATAAAAGTAAAAGAATGCAACTTTATGCTTCCCATTCATGCTGTAAAAATAGGCAAGGAATGCTACTTTAGTGATTCCAATCATACTGTAAATATAGTAAAAAGGAAGCTAATTCTAGACTTTTTAGCATGCTGCAATAAAAGTAAAAGAATGCAACTTTATGCTTCTTATCATGTTGTAAAAACCCTAAATCCATTTGCTGGAATTTATGGCAGCAATTAGACCTACACGAATACTACATTTAAGGGCTGTAGGCATGCTTAAAAGACAACTATAAGCTGATATTAAGGCTGTCCAGTTTCAACAGGAGTTCGAAATAGAATTTCTATGTAAGAAATGCTCAAAATCTACTTGGTATAAGGAGCTAGCGGCTTAGGTAACACAAAAAACTACTTAACTGTATAACGAAACCAATGGTAAAGCCACTTGGCACAAATCATACTACAAGTTTAATTAATCTAAACAAAATTCGGATCTCCCTGTAAAGCTCACGGCAGGACTCGATTGACATCAAGAACCCACACAACTTCAATCCCGCAAGCTCAAATCATGCTTTGTTAGATTGGCAAAAGACAATCAAAACCCAATCCTTCCTCAAAAACTCACGGCAGAAATCCACAGATCTCAAAATCCATACTATTTCCATTCCGAAAGCCAACAAATCGAAGCAAAACTCGAAACAACTCCTACCGCAAGTGAGTAGTACTTACCTTTGCTTGTCCTTGCACTTACAACTGAGAAGAAGGGAAGGGAACTTCTAGGGCTAGGTAGATCCCTTTTCCGGCGTGTCCTCTGAGCTCTCGGGCTTCTCTCCGTCGGGAACAGCCACCGTGGATGAAGGACGGTTGGAGGGAAGCTTCGCCGGCGTCGGAATCTCCAACCCTAGCTGCTCCTGGTTTCCGCCGAGAGTTCTTGCGCCGTCGCGAGGGAGAAGGCGAAGAAGAATTTAGAGAGAAGAAGTTAGGTTTTCTAAAATCCCAAAACTTATTTCCTTTTATAAGTAATCGGATATAACTCAACTATACTATAACCTTATTTAACTCTATTTGAGATTAACATAAATCTCTTATCCCAGCTGGTCAAGCCGGTTTGGCTTGGTTTGGTCCGACCCGAGGTCGCGGGTTCGAACCTCTTCTCCAACACTTTTTGCTTAAACTTCTTTGGTTTTGTAAAAATACTAAACGACCTCCAAAAATTACGTAAAAATACTCTAAAAATTCCTAAAAATCTCTAGAATATTTTAAAGGCATTTCCAAATATTTTTATGGCCCTTTAGAACTTGAAATGGGAAAAATTTGGTCGTTACAATGCATCGGTTCTGCGAAAATTTTGGGATGAAGTTGTTAGCACTGCAGTATATCTCATAAATCGACTTCCTACTCCATTGCTCAATCATAAATGTCCTTTTGAAAAACTTTATAATCAAACCCCTGATTACACTTTCCTTCGAATTTTTAGTTGCGCATGTTATCCATGGTTACGCCCTTATTCTAAACACAAACTTGACTCTCGTTCACTACAATATGTTTTTCTTGATTATAGCAATTTGCACCTTGATTATTGTTGCTTGCATATACCAACAGGACGAATTTATATTTCACGACATGTTACTTTTGATGAGTCTCTATTCCCTTTTTCGGTAGCTTCTTCAATCACTCCTCCAGATACAAGTGGCACTTTCTTAATGCCACCTAATATTATCAGAAGTGATAGCATCCTAGGTCCTGCTCTGGAGCTCTCTAATAACTCTCCTATACCATCAGAATCACCTCAGGTTACTGCTCCAATCTTAGAAGCCTCACCGATCGAAGATAATATGCTCTCTGATTCCTCGGATAATGCAAGTCCGTCATCTACATCACCATGTTAGCCTACTTCCTCGTCGTCATCAACAAGTGATTCAGATGATAATGCTCCTCGTCGCATGCTTCCCATTAGTGATATTTATGAGTGTTTCCCACCAAATGCAACTCGATATTCCCTTCCACGAGCTCTAGTGGTCTCTTCAAAATCTATTGAACCAACCTGTTTTACACAAGCAAACAGGGATCCAAACTGGCGTAGTGCAATGGCTACAGAATTTGATGCACTTCTTCACAATGGAACATGGACTCTAGTTTTGCGCACTCCCTCAATGAATGTTGTGGGCTTTAAATGGGTATTTCATCTTAAGCATCGAGCTGCTGGTTCTCTTGAAAGATACAAAGCTCGACTTGTAGCTAAAGAATTTAGTCAACAATCAGGTATTGACTTTAATGATACTTTTAGCCCAGTCATCAAAATTATATCTATCAGACTATTATTATCAATAGTTGTTAGTTCTAATTGGCTTGTACGACAATTGGATATTTCAAATGCATTTCTCCATGGTCATCTTGAGGAAACTGTATTTATGGAGCAACCATCTGGGTTCATTCATCCACAATTTCCATCTCATGTTTGCCAACTCAAGAAATCCTTATATGGTCTTCGACAAGCTCCTCGTGCATGATTTCATCGACTATCTAATTGGTTACAAGCTCAACGATTTTGTGGATCAAAGACTGACTCGTCTCTATTTCACAAATATAATGATGGAAATATGATATTTTTTCTTATTTATGTGGATAACATTCTGATAACCAGAAATGATCACAAGGGTATCACAACTTTATTAAATCTTCTCAATCAAGAATTTCCTACTCGAGATTTGGGTATTGCTCATTTTTTTCTTGGTATTGAGCTTATTCCATATGAGGATAACTATCTTCTCTCTCAGAGCAAAAACATTACTGGACTTCTTCAAAGAGCCAAAATGGATGGAGCACATCCAGTCTCTACACCAATTGTTGTAAACAACTCTCTAACTTCATCCTCTCCTGCTCTATCTGATCCACAGATTTATCGAAGTATTGTTGGGGTCTTACAATACGTCACTATCACATGCCCTGATATTACTTTTGCAGTAAATCGTGCTTGTCAATTCATGCATGCTCCAACTGAACAAAATTGGGATAATGTAAAAAGAATACTTCACTATCTCAAAGGTACTATTCTACATGGTCTTCTTTTATATCGCCAATCGTCTCGAGATTTACATGCATATGGTGATGCGGATTAGGCAAGTTCTCCTGAAGATAGACGCTCTACTAGTGGATATGCAATATTTCTTGGACGAAATCTTATCTCATGGAATTCGAAAAAGCAACCTACGGTATCTCGTTCAAGCACTGAGGTAAAATATAAAGCTATAGTAAATACAACATCAGAAATTATTTGGCTTCAATCACTTCTCTCTGAACTTCATCTTGCATCAAATATTGTACCAAAAATTTGGTGTGACAATATTGGAGCAACATATCTTATAGCAAATCCAATCTTTCATACTCGTACAAAACATGTGGAAATTGATTTTCATTTTGTTCGCGAACGTATGGCAACTCAGCAGTTATCCGTCTCTTATATTTCTGTTGAAGATCAAATCGCTGACATCTTTACTAATCCACTATCCAGACAACGTTTCAACAAGTTAGCAAGCAAACTCAATATCAGAGATCTCCTGTTGAGTTTGTCGGAGGGTAAAAGAGATAAAACAGAATTATCAAAATTGACCGGATCAAATTACCAAATCAAATCATATTAGTATTTGGATTATTCTAATAATTCTGTTATAATTATTCTCAGAATTATTCTTAGAATAATTCTGTTATTTATTAATTAGTTATTGACCAAGTACTTTTTGAACATTATATATTGTATTATCCTTAGGACAAATATCAATGAACAACTAATATGATTTGATTTGGTAATTTGATCCGGTCAATTTTGATAATTCTGTTTTATCTCTTTTACGTCCTCCTCACCACGCCATCGCCGGACAGACCGGTCACTCCCCATCTCCTTCTCCTCCTCACGACACCGTCGCCGGGCAGGATAGACACTACAACCGCCTTCTCCCTCACCGTCGGCGCGGACGTCCAAGCACCGCTACATTACTATCGTTGCATGCGCCTGAGGTAGCACGTTTACCGCCTCTGACCATTGCTGCCTCGCAGCCCTCACTGTTGTCGCCGGCTTGACGAGCAGTAGCGGTCCGATCTCATCGTCGCCTCACGTAGTCCAGCACGCAGCTGCTGGTTCTCCCTCCCTATCGGCACCCTTCTCTCTGCATCCTGCCCTCCGGGGCCTCCACCCACCTTGTTGTCGCTATGAGATTGTCGGTTGATCACTCCCGTGCAAAATTTTCCCCGAGGCAGTGTAGATTCCTCGTCGTCGGATTCTTCCGACCTGTGTGCCACTATTGCGTTCCCGACTTTAGTGTCGTTATTGTGTTTCGGCTTTCATGCCGATCTAGCTTGTGCATTATGTTCATGTCTGTGTGTAGTGTCTTGGCCTGCGCGCCAATGTATTATCATGACTTGTGTGTTGTTATTACGACCCGGTCTGCGTGCCGCTAGTACCTTTCGGCCTGCGTGTCATGATCCTAACCCGGCCTGCGTGCCGATATTTTATCTCGGTCTGTGTGTCGATGTCTTATCCCGGTCTGCATGCCGCTACTATCTCCGGACCTGCAACTCATCTTCCGATTTTGTTCCGTGTTGAACTCCGCCTCGTCAGATCCAGCTCCTCGTCTAGCGCATTCATCTACTCTTCCGGGTCGCGACAACTCGAGCAGCGTCCCATTCGAGGGCACCCCTTGGGCCAGGGCACGTTCTCTGTACTCACTCATTATTTATTTCATTATTATATTATTAGTTTGTTATTCATATATTCGTTGGATCTGCCTCGAGCATCGAGGTACCGGGGACCATGTCAACCCGGTCTCAAGCTGCATGTAGCGTTAACCAGAGGACTTCTGAAGACTTGGTCAAAAAAGAAGCCCTCTCAGCACACCCCCCCCCCCCTCAGGACATCTTGACTCGGTCAACATTCCATCCACCTCACCTGACGATCCATCTAACTTAGATTTTGGACAGGATCAATTTGGCGTCGTTTGTGGGAATCTTCTCCACCTGTCTTGGGACGTGAAGATGGACAACGTCGGAAGGTTCTCTGCCATTATCACAGTTCCGCGATAAACATATTATCTTCTACCCTCACTCCACCGGTATTCGGGAGTTGAGGGATCGAGTGGAGCTTCAGTTGGCTAACAGGTTAGTTTTTCCATTATGTTTTTTCCCTGACTCCACGGGTATTCGGGAGTCAAGGGACCGAGACAAACCCTTAGCCGGTTAGCACAGCTCCCCGATCAGGTACGTTACAAGCTCTGCTCCCTTTTTACGGTTATAGGAGCTGCTATAGCTCCCTGATAAGAAAGTAAGATCCTAGTTCCTTAATCAAAGACTAGGGCCTTCGATTTTTGATCGGACACTAGGGGCCCAGCTCCCCGCTCATACACTAGGGACACAACTCCCCGATCATTGGCTCGCAGTATGACTTCCGGATCAGGATCTAGGGGCCTTGCTCTTTGACTACAGGCTAGGGGCCTTACTCTCCAATCAGGGACCAGGGACTCAGCTCCCCGATCAGGTGTGTTATAGGCTCTGCGCCTTTCACCATAAGGCTCTGCATCCTCTTATTGCTACAGGCTCTGCATCCTTCACTATGAGGCTCTGCATCCTCTTACTACTACAGGCTCTGCACCCTTTACCATGGGGCTCAACATCCTCTTACTGCTATAGGCGCTTTACTCTATTATTATTATATGCTCTGCATCCTCCACCTGTTTTGCATCCTCTTACGTCTACAGGCTCTGCTACCTACACCCATGGTGTTCTGCTTCCTTCTATGATTACGGATTCTGCTCCCTCATATGACTATGGGCTTCACTCCCTTGGACGATCAAGGTTCAAATTATTCTCTCCCTGACTCCACAGACATTTGGGAGTCAAGGGATCGGTACTATTTCTCTCACTAACTGTACGGGCATTTGGGATTCGAGTTAGCTGGCTGACATCACTTCGCGATCAGGTATGATAAAGGTTCTACCCTCTCATATTGCTATGGGCTGTGCTTCTATGGGCTTCAAGGCTTATCCTCCCCCGGTCGGGGTCGAGTTATCGCTACTGGTCTCGGACCAGAGTATCACCACCGGTCTCGGATCGGAGTATCGTTAATAATCTCTCGGTCGAGCTTACAGACTAACTCTCGGTCAGGCTTCCAGATCAATGCTCGGTCGAGCTTCCAGACCAATTCCTAGTTAGGTCTCCAGATCAAGTCTTAGTCAGACCTCCAGATCAAGTCTGGGTCAGACCTCCAGATCAATTCATGGTCAGATCTCCAGATCAATTCCTGGTCAGGTATCCAGATCAAGTACTGGTCAGACCTCCAGAACATTTCCTGGTCAGGCTTCCAGAGCATTTCTTGGTTAGTCCTCTAGAGCATTTCTTGGTCATGCTTCCAGATCATTTCTGTTGGAATGTATACTAAAAGTCTAGCTTTTTGTATAAACATATAAGAATCACATTGGTCAAATGTCTACATTTATATACTAAGTGTAGTTGTTCAATTAATTTATATTGTAGATAACATGGTGTGTGGTGTCACACACAAAAGATCATGTTATCAATACCTTATAAATTATAAACAGTTGCTCACAACCAAGATGAAATGGGACAAACCATTGGAGTGGTTGTAGTATAATTAGGTGTTAGTTTTTCTTGACTAATAAATTACATTAGCACACTATGAGTGTATTGAGCAGGAGCATTTGAAGTAGTTTCTTTTTATACTGACTATATAAAAAAGAACAATACCTCTGTTATTATGGAAGTGTGTACTCTTAATCATGATATAATAACAAGCACATATACTTAATACTTATTTTTTAATTTATCAAAGGGTGCGATTTAGCTCGATAAATCAATAGGTCCGATAAGTTGAGAAATGATATTATTTATATGGTGTGTTGTTGATTATAGAATGAAATTGTGTCCTAGTAATCTAGGTTGATGATGTCCCCTTGAGGAACTCATAAGGATTGTCATGTAAACCCTGCAGGTGGACTTAGTCTGACATGATGATAAGGTTGAGTGGTACTACTCTTGGAGCTAGATATTAATTAAGTGAGTTGTCAGTAACTCATTTAATTAGTGGACATTCAATATCTTAAACACAAGGAGACTAACACACTAATGATAAGAAGGAGCTCATATAGTAATATGTGATTGGTGTGGTGGTGCAATAATAACTCTTTAGTGGAATGAGATATTATTGATGAACTCGAGTTGGGTGTTCAGGGTGAACACGGGAAGCTCAAGTTCATCGGGAGACCAAAATCAATTCCTCCTCGCGGTCCCTGTCGTAGCATCTTATTTATAAAGTCTTATACCTGTTAGACCCCGTGGTTGTTTTGATGTGATCAACCAAGTTGGTTAGGTCCTGCTTTGTGTTTGATCCCTGTGTCTGAGTGTGCAAGAGCTTAGGAGCGCAGGAAGTCGAGCGGAAGACGCAACTAGCGAGAAGGACGACACGGGAAGGAAGTCGACGGGCTCGGTGCATCCGAAGGATGAGAGAGCTGTGGAAGAGTACACCGGTGGGTGAGAAGAATGTGCACGACGTTCGAAGGACGTTAAGCCGGGAAGGAAGGCTGCTCGAGGAGAAGACCGAAAATTGGGTTCGGGTGAGCCCTATTTCGGTTGCCCGGAATCATCCAAAAGAACAGAGCTTCGGAAGTTGAAGCAGAGAAGCGAGTATGCTGGAAAACCTTCTCAAGGCGCCTTCATCATGGCTTGAAGGCGCCTTCAAGGCTTGATGAAGGCGCCTTCATCGGGTCAAAATGACCGTTTGCGCTGCGGATAGAGTTCTATCCATCACTCCCTTGGAGGCGCCTTGGACCTCTATTGGAAGCACCTTGGACCTCCGAGATAGAATTTCCAGAGGTTATATAAAGGCCCCTGGAGCTAGGA
This sequence comes from Zingiber officinale, assembly GCF_018446385.1. Classification (NCBI taxonomy): domain Eukaryota; kingdom Viridiplantae; phylum Streptophyta; class Magnoliopsida; order Zingiberales; family Zingiberaceae; genus Zingiber; species Zingiber officinale. The sequence continues at coordinate 6,443,937 of NC_056006.1, read as the reverse complement.
ATTATTCATCAATTGTTCTTTCAACTCTATAATCATTCCTAACAACTTGTCTGAGCTTTCCATTGTGTAAAAGGCTTCTCCGCCTTCAGAGAAGGAGATCTTTTCAGAGCGCTTTTCTTCTGCCTTGGATTAACAACCATCTTAGTTGTAACCAAGTAAATCGTTGAGTCTGTTTCTTTGTTTATTTTACAGTTGCTTATTATTTTGAGTTGAAAGTTTGAGGAGGGTATATTTTATTTTCAGAAGCAATTCACCCCCTCTTGCCGGCCTCCGCTGCACCTACAATTGGTATCAGAGTCAGACCGCCTTAGAAGGACTAACCACCGACTGAAGCACGAAGATCAAGACGATGGCCGGAACAAGCATTTTTTAAAACCGACCTCGATATTTTACTGACTATGAAATATGGTTTTGAAGTTCCGAAAGACAAAGAAAAGCATCAGTGGAGCAAGAAGGAGCAAGCTGAATTTTGTCGCCAATGGAAAGGTATAGTTCCACCTGCTTAGCGTGCTGCCACCACAAGAGGTAAGTCGGATCGGAAGCTACGACTCTGCGAAAGACCTCTGGGAAAAATTCCTAGAGCTTCACGAAGGTACCTCGAAAGCTAAGCTAGCGAGGCGCGACATCTTCCGAACCCAGTTAACGAACCTTCGGATGAACAACGACGAGAAGGTAGTGCAACTTCAAGTAAGGATTAAGGAGCTGATAACTCAACTAACCAATCTTGGAGAAGAAGTAACGAACCAGGACTCAATCCGGTACGCGCTCAACGCCTTTCCCAGAAATCCAAAATGGGCGTCCTTAGTAGATGCATACTACATCTCTAAGGACTTCGAGGTAAGTACTTTAGAAAATTTATTTTCAACTTTTGAACTTCACGAATCTCGGATTGCAGAGCCCAATGAAGTGGAGAAAACAAGTCAGAACATTGCCTTAAAGGTAAGAACAAACGATTCTGACTCCGAAGCCTCGATCAACCAATAAGAAGCGGTACTACTGGCAAAAGCGTTTCAATAAGTTTTTTAATTCTAACAAATTTAGATCGCAGACAAAGAGGCATGAGCAAAAGAGAAGAACGGTTCATTGCTACAACTGCAACGAAGAAGGGCACATCAAGGACGACTGCCCAAAATTGAAGAAAAAGGGAAGAGTAAAGGAACAACGACAATCTTTCTCCAAATAGAAGAACCTGAAGGCCACCTGGTCAGATTCGTCTTCTTCCGAATCAGACGTCGAAGCCTTCTCGGGGTTAGCGTTAATGGCTAACCATTAGCTGGAAGAAGAGTCAAGCTCAGAGATGAGCATAGATGAAGGGGGAGGAACATCAGAGGAAGAAAGTTGGACTGAAGGGGGAGTATCACCGAGTGAGGTAAGTAAGGTACGTAGTCTAAACCCTACTCAGTCCTTTCAATTTATTAAGTCTCTTTCTAAAGATCTATTTAACTTAGAAAAAGAGAATGCTAAATTAAATAGTATCTTAGATAAATTGAACTCTGAAAATGATGATTTGAAAAATACAAATTAAAAAATTGAAATATACCGCATGTTCAAATGTTTTTTAAAAATCCAAATTAAAAATCTTTGGGAAATTGAATTGGTATGTTAAACATCATCAAGGTCAATTTAGAAAAATTCCCAAGAATTATATACCCCCTAAGTTTTTAGTTAATCTGGTAGGAAGGAACCTCTACTAGTTCCAAAATGGTTATTAGAATAAATTTCTTTTAAAAAGCTTCCAACAGAAAAATTAAACGTTAAAATTTCTTTATGACGCTTTGTCTAAGGAAGTGGTTGTTGCTCCAATAACCAAGAAGGCCTAGTGCCTCGCCACGACCTGGAAGCTGAAATATTGAAATAAAATATTTAATTAACTTTCTGAAAAATTATTAAATAAGAATTAAATAATGCTTTGAAAGTTTTTCAAATATTGTCTTTAAAAATCTTCAAAATTTTTACTTAGAATGTTTTTAAGGTTATTTTACTTCAAATTTGTTTTCAAAATTCTAAAAATTCATTTTGCTCAAAAATGTTTTTAACATAAGAATTTGCTAAATATTTTTTCAAATAAATATCATATTCTCTTATTATTACCCTGTTTTTGCTGTGATCAAAGGGGGAGAGAAACGTATAAGTGTACGTACAAGTTTTGGGGGAGAGAATTTTTTTTCAAAACTCCGAGTTTTAAAAATATTTTTGAAAAATTCTATTTAAACTCTTAATTAAATAATTGCAATGTATTTTAATTGCAAATTTATGCTTAATATTAGTTTAGTAATTTCTTTAAAATTACTGTTTGTCTATTTTTACCCTAACTTGAACTTGGGTTGATGCACATCAAAATTGAGGAAATTGTTAGACCCCGTGGTTGTTTTGATGTGATCAACCAAGTTGGTTAGGTCTTGCTTTGTGTTTGATCCCTGTGTCTGAGTGTGCATGAGCTTAGGAGCGCAAGAAGTCGAGCGGAAGACGCAGCTAGTGAGAAGGACGGCACGGGAAGGGAGTTGACGGGGCTCGGTGCATCTGAAGTACGAGAGAGCTGCGGAAGAGTACACTAGTGGGCGAGAAGAACGTGCGCAGCATTTGAGGGACATTAAGCTGGGAAGGAAGGCTGCTCGAGGAGAAGGCCGGAAATTGGATTCGGGTGAGCCCTATTTCGGTTGGTCGGAATCACCCAAAAGAACGGAGCTTCGGAAGTTGAAGCAGAGAAGCGAGTATGCTGGAAAACCTGCTCAAGGCGCCTTCATCATGGCTTGAAGGTGCCTTCACCTTGAAGGCACCTTCAAGGCTTGATGAAGGCACCTTCATCGGGTAAAAATGATCGTTTGCTCTGCGGATAGAGTTCTATCCGCTCATTCCCTTGGAAGCGCCTTATACCTCTATTGGAGGCGCCTTGAACCTCCGAGATAGAATTTCCAGAGGCTATATAAAAGTCCCTGGAGCTAGGAATTATTCATCAATTATTCTTTCAACTCTGTAGTCATTCCTAGCAACTTGTCTGAGCTTTCCATTGTGTAAAAGGCTTCTCCGCCTTCAGAGAAGGAGATCTTTTCAGAGCGCTTTTCTTCTGCCTTGAATTAACAACTGTCTTGGTTATAACCAAGTAAATCGTTGAGTCAGTTTCTTTATTTATTTTACAATTGCTTATTATTTTGAGTTGAAAGCTTTGAGGAGGTGATGTGAGCTCGAGTGTCGTGCTACGGGAGCTTATCAAATTACAATTAAAGTTACCGAACCCCTCTACACTAAAGTAGTATAGAGCTGACTTGGGTCGTCTCCCAAAGAATGTAACGATAGGATGATAACTTCAGGATTAGTTATGACTTTTGGATTTTTGATATGAAACTGGGGGTTTGGGTTTTGAATTTTGAACTATAATATGAAATAATAAAACAAGTATGAAATTAAACATAAAGAACAAAAGAGCAATACAAGTATGAAATCTAATCTTAATTAATGAAAGACATCCTATCTATCCATTAATAGTGATCTCATAGTGCATTGTCACTCTACGCTATGATTTCACCATTAATGAATTAAATTACGGAATGAAATAGAAAAGTATTAAATGAACCTAACCTAATAAATGAAAGACAGTGCAAGTAAGGAAACCTAGTCTAACTTAAACTATGATTTCAAGGAAATTAAAGACAATATAAAGTAAGAATTGAATGAAATCTAGAGCATTAAAGAAATTTAATCTAACCTAACCTAATTGCATGAAAATGAAGAACAAACATCATGAAAATATAAATCACTAAACTAACAAGCATTGCATGGAATTTCACTCAAGAAATAACATCAATTAGAATAGCACAATTGGTTGAGGCATTTCACCGAACATATTGCGAGCATTAATCAAATTGAAACTAATGTATGAAACCTTAATAAGGGAGTTCAATTCGATACAAGCATTTAACATCCTCAACAACCAACTAAACACATGAAAGCTCTAAAGGAAAGAAACAACCCAACATCTGGACTGAACGGATGAAGAGCTGGTCTGGAATAAGGTGAAATGGGTGATGACTGCTCCTCTTCTGATCCTCCCTGCCGTCACACGAAACGCCCAGCTCCGAAACCCCTGGAACCGATGAACAGCAATCAAGAATCGGCTGTGAAATGGAACGAGACCGCTGCTGCTCCTCTTCTCTACCGCCAGAACCCCAGAAGGAAGAACGCCGGGAGATGGATGTCACACCGAAGAAACCCTCTCCGGCGAGGTGGAATTTGTTGCTGTCGCTGCTACCCTTGCCCGCACGCTGCTGGAAATCGTGAACAGAGAGGAGATGAGGATAGGAGATGACCGCGGGATGATGGAGAAGGACAAGATTTAGCCAGCGGCGGTGAAGAGAAGTGGCCGCCGGCCGTTGGTGAAGGAGGAGAAGTGGTCGGTGCGTCGCGAGCCCTCGCGTGAGAAGAAGTCGTGAACGGGATCTGGAATGGGTTCTGTGCTGTGAGCGTGAATAAAGAGTATAGGGAATGTTTTCTCCTCTTTTAATCTGAGTCGTCCATCATGGTAAGGAAGATGGATATAGATCTGACTATTTGATCTAGCTGATTAAGAGATGAGTGGTACAGATCTAGTTGCCTTCTTGCTTGGATCTAATGGTCCATGTAACTTCATATCTGGATGGAGAGTTGGATAGCTTAGATCTGAATAAAGGAGGAAGACCTCTCTTGATTTAGATCAACGGCTCATATTAATTCTGCTTAATCTCCCTCATTTGACCTTCAAATCAAGTCAAATTTGATCTGATTCGACCCTAATTGATTGCTCTTTTGATTTCCTACAAATCCATAATAAAAACATGAGATTAAATAGCACAATTTGTACAAAATTTATAATTAATTTCAAAATATATCCTACTCACAAAACATAATATAAATTCAAAATTAAGCATGCGAGAAGGTAAAAACTCCAAGAATAAGAGCAAAAAATAATGCATAAAGATGATAGTTATCAGGAGGGTATATTTTCAGCCTCCGCTGCACCTATAATATCCACCTAAACCCACCTTCTTACCCATCCATAGGTGGTCGGCCAAGCCAAGCTTGGAGCCCAAGCAAGGGCCGACCAAGATAAACCTTGGATGGATCAAGTGGTGGTCGGTCTTAGCTTGGAGCCCAAGTAGGTGGTCGGCCACAATAAAAATAAAAAGGATTTTATTTTAAAAATCTTTCCTAATGTGGAATATATGATTTTAAAAGAGAGTTTTAAAATTAAATCTTTCCTTTTATAGTTTCTACAAAATGATTAAGAGAAATATTTGATATCTTTCCTTATTTCTAGTTAAAAGGAAGATTTTAATCTTAGAGAAAACTTTCCTTTTTGTAATCATCCACATGTTTTAATAGAGAGATTTTAATTTATAAAAATTAAAAAATTTTAAAAGAGACATTTTTATTTTAAAAATTTTCGGAAACAAATTAGGAAGTTTTAATTTTGTGTTTAAAACTTTCCTTGTTTGGAGGACTTGTAGGGGCCAGCCATTAAAAGAATAAAAGGAAATTTTTAATTAAATTTTCCTTTTGTTCATTGGCAAGGGAAAATAAGGAAGTTTTAATTACGTTTAAAACTTTCCTTAATTGCCAAGACCAAGGAATATAAAAGAGAGGGTAGAGGTGCCTCACCTTACAACACATCTATTATTTTCCTCTCCTCTCTTCCTTGGTATGGTCGGCCCTCTTCCATAGTTCTTCCTCTTCTCTTCTTCTTTAGTGGCCGGCGACATCTAGTCTTGGAGAGATTTTTGGTGCCCAGATTTTGCTTGGAGAAGAAGGAGAGAAAGGAAGCTTTGTTTCCTAGCATCCCTTAGAGCTTAGTGGTGGTGGCCAAAACTTGCAAGGAGAAGAGGATGCTTGGGTGGATTTCATCTCAGTAGATCGTCGCTCACACGACGTCCGAGATAAGAAGAGGAATACGGCAGAAGATTGTGAGGTTTATAGCTATAAAGGAAGGTATAATTACTAGTTGTCATATTCCGCATCATACTAGTTTTCTTTGTATGGATTTTAAAATACCAAACACAAGAGGCTAACGATTCTATGTTTCAAATTTTTGATTCAATTTTGTGTTTCTTTTGTTTTCGATCTTGTGATTCGATTGTTCTTAGTGGTTAAACCTAGGGTTACTAAAAGAAAATTAAATATTGAATTTCTTTGAAAGGCTTTGTCTAAGCAGTGGTGGATGATCTCATACCCAAGAAGGTCTAGTGTCTCGCCACGTTTGACCTGGAAGCCGATCTTTGAAATAAATATTTAATTAACTTTGTAACATGGGTGGATTTAGATTAATAATGTTAAGCATCGTTTGCAATCCAAGTTTAAACCTCTAAGAATAGATAAATTGAATTTGGAATCAATAATGTTAAGTTCTGTTTGCGATTCCAAATTTAATTTCAAAAGAACACAATAGGTTGTTAGGAATGGTTCGGGACTTGTACAAAATTTTTATATAGGGGAACCAGTATGATATTCCAAGTAGCAACCAACAATTGGTATCAGAGCTAGGGTTTTGCCTCTGTGTGTTTGGTTTTCAGTTTAATTATGCACATGTCATATATATTTTAGGCAGGATAATAGTAAGATGTGCAAATAGATCTAACTCTGTGGTTGCAGACATCCTAGATCCAATTATTATGGCCCTAATGTGATTGTGTGTGATTGGACCCTCGGACATGTCGAGGGCATTTTTTGTGTATGCATGATTGTATGTATTAAATACAGCAGGAGCTGTATTAGTTTTAGGATTTTACATTTTTGTTCGATCTAGACTCTATCTACATTCCTTTGTGGAATATAGGATCGATATATGTAAAATTTTATTTTTGTCGCGGATCGTATCCTTGCGAGGCGTGGTACTATTTGAGGACCAGAGGCACAGCGAAAAAGGAAGCTCGATGGACGTGACGACATGAGCCCTAGGACTGGCGGCAAGTTTGATGACTGCTAGGGCTGGCGACACACGGAGGATAGTGATGGAAGAGGTCATAATAGTTGGAAAATTATCTTTTCCATATTTATTGCTTTTTATTTGTTGTGATGTGTGTGTGTGCATGTGATGTGTGTGCATGTGATGTGTGCATGCATGATAAAATCCTCATCTCAAAAAACTAAGTGGGAGAGGGATTAGAAAATAAATTTCACGGTCTCCATTACTGGTTTGTAAGTGATGCAACAAACTTGCATGTTGGCTCTGAGTGCCTCCCTCCACAACGGATGAGTTTGTTTGCGAATCACTAGATCAAACTTTCTTTATGGATGGTTATAGGAAATTATTTAGGAGCGTATGATCTTCTCCAACTGAAGGGGCACAATCCTATTTAATGGACTAAGTGTCAAGTAATGGTATACACTTAGGCACATTTAATAGTATCCTCCTCAACGGAGTCACTGCTATTATTTGTATGACCAAAGGAAAACCAACTATTAATTTGCCATAAAGCTAAGTAAAACCCCCTCTTACAAATATTTAAATTTGTATATATCCACACTAACGTGACATACAAAATTCATGGTGTTTGAGGTAATTTAAGGTTGACAAGATAATTAATAGGTAAGACCCTCCTCTTACAAATGTCTGAATTTGTATACGTCCACACTAACGTCGCATACAAAATTCACTATGTTTGAGGTGTTGGTGAATTTAAATGATATTGTTTCGAGGAATCAATATTATTTTAAATTCTAAAGTTTTGACCAAATATTTGATCGAAGACAGACCAACTATTAATTTTATTTGTCATAAAGATAGGTTGACAAGATAATAAAATTAATGGATAAAATCTCCTCTTACAAATGTTTGAATTTGTATACGTCCACACTAACGTTGCATACAAAATTCACGGGGATTTTGAGGTGTTGGTCTTGACCAAATATTTTTTTGATTCTTAGGATTTCAAATGTTTTTCAATCCCCTAGCTGTTATACTATAGAATAGACTTAGTAGTCCCAATTATAATGATTGGAAATAAAAACTTGGACACTAAGGTGGACTGTCCTTTCAGAACTAAGAACAATAAGGATATATTTTATTCATTAGTTGTTGAAATATGATTAGTGGTGTTATCTACCGGTACCTGATGTGTAGATACGGGAGCCATTGATCATGTCTGCAATTCATTGCAGGGGTTCCAGGAAACCCGACAACTATATGAAAGGGAAAATACCATATACATGGGCACTGCTACAAAAGTAGCAGCTGTTGCAGTGGGAGATGTTTATCCTTTGATAGGAATAAAACATGGATTTTGAGAAATTGTCTTTACGTATCAAGTTTTAGAAAGAACTTGATTTCAATTTCTAAAACCATTCAAAGAACTTGATATCCTGTCTCTTTTGATAACAAAGTTGTTATCAATAAAAATATGGAAGTTATCTGTTCTGGTACGTTGGTTGGAAATTTATATATTCTAAATCCAATAACTCCCATAATGCAACAAATGGAAATTAATAACACATTTTCTAACTCTAATAAGAGAAAGCAACCTTCAGAAATGAACCAATCGTATCTTTGGCATCTAAGTCTAGGTCATATTAACTTGAGTAGGATTCAAAGAATAATAGCCGATGAACTTTTGGATTCATTAGTGGTGGAAAACTTTCTAACCTGTAAGTCTTACTTGGAAGGAAAAATGACCAAGAGGTTTTTTATGTCTAAGGGGTATAGAGCCAAAGATGTGTAAGAATTGGTTCATTCTGATTTGTGTGGACCTATGACTATCCAAGCAAGAGGTGGTTTCAAATATTTCGTCTCTTTTATACACAACTATTCGAGATACATTTACTTGATGCGCCGCAAGTCTAAGTGCTTTAATGAGTTCAAATAATACAAGGTTGATGTGAAGAAATGTCAAGGGTAAAAGTATCAAGACACAACGGTGAGATCGTAGTGGCGAGTGTTGGTCCCTTTGGAGGCCCGCAAGAGGGGAGGGGTGAATTGCCCTACAAAAATAAATCTAACCTTTCTCGGATTTTCAACTAATTAACAAACACTTATAATCATAAAAAGAAGAGACTAATTAAAGAAATCAGACACAGAGGGTTTACTTGGTTTGCAATCAGAGGATTACTAATCCAAGGAAAAGACGGCGCACTATCTGAAGATCTCCTCTTGGTGGAGTAGCTTTTTACAGCGTTGACAGCACAAACAGAAGAGTAAAGCACAGAGAAATTGATTACAAGTTGAATGATTAAGCTGTGCAAATCAGTGCTATATGTATAGCACTATTCGGGGCGGGCCGAAGGGTTCCAGGTGCCCTGGGGGATAAAACTTTATCCCCCAACGTTCAGATCGAGTCAAACCTTGATCTGGTCAAAATCCACTTCCGGGCGCTCGGAATGGTTCCGGGCGCTCGGAATGGTTCCGGGCGCCCGAAATGGTTCCGGGCGCCCGGAATGGTTCCGGGTGCCCGGAATGGTTCCGAGTGCCCAGACCACTTAAGTCAACCTATTTGACTTTTTGTGGTCCGCTTCCACTGCTCCGGTTCAGCTCGTCTCGGTCCGGGTCTTCTGTTCCGGCTCCGCTAGCTTGGGTGATCTCGGCCATCCGGAATAGGGCTCACCCGAACACAAGTTCCGGCCTTCTCCTCGAGCAGCCTTCCTTCCCGGTTTATCGTCCCTCGAACATCGCGTACGCTCTTCTCGTCCACCGGTGTACTTTTCCTCGATCACCTCGTCCCTCGGATGCATCGAGCCCATCGGCTCTCTCCTCGTGTCGTCCTTCTCATTTTTCGCGTATTCCGCTCGACTTCCTATGTTCCTAAGCTCCTGCACACTTAGACACAATGGTTAGACAAAACAGGACCTAACTTAACTTGTTTGATCACATCAAAACTCCTTGGGGTTCCAACAATCTCCCCCTTTTTGATGTGAGCAACCCAAGTTAAGCTAGGGCATGTTGGTTGCTACTCGGAAAGTCTAGAGGTTCCACTGTACAAAAATTTTGTACAAAGGTCTGAACCTTTTCCTAGCTACCATGTGTTCTTTTAAATTAAATTTTGGATCGCCTGCGGAACTTAACACGTTTGATCCAAAACTTAATCTATTTGTTCTTTTAGGTTTTGACTTGGATCTCCTGCGGAACTTAATACGTTCGACCCAAATCACCTTAAGTTATTAATTCCATTAAATATTAATTTCCATAATTGGTTCCCAGTACAGACGTGGCGAGGCACATGACCTTCTTGGATATGGGAGCAACCACCACCGACTAGACAAAACCTTTTATAGAAATCTAATATTTAATTTCCTAAAATAACTTTAGGTTAACTGAAAAGAACAATCAAATCACAAAGAAAAATAAAACAAAAGAACACAACTTCGAAAAACATATTCGAAATACTAGAATCGTAAGCCTCTTGTATTTGGTATTATTTCCATAAATAACTAGCATGATGCGGAAAGAAAAATTACTAGTTATACCTTTTAGAAAGACCTCTTGATCTTCTACCGTATTCCTCTTCTAACCTCGGACGTTGTGTGGGCAACGATCTTCCGAGATGAGAAACCACCAAGCACCTTCTTCTCCTCCTAGCTAGGTTCGGCCAACACAAAGAAGCTTCACCAAGGACGAAGAACAAAACACCAACCAAGCTCCAAGGGATACAAGCTTTCTCTCCTTCTTCTTCTTCTTCTCCAAGTAGTATCCGGCCACCACAAGAGCTCCAAGCCAATAGAGAAGGTTCGGCCACCACCAAGAGGAAGAGAGGGAGAGGTTGGCCGACAACACCAAGGAAAAGAGGGAGAGAAAAATAATAGAGGTTGTTCACATGAAGCCTTCTCTACCCCCTCTTTTATAATCCTTGGTCTTGGCAAATAAGGAAATTTAATTAAAAACTTCCTTAATTCTTTTGCCATGAAAAGGAAAAATTTATTTAATTAAAACAATTTTCCTTTTCTCAATTTACATGGCCGGCCACACCAAAGCTACAAACAAAGAGAGTTTTAATTAATTAAAACTTCCTAATTTATCTCCAGAAATTTATAAAATTTCTCCAATAATTTAATCCCTTCATGATTGGTTTATAAAAAGGAAATTTAATAAATTAAAATCTTTCTTTTAAACATGTGAATAAAAAGAAAGTTATCTCTAAAAATTAAAATCTCTTTTAATCTACAAATAAGGAAAGATATCAAATCTTTTCTCAATCTTTTGTAGAAACTAATAAAAGAGAATTATTAATTTTTAAACTTTCTTTTAAATCATGAACATGGTTAAAAAGGAAAGTTTTCTTAAAATTTAAAATCCTCCTTAAATCAACAAATAAGGAAAAATTTCAAATTTTAAACTCTCTTTTAAACATGTAGATGATTTACAAATAAGGAAAGTTTTTACCAAAAAATTAAAACCATCCTTTTAATCTACAAATAAGGAAAGAGATTAATCTCTTCTCTTAATCTTTTGTAGAAAGTTATAAAAGGAAATTTTTAATTTTTAAACTCTCTTTTAAAATCATGATATCCACATAAGAAATAATTTTAATAAAAATCCTTTTAATATTCTAGTGGCCGGCCACCTAAGCTTGGGACCCAAGCTTTTGCCGGCCACCTACTTGACTCATCCACTTGGTCTTGGCCGGCCCTAGCTTGGGTTCCAAGCTAGCTTGGCCAGCCCCATTGGATGGGTAAGAAGGTGGGTATGCGGTGGGTATAAATCTCTATATACTAGAGGCTACGATAGGGACCGAGAGGAGGAATTGGTTTTGGTCTCCCGATGAAATTAAGCATCCCGTGTTCACCCTGAACACACAACTTAATTTCATCAATAATAATTCATTCCACTAAAGAACTATTATTGAACTACCGCACCAATCCCAAATTACATTTTAGGCTCCTTCTTATTATGAGTGTGTTAGTCTCCCTGTGTTTAAGATAACAAATGTCCACTAATTAAGTAAGTTACTGACAACTCACTTAATTAATATCTAGCTCCAAGAGTAGTACCACTCAACTTCATCGTTATGTCGGACTATGTCCACCTGCAGGGTTTAACATGACAATCCTTATGAGCTCCTCTTGGGGACATTCTCAACCTAGATCACTAGGACACAGTTTCCTTCTATAATCAACAACACACACTATAAGTGATATCATTTCCCAACTTATCGGGCTTATTGATTCATCAAACTAAATCTCACCCATTGATAAATTAAAGAAATAAATATCAAATATATGTGCTTGTTATTATATTAGGATTAAGAGCACACACTTCCATAATAACTGAGGTCTTTGTTTCTTTATAAAGTCAGTATAAAAGAAACAATCTCTAATGGTCCTACTCAATACACTCTAAGTGTACTAGTGTAATTATATAGTTAAGATAAACTAATACATAATTACACTACGACCTTCCAATGGTTTGTTCCTTTCCATTTTAGTCGTGAGCTACTGTTTATAATTTATAAGGAAACCGATAACATGATCTTCTGTGTGTGACACCACACACCATGTTATCTACAATATAAATTAATTGAACAACTACATTTATCATAAATGTAGACATTTGACCAATGTGATTCTTATTTCTAGATAAATGTTTATACCAAAAGCTAGGCTTTTAGTATACACTCTAACAATCTCCCACTTATACTAAAAGACTAAGCTGCCATATCAGCTGCCATACATCTGATTCCCAACCCTTCAACATGCCCATCAAAAGCTCTTGCCTTAAGGACCTTAGTGAAAAGATCTATAGGTCATCACCTGATGCAATCTAGGCGGCAACAACTTCTCCTCGTTTATACGATTTCTCGTATTGGGTGGTACTTGCGCTCTATTGTGTTTACTTGCCTTATAGACTTATGGTTTCTTCGAGTTTGCTACTGCACCAACATTATTACAATAAATTGTAATAATCTTTGGACAAACCAGAAATCATTTCTAAGTCTATCTTGAGGTTATTGAGTCATTCAGCTTTTATGGCTACCTCAGAGGCTTGCCATATACTAAGCTTCTATGGTGGAGTCCAGAAAAACACCTATGCTTATCACTCTTCCATAGTTATGACTTTACCTCCTAAAGTAAACACAAAACCCCGAGGTTGACTTATTATTGTCCCTATCCGATTGGAAGTCAAAATCCATGCAACCCACAAGGACCAAATTAACTGCCTTGTAAGCTAACATATAATCTCTAGTACCTCTAAGGTACTTCAATATATGCTTTACTGCAGTCCACTGTCCTTGTCTAGAGTTACTTTGTTATCTGCTAACTATGCCCTTGGCAAAACAGATTTCTGATCTCGTACATAGCATACATTAGGCTTCTGTCAGCCGAAGCATAAAGAACTGCCTTTATTTCCTTTATCTCCTTTGATTTCTACAGAGACATATCTTTAGATAAAGTTACTCTATCCTGAAAAGGTAAGAAACCTTTCTTGGAGTTTTGTATGCTTAAAATGAGCAAGGATTTTTTCGATGTATGAAACTTGGGATAAGTAAAATATTCTTTTCTTGCGATCCCTTATTACTTTGATCTCAAGAATATATACATTCTCTCAAATCCTTCATATCGAATTGTTTGGACAACCATACCCTTACTTCTGACAACACTTTGATATTGTTTCCAACTATCAAAAATGTTATCTACGTATAGTACAAGAAATACCACCACGTTTCCATCACGCCTTTTGTATACACAAGACTTATCCGGTTACTAAATAAATCCATAGGTCTGGATTACTTTGATAAACCGGATGTTCCAAGACCTTGAAACTTTGCCTCAGTCCATAGACTGATTGAGCTTACACAAGACGCTCTTAGCCCTTTGCAATGAACCCTTCTGGTTGCTTTATATGGATGCTTTCTTCAAGACTTCCATTAAGGAATGCTGTCTTGACATCCACTTGCCAAATAGATAAAAGAATCCGGATAGATTTTAGCATGACTACCAGTGAAAAAAGTTTTCTTTTTCATCAAGCCTTGCTCTGAAGGTTTCTACCTTCCTGTCTATCCTTCTTTTCCTATTATAGACCTTTTACACCCAAAGGCTTTTACACCATTTGGTGGTTCTACAAGCTTCCAGATTTTATTAGAATACATATATTCTTATTCTGTTATTCATTACTCTTTGCCAAGATGCTGCATCTTTATCTTGGAGTGCTTCATCATATGACCGGAGATCAGGTTCATGTCCTTCAGGGATCGAGTCCAAAAATTCTCCCAAAACATGAATCTTTTTAGGTTGCTTAACAACCCTCCCACTATGACAAGACACTTTCTGTAATTGTGTATCATTTGTGATACGTGTTGCAGTTTCCTTGTGGTATCTCATCTTATACAGTTGGTACTAGATTAGACATATCTTTTATTATTTCCTTAAGAACAAATTTACTTATGAGCACGTGGTTCCTTATATAGTCCTTTTCTAAAAATCAGTCATTGATGCTAACAATGACCTTCTGATTTTTAAGACTATAAACCTTCTTTTGTTTATCTAGGATAACTTACAAACAAGTGAACTCCTATCCAACTTATCATTGTCTCTCTTTAACATATGTGCTGGATTACCCGAATCCGAATATGCTTCAAAATAGGTTTTCACCTATTCAACAATTCTATATGAGTAGAGAGTTCTAACTTGGAAGGTACTATGTTCACTTTCGTTTTCAGAGTTTATCCTTAAAACAAATTTGGTAATTTTCTGAATAACTCATCATCTATCTAATTATTCCATAAGAGTCCTTTACCTTCTTTCTACTACACCATTCTGTTGGGGTGTACCAGATGCAGTTAGTTGGGATTGAAATCCAACTTCTGATAAGTGACTCCTAAAATCTCTCAAGAGGTACTTGCCACTACGATCTTCCATAGTGACTTTTTACTTTAACATTTCTCCGCATCAACCTTGTACTCTTTGAACTAATCAAAGTACTTAGTCTTGCGGTACATTAAGTAAATTTATTTGTATCTTGAATAGTTGTCTATAGACAAAATATTCAATACTACCTATTGTCTGTATAGTCATAGGATCACACAAATCAGAATGAACCGATTTCAACATATCTTTGACTCCATACCCCTTAGACTTAAAAGCTTCTTGGTTATTTTCCTTCCAAGTAAGACTCGTAGGTTGGAAAGATTTCCACTACCAATGAACCCAAAAGTTCATCAGCTACCAATGAATCCTACTCAAGTATAACCTAGCTTTAGATGCCAAAGATATAATTGGTTCATTTCCGAAGGTTGCTTTCTCTTAAAATTAGAAGATGTGTTACTAATTTCCATTTGTTGCATCGTGGGAGTTATTGGATTATAAATTGTCAACCATCATACCAAAATAGATAACTTTCCTATTTTTCTTGATAACAACTTTGTTATCAAAATAGACACAATATCTATAATAGTTTAGAAACTGAAATCAGGTTCTTTCTAAACTTGGTATGTAAAGACAATTACTTAAAATCCATATTTTATTCTTTATCAAAGGATAAACATCTCCCACTGCAACAGCTACCACTTTTACAGTAGTGCCCATGTGGACGGTGATTTACCTTTCATTTAGTTGTCGGGTTTCCTGGAACCCTACAATGAATTGCAGACATGATTAATGGCATCTTGTATCTACACTCCAGGTTCTGGTAGATAACACCACTAGACATGTTTCAACTAATGAATTAAATACACCTTAATTGTTCTTAGTTCTAAGAAGACAGTCTACCTTAATGTCCAAGTCCTATTTCCAATCATTACAATTGGGACTACTAAGTCTTTTTCTATAGTATGACTACTAGGGATTGACAAACATCCTAAGAATCACAAAAATATTTGGTCAAGATCAACTCCTTAAAATCTCCATGAATTTTGTATATACAAAATCGAAGAGAAGATTTTATTCATTAATTTTATTATCTCGTCAACTTTACTTTATGACGAATAAAATTAATAGTTGATCTGTCTTTGATCAAATATTTGGTCAAAACTCTTTGAATTTAAAATAACATTGATTCCTCAAACAATATTATTTAAATTCACCAACACCTCAAACACCGTGAATTTTGCATGCCACGTTAGTGTGGACGTATACAAAATTTAAACATTTGTAAAAAGAGGGTTTTACCCATTAATTATCTTGTCAATAAATCTTTATGACAAATAAAATTACCTCAAACACCGTGAATTTTGTATGCCACGTTAGTGTGGACGTATACAAAATCAAACATTTGTAAGAGGAGTTTTTAATTTTATTATCTTGTCAACCTATTTATTTGACAAATTAATAGTTGGTTTTCTTCGGTCACACAAATAATAGCAGTGACTCCGATAGGGAGGATACTATTAGACGTGCCTAAGTGTATACCATTACTTGACACTAAGTCCATTAATAAGATTATGCCCCTTCCGTTGGGGAAGATCACATGCTCTTAATTAACTTCCTATAGTCATCCAAAATTGGAAGTCTGTTCTAGTGATCCACAAACAAGCTCATCCGTTATGGAGGAAGGCACTCAGAGCCAACGCGCAAGCTTGTTTGCATCACTTACAAACCAGTAATGGAGACCATGGGATTTATTTAAAAATCCCTCTCCCACTTAGTTATTTATAAACGATGAATTTTTAACTATATTAGTCTATGTATACTAACATACACACACAACACAATATAAAAGCAATAAATAGAAAATCTAATTTTCAACTATTATGGCTTTTATCTATTGTTGTCCTCCGTGTGTCACCAACCCTAGCTGCTGCCATCTTTGGCCACTGCCACCGGGTCTAGTTGTCGCATCCATCTTGCTCCTTGTTCCGCTGCGCCTCTGGTCCTCAAAAAGTTCCACGCCTTGCAAGATTCGATTCGCGACATATATAGAATTTTTACATTTTTCGATCCTATATTCCTCGAAGGAATGTACATGTATCTAGATCAAAAAATAAAATCCTAATAAAACTAAATACAGCTCCTGCTGTATTTTATAATACAATCATGCACACACAATAAAATGCCCTTGACATGTCCAAGGGTCCAATCACACACATAATAACTATAAGCCATAATAATTGGATCCTGCATCCACAAAGTTAGCACATCCTACTATTATCCTGCCTAAATTATGTATGACATGTGCATAATTAAACTAATACCAAATACACAGAGGCAAATCCCTAGCTCTGATACCACTTGTTGGTTGCTACTCGGAAAGCATAGAGGTTCCACAGTACAAAAATTTTGTACAAAGGTCTGAACTTTTTCATAGCTACCATGTGTTCTTTTAAATTAAATTTTGGATCGCCTGCGGAACTTAACACGTTTGATCCAAAACTTAATCTATTTGTTCTTTTAGGTTTTGACTTGGATCTCCTGCGGAACTTAACACGTTCGACCCAAATCACCTTAAGTTATTAATTCCATTAAATATTAATTTCCATAATTGGTTCCCAGTACTGACGTGGCGAGGCACATGGCCTTCTTGGATATGGGAGCAACCACCACCGACTAGACAAAACCTTTTATAGAAATCTAATATTTAATTTCCTAAAATAACTTTAGGTTAACTGAAAAGAACAATCAAATCACAAAGAAAAATAAAACAAAAGAACACAACTTCGAAAAATATATTCGAAATACTAGAATCGTAAGCCTCTTGTATTTGGTATTATTTCCATAAATAACTAGCATGATGCGGAAAGAAAAATTACTAGTTATACCTTTTAGAAAGACCTCTTGATCTTCTACCGTATTCCTCTTCTAACCTCGGACGTTGTGTGGGCAACGATCTTCCGAGATGAGAAACCACCAAGCACCTTCTTCTCCTCCTAGCTAGGTTCGGCCAACACAAAGAAGCTTCACCAAGGACGAAGAACAAAACACCAACCAAGCTCCAAGGGATACAAGCTTTCTCTCCTTCTTCTTCTTCTTCTCCAAGTAGTATCCGGCCACCACAAGAGCTCCAAGCCAATAGAGAAGGTTCGGCCACCACCAAGAGGAAGAGAGGAAGAGAGGTTGGCCGGCCACAACACCAAGGAAAAGAGGGAGAGAAAAATAATAGAGGTTGTTCACCTGAAGCCTTCTCTACCCCCTCTTTTATAATCCTTGGTCTTGGCAAATAAGGAAATTTAATTAAAAACTTCCTTAATTCTTTTGCCATGAAAAGGAAAAATTTATTTAATTAAAACAATTTTCCTTTTCTCAATTTACATGGCCGGCCACACCAAAGCTACAAACAAGGAGAGTTTTAATTAATTAAAACTTCCTAATTTGTCTCAGAAATTTATAAAATTTCTCCAATAATTTAATCCCTTCATGATTGGTTTATAAAAAGGAAATTTAATAAATTAAAATCTTTCTTTTAAACATGTGAATAAAAAGAAAGTTATCTCTAAAAATTAAAATCTCTTTTAATCTACAAATAAGGAAACATATCAAATCTTTTCTCAATCTTTTGTAGAAACTAATAAAAGAGAATTATTAATTTTTAACTTTCTTTTAAATCATGAACATGGTTAAAAAGGAAAGTTTTCTTAAAATTTAAAATCCTCCTTAAATCAACAAATAAGGAAAAATTTCAAATTTTAAACTCTCTTTTAAACATGTAGATGATTTACAAATAAGGAAAATTTTTACCAAAAAACTAAAACCATCTTTTTAATCTACAAATAAAGAAAGAGATTAATCTCTTCTCTTAATCTTTTATAGAAAGTTATAAAAGGAAATTTTTAATTTTTAAACTCTCTTTTAAAATCATGATATCCACATAAGAAATAATTTTAATAAAAATCCTTTTAATATTCTAGTGGCCGAGCACCTAAGCTTGGGACCCAAGCTTTGGCCGACCACCTACTTGACTCATCCACTTGGTCTTGGCCGGCCCTAGCTTGGGTTCCAAGCTAGCTTGGCCGGCCCCATTGGATGGGTAAGAAGGTGGGTATGCGGTGGGTATAAATCTCTATATACTAGAGGCTACGATAGGGACTGAAAGGAGGAATTGGTTTTGGTCTCCCGATGAAATTAAGCATCCCGTGTTCGCCCCGAACACACAACTTAATTTCATCAATAATAATTCATTCCACTAAAGAACTATTATTGAACTACCGCACCAATCCCAAATTACATTTTGGGCTCCTTCTTATTATGAGTGTGTTAGTCTCCCTGTGTTTAAGATAACAAATGTCCACTAATTAAGTAAGTTACTGACAACTCACTTAATTAATATCTAGCTCCAAGAGTAGTACCACTCAACTTCATCGTCATGTCGGACTATGTCCACCTGCAGGGTTTAACATGACAATCCTTATGAGCTCCTCTTGGGGACATTCTCAACCTAGATCACTAGGACACAATTTCCTTCTATAATCAACAACACACACTATAAGTGATATCATTTCCCAACTTATCGGGCTTATTGATTCATCGAACTAAATCTCACCCATTGATAAATTAAAGAAATAAATATCAAATATATGTGCTTGTTATTATATTAGGATTAAGAGCACACACTTCCATAATAACTGAGGTCTTTGTTTCTTTATAAAGTCAGTATAAAAGAAACGATCTCTAATGGTCCTACTCAATACACTCTAAGTGTACTAGTGTAATTATATAGTTAAGATAAACTAATACATAATTACACTACGACCTTCCAATGGTTTGTTCCTTTCTATTTTAGTCGTGAGCTACTGTTTATAATTTATAAGGAAACCGATAACATGATCTTCTGCGTATGACACCACACACCATGTTATCTACAATATAAATTAATTGAACAACTACATTTATCATAAATGTAGACATTTGACCAATGTGATTCTTATTTCTAGATAAATGTTTATACCAAAAGCTAGGCTTTTAGTATACACTCTAACAGGGTAAACATATGCAATAAAAACAATAATTAATTTACAAATAAGTCCAATAGATTTTTCATTTTTAAAAAATATATACCTCCCCCTAGACATAACATTCTTCTCCCCCTTTGATCACATAAAAATAGGGTTCCTTTTAACAAGTCTAAGGTAAATACTAACTGAAAAGAAACTCTAAGTGTTAAAAAAAATTTAAGGCAAATTGCAACAAAAAATTTCTAACTTAAAAGAAATTTCGAAGTGTTTGAAAAACATAATTTTTTAAGTTTCAAATTTAAAAAACATAATTCAATTTTGAAGAAATTTTCATAAGTAAAAAAATATTTTTGAATATGTTTTCTAGAACAAATTAAATAACTTTTTTAAAGCATTAAGTGATTTAAATTAATGCTTTTCCAGTCAGTCAATTTAAACTTTTCATTTCGATACTTAGCTTCCAGGCAGTGGCGAAACACTAGGCCTTCTTGGTTATTGGAGCAACAACCACTTTCTAGACAAAGCCACATAAAGAACTTACATGTTTAATTGTCTTGCTGAAAATGCTAAATCTAATTTTGATTTTTAAATTAAGCAAGTTTTTGGAACCCAATAGAGGTTCCTTCCTACATGGTTAATCAAGTATTTTCTAGGCACATAGACTTTTGATATTTTTCTGATTTAAATTTAGTGAAACCTATAGTACCAGTTTAATCCTCTATAATTTTTAAAAGAAGAAATATTTGAACAAGTAGACTTTTTCAAATTTTCTATTTCTTCTTTTAATTTATCATTTTCAAACTTTATTTCTAATTTTTCATTTTTTTAATTCAGTATTTTTACTTTTTAACTTAAACATGGATTTTGCCATAGCCTTAATACCGAAATAAAGCTGATCAGGGGGTAAGAGACATACCTCACTTATCATATCAGACTTGAAGCCTGAATCTCCCCTTGCTTCGCTACTTTCATCTGAAGTCACTCCCCCTTCATCGATACTGGGTTCTGATGTACTTTGCCCTTCATAGCTTGCCATCAGTGCTATCTCGGCATATTCTTGAATCTCGGACTCAGATGATGAACTATCGTCCCAAGTTGCTTTTAGACTCTTGTGCTTCTTGGGTATCTTTGTTAGAGTGTATACTAAAAGCCTAACTTTTGTAAATATTTATTTTTGAAATAAAAGAATCACATTGGTCAAATGTATATATTTATTTGTTGAATATAGTTTTCAATTAATTTATAAAGTAGATAACATGGTATGTGGTGTCATACACAGAAGATCATGTTATCAGCTCTTTATAAATTATAAACAGTTGCTCACGACAAAGATGGAAAGGAACAAACCATTGGTATAGTCGTAGTGTAATTAGGTATTAGTTTATCTTGACTAATAAATTACACTAGTACACTCTAAGTGTATTGAGTAGAACCATTTTAGGTAAGTTCTTTTTATACTGACTTAATAAAAGAACTAGATCTTAGTTATTATGGAAGTGTGTACTCTTAATCCTAATATAATAACAAGCATATATATTTAATATCTATTTCTTTAACTTATCAAAGGGTGAGATTTTGCTTGATAAATCAATAGGGCCGATAAGTTGGAAAATGACATTACTTATAGTGTGTGTTGTTGATTATAGAAGGAAACTGTGTCCTAGTAATCTAGGTTGAGAATGTCCCCAAGAGGAGTTCATAAGGATTGCCATGTTAAAACCTACAGGTGGACTTAGTCCGACATGACAATAAAGTTGAGTGGTACTACTCTTGGAGCTAGATATTAATTAAGTGAGTTGTCAGTAACTTACTTAATTAGCGGGCATTCGTTATCTTAAACACAGGGAGACTAACACACTCATGGTAAGAAGGAGCCCATGATATAATTTGGGATTGGTGCGGTAGTGCAACAATAATTCTCTAGTGGAATGAGTTATTGTTGATGAACTTGAGTTGTGTGTTCGGGGCGACCACAGGATACTCAAGCTCATCGGAAGGCCAAAACTAATTTCTCCTCTAGGTCCCTGTCATAGCCTCATTAGTGCCTTATAAACCACTCATTAAAAGCCCTTCTTGGTATCCAAGAAAGGAGGTCGGCCCATTGCTTGGTGACCAAGCAATGGCCGACCACCATCTCCTCTATGGGGCTGACCCTATTGCTTGGTGAACAAGCAAGTAGGGGCTGGCCATAATAAATTCAAATAGGAGGGGTGTTTTGAATTTTTAAAATCTTCTCTTTGAAGAAAACTATAAGTTTTAAAAGAGAGATTTTAATTTTAAAAACTTTCCTTATTTGAATTAGGCCGCATGGTTTAATAGAGAGTTTTAAAAGTTTTAAAACTTTCCTTTTTTAACCATCCTTATGGTTTTAGAAAAAAAGGAAGAGAAGTTTTAAAAATTAAAATTTTCTATTCATGTTAAAAAATAAAATTTTTTAAGAGAACACTACAAGAATTTTTGCATTCAACAACACCCAATAGACAACGCTTTTTAATAAAAACGTTGTCGTTCTTTGTTTTACAACGCTTTTAGTGAAAAGCGTTGTCTATGGTATTTACTTTTTACTAAAGACAACGGTTTTTAATGAAGTGTTGTCTTTAGTGTTGTTGTTTATGGTCAAAGACAACATTTTTTTAAAAAACGTTTTTTAAAGTGTTGTGTATGTTTCCCCTAAACTCACTTAAAATAAATTCGCAGCCCTCGCTTTGCTAAACTCTAAACCCTCAACGCGCGCGCGCCTTCTCCTCACCACTCCTCTCCACGAGTTCTCCTCTCCACTCCTCTCCACGAGTGCCTTCTCCTCTCCTTCTCCTCTCCACGAGTGCCTTCTCCTCTCCTTCTCCTCTCCACGAGCGCCTTCTCCTCTCCACTCCTCTCCACGAGCGCCTTCTCCTCTCCACGAGCGCCTTCTCCTCTCCTTGCCGCGTGATCTCCTCTGAACCCTAATCTCGACCCAAACTCCTCACGCAAAACTCCTCACGCCGGCCCAACTCCTCCAAGTCGAGATCCCTAATCTCGCATTTCCCCATCTCCTCAATCAAAGTCAGCTTACCCTTCCTAATCTTCTCACGGCTCCTCAACTCCTCTGAACCCTTCGATCTTAGTTCCTTCCTCGCAGAGCAGATTCGAGAGTAGGAGGAACGGAAGAAAGAAAGGTAAAATTTCTTCCATCCCTCTAGAATAAGATTTTGTTTATTTTTGATTATTTTCCGAACTAGCCATTTTGCCGGATTCATACTGCATCAATTTTCCCCCTCCCCTGATTGTATTTTCTCATGATTTAATCTGGAATTTTTAAACGTTTAGCTATAGACTTTGGCAGTAGGTATTAATCCTTAAAAATAGCATGAAGCATATAACATGCTATCCTTTTTTCTCAAATTCAGTGTGAAGCTGTTGGCCAAGTTGCAGATATTATTCACATTCCAGCCTTTCTTTGTCGTCAGGTATAATGTGCAGCTTGAAATTAATCAATCTCTAGTGTTATTCTACTATTATTTTTATTGTGTACCCTTAATGCGCAGAGAATATCTCTCATTTTTATTGTATCTAAAACTTGTGTTCTGCATTATCTCATCTTAATTCTGGGCAGTGACTTGTGCCTACTCAGTTTGTTGAATTTATATCAACTACTATTGTTATATTTATGTCACTTGCCTTCTAAGAGCTTAATGGCTTAAGTATGATTTAATACATCATGCACTATTGCATTGAGTTGCTTATGTTGATGTCCCTTTGAGGAAGTTGCAGATTCTCAAGTGCTAAAGAAACAAAGTTGCTTATTATAAGTTATAATTCAAGCATTTTCCTGGAATGGTTTCATTTTTCAACTAAAGGTTAACATGTTTCAATAGAGAATATGTTTTGGTGAATGCTCCAATATTATATGACTCTACAATTTATACCAAGGCAAAAGTACCTAACTACCTATACGTAGACTCTAACAAACATGTACATATGGATAATATAGATAACTAGGTTATCTCCCCAAGTGAGAAATTTGCTATTGGGATTGCATTTTGATGAGAAACCTGTATGGTCAAAAATTTTCAGGTAGAAATACAATTTTGATTAATTGTTTAAATATTTTGTTATAGTTTCACACTATTGTTTGTGTTAATATTTTTAGGTATTAGCTCATTGTTGATTGATTAGTTATAAAGAATGGACAAAGATTGGATGTCAAAGGATAGACTATCACGTGAATATGAGAATGGAGTTGAGTCTTTCTTGCAATTTGCAATGGAAAACACTAATGATCCGAATATGGGAATATCTTGCCCATGTGCAAAATGTGGCAATCTAAAGAAGAAAAATATACAAACTATCAGGGCACATCTGTATTGTAACGGTATAGATATGACATATCATACATGGATATGGCACGGCGAAAGATCTACGATAGGGATTTCACAAAATGAAAGTGACCAAGTAGGGCCAAATGAATATGTTCGTGAGGAACCAATAAATATGGTTCATGATGCATATGATAGTTATGCTGAGAATCCAACCCAATTCAATAAGCTTCTTGAAGATGCCGAGACACCTTTATATCCGGGATGCACTAAATTTACAAGGTTATCTGCAATTGTGAAATTATTCAACTTGAAGGCCAAATATAGTTGGAGTGATAAAAGTTTCACTGACCTACTCAGTTTGTTAGGAGAAATACTTCCAGATGACAATAAATTGCCTTTATCTCTGTATGATGCAAAGAAAAGCTTATCTGCATTAGGGATGGATTATGTAAAAATTCACGCTTGTCCTAATGATTGTATCTTATACCGGAAGGAGTATGAGGATTTAACTAATTGCCCTACTTGCGGGATGTCAAGGTGGAAGTTGGGAAAAAAAATATGATAAATGAAGGAATTCCTGCCAAGGTTTTGTGGTACTTCCCCCCTATTCCAAGATTTCAAAGAATGTTTCGGAATAAAGAGATATCTAAGGAGTTGACTTGGCATGCCGAAAAAAGACTTTGTGATGGATATTTACGCCATCCAGCTGATACACCTTCTTGGAAAATAGTTGATCGCAAATGGCCAGATTTTGGTATTGAGGCAAGAAATCTCAGATTGGCTATATCAGCTGATGGGATGAATCCTCATGGTTTAATGAGTTCTGCATATAGTTGTTGGCCAGTTTTAATGATTACTTATAATCTTCCTCCATGGTTGTGTATGAAGAGAAAATTTATGATGCTCACATTGTTAATTTCTGGTCCCAAACAGCCAGGAAATGATATTGATGTTTACTTAGCACCTCTAATTGATGACTTAAAATGCTTATGGGATATAGGTGTCGAAGCATATGATGCATATCGCCAAGAAACTTTTATGCTTAGGGCTATCTTATTATGGACGATCAATGATTTTCCTGCATATGGGAACATGTCAGGATGCATTGTGAAAGGATATCATGCATGTCCTATTTGTGGTGAAGATACCTATTCAACAAGGTTGAAGCATAGTAGGAAAATGTCTTATACAGGTCATAGAAGGTTTCTACCTGCAACTCATCCTTATCGAAGGCAACGGAAGGCATTTAATGGGAACCAAGAATTTAACCCTGCTCCAAAACCATTAAGTGGCGATGAAGTTTTTGAAAGAGTTGAAAGAATTAATTGTCATTGGGGAAAAATGAGTAGAAAGTCTCAGTCGAATGATGATGTAAAATCATGCTGGAAAAAAAAATCAATTTTCTTTGAACTTCAGTATTGGAAACATCTATACATTTGACATGTTCTTGATGTGATGCACATTGAAAAGAATATTTGTGAAAGTCTTATCGGAACGTTACTTGATATTCCAGGAAAAACAAAGGATGGAGTAGCAGCGAGATTAGACCTTTTGGAAATGAATGTCAGGACAGATTTGGCACCAAGGATGGGGGAGAAGAAAACATTTTTGCCAGCAGCCTGTTATACACTTAGTAAGGATGAGAAAAGGAAAATTTTGAATTCTTTGTTTGGAATACAACTTCCATCATGTTACTCATCTAATGTTAAAAACCTCGTGTCGTTGAAGGACTTAAAACTTATTGGCCTTAAGTCACACGACTACCACGCTTTAATGCAACAATTGCTTCCTGTGGCGATACGTGGTGTTTTGCCCAAACATGTTAGAGACACTATCACTCGCTTGTGTTTCTTCTTCAATGTGTTATGTAATAAAGTGATAGATGTTTCAAGGATGGATGATATGCAAAGAGAGATTGTGACAATATTGTGTTTACTTGAAAAGTATTTCCCCCCTTCATTTTTTGATATAATGATTCATTTAAGTGTTCATCTTGTGCGGGAGGTGAAACTGTGTGGACCGGTTTGGTATAGGTATATGTATCCATTTGAAAGATACATGAAGATTTTGAAAGGTTATGTGCGAAATCGCAATCGACCTGAAGGGTGTATGGCTGAATCTTATATTGCTGAAGAGGCTGTTGAATTTTGCTCAGACTATCTGTCTAGTGTGCACACAATTGGGATCCCATCAAGTCATCGACAAATAGAACTTACTAAGCCTTTATCAGGTGCAGTAGTCTACTCCACTACTCACGATGAGTTGACGCAAGCACATCGTTATGTATTGGCAAATGATGCTGAGATTGATCTCTATATCGAGTAATTTATCTAACTTATTAATATTTTAATGTGGTTTGCTTACATTCTGTTGGTTTATTTATACCAAATAATTTGATTAGGGAACACATGACATATTTGAATGCAAGATTTCCTCGTAAGGCTAAGTCCAAGAAGTGGTTACAAGATGAGCATAATCGAACGTTTATTACTTGGTTGCGTGATCGTGTAAGTTTCTTTAGTATTACATATTGGCATACATTCATTTTCATATTTATGCATAATTAAAAATTTATTGCATAAAAAATTTAGGTTGCTGATGTAGTTGACCATTCCACTCATCAAGTTTCAGAAAGATTGATGTGGATAGCTCGCGGGCCTAACAAGCAAGTACTAAAATACTCTAGCTATTTGATTGATGGGGTTACTTATGCTACAAAAGAGCGTGATGCTATACGAGTTGTTCAAAACTCCGGAGTCAGCTTAGTTGCAAAGACAATGCAAGTTGCAAGTGCAAAGGATAAAAATCCTATTGTGTCAGATATGGTTTTTTATGGAGTTATAGAAGAAATATGGGTAGTTGATTACCATAAATTTCAACTTCCAATGTTTAAATGTAATTGGGTGGAGCATAATAACGGCATTAAAGTAGATGATCTTGGTTTCACATTGGTAAACCTCAATAGACTTGGATTCAAATCTGACGCTTTTATCCTGGCAAGCCAAGCAAAGCAAGTATTTTACATTGAAGATCCTGAAGATCCTTTATGGAGTGTTGTACTTGCAACACCAAACAGAGACTACTTTGAATACCTAAAGGGCGAAGAGTTAGAGGACACTGCTATCCACTATCAATGTTTTAGTAGGGGGTTACCATCAATGGATATTGACGGAGAAGATGATAATGAACCACCATGTATTCGTGAAGACTGTGATGGAAGTTGGATTGACAATATTTAATTGCTGAATTTTTGCTTTTGAATATAAGTGTGTAAACAATTTACCTATGAGGATGAATTTGTGGACAATATTAATATGTTATATTCCTCACTTTAATTCGAATCAGATATGTTGTGATGTTGCTGCAAGTTTCTGCTTTTATCTTTTATTTTTTTTCATACTGTTGTGAATTTGTTGGTGTAAATATATCATCTTGCTGTGAGTTTATGCATGTTTCTAACTAAACTTATGTTGATCAGTCTAAGTTGTTACAGATCAATGGATTCTACTAGAAAGAGTAAGAGAATAGGGCAACTTGCAAAGTTGGACAAGGGTAAAGAAGTCATTACAGCTGCCCGTGAAGAGAGTTGCGAGGGTGATAAAGTGTTGGATTCCAAAGACACTATCTCCTCAAGAACTTCTAGAGGTCGCACACAGTTGGATAAGATTACAAAGCAAAGAATGCAAGGTATTAGAAATGAGGTGTCATTCAATAATTTTGGACAACCGATAGGACCAGCTGCTGTAGCCATGCAAAGTTACATTGGTGTCTTGGCTCGGCAAAAGGTTAATATTAAATACAAGACATGGAAGCAAGTCCCAATTGCTGTCAAAGAATTAATATGGGAATCAGTCAATGTAAGCAAGTTAGCATGTTTTAACAATTATAATATTTCACTACTAATGATAGATATATTTTATGTTTGTCTTAATTAATCTTATTAATGTTTTCCACTTATTTGATGTACAGTTGATTTATAATGTTGACTCAAAGTGGAAAAAGGGATGTTTGAGGTCTGCAAACAGTAAGTGGAGGCAATACAAGACCCATCTCACCCAAAAATTTATTTTAAGCAGGCGTGACAAACCTGAGGAGTTGAATGAGCCACCTGTTGGCTTTGAAATTACAAGAGAAGATTGGCGTGCGTTTGTCATTAGTCGCATTTCTGAAGATTTCATTGTAAGATTCTAAATTTTTTCTTTTGAAACTATTCGATCATAATTCATTATGTATTATTCAAATTTGATATGTCGCCTGTTTGAAATAACTAGAAACTCAGTGATCAACAAAAAGAGCGAAGGAAAAAAAATAGATATCCTCATCGACTCTCACGCAAAGGGTATGCACGCTTTGCTGAAGAAATTGTAAGTATTTTTAAAATATATTTCCTCTAAGAACCCTCTAATTGATTCACATTAAATTATTTCACATTTGTTATTTGATTTTTCTTTGTTGTAGGGGACTGAATTATGTGATGATAATGACATCAATAGAGCTATTATGTGGAAGAAAGGACGCGCCAACAAAGGAGGAGAGTTTGAAGGTGAAGATTTGGTGGACACAGTACACAAGATTGTAAGTAAATTTTCATGTTCTTCTGATAATGACTTCAATATATCTTCTAGTTTTCGAGAGTAAAGTTGCATGCATGCATACCCTTTGCGTGAGGAAGCCAAGGCAAGCAGTGCAATGAGGAGTTTAACAGCCATTCCTTGCATAGCTTGAATTCTCAGTACTAGAGCATGTATTGAGGAAGTAAATGGTGAATGAATGCATTGAGAGCTTAGAGGTGACGGGTTTATATAGAACAGATGTGGATTTACTAGGTATCTAGGTTTGAAATGTTCTTACTTGGAGAAGAGATCAAGTCGAAAAGTCTATTACATGCAGTGGTTTCCTTTTGCTGCAATCAATTAATGGTGAATGCATTGAGAACTTAGAGGTGATAGCTAGAGTTTCTATAGAACAGATGCAGATAAATCAACCAGGTTTGAAACGTTCTTGGCAGTAAGCAATTTGTAAGCTTCAGTAACCCAAGGGCCAGTAAAGTTGTTCCCCAGACCACTGCTCTGAAGCTTCTATTATGTTTTCCCACTTGATTGGTGACAAATAAAGCTCCTTGTCTCCTTGAGCATTCTCTTTGTGCTGTTTTAGTTTGAATTAAAGCATAAGATTCATGAATCGGAACTTGAGAGGTTGGGAACAACTTTACTTTTGATTATTCTTTCCTGCAACTCCAGACAATTAGCTTCAATTATGTGGTGGTCCTCTCTTTATGGGTTTGTGTAGTGAAAATTTATTAAAATTTTGTCATTTTATTAAACTTGTAGTCAATTGCTCAATCAAATATGTGCCTTTTTTAGAACTGTGCAGAAGTAAATATATGATTGAATGCCAAAAAAGGAAAAAATATTTCAAAGTCAACTTCATATTTGTTCAATATGACTTACTAAGCACTTGACTTGAGCTATCACGGGAAGAACCGGCCTGGACATCAGTATTTTTTAAACCAATATTGCATATCCTTGGTAATTATCCTTGGTAAAGTACTGATAATTCTTTTTAATGTTGCATTACAGGATGAATATATACAGCAAAAGAGGGAGGGTAAGCTGCAATGCGAAGGAGCAAAAGAGGATATTCTTACCAAGGCACTTGAAACTCAGGAATATTCTGGGCGTGTCCGGGGTATCGGAGGTCATATCAACCCAACAATCTATTTCAATGTTGGTAGAACAAGGAAGAAATATGATGTTACCCTAGATATAATCGCTGAGCATAAAAGGGAGCTGAAGGAGGCGAAGATGCAAATTTTAGAACAAGATGTACGCATCCAAAAACTTGAAGCATTAATGCATAAAAGGGGTGCATGGGACAATTCAATTGATGACAAAGGCAGTTGCTCGGTGAAGTTTCATCAGAAGAATATTGAAGAAGATGACGTACAGATTGTGGGTAAAGACGAAGTTTTACAGGTAAAATACAAGTTATAGTGATATTCATTATTATTATAGCATTATAAACTAAATATAATCAACATGTTTTTTTTTAATATTTTAGGGTCAATCAGTTGCATTGACATTGGAATTTTGCTCAAATATTGCATATGGTACAATTGTTTGTTTCAATGGCATGGAAAAAATGCTTCATGGTATTCCATTTCCCAAGAATTGCATTCGAGTCTCCATTGATCAAGCAGTGGACAAATCCGCTCCTTTGCCATATCCAATTCCAAGTGAATGTGAAGTAATTGGTGATGCCATAGGAACTGTTGTGGCTTGGCCTGAACAGCAGATTGTGAAGCAAGATGAGGTATATGAGATATTATATTTCTAATTATATTGTCACTTTATTATTATATTTCTAATTATATTGCCACTTTATTATTATTCAACCTAGCTATCTAACTTGTTTATATTTGAAATTATTAGAAGCCTAGAAGGAAGAAGTTTGAACGAAAAAAATCAAAACCTACTTTGTCAACAAGTGTCCCAAGAGCATTACATATGTTATATTGTTACAGTAAGCATGCTCTAGATGGAGGAAAATGTATATCAATGTGCTTAGATAATGAAGTGTTTGATGAAGATTGTGAACTTTTTCTTGACCTTGAGGACATCAATTCTTTGTATCATTTGGAGTCAATTTCAGGAAATTTGATCGTTGCCTACATATGGTAAGTAAGTTTATTTAAGCAATTTCAGCAACTTTTTCATCACATGTTTGCTTCCCAATTTTAGCAACTTATTATGGTTTATTGTTACAATTTCACCAACTTATTATGAGTGATCATTATTTTTTAATCCACATGATTGTTTTGTATCTAAATTTTATTATTTAGTATCTAAATATTATTTTCTCGGTTGCAACTGCATTGCTTTACTTATGCTGGGAAATTACTGCATTGCTTTATGTTTGCTGGGAAATTCTAATATCTAGCAAGACAGAAAATCCCTGATTTGAACTGCAAGAAGTTTACTAATATTGTTGTGTGAACAAGTTTACTCTTGAAAAATTCAACTTCTAGTAATTTTCTCATACCATGTTATTCTCATTAAGTTAATAGTTCATCATTTCTATTGAGAGGTTTACTAATATCAATTGATGTGGTACACTTTACATAAATATAGCTCATTCATTTTCAACCGGCCCTTAATGTTTGCCTTCTGCCATTTGTTCTTCTAGACAGGAAGTACTTTGCTCATATCTTTTTTCTTGTATATTTTTAAGTATCTTAAATGTGCTTGTCCTCAAGAAATAAAAGAATTTGCATGTATACATTTCTGGTATGTTTAATATGCAAGACTGTTCATAGTAAGTTCTCATGTATGGATGTTACTATCATCAGCCATAACTTAGTGTTATGAGTGATCATTATTTTTTCCAACTTATTATGAGTGTTTTGTATCTAAATTTTATTATTTAGTATCTAAATATTTTTTTTCTTTGCAATGATAGGTGTCTGTATAAAAAGATGGTGAAAGATACCAAGACAAAGAAATTCAGATTTATGAATCCTCACAAACTCCCATATCTGGCAAAAACGGCACAAGACAAATCAGTTAAGCTTGAAACCCTGAATCAAAGGGCAACTCTTTTAGCAGATAAGCTGACAAGTGCATCAACAGATCAACTAGTGTTAGTGCCATGTAATGTCGGGTAAGCAAGAAGTAAAACATCACTTTCAATTGCTTCCTTTCGATAATTTATTCAATTTTATGATCTAATCCTATGTATTTGCCTAGTTTCCATTGGAATCTTAGTGTTATTGAACCTTACAAGGATGCTATTTACTTGCTGGATTCCCTAAGTTGCCGCATTCGCGATGATGATTCAAAATACGTAATGGAAATGTGAGTTCAGATTTCTTTTAGTAAATATTTATTATAATAAAAATCTTATTTAACAAATATTCTTAACGTATGAAGGGCCTTAAAATTGTTTAATTCAACCAAGGGAAGGAAAGGTAGGAAAAATGTTAAGTGGGAAGTAGTTAAGGTATGTGTACTTTTGTTTAACATATATTGTAATGTGTATAATTTTCATTAACAATTTGACTCTAATTACTATATATAGGCTCCTCAACAACCGGATGCGAAACAATGTGGTTTTTTTGTGATGCGATTTATGAGAGAAATTATTGAAGAAGTTGAGACTATTGAGAGAGATTCGCTGCAATCAATAGTAACATTATTTAGCTTATCTCAAATTATTTGACATAAACTATTTAAAATTGCAAAGTGATCAGTGTTGATTATTTTTTCCATTAACATAAATTGTGTATGCTCACAGTTCACAAAAATAGGGTACTCTCGTGAACAAATTGATGAGGTTCGGTCCGAGTTGGCGGAGTGCATACAAGATCATATTTATGAATAGGTATGGAATGATAGTTGCCATAATTCTATTTAGATTTAAGTTCATGGAATGGTGGTTTTTTTTGGTGGAATCATAGTTAATGCCAATTTTTTTGATGCAGTGCATAGTTACCAGATCGACCTTGAGCAGTTGACCCCAAAGAAAAGTTGTCACTGAAGTTTAAAAACTTGTGAAAATTTTTAGTGAATGATGATGTTTTGTGAATGATGATGTTTTGGAAAAATTGTCACTTAGGTGAAAGGATGTTTTCTGGATTAATATGCAAGTACAAAGCACTGTATTATATGTTATTCTGTAAAGTTCTGTCAGTGTAAATTATCTAGTTTCTTTATCTAGCTTTTGTTCCACTATTGGGTTTGTTTTTCTAATAATTACTCGTGCAGCAAAATACTGAGCAAGAAGCTGTAGATCTTATAATCAGGTAAAGTAGAAAAAGTTAACTACTTCATTATGCTTTCATCTTAGTATTTGTATATTTGATTTGTCTTCTTTGAACCAGCTTCAAGTCAAAAAGCCAGATCCTCTAGATAGCTGTTAAAAATAAGGTATTATTTGGTTTGTCAGTGATCTTAATATTTGGTAATATTTGGTCTTTGATGCTCACGACAGAGTTCCAACGCTGCATGATTACCTTGTTCAAGCAGATTGCTCGCTGCCTCAGTAGCTCGCATTTTCAGGTTTGTTTCATCATTGATATTCCTTCTTTTTAGTGTTCTATATTAAAAGGAAATACTAACTGTCGATGAGATTGTTATCCTCTTGCTTGAACATGAACCAAAGTATATAAATTTGACCTTTTGATCTGAAAGTATAAAAAAAAGTTAATTGGATACTAGTTTTTTATTTTTTTTTTGCAGTTGCATTTGTTGTATTTTCATATGTTTCTCAGTGAACTTCTAAACAATTCTTTTTTCATTAATTTATTAAGGCTTATTATAAGTTTCAGTTTGATGGTGCAAATTGTTTTCTTTTGTAATCCATCTGTTTCTTCTTTGGTTTAGGAAAGTTGAAGTGAATCCCTTGATAGCTGTTTCATAGGTTTGTTCCATTATTTTCCAGTACGTACTGGAATCACTATCAATAGCCCTCAAGGACTGTTTACAACCTTGCAATCAAATTAATTGGACTTATAATCTAATGTATGGTCATCTGGAGCATGAATATTGGAGGATTCATGAATGACTCTTCGGATGATGAATGTATGTCATTTAATATTGGTTCATGTATTTATTTAGATACATCTTGAGTATTCCCTATAAATACCCTATGTATTTAACAATTCAAAGATGAAGAAAATCAGAAGTAGTTGAACACTAACACTTGGACGCCAACATTTTTGAGTTGGCGCCTAGATTTGACCATCTAACAGACACGGCTAAAGGATCAACTTCTATGAACACCCTTAATAACTTATACAGATATTTGTGAACAATTAGGTTGGTGGCTATCATTTATCCTCCCTTTTTGTTGTTTTTTCCATGTACCCAATGCAGCTTTCATTTCAAAGGTTCCAAGCTGATGAACAAGGATGGGTGGACACAATCAAGTCAGTGCGATTTGGAGGAGCTGTCAGGATTAGTACCATGGATTGGCTTGGGCAATCTCAATATTTGCGTCAAACTGTCTTCTGGCCTTCCCTATCATCTGCAGTATCTGAGGTATACTATGCACATTTACCGTGAATTTTCCTTATTGAGCTTGGGCTAGTGACGGTTACGAATGTATTTTATTTCAAGAACCGTATAAGCAAGTGTTCGTGCATCTAGTTTTATAACAATGCACTTCGTATCTTTGATCTAAAAAGCTTCTGAAACAAGTCATCTTCTCCAAGCATGCCCTGGTCAACATGCTAGTCACCTACTGGAGTCATTTCCTCGATGGCACGGATGAATACCTGAAATCCATCCTCTACTCCACCATTCTTTGCCACTCCTCAAGCCGAAACAACTGCAAAGGTAGAGTCAACATCAAGTATTACATTGTGCCTGGCTACAAGAAGACCGGGGCCGCAAAATCCAATAAAGACAGGTCAAACATCAAGTAGCATTTTGTAACTTATTCCTCTTAGGTTATATGCTTGGTTAATATATATGCTTAGAACTTGTAAAGACAGGTCAAACATTAATATGCTTGGTTAATATATCCATCTACAACACTCCCGCTTTTTCCTCTAAATATGATTTTCATTTAGCACAGAACTAATGCCAATTTTTTTATTTTGATGCAGTGTTTAAAGAGCTTGAGTAGAAGTTGGCCCTAAAGAAAACTTGTCAGTTACGATATAAACACACTTACGGTATGAATTACATGTATATATAACATTGACATATTATTTAGTACGAGATTTACATGTATGAAAGTTTTCATACAAAATTTCTTGATTGCCTACAACCCCAGGTGTGCTGATGACAAGTTGAAGAAGATGGCTCTAAGAGTGATAGCTGAAAGCCTTTCAGAAGAAGAGATTGCTGGACTTAAAGAAGCAATTCCATGCGATGGACACCAACAACAGCGGTTAGTCAATGATGAGGTTTTGTAAAACTTGTGTGTTTGAAAAATTATTGTCATGAAGTTAAGGATAACTTGTATGATACAAATTTAATTTGTGGATCAATATGTATACATTTTGTTTGTATAATATAAAGTTTTATTTATTTGTTAAATAGTCTTATTATAAAAATGATTGTGGTTGTGGATATTCAATTATATGTAAATTTTGAGTATTTTTTATAATTTTTGCTATTTAATTAAGAAAAACACTATTTTTTATAAATTTAAAAAGACAACGTTTTTAAGTAATAAAAGACAACGCTTAAAAAACAATGTCTTTGAGACCAACCACAACGCTTTTAAAGCGTTGTCTTTGATATGTGCATTTTTACAATAGCATCTTTAACAACGCTTTTTAAGAACGAATAGACAACGCTTAAAAAGCGTTGTCTTTGTGACCAACCACAACGCTTTTAAAGCGTTGTCTTTGATATGTGCATTTTTACAACAGCATCTATAACAATGCTTTTTAAGAACGAAAAGACAACGCTTAAAAAGCGTTGTCTTTTTGACCAACCACAACGCTTTTAAAGCGTTGTCTTTGATATGACTTTCTACAACACCATCTACAACATCACTTTTTAAGTACATACGACAACACCAAAAAAGCGTTGTTGTTTAGCTTTTTTCTTGTAGTGAGATCTTCTGCTGTATTCCTCGCCTCGCCTTGGACGTCGTGTGGGTGACGATCCTCCAAGATGAACACCACCCAAAGCTTTCTTCTCCTTCTTCTAATATTCGGCCACCACCAACAAATAGCAAAAGAGAGCAAAGGGAAAGGGAGAAGAGAGAGGGTCGACCACACCAAGGGGAACACCAAGCAAGAGAATAAGAATTGTTCTCCATGAGGCATCCTCACCCCTTCTTTTATATTACTTGCCCAAGACAAATAAGGGAAGAATTTTTATAAAAATTGAAATCTTCCTCTAGTTTTTCCTTTTTCCTTTTCTTTCCTCTTGATTGAATCAATCACCAATCATGGATTGATTGAGGATTTAATTTGATTGGTCGGCCCCTTGCTTGGCACCAAGCAAGGTGGTCGGCCACCTCATCAAGGATAAGAAAATATTTTTTTATAAAATTTTACAAGAAGAAATCCTCTTATAAAATTTTACAAGCAATCTTTCCTAAAGTGGATGTTAAAAAGTAAAGTTTTTAAAAATTAAAACCATGTTTTAAAATTTAAAACTCGATCTTGAGGTCATTAGCTTGCAAAGAAAAGGTATAATTAGCAATTGTTTTTCACATCATGCTAGTTAATTTTCTTTGTTAGAATTCCAAAACATAAGAGGCATTAGATCTAGTTTTTTTCGAATTAGTAATTCGTGTTTGTGTTTTCTTTGTTTTTTGAATTTGTGATTCGATTTTTTTTTGGTTAAACGTAGAGTTATATAAGGAAATTAAATATTAGCTTTCCTTAAAAGGCTTTGTCTAGGCGGTGGTGGATGCTCCCATACCCAAGAAGGTCATGTGCCTCGCCATGCAGTCCTGGAAGCCAATTTTGGAAATTAATATTTAATTGAATTTATAATGTAGGTGGGTTTGGATCAATAGTGTTAAGTTCCGCTTGCGATCCAAGTTTAAACCATTAAGAATAGATAAGTTAAATTTGGAATCAATAATGTCAAGTTCCGTTTGCGATTCCTAATTTAACTTCTAAAGAATACATTAGGTTATTTAAGGAAAGGTTCGACACTTGTACAAAATTTTTGTATAGTGGAACCGGTACGATTTTCCTAGGACTAACCAACAATTAATTATGCACTTGTCATACATAATTTAGGCAGGATAATAGTAGGATGTGCTAACTTTGTGGTTGCAGACTCCAACAATTGTGGCATTTAGATATTGTGTGTGATTAGACCCTTGGACATGTCAAGGGCATTATTTTGTGTGTGCATGATTGTATGTATCAAATACAGCAGGAGCTGTATTAGTTTTAGAATTTTACTTTTTTGTTCGATCTAGAATATATGTACATTCCTTTGTGGAATATAGGATCGATATATGTAAAATTCTATATTTGTCATGGATCATATCTTTGCAAAGCGTGGTGCTATTGGAGGACCAGAGGCACAGCAGAATAAGAAGCAAGATAGATGCGACAACTCGACCCAATGGCGGTGGCTAAAGATGACAATAGCTAAGGTTAGAGCATACAGAGAACAGTGACAGAAAATGTCATAATAGTTGAAAAATTAATTTTCAAATTTATTACTTTTATTTATTGTGATGTTTATGTGCATGTGATGTATGCTAGCATAGGTTAAAATCCTCAATTTTAAATAACTAAGTGAGAGAGGAATTTTAATAAATTCCATGGTCTCCATTACTAGTTTGTAAGTGATGCAAACAAACTTGCGCGTTGGCTCTGAGTGCCTTCCTCCATATCGGATGAGTTTGTTTGTGGATTACTATATCAAACTTCCATTTTGGATGACTATAGGAAATTAATTAAGAGCGTGTGATCTTCCCCATCGGAAGGGGCACAATCTTATTAATGGACTAAGTGTCAAGTAATGGACTTAGGCACGTCTAATAGTATCCTCCCCATCGGAGTCACTGCTATTATTTGTGTGACCGAAGGAAAACCAACTATTAATTTTATTTGTCATAAAGTTAGGTTGACAAGAATAAAATTAATGGGTAAAACCTCCTCTTACAAATGTTTGATTTTGTATACGTCCATACTATCATGGCATGCAAAATTCACAGTGATTTGAGGTGTTGGTTAATTTAAAATAATATTGTTTGAGGAATCAATATTATTCTAAATTTAGAGTCTTGACCAAAGTTTATTTTTGTGATTTTTAGGATGACTTTCAACCCACTGGCCATTATTCTGAAAGAGAATAGACTTACTAGTCCCAACTATATAGATTGGAAAGAAACCTAGATATTGTCTTAACTGCTGAAAGCTATAAGTTTGTACTGTCAGAGGTATGCCCAGATACACCTAATGGTGACTCTACCCCAGAGGAGATTGAGTATCATAAGAAATGGGTAAAAGCAGATGAGATGGCACGGTGTTACATTTTGGCTTCAATGTCAAATGTATTGCAACATCAGCATCAAGATTTACCAACTGCTTATGATATAATGAACAATCTCAAAGAACTCTTTGGGCACCAGAGTCGGACTGCTAGGCAAGAGGCAATGAGAGAGTTAATAATAGCCACCATGTCTGAGGGGACACCCGTAAGGGATCATATCCTCAAAATGATGGCTTATCTGAATGAAACACAAGTCCTTGGAGGAGAAATTGATGGGGAAACCCAGGTCGATATAATTCTCCAAACGCTACCCAGAAGTTTTGAGCAGTTCCGCCTGAACTATAACATGAACAAAAGAGAGTATACGTTGGCGGAACTTCTAACAGAACTACAGGCAGCAGAAGGAATATTTCATCACAGTTCTCAGATTCACTATACTGAAAATGGTTCTACTTCTAAGTCGAAAGGCAAGAAGAAGAAGAAACAGGTCTTCTCAGCAAAGAAGATGAATAAACCTCAGGGTACAGGACAAAAAGTTGGAATGAAGAAGCCGAAGGGCAAATGCTTCATCTGCAAGCAGTCAAGACATTGGAAGGCAGACTGTCCTCGTAGGAATCAGAACAATAAAGGTATATCTCATGCTATAGTAGTTGAAACATGTTTAGCGGTGTTATCTACCAGCACTGTAATGACCCAATTTTCCCTATTTCGAGTTCTAAATGTCTTCAAAAATATTTCGAAATACTTTTAAAATATTCTAGAAATTTTTAGAGTATTTTTACGTAATTTTTGGAGGTCGTTTGGTATTTTTACAAAACGAAAGAAGTTTAGACAAAAATTGTGTAAGTCGAGATTCAACCCGTAGACCTCGGACAAGTCATAAACCTTAAGTGAAGCGAGGCAACCAAGTGAGCTGCGGGTCTTTTGTGAATATATATGGAACGAAATGCATATATGCAGTAGTTGGAACATTTAAAAGAAATTCAAAAATGAAGGCGCGGCTGAGGGATCGAAGCTGCGATCTGTGGCTTCGGTTAAAAGTCGGTTGACAGCTGTGCCAGCGAGTTTTGTTAATTAAGGAAAGAACGGGAATAATTTAAAGGATAGTTGATAATAGAAATATTGGAGTTATAAAGGGAGAACTTAGGGCTTGATTTCCCGTGACCTAATTTCTACCTCTCTTCTTCCTCACGTGTGCGCGGCGCCGGCTCCTCTCGGGCGGAATTGAAGAATGAAGCTAGGGCTTCGTCTCGGTGGCCGGCCAAGGGTTCAATCCAAGAAGTTCTTCCCATCTTCACGAACTCTCGTCGAGGAGAGCACGGAGGATGCAAGGAGCCGCTGGAATTTGAGCTGGCCGAACCCTAGATTTCTCTTTTTCGGTTATAAGTCCAAGAACAGCGAGGTGAGTTGCTACTCACCTGCAGTAGGAGTAGTTCCGCGAGCTTTGATTCTTCTTTGTTTGCTTTCAGGATTTGTAGTTTGATTTTGGTAGATTCATTCGGACTAGGTGATTTTGTTTCACTGAGTTGTTGTAGGAGTGGTTTCGTATTTATGTTAGTCCTTGTGTTGATTTCGGAGCATGTTTCATGAAGCTTTTATTTTCTTTGTTTGCTGCCGTGAACCCAAAAGAAAGAAGAGAAGGATTAGTTTAGGTTAGGCATGAAGAACAGTTACAAAATTTAGGTTTCCAGTAGCAATTTATCCTATTAGCAGCACGTTGGTATCCTTTTGGTTGTCTGCTGTGGTTTTCATGAAGCAATTAAAACCTTGAATTGTTCCTTACCAATCTGATAAAGCATAATTGGAAATTTTGGGTTGCTTTACAATAAGGGTTAAGCTGTGAAGGTGTTATTTAAGTTTGTTTTAATTTTACAGCAAGATGAAGTTGATGCTTCATCTTTGGTTGTCAATGCTTTTCAAATTGTGCTAGAATAAATTAGATAGTTGTGGCATAATCAACAACCTAAATGTAGCATTCCAGTTTTAGTTACCCTTGGCCACCTTAGGCGCTTGAGCAGTTTTATTTGTGTTATTTAGAGGGCACGAACAACCTTTAGTCTAAGTACATAGTATTAGTTTTCTTTGCTATCTAACAAACATGTTCAGCCCTATGTTTAGCATTTTCTATTTAGACCTTTTTGTGCTAATTTAATGAACATGAATAGTTTTTTTTTAGCATTGGCAGATTCTGTTTATTTTTCCAGTAGGCATGAAGTTCGGGGTTTTCTTAGCTGCAGTTTAGTATTTTTGTGGCTGTCGTGAGCAGGATAGTCCTTGATCATGTTCTGGATTTTGATACATATGCTTATATGTGTTAGTGAGCTTATAATAGCTCTTTAATCTAAAGCATATAGTTAGTTGTCTTTGCTATTTTAATAGGATGAACAGCCATGTATTTTAGTGGAATGATTATGTGTTCCATTAAATCCTTTTGGATTATAAGTAAGAAAAGACCAAGGTCTTAAATTGATCCTAAATTCCAGAAGTTTAGGATTAAAAGCACACTAAGTGTTTGAATAAATGCCAAGGCATTTTATTATAAGAGAATTAAAGAATAACAAATATAAGGAAGTAATAGTTAAAAAGAAAATAAGTATTTTACTTTTAAATGGCATGTACCGGACACAAGGTCCATTGGGTGGGCTCCTAGATCGCCCCTAAGCACAAGATCGCCTAGAAGTACCTTAGTAGTTTCGGGATTAGCTACCTCGACTCTTATTAAGGATGCGCGCAAATTGGTACAATGCCGGGCCCAAGAGAAGTTTATTATTATTTTGAAGTATAAAAGTATTAAAGTATAAGTATTAAGTAAGTGAAATAAAATACAGAAGGTGTTTAGAATTCAGTAAGTTAAATTCTTTATGCTAGCATGATAGTATAAACTTGCCTTACATGTTTAGCCTTTCAGTATGTTTCTTTACTATTAGAAGAGCATGAGTTAGCTTACTGTTATTCACTATATATGAGCATGAGTAGCTATACATGTTTAGTATTTCAGTTACTATGATTCCTTTATTGGTTTATGAGCATGATTAGCTATACATGTTTAGTATTTCAGTTAGTATGATTCCTTTATTGGTTTATGAGCATGATTAGCTATACATGTTTAGTATTTCAGTCAGTATGATTCCTTTGCTATGTATGAGCATGAGTAGTTTTACATGTTAGCATTCAGTTTTAGCATGTTTTTATTTATATACATGCATATCGAGTTTTTTGTGAGTTAGATAGCGCTCGCTAAGCTTTATGCTTATAGTTTGCATTTCCTCCTACTGTAGATAAAGGAAAAGCCAAAACAACATGAAGGAAGCGACAAGGGGAGGCTTGATGGGCGTGTGATGTTTGGACTATGGAGTGATCTAAGAAGTTGTCAAGAATTTATTAAGAGTGTTTTGGTTTAATTGTTTAAAGTATTTAGAACTTGTACATGTTACTTTTTGGATTGTTTTGTCGTGTTTTGATAGAGTTGGTTTCCTTTGGTATTTTGCTTCTTTTTGTTATATATAAACTGCGTGGTTGTTTGAAATAAGTTACAGCCGCCTGTGGCTGCGTATATAGTGTTTGTATATCAGTTTAAGGTCACCGGTACAAGGGAGACTCTGTCGAAATTTTTCGGTAGGGTTTTCATGTGGTTTTTAATTATACCAGTTAAGTAGAGTTAGTAGTTAAGTAGCATCCACCTTTAGAGTAGTAGTAGTAGTGTAGAAGGTGGGTCGTTACAAGCACCTGGTGTATAGATACGGGAGCCACTGATCATGTCTGCAATTCTTTACAGGGGTTCCAGGAAACCCGACGACTATTTGAAGGAGAGATAACCGTATACATGGGCAATGCTACCAAGATGGCGGCTGTTGCAGTGGGAGACGTCTACTTACCTGTTAGGAATAGAAGTTTGGTTTTAAGAAATTGTGTTTATGTACCCAGTTTTAGAAAGAATTTAATTTCAATTTCTAAACTATATTTGGATGGATATTCTGTTTCTTTCAGTAACAATGTAGTTATAAAAAGAAATAGAGTTCTTATCTATTCTGGTGCATTAGTTGGTAATTTATATACATTAAATCCAATTTCTCCCATAAAACAACAAATGGAAATTAATAACACATCTTCTAACTCTAATAAGAGAAAAGAACCTTCGGAGATGAACCAAACATATCTTTGGCATCTAAGGATAGATCATATTAACTTAAGTAGAATTCAAAGGCTTATAGCCGATGGACTCTTGGGTACATTAGAGTTGAAAAATTTTCCAACCTGTGAATCTTGCTTGGAAGGTAAAATGACCAAGAGACCTTTTAAGGCCAAGGGGTATAGAGCCAAAGATGTGTTAGAACTGGTTCATTCTGATTTGTGTGGTCCTATGTCTATCCAGGCAACAGGTGGTTTCAAATACTTTGTCTCTTTTATAGACGATTATTCGAGATACGGATATATTTATTTGATGCGCCTCAAGTCTGAGTGCTTTGATAAGTTCAAAGAGTACAAGGCTGATGTGGAGAAACGTCTTGGTAAAAATATCAAAACACTACGGTCTGATCGTGGTAGCGAATACCTCTTGGGAGAGTTTAGGAATTACTTATCAGAGGTCAGGATTCAATCCCAGTTGTCTGCACTGGTACACCCAACAGAATGGTGTGACAGAACGAAGGAATAAGACTCTTATGGAGATGGTTAGATCGATGATGAGTTATTTAGAATTACCAAATTCGTTTTCGGGATATGCTCTGGAAACAGCAGCGCACATTCTGAACTTAGTACCTTCTGAATCAGTACTTTCTACTTCCACAGAATTGTGGAATGGGTGAAAGCTCAGTCTAAGACATATTCGAATTTGGGGTAGTCCAGCACATGTGCTGAAAGTAGATGCTGATAAGTTAGAATCTCGTATAGAAGTTCGCGTGTTTGTGGGTTATCCTAGAGGAATGAAAGGTGGTTTATTTTATAGTCCTAAAGACCAAAAGGTCATTGTTAGCACCAATGCCCAGTTTTTAGAAGAAGACTATATAATGGACCACAAGCCCAAAAGTAAAATTGTTCTAGAAGAAATTAGAGAGGACACATCTATTTCAGAAACAACAGTACAAGATGAAGTACCACAAGAGACTACAACACGTGTCACACATGATGCACAATCACAGATAGTGCCTCGTCATAGTGGGAGGGTTGTGAGGCAACATGAAAGATTCATGTTTTTAGAAGAGTCTTCGGACTTGATCCCGGGTAAACATGAACCAGATCCCTGGACATATGACGAAGCACTCTAAGATAAAGATGCAGTATCTTGGCAAAAGGCAATGAATTCTGAAATAGAGTCTATGTATTCTAATAAAGTCTGGGAGCTTGTAGAACCACCTGATGGTGTAAAAGCCGTTGGATGCAAGTGGATCTACAAAAGGAAAAGAGGGATAGACGGGAAGGTAGAAACCTTCAAGGTAAGGTTTGTTGCGAAAGGGTATACTCAGAAAGCGGGAATCGATTATGAGGAGACTTTTTCGCCGGTAGCTATGCTAAAATCTATCCGGATACTCTTATCCATTGCTGCTCATATGGATTATGAGATTTGGCAAATGGATGTCAAGGCAGCTTTCCTTAACGGAAGT
Organism: Zingiber officinale; assembly: GCF_018446385.1. Taxonomy (NCBI): domain Eukaryota; kingdom Viridiplantae; phylum Streptophyta; class Magnoliopsida; order Zingiberales; family Zingiberaceae; genus Zingiber; species Zingiber officinale. The sequence goes on along the minus strand of NC_056006.1, from coordinate 6,400,345 downwards.
CTTGAAGAAAACATCCATATGAAGCAACCAGAAAGGTTCATTGAAAAAGGCAAAGAGCATCTAGTGTGCAAGCTCAATCGGCCCATTTATGGACTGAAGCAAGCTTCAAGATCTTGGAACATCTGGTTTAATGAAGTAATCCAGTCATATAGATTTATTCAGTGTCTGGATGAGTCTTGTGTATACAAGAAGTGTAACAGAAACGTGGTGGTATTTCTTGTACTATACATAGATGATATTTTGTTAATTGGCAATAATGTCAAGGTATTATTGGACGTAAGGGTATGGTTGTCCAAACAATTTGATATGAAGGACTTAGGAGAATGTGCACACATTCTTGGGATCAAAGTTATAAGGGATCGCAAGAAAAGAATGTTGTGCCTATCTCAAGCTTCATATATAGATACAATCTCTGCTCGTTTTAGCATGCAGAACTCCAAGAAAGGTTTCTTACCTTTTAGGCATGGAGTAGCCTTATCTAAAGAGATGTCTCCGAAGACATCAAAGGAGATAGAGGATATGAAGACAGTTCCTTATGCTTCGGCTGTAGGAAGTCTTATGTATGCAATGTTGTGTACGAGACCTGATATTTGTTTTACCGTGGGCATGGTTAGCAGATATCTTAGTAACCATGGACAAGGACATTGGACTGTTGTAAAGCATATATTGAAGTACCTGAGAAGGACTAGAGATTATATGCTAGTTTACCAAGCAGACGATTTACTCCCTATGGGTTACACGGATTCGGATTTCCAATCAGATAGGGACAACAGTAAATCTACATTAGGCTATGTGTTTACTTTAGGAGGTGGAGCCATTGCATAGAGGAGTGTTAAGCAGAAATGCGTTTTAGACTCAACCATGGAAGTTGAGTATGTGGCAGCCTCTGAGGCAGCCAAAGAAGCTGTATGGCTCAGGAACTTTCTAATGGACTTAGATGCGATTCCTGGTTTGCCCAAAATCATCACAATTTATTGTGATAATAGCGGTGCAGTTGCAAACTCGAAGGAACCACAAGCCCATAAGGCGAGTAAACATATAAAGTGCAAGTACCACCTGATACGAGACATTATCAAGCAAGGAGAAGTTGTCGTCATCAAGATTGCATCAGCAGATAACCTGGAAGATCCTTTCACTAAGGCCCTTCCGGCGAAAGTTTTTGATCGGCATGTGGAAGGGACGGGAATCAGATGTAAGGCAGCAGGTATGGCAGCTTAGTCTTTTATTATAAGTGGGAGATTGTTAGAGTGTATACTAAAAGTCTAGCTTTTGTAAACATTTATTTTTGAAATAAAAGAATCACACTGGTCAAATGTCTATATTTATTTGTTGAATATAGTTGTTCAATTAATTTATAAAGTAGATAATATGGTGTGTGGCGTCATACACAGAAGATCATGTTATCAACTCTTTATAATTTATAAACAGTTGCTCACGACTAAGATGGAAAGGAACAAACCATTGGTATAGTCATAGCGTAATTAGGTATTAGTTTATCTTGACTAATAAATTACACTAGTACACTCTAAGTGTATTGAGTATGACCATTTTAGGTAAGTTCTTTTTATACTGACTTAATAAAAGAACTAGACCTTAGTTATTATGGAAGTGTGTACTCTTAATCCTAATATAATAACAAGCATATATATATTTAATATCTATTTCTTTAACTTATCAAAGGGTGAGATTTTGCTTGATAAATCAATAGGCCCGATAAGTTGGGAAATGATATTACTTATAGTGTGTGTTGTTGATTATAGAAGGAAACTGTGTCCTAGTAATCTAGGTTGAGAATGTCCCCAAGAGGAGTTCAAAAGGATTGTCATGTTAAACCCTATAGGTGGACTTAGTCCGACATGAAAATAAAGTTGAGTGGTACTACTCTTGGAGCTAGATATTAATTAAGTGAGTTGTCAGTAACTTACTTAATTAGTGGGCATTCGTTATCTTAAACACAGGGAGACTAACACACTCATGGTAAGAAGGAGCCCATGATATAATTTGGGATTGGTGCGGTAGTGCAACAATAATTCTCTAGTGGAATGAGTTATTGTTGATGAACTTGAGTTGTGTGTTCGGGGTGACCACAGGATACTCAAGCTCATCGGAAGGCCAAAACCAATTTCTCCTCTAGGTCCCTGTCATAGCCTCATTAGTGCCTTATAAACCACTCATTAAAAGCCCTTCTTGGTATCCAAGAAAGGAGGTCGGCCCATTGCTTGGTGACCAAGCAATGGCCGACCACCATCTCCTCTATGGGGCTGACCCTATTGCTTGGTGAACAAGCAAGTAGGGGCCGGCCATAATAAATTCAAATAGGAGTGGTGTTTTAAATTTTTAAAATCTTCTTTTTAAAGAAAACTATAAGTTTTAAAAGAGAGATTTTAATTTTTAAAACTTTCCTTATTTGAATTAGGCCACATGGTTTAATAGAGAGTTTTAAAAGTTTTAAAACTTTCCTTTTTTAACCATCCTTATGGTTTTAGAAAAAAAAAGAAAGTTTTAAAAATTAAAATTTTCTATTCATGTTAAAAAGGAAAATTTTTGAAGAGAAGTTTTAAATTTTAAAACATGGTTTTAATTTTTAAAAACTTTCCTTTTTAACATCCACTTTAGGAAAGAGAGCTTGTAAAATTTTATAAAAAAATATTTTCTTATCCTTGATGAGGTGGCCGACCACCTTTCTTGGTGCCCAATTAAGGGTTCGGCCAATCAAATTAAATCCTCAATCAATCCATGATTGGTGATTGATTCAATCAAGAGGAAAGAAAAGGAAAAAGGAAAAACTAGAAGAAGATTTTAATTTTTGTAAAAATTCTTCCCTTATTTGCCTTGGGCAAGTAATATAAAAAAAGGGGTGAGGAGGCCTCATGGAGAACAATTCTTATTCTCTTGCTTGGTGTTCCTCTTGGTGTGGTCGACCCTCTCTCTTCTCCCTTTCCCTTTGCTCTCTTTTGCTATCTGTTGGTGGTGGCCGAATATTAGAAGAAGGAGAAGAAAGCTTTGGGTGGTATTCATCTTGAAGGATCGTCACCCACACGTCGTCCAAGGCGACGCGAGGAATACGGCAGAAGATCTTGAGGTCATTAGCTTGCAAAGAAAAGGTATAATTAGCAATTATTTTCCGCATCATGCTAGTTATTTTTCTTTGTTAGAATTCCAAAACACAAGAGGCATTAGATCTAATTTTTTTTCGAATTAGTAATTCGTGTTTGTGTTTTCTTTGTTTTTCGAATTTGTGATTCGATTGTTCTTTTTAGTTAAATCTAGAGTTATATAAGGAAATTAAATATTAGCTTTCCTTAAAAGACTTTGTCTAGGCGGTGGTGGATGCTCCCATACTCAAGAAGGTCATGTGCCTCGCCATGCTGTCTTAGAAGCCAATTTTGGGAATTAATATTTAATTGAATTTATAACGTAAATGGGTTTGGATCAATAGTATTAAGTTTCACTTGCGATCCAAGTCTAAACCATTAAGAACAGATTAGTTTAATTTGGAATCAATAATGTTAAGTTCCGTTTGCAATTCCTAATTTAACTTCTAAAGAACACAATAGGTTATTTAAGGAAAGGTTCGACACTTGTACAAAATTTTTGTACAGTGGAACCGGTACGATTTTCCTAGGACTAACCAACAATCTTGACTTTGTCCTTTTTTAGTTCTAGGCAGTCTTCTTTTAAATGTCCTTCTTTTTGACATTGGTAGCAACACATCCTTCTTCTATTTCTTGGATTCTTTTTATTCTGCATTTCTTTAAATTTATTAGATCTAAAAAACTTTTTAAAATTTCTTACCATATATGCTTCCTGATCCTCTTTTGAATCTGACTCGAGTTCATCCTTCTTGGTTGCGTTTAGTGCGATCATCTGGCTTGATTCCTTTGTTGTCCCTGCACACCTGGTTTCATGTAATTCAAGATTAGAGAATAATTCTTCTAAAGTACTTACCTCCAGGTCTTTTGAAATATAGTAGGCGTCGACGATTGATGTCCATTCTGGAGTTCTAGGAAACGCATTGAGTGCGTAGCATATGGTGTCCCGGTTTGTTACCGTTTCACTGAGGTTCTCGAGACCAGTAATCAATTCCTTTACCTTCGCGTGTAGATCGGCTACCTTCTCACCTTTTTCCAGACGGATGTTTGTCAGTCTATTCCGGAGGATGTCTCTTCTTGCTAGCTTAGCTTCGGATGTTCCTTTGTGAAGCTCCAGAAACTTCTCCCAGAGTTCTTTAGCCGACAAGTAGCTTCTGATGTGGTTGACTTCTTGAGGCGGCAATACACTCAGCAGGTGATATTCCGCACGGTTGTTCGCTACGGAATCACTCTGCTCCTTCTTTATCCACTGGCTTTCTTCTTTTTCTTCTCCATTCTGATTCGTCGGAGCTACAAAGCCATACTTTATAATTAACTAAATTTTAAAATCAGTTTTTAGGAATACCTCCATATGACGCTTCCAGTGTGCGAAGTCTCCCTCAAATTTTGGTGGAACAATGCTTGGTCCGGCCATCTCGTTGCTTCGATCCGCGGTTAGTCCTCCTGAAGCGCCTTGCTCTGATACCACTTGTTGGTCCCTTTGGAAGCCGGCAAGAGGGGAGGAGTGAATTGCCCTACAAAAATAAATTACACATTTCTTGGATTTTCAACTTAATAATAAAACTTGTAATAATAAAAAGAAGAGACTAATTAAAGAAATCAAATACAGAGGGTTTACTTGGTTTGCAATCAGAGGATTGCTAATCCAAGATAAATACGGTGCACTATCTGATGATCTCCTCTGGGCGGAATAGCCTCTTACAACGTTGACAACACAAAAGAATAGTAAAACACAAAGAAAATGGATTACCAGTTGATTGAAAAGACTGTGCAGATTAGTGCTATATTTATAGCACTGTTCGGGGCGTCCCGAAGGGTTCCAGGTGCCCTGGGGGGATAAAACTTTATCCCTCAACGTTCAGATTCAGTCAAATCTCGATCTGGTCAAAATCCACTTCCGGGCGCCCGGACGGTCCGGGCTCCCGGAATGGATCCGGGCACCCGGACCACTTAAGTCAACCCAGTTGATTTTTTATGGTCTGGTTCCACTGCTCCGATTCAGCTCGTCTTGGTCCGGGTCTTCTGTTCCGGCTCTGTTAGCTTGGGTGATCTTGGCCATCCGGAATAGGGCTCACCCGAACCCAAGTTCCGGCCTTCTCCTCGAGCAGCCTTCCTTCCCGATTTCTCATCCCTCGAACATCGCGTACGTTCTTCTCGTCCACCGGTGTACTCTTCCGCGGTCACCTCGTCTCTCGGACGCACCGAGACCGTCGGCTCTCTCCCCATGCCGTCCTTCTCGTTAGCCGCGTCTTCCGCTCCACTTCCTGTGTTCCTAAGATCCTGCACACTTAGACACAAGGATTAGACAAAATAGGACCTAACTTAACTTGTTTGATCACATCAAAACTCCTTGGGGTTCCAACATCCAGTACCTCTTAGGAGAGTTTAGGAGTCACTTATCAGAAGCCGGGATTTAATCCCAACTGTCTACACCTGGTACACCCCAACAGAATGGTGTAACAGAACGAAGGAGCAGGACTCTTATGGAAATGGTTAGATCAATGATGAGTTATTCAGAATTACCAAATTCATTTTAGGGATATACTCTGGAAACGGAAGTGAATACCTTCTAAGTCAAAACCCTCTACTTCCATAGAATTATAGAATGGGCGTAAGCCTAATCTGAAGCATATTCGGATTTGGAGTAGTCCAACACATGTTTTGAAAGGAGACACTGATAAGTTGGAATTATGAACAGAAGTTCACTTGTTTATGGGTTATCCTAAAGAAACGAAAGGAGGTTTTATAGTCTTAAAAAAATTAGAAGGTCATTGTTAGCATCAATGCCCTAATTTTAGAAGAGGACTATGTAATGAACCACAAGCCCATAAGTAAAATTATTCTTAAAGAAATAATAAAAGGCACGTCTAATCTAGTACCAACAGTACAAGATGAGATACCACAAGAAACTGCAACATGTATCACACATGATGCACTATTACAGACAGTGCCTCGTCGTAGTGGGAGGGTTGTTAGGAAACCTGAAAGATTCATGTTTTTGGAGAGTCGTCGGACTTGATCCCAGGTAAACATGAACCTGATCTCCGAATATATGACAAAGCACTCCAAAATAAAGATGCAGCATCTTGGCAAAGAGCAATGAATATAGAATTAGAATATATGTATTCTAATAAAGTCTGGAAACTTGTAAAATCACCAAATGGAGTAAAAGCCATTAGGTCTACAATAGAAAAAGAAGGACAAACGGGAAGGTGGAAACTTTCAAAGCAAGGCTGGTTGAAAAAGGGTATCGATTATAAGGAAACATTTTCACCAGTAGTCATGCTTAAGTCTATCAGGATACTCTTATCTATAGCTTCTCATATGGATTATGAGGTTTGACAAATGGATACCAAGACAGCTTTCCTTAATGGAAGTCTTGAAGAAAACATCCATATGAAGCAACCGGAGGGGTTTATTACAAAGGTCAAAGATCATCTAGTATGTAAGTTCAATCGGTCTATTTATAGACTGAAGCAAGCTTCAAGGTCTTGGAACATCCGGTTTAATGAAGTAATCCAGTCATATGGATTTATTCAGTGTCCGGGTATGTCTTGTGTATACAAGAAGTGTGATGGAAACGTGGTGGTATTTCTTGTACTATACGTAGATGACAATTTTGATAGTTGGAAACAATATCAAAGTGTTGTCGGAAATAAGGGTATGGTTTTCCAAGCAATTTGATATGAAGGACTTGGGAGAATATGCACATATTCTCGGGATCAAAGTAATAAGGTATCGCAAGAAAAGAATGTTGTGCTTATCACGAGCTTCATATATCGATAATATCCTAACTCGTTTTAGCATGCAAGACTCCATGAAAGATTTTTCTACCTTTTGGGCATGGAATATCTTTATCTAAAGAGATGTCTTCGAAGACACAAAAGAGATAGAAGAAATGAAGGCAGTTTTTTATGCTTCAGCTGTAGGAAGCCTAATGTATGCTATGTTATGCACGAGACCAGATATTTGTTTTGTCGTGGACATGGTTAGCAGATATCAAAGTAATCCAGGACAAGGACATTGGACTACTGTAAAGCATATATTAAAGTACCTAAGAATGACTAGAGATTATATGTTGGTTTACCAAGCAGATGATTTGCTCCCTGTAGATTACACGGATTCGGACTTCCAATCAGATAGGGACAATAGTAAGTCAACCTCGGGGTTTTGTGTTTACTTTAGGAGGTAAAGTCATAACTATGGAGGAGTGTTAAGCATAGGTACTTTTTCGAACTCCACCATTTAAGCTGAGTATGTGGCAGCCTCTGAGGCAGCCATAGAAGTTGTATAGCTCAGAAACTTCATGATGGACTTAGATGTGATTCCTGATTTGCCCAAAAATTATTACAGTGTATTGTGATAATAAATGGTGCAGTAGCAAATTCGAAGGAACCACAAGCCCATAAGGCGAGTAAACACATAGAGCGCAATACGAGACATCGTATAACGAGGAAAAGTTGTTGTCGCCTAAATTGCATCAGATGATAACCTGGAAGACCCTCTCACTAAGGCCCTTAAGGCAAGAGCCTTTGATGGGCATGTTGAGGGGTTGAGAATTAGATGTATAGCAGGGTATATGGCAGCATAGTTTTTTAGTATAAGTGGGAGATTGTTTAAATGTATACTAAAAGTCTAGCTTTTTGTATAAACATATAAGAATCACATTGGTCAAACGTCTACATTTATATGCTAAGTGTAGTTGTTCAATTAATTTATTTTGTAGATAACATGATGTGTGATGTCACATACAGAAGATCATGTTATCAGTACCTTATAAATTATAAACAGTTGCTCATAACCAAGATGGAATGGGACAAACCATTGGCGTGGTTGTAGTGTAATTAGGTATTAATTTATCTTGACTAATAAATTACACTAGTACACTATGAGTGTATTGAGCAGGACCATTTGAGGTAGTTTCTTTTTATAATGACTACATAAAAGAACAATACCTCTATTATTATGGAAGTGTGTACTCTTAATCATGATATAATAACAAGCACATATACTTAATACTTATTTCTTTAATTTATCAAATGGTGTGATTTAGCTCGATAAATCAATATGTCCGATAAGTTGGGAAATGATATTATTTATATGGTGTGTTGTTGATTATAGAATGAAACTGTGTCATAGTAATCTAGGTTGATGATGCCCCCTTGAGGAGCTCATAAGGATTGTCATGTAAATCCTGCAGGTGAACTTAGCCCAACATGATGATAAGGTTGAGTGGTACTACTCTTGGAGCTAGATATTAATTAAGTGAGTTGTCAGTAACTCATTTAATTAGTAGACATTCAATATCTTAAACACAGGGAGACTAACACACTCATGATAAGAAGGAGCCCATATAGTAATATGGGATTGGTGCGGTAGTGTAATAATAACTATTTAGTGGAATGAAATATTGTTGATAAACTCGAGTTGGGTGTTCGGGGCGAACACGGGAAGCTCAAGTTCATCGGGAGACCAAAACCAATTTCTCCTCGCGGTCCCTATCGTAGCCTCTTATTTATAAAATCTTATACCCACCTAAACCCACCTTCTTACCCATCCAAAGGTGGTCGGCCAAGCCAAGCTTGGAGCCCAAGCAAGGGTCGACCAAGATAAACCTTGGATGGATCAAGTGGTGGCCGACCCTAGCTTGGAGCCCAAGTAGGTGGCCGGCCATAATAAAAATAAAAAGGATTTTATTTTAAAAATATTTCCTAATATGGAAGACATGATTTTAAAAGAGATTTTTAAAATTAAATCTTTCCTTTTATAGTTTCTACAAAAGGATTAAAAGAAAGATTTGATATCTTTCCTTATTTGTAGTTAAAAGGAAGATTTTAATTTTGGCGAAAATTTTTCTTTTTGTAATCATCCACATGTTTTAATAGAGAGATTTTAATTTATAAAAGTTTCCTTTTATAACCAACCATGAAGAGAATTTTTAAAAGAGACATTTTTATTTTAAAAATTTCCGGAAACAAATTAGAAAGTTTTAATTTTGTGTTTAAAACTTTCCTTGTTTGGAGGACTTGTAGGGGCCGACCATTAAAAGAATAAAAGGAAATTTTTAATTAAATTTTCCTTTTGTTCATTGGCAAGTGAAAATAAGGAAGTTTTAATTACGTTTACAACTTTCCTTAATTGCCAAGACTAAGGAATATAAAAGAGATGGTAGAGGTGCCTCACCTTACAACACATCTATTATTTTCCTCTCCTCTCTTCCTTGGTGTGGCCGGCCCTCTTCCATAGTTCTTCCTCTTTTCTTCTTCTTTAGAGGCCGGCGGCATCTAGTCTTGGAGAGATTTTTGGTGGCCGGATTTTACTTGGAAAAGAAGGAGAGAAAGGAAGCTTTGTTTCCTAGCATCTCTTAGAGCTTGGTGGTGGTGGTTGAAACTTGCAAGGAGAAGGAGGCATGGGTGGATTCACATCTCGGTAGATCATCACGTACACGACGTCCGAGATAAGAAGAGGAATACAACAAAAGATCGTGAGGTCTATAAGCTACAAAAGGTATAACTAGTTATTAATTTCCGCATCATAACTAGTTTATTCTTTTGTTTAGATTTTGAAATACCAAACACAAGAGACTAATGATTCTAGTTATCGAATTTATGTTTCGATTTTGTGTTTCTTTTGTTTTTTTGATCTTGTGATTCAATTGTTCTTATTGGTTAAACCTAGGGTTACTATAAGGAGATTAAATATTGAATTTCGTTGAAAGGCTTTGTCTAGGAAGTGGTGGATGATCTCATACCCAAGAAGGCCTAGTGCCTCACCATGTTTAACCTGGAAGTCAATTCTTGAAATAAATATTTAATCAACTTTGTAACATGGGTGGATTTGGATTAATAAAGTTAAGCATCGTTTGCAATCCAAGTCTAAACCTCTAAGAGCAGATAAGTTGAATTTGGAATCAATAATGTTAAGTTTCGTTTGCGATTCCAAATTTAATTTTTAAAGAACACAATAGGTTGTTAGGAAAGGTTCGGGACTTGTACAAAAATTTTGTATAGGGAAACCAGTACGATATTCCAGGTAGCAACCAACAGGTAGTAGCTTACCTTTTTTTCAATTTTTACACTTTATTGCAAAATTTATTGCTTTTACTTTATGTTGGTTTACGCTAACTTAACTTGGGTTGCTCATATCAAAAAGGGAGAGATTGTTGGTACCCCAAGGTAATTTTGATGTGATCAAACAGGTTAAGTTAAGTCCTGTTGTGGTTAACCCCTGTGTCTAAGTGTGCAGGAGCTTAGGAGCACAGGACATCGAGCAAAAGACGCGGCTAGCAGGAAGGATGGCACGGGAGAGTGCTGACGGGCTCAGTGCGTCTGAGGGGCGAGGTGCTGCAGAAGAGTACACCGATGGACGAGAAGGAAGCATGTGGTATTTTCGAGGGATGAGAAATCGGAGCGGAAGATTGCTCGAGGAGCAAAAGATGTAGCTGTCCGAGGGATGAAAAGTTGTGGAAGAGTACGCTGACGGAAGAGAAGGAAGCAAGCAAATTTTTCGAGGGACAAGAAGCTGAAGTGGAAGGTTGCTCGAGAAGTCCAAAAGTTGGGTTCGAGTGAGCCCTATTCTGGATGGCCAAGATCACCCAAGCAAGAGGAACCGAAGCAAAAGACCCGGACCAAGGTGAGTGAAACTGGAGCGGAAGGCCCAAACTGGAAAAAGTCAACTTGGTTAACTTTCCTGGTTCAGGTGTCCGGACCAAGAGTTTATCCGAATCACGATCAAACATAATCCGTTGCGAAGGGGATAAAGTTTTATCCCCCTCCAAGCACCTGGAATGCCTCCAAGCACCCCGAGCAGGGCTATATAAGTAGCCCTACTCCAGAAGTTAAATGTAGAACAAGAAAAAGAGAAACAACACTTGTACTCGTTCGGTTTTCTATTTAGCTTTCTATTTCTATGCGTTCATTATTGTAAAGAGGTTTCTCCGCCTAAAGTAAAAATTAGTACAACTTCATCTGCCTTGAATTAGCAACCCCCCTGGTTATAATCAAGTAATTCATTGTGCCTCTATCTTTCAGTTTCTTTCTATGTTTATGCAAGTGTTTTAATTAAGTTATAAGTTCGAGAAAGGTTGTTTTGTTTTTTATTTGTGCAGGGGTTATCCACCCCCCCCCCCCCTCTAGCTGACCACCAAGAGTCCTAACAGGAACTAATGCTAGAATGGGGGGATCATTCAAAGAGACAATGATGAAAGAATATGAGATGACAAAGATTGGATTGATGAAGTATTTTCTTGGGATTCAAGTGAAGCAATCAAATGGAGAGGTTTTCATTTCTCAAGAAAAATATGTAGTAGATTTGCTCAAAAAAATTCATATGGAAAATTGCAAACCAACAGCAACTCCTATGGCTTTCAATGAAAATTACAACATGATGATGGAGCAGAAAAGTGTGATTCAAATATTTATAGAAGCCTTGTTGGTTTGTTGATTTATTTGGCCAATACAAGACCTTATATTGTATATCCTATCACCTTAATATCCATATTTTGTAATTCTCCAAGCAAGATTCATTTTGTTGCATTAAAGTGGATACTTTGTAACCTTCATGGCACTAAAACATTAGGAATCAAATATTTGAACGAAAAGGATAGCAAATTAGTCAATTTCTGTGATAGTGATCGGGTCGGAAGTCTTGATGATAGAAGAAGCACTTCAGCATATGTGTTTTGTTTGGGATTTAAAATCATTTCATGGAGTTAAAAAAAAATAATTGCATTATCATCTACAGAGGCTGAATATATTACAGCGAATGAAGTTGTTTATGAAGCAGTTTGGTTATGAAGAATTTTTGTTAGTTTATAGCAAAAAGGTGCAAATCCTACTCTTATTTACTGTGACAATCAAGCTACTCAATTTTTTAACCCATCTTGGACTTTGACTAACACCAGTGCATGCCTATTGGACCCACTGAAGGGTGCTTTCCTATTTACCACATCAATGAGAGATGTGAAATTTTTGACAAAAAATATGGTGAACTAATCGTTGTTGTAACGCCCGAAAATTCTCAAATTTGCATTAGAATTATTCTACGATTTTTCTGGAATTTCTAGATATTTTTTCGGAATTTTTCCGAGTAGCAGAAGTAGCAAAAAATAATTAGAACCATAGGATAGCTTAGGCGGGAATCGAACCCGGGACCTATGGTGTAAAGGATAATGTTAGTAACCGGTTGAACTCAGCAGGGCCGTGCTGAAAGAAAAGAGAATTAGTTAAATTTATATTCGAGTTGGTTAAATAAACCAATTAATATAAATAGAGGAACTTAAGTTGGGTTGGTTTATTTTAGAATTTGGTTTGGCACCTCTCCTCCCTCTCCAAACCCTCAACGCCGACGCCACCCTCCTCTTCCTCTTTTTCTCTCGGCGCCCAAGCCCAAGGGCTCTCGGATCACCTTCCGGCGACGACTCCAACACGAAAAAGGTTCATCTCCGCGAGGGGAACGCGAAGACGCGAGCGAATCGTCGAGAAGTCGTCTCCACCGGAATTCCTAGCGATAAGAATCGTAAGAAATTACGAATAGAAGGTAAGAAACCCCTCACCTGCGGTATAATAGCTCCGTTTGTTTATATGCATTAGTTATTAGCTATATGTGTAGTTTCCGGCACCTAGGATGTGTTTTAACCCTTCTCGAAGATTAGGAATTTAGTTAGCACCTTTAGATGGGCCGGACATGTTTATTCTCCTTCAGTTGGAGATCATAGACGCGGTTGGGTGCCTAGAGGTGTCTTTCCTGATGCAGAGAGGGGTTGAAGCACACCAAGTGTTCGGAAAAGGGGTTAGTTTAGCTAATTACCCTTCAGTTATGTTTATTAGCCCAGTTAAATGCATTAGTGGCATTTAAATTAGTAACTTTGCTCACTACAGCTTATATGGGACTATGGTCCAATGGGTAGGCTCCCACAGTCGCCTCTAGGTTCAGATAACCTAGCTCTAGGTTCAGATAACCTAGAACCAGCATGTTATATCAGTTAGCTATAGATATTAGTATTTTATTTTCAGTGGCACTGTACTGGATTAGATATCCATTGGGTTGGACTCCCACAGTCGTCCCTAGGTTTAGACAACCTAGTAAACCCTGCTAAATTCGGGACTTGCAACCCCGGGTCTAGTAGGGATGCGCGCACAGCAAGTACAGTTGTCGGGCCCAACAGCATGTTTATTATTTTCACTTATTATGTATTACTTTTCAAAACTCAAAAACAGTTATGCTAGTTGAGTTTGATTGCAGCTTCAGTTTAGTTAGTTTAGCTCAGTATTATATTTCAGTTCAGTTCTCTATGTTAGCTTTATAATTGGTTGTATGCTATGCCATGACTAGTTCAGTATGCCATGTTTATATGATTGTATGCCATGCCATGCTAGCCTGTCCAGTATGTTTTCGAATAGCATGTTTTCAAATCATAACTGCATCGTATGCATGATTTTGTGAGGTAGATGGCTTCTTACTAAGCGTTAGCTTACAGATACTACTTTTCTTATACTGCAGATACAGGTAAAAGAAAAGTGGATTAGCAGTGGAGGCTGGAGGTCAATGCAGATGAGGGTGTGTGTGTGTGGAACTGGAATGAAAGATCTCAGGGATCTAACAAGTTTTAGTTATGCATTAGAACTCGTTAGCATTTACTTTCAGCTTATTAGTTTTGATACTTTCACTTTCATGCAATTTAGATTTGGGACGCATTGAACTATGAAAGAATGTTTTAAAATGTTAGTAATCATGTTAGAATGTTATTACATGTTATTAGAATAGTTTATTATGCAGTAGGTAGTTGTTAGATTGTATTTTGGCACACCAGAGTGCTGAAATCAGAGTTCCCGGCCGAAATCAGAACTCTGATCGGTCTCCAGACCGATCAGAGCCTGGGCAGTGCCGCTGGATCGGTCAGCCGACCGATCCAGACGGATACAGTACGCTACTGTATCCTCCTGGATCGGTCAGCCAACCGATCCAGCATGAGACAGTAGCGTCCCAGGAGATTCCGGGTGCCTGGATCGGTCTGACGACCGATCCAGACCTACCTGGATCGGTCTGTCGACCGATCCAGCCACACCTAGATCGGTCTGTCGACCGATCCAGCTGGGGACAGTAGCGATGCATCAGCAGATCGGTCTGTGGATCGATCCGGAGGGTTTACCAGTTGTAAATCCCTCCCCTAGCATGTGTACGACTCCGAGTTACACCCTTTAGCATGTATAGAATCAAGAAAAGTAACAGCTTAGCAAATGTTAGTATCGGAGTTAACATTAATCAGATAATTAGCAAAATTTCAATTTAGACCAGTTTTCCGCACAGTATAGTTTAGCAGTAATGTAGCGATTCGCCTTACAGCCTAGTAGTTAGAAGGCGGGTCGTTACAGAGTGGTATCAGAGCAAAGTTCCATACTTCCTACACACACATCAGCATTGTACCTGCAGCTTCCAAGTAAGAACACCTCTACTTTATTTATGCTTCTTGTTTATTATTACAGTTCATGGTTATATACCTACTGCTTGTTAGTATGTGATAGTTTAAACATGATATCAGTAGTTAGATAACTGTGATAGTGTTAGTTATACCTATGTTCTCTATGTCTTTAGAAATGGCACGAGACGCCCACTAGAAGGGCACTAGCTACCGAGCCCCAAGAGCGAGCGGTTCGGTGCCTCCTCCGGACCTCGGCATTAGTGGCTCGATTCTGACAACTAAATTTGAAAAGAACGAGAAATAGCCACCTTAAAGGCTAATCAGCAGAGCACCCCCACTCACCGGGCCGAACCGCGACTCCGAAGTCTTAGAGGTTCCACCGGCTCAACCCTCAGCGCCCACACGGCAAGATACGGCACGGTCAGAGTGAGCCAAGAAAAGCCTATCGATCCGTGGCGGCGAGTCAAGCCGAGAACTTCTGTGCACTAGTGAACCATGGATGC
The DNA here is from genome assembly GCF_018446385.1 of Zingiber officinale. NCBI lineage: Eukaryota > Viridiplantae > Streptophyta > Magnoliopsida > Zingiberales > Zingiberaceae > Zingiber > Zingiber officinale. The sequence goes on along the minus strand of NC_056006.1, from coordinate 6,385,331 downwards.
ACAAGCTGGTTCAAAACATTGGAAACGATGGAGCTCGGATGGCGAACACGAGAAGGTGAAGTGTGCCTCCTTCGCCGCAGAGACGCCTTGCGCATGTGGTGGGAAAGAATCGAACGAAGCGCAGGAACCAGATGACATGGGTCGACTTTGAGAAAGAATTCTTTGAGGAGTTCTTTCATATGCGGGTTACAAACCGCCACTATGACGAGTTCATCGAGTTCAGGCAACCTCTCGATTGAGGAAGCGTGAAGAAATTCAACAGTTGGCTCGTCTATGCCCGAAGCTAGTCGGCCGGAAAGGCGGATCGGGTTGATGCTCAAGATCGAGGGCGAGAGATAGCGATGAACGTGGTGGTGGCATACATAGGCCCAAACCACGGAGGAGTTAGTGGCGGTGCCTTGACTACGAGCATGCGAACAGCATGAAGCGGTGAAGCAAGCCTCCTCGAGTCCAAGGGCCAAGGAAACTCTCACTCAAAAGCAGGAGCCATAGCTCTAATGGAAAGGAACTCCAGCAGCGCAGTCGGGGAGTGACTCAAGGAGGACCATCTAAAGCGACCCGTTATCCAAAGTGTGCCACTTGTGGAAAATTCCACCTGTGGGTTTGTCGCAAGGCACACGAGATGCTTTGAATGTGGACAAGAAGGGCACATGGCCAAGCAGGCCCGAACAAGACCGGTCTTCCTCAGCCACAGCGGATTGATGCACGAGCCGGCCCGGCTACATCAGATGCGGCCGCCTAGAAGGTCCACTTATCGTGAGGCATTAGAAGCCCCTCGGCTTTAGCGAATGCGAGGATCTACGCACTCACCTGAGAGGACGTAGCCATTGCCTCGACGGTTGTCACTGGTCAGATTAGCATTTTTCAGTATAGTGCTACTGTTCTATTTGATATTGGGGCAACCCATTCATATATAGCCAGGATGTTCTCCGAAAAATTAGAGGTACCTCCAGAGATACTCAGCGGTCAGTTTTTGACGACACTACCTTCAGGAGAGATCATGGCGTCCACGCACTGGCTCAGAGCAGTGCCGGTCATTATAGCAGACAGAGAGCTCTTTTGTGATCTGATAGTGCTAGAAATGACCGACTATGACCTCATCTTCGGAATGGACTTTTTGATCAAATACGGTGCCTCTATCGAGTGCCGTAAACAGAAAGTCACGTTCCAACCTGAAGCGGAAGCACAGTTCGAATTCGTCGGGGAACCAAAGAGAAGGGCCAAGAGGTTTCTCTCAGCTATGAAGGCACAGAAGTTATTGGATTCAGGATGTATGGGATTCTTAGCACACGTAATCGGCCACCGTCGGGCGAGGGACAAGCAGCTAAGCAGTCCGAGTCGTTTGTGACTACCAGCCTTCCTGAAGAGCTACCGAGCTTAACGAGGCAGGGAGTGAATTTGAGATAGAGCTCATCCTCGCACAATCCTATCTCCAAGGCACCATACGCATGGCTCAGCAGCATCAAGGAACTTCGGGAGCAATTCAGGAGCTTCTTGACAAGGGTTTCATACGCCCGAGTCACTCACCATGGGGAGGGCCTGTGTTGTTCGTGAAGAAGAAGGATGGAAGCATTGTTCGCATAGACTAATCATTGAACCAGTCACAATCAAGACGAGTATCCTCTTCCCGTAATAGATGACTTCGATCGGTGAAAGGGAGCGGTGTTCTCTAAGGTAGATCTCGGATCATGTTATCATCGGGTAAAGGTCAAAGAGGGATATACCCAAGACAAGATTCGTAACGGACACGGACACTACGAGTTCGTGGTCATGCCCTTTGGCGTGACCAATGCTCCACTACCTTCATGGATCTCATGAACAGAGTATTCAGGAGTATTTAGATAAGTTTGTTATTGTGTTTATCGATGACATTCTTATCTACTCAAGAACTCGGGAAGAACATGCAGAGCACACAAACTAGTATTGCAGACACTTGTGAGACCGACTTTTACGCCAAGTTCACGAAATGTGAATTTTGGCTAGATCAGTGTCCTTTCTGGTCACGTCATCTCCAAGGATGGTATTATGGTAGATCCCAGCAAGATAGAAGCGGTAAGTAACTGGAAGCGACCAAGAACGCCAGTGAGATCAGGAGCTTTAGGGATTAGCAGGATATTACAGGAAGTTTGTAGAGGATTTCTCGGATAGCCTCCCCATGACAACTCTTACGAACAGGAAATTTCAAAGGTGGGAGGTGTGAGAACCGCTTAATGAGCTAAAAGGAGATTGACGGTGCTCCCATTTGGCTCTACCGCGACATCAGTGACTTTGACATCTCACGGTGATGCCTCTAAGTTGGGACTAGGAGCAAGATCGATGCAAAATGGCAAGGTGATGGCCTATGCCTGCATACAACTCAAGGATTATAAGAAGAATTACCCTACTCATGACCTTGAGCTTACAGCAATAGTGTTCGCTCTCAAAATTTGGAGACATTACTTATATGGAGCTCGGTGCAGAGTGTATACAGATCATCGAGTCCAAGTACTTCTTCACTCGAAGGATCTAAATATGCGACAGCAGCAGATGGCTTGAGCTGGTCAAGGACTACGATATAGACATCCTCTACCATCCAGGGAAAGCCAATAAGGTAGCCGATGCACTTAGCAGAAAATCCAGTGCTACCTTATTATCTCTTACAGCCATGTCACCGCCCTACGTATGAGATCGTGGATTTCGGTCTCGAGCTCATCGTGGGACAGCTCTCTACTATGACCTTAGAGTCTACCTTGCTTGGTGATATTCGGTCGCTCGGGATCAGACCCCGAGATTCAGAAAATCAAGCAAGGGCTAGCGTAATCGAGTAGAAGTTGAGTGTCCAATGGCGGGGTGTTGTATTTGGCGGAGACTCATGTTCCGCATCGGGAGGAGCTACGAGGCAGTTTTAGATGAGGCTCAGGACTCCTCGCGATGCATCCAGCTCCACCAAAATGTATCAAGACACGAAGAAACGCTTTTGGTGGCCGGGATGAAGCGAGACATCGCCAGATATGTTAGCATCTGCCTCACCGCCGAGAGGTCAAGGCGAGAACATCAGCGACCGGAGGAATTGCGGCTATACAGATTCCGAATGGAAGTGGGAGGATATCTCCATGGACTTCATAGTGGGATTACCCGGAACCACGAATGGTTTTGACGCCATCTGGGTAATAGTCGACAGGTTGACTAAATCAGCCACTTTTTAGCTATCAAGATATCCCACTCTATGGAGAAGCTAGCTCGGTTGTATCTCCAGGAGATTGTCGATTGCATGGAGTCCCACGAACCATTATATCGGACAGAGACAGCAGTTTTACATCACACTCTGGAAGTGTGTACAGTCGTTAAAATTCAGCAGATGCCTTCCATCCTCAGACGGATGGTCGACTGAGCGAGTAAATCGGTACTCGAAGATATGCTCAGAGCTTGTGCCTTGGATTTCAAGGAAGTTGGTGCAAATATCCGAGTCTAGCGGAATTGCATACAACAGCGGTTATCGTGCCACTATCGGCGGCACCCTGAGGCACTCTATGGGCGAGGTGCGGATCACGATCTGCTGGTATGAGAGTGGGGAACAGAAGGAACTAGAGCTTGACAGATCTAGTAGCAGATACAACAGACCATCAGATTCGCAGAGGATAGAGACAAGGAGCCGTCGAAGAGCTATGCCGATACACCCGAGACCCTAGAGTTTTCGTTGGGATACAGTTTTCCTCGAGTAGCTCCCATGAAGGGAGTCATGCGTTTTGGGAAGAAGGGCAAGCTAGCTCCCGATATGTGGGACCATACCTTATCACGAAGAGTGGGCAAGGTAGCATATGAACTAGAGCTACCTCAGGAGATGTCAATACATGATGTATTTCATGTCTCTATCTTTGAAGCATATTCAGGCGCCACCAGTTGATTGAGCCCGGTTGGTACAGTCCGTGATGATCTCAATATGACGATCGGCTATTCAGATAATAGACAGGCAATAAAGAAATGCGGAACAAGGACGTACCATTAGTCAAAGTTATTTGGCACAATCACACAGCAGATGAGGCAACTTGGGAGACAGAAGCCAGATGAGACGAAGTACCCAGACTTGTTCTAAGTTCGAGGACTAAGGTATGGGGTATTGCAAAAATTCTCAAATTTGCATTAGAATTATTCTACGATTTTTCTGGAATTTCTAGATATTTTGCCGGAATTTTCCGAGTAGCAGAAGTAGCAAAAATAGTTAGAACCATAGGATAGCTTAGGCGGGAATCGAACCCGGGACCTATGGTGTAAAGGATAATGTTAGTAACCGGTTGAACCCAGCAGGGCCGTGCTGAAAGAAAAGAGAATTAGTTAAATTTATATTCGAGTTGGTTAAATAAACCAATTAATATAAATAGAGGAACTTAAGTTGGGTTGGTTTATTTTAGAATTTGGTTTGGCACCTCTCCTCCCTCTCCAAACCCTCAACGCCGACGCCACCCTCCTCTTCCTCTTTTTCTCTCGGCGCCCAAGCCCAAGGGCTCTCGGATCACCTTCCGGCGACGACTCCAACACGAAAAAGGTTCATCTCCGCGAGGGGAACGCGAAGACGCGAGCGAATCGTCGAGAAGTCGTCTCCACCGGAATTCCTAGCGATAAGAATCGTAAGAAATTACGAATAGAAGGTAAGAAACCCCTCACCTGCGGTATAATAGCTCCGTTTGTTTATATGCATTAGTTATTAGCTATATGTGTAGTTTCCGGCACCTAGGATGTGTTTTAACCCTTCTCGAAGATTAGGAATTTAGTTAGCACCTTTAGATGGGCCGGACACGTTTATTCTCCTTCAGTTGGAGATCATAGACGCGGTTGGGTGCCTAGAGGTGTCTTTCCTGATGCAGAGAGGGGTTGAAGCACACCAAGTGTTCGGAAAAAGGGTTAGTTCCGTAATAATACCACTTGATTATTTTATTACTACAGTTAAATGCATTAGAAGCGTTTAAAACAGTAAATCAGTTTATTTTAGCTGTATGGGACTACGGTCCAATGGGTGGGCTCCCACAGTCGCCTCTAGGTTTAGACAACCTAGCTCTAGGTTCAGATAACCTAGAAACAGCATGTTATATCAGTTAGCTATAGTTATCAGTATTTTATTTTCAGTGGCACTGTACTGGATTAGATATCCATTGGGTTGGACTCCCACAGTCGTCCCTAGGTTTAGACAACCTAGTAAACCCTGCTAAATTCGGGACTTGCAACCCCGGGTCTAGTAGGGATGCGCGCACAGCAAGTACAGTTGCCGGGCCCAACAGCATGTTTAGTATTTTCACTTATTATGTATTAGTTTTCAAAACTCAAAATCTGTTATACTAGTTGAGTTTGATTGCAGCTTCAGTTTAGTTAGCTTAGCTCAGTATTATATTTCGTTCGTTCTCTATGTTAGCTTTATAATTGGTTGTATGCTATGCCATGACTAGTTCAAGATGCCATGTTTATATGATTGTATGCCATGCCATGCTAGCCCGTCCATATGTTTTATAGCATGTTTTCAAATCATAACCGCATCGTATGCATGATTTTGTGAGGTAGATGGCTTCTTACTAAGCGTTAGCTTCTGGATACTACTTTTCTTATACTACGGATACAGGTAAAGAAAAGTGGATTAGCGATGGTTTGAAGGTCAATGCAGGATGAGGGTGTGTGTGTGGGCTGGAATGAAAGATCTCGGGATCTAACAAGTTTTAGTTATGCATTAGAACTCGTTAGCATTTACTTTCGACTTATTAGTTTTGATACTTTCACTTTCATGCAATTTAGATTTGGGACGATTGAACTATGAAAGAATGTTTTAAAATGTTAGTAATCGGGCGGTTAGAAGCCCCTCCGGCTTTAGCGAATCACGGATCTCGCACTCACAGGAAGGGCGTAGATGCCTCGGCCATGGTCTGGTCAGTTAGCATTTTTAGGTATAGTGCTACCGTTCTATTTGATCTGGGGCAACCCATTCATATATAGCCAGGATGTTCTCAGAAAAATTAGAGGTACCTCCGGAGATACTCGTGGGTTTTGGCGACACTACCTTGAGGAGAGATCATGGCGTCCACGCATGGCAGCTCGAGCGGTGCCGGTCATTATAGCGAGCTCTTTTGTGATCGATGGCGCTAGAAATGACCGACTATGACCTCATCTTGAATGGACTTTTTGATCAAATCAGTGCCTCTATCGAGTCTGGTAAGCAGAAAGTCACGTTCAACCTGAGCGAGCTTGAGTTCGGTCGTCGGGAACCAAGAGAAGGGCCAAGAGGTTTCTCTCAGCTATGAAGCACAGAAGTTATTGGATTCGGGATGTATGGGATTCTTAGCACACGTAGTCGGCACGGTCGGGGCGAGGACCGGTGACTGGAGGAGGTCAGTCGTTTGTGACTACCGGTCTTCCTGAGAGCTACCGGGCTTAGCACAGACGAGATTGAATTTGAGATAGAGCTCATCACAGCACCAATCCTATCTCCAAGGCACCATACCGCATGGCTCAGGCAGAACTTGAAGGAAGCAATTCTAGGAGCTTCTTGACAAGGGTTTCATCGCCTAGTCACTCACCATGGGGAGGGCCTGTGTTGTTCGTGAAGAAGGGATGGAAGCATCATTTGTGTAGACTACAGATCAACGAACGGTCACAATCAAACGGTATCCTCTTCGGAATAGATGACACATTCGATCAGTGAAGGGCGGTGTTCTAAGGTAGATCTCAGATCATGTTATCATCGGTAAAAGGTCAAAGAGGATATACAAGGCGGCATTGAGACGGATCACGGACACTACGAGTTCGTGGTCATGCCCTTTGGCGTGACCAATGCTCCAGCTACCTTCATGGATCTCATGAGCGAGTATTGGGGAGTATTTAGATAAGTTTGTTATTGTGTTTATCGATGACATTCTTATCTACTCGGGAACTCAGGAAGAACATCACGAGCACACGAAACTAGTATTGCAGACACTTGACGAACCCGACTTCATGAGTTCACGAAATGTGAATTTTGGCTAGATCAGTGTCCTTCGGGTCACGTCATCTCCAAGGATGGTATTATGGTAGATCAGCAAGATAGAAGCGATAAATGGCTTGGAGCGGCGAACGCCCGGTGAGATCGGAGCTTCGGGATTAGCGAGGATATTCGGGAAGTTTGTAGAGGATTTCTCGGGATAGCCTCCCCGACAACTCTTACCCGGAAAGAGCGGGAAATTTCGGTGGGCGGAGGTGAGAGCGGCTTGTTGAGCTAAAAGGAGATTGACGTGCTCCATTTTGGCTCTACCGACATCGTGGCTTTGACATCTGATGATGCCTACAGTTGGGACTAGGAAGCGATCTTGATGCAAAATGGCAAGTGATGGCCTATGCCTCCAGACAACTCAAGGATTATAGAAGAATTACCCTACTCATGACCTTGAGCTTGCAGCGATAGTGTTCGCTCTCAAAATTTGGAACATTACTTATATGGAGCTCGGTGCAGAGTGTATACTGATCATGAGTCGAAGTACTTCTTCACTCGGAAGGATCTAAATATGCGACAGCGAGATGGCTTGAGCTGGTCAAGGACTACGATATAGACATCCTCTACCATCCAGGGAAAGCCAATAAGGTAGCCGATGCACTTAGCAGAAAAGTGCTACCTTATTATCTCTTACTGCCATGTCACCGCCCCTACGGAAGGAGATCGTGGATTTGGTCTCGAGCTCATCGTGGGACAGCTCTCTACTATGACCTTAGAGTCTACCTTGCTTGGTGATATTGATCACTCGGGATCGGACCACGAGATTGAGGAAAATCAAGCAAGGGCTAGCGAAATCAGTAGAGAATTGAGTGTCAGATGGCGGGGTGTTGTATTTTGGCGACAGACTATGTGTTCCAGAGGAGGAGCTACGGAGGCAGATTTTAGATGAGGCTCACAGGACTCCTTACGCGATGCATCCGGGCTCCACCAAAATGTATCAAGACACGAAGAACGCTTTTGGTGGCCGGGATGAGCGAATCGCCAGAATATGTTGCTTGCCTCACCTGCATCGGAGGTCGGCGGAACATCGGCGACCAGGAGGTGCGGCCTATCTGATTCGAGAATGGAAGTGGAGGATATCTCCATGGACTTCATAGTGGGATTACGAGAACCACGAATGGTTTTGGCGCCATCTGGGTAATAGTCGGCAGGTTGACTAAATCAGCCCACTTTTAGCTATCAAGATATCCCACTATGGAGAAGCTAGCTCGGTTGTATCTCCGAGATTGTCAGTTGCATGGAGTCCCACGAACCATTATATCGAGAGGAGGCGGTTTACATCACATACGGAAGTGTATGCGGTCGACTATGGGCACCCGGTTAAAATTCAGCCTGACCTTCCATCCTCAGACGGATGGTGAGACGGAGCGAGTATCAAGTACTCGAAGATATGCTCAGAGCTTGTGCCTTGGATTTCAAGGAAGTTGGTGCAAATATCTGAGTCTAGCGGAATTTGCATACAACAATGTTATCGGGCCACTATCGGCATGGCACCCTGAGGCACTCTGTGGGCGGTGCAGGATCACCAGTCTCTTGGTATGAGGTGGGAGCGGAAGGAACTAGAGCTTGAGACGGATCTAGTAGCGGATACCACTGACCATCTGTTGATTCGCGGAGGATAGAGGCAACCAGGCCGTCGGAAGAGCTATCTTGGATACAGCCTTGAGACCCTAGAGTTTTCAGTTGGGGATACAGTTTTCCTCAGGTAGCTCCCATGAAGGGAGTCATGCGTTTTGGGAAGAAGGCAAGCTAGCTCCGGATATGTGGGACCATACCTTATCACGAAGAGAGTGGGCAAGGTAGCATATGAACTAGAGCTACCTCGGGAGATGTCAGTACATCCTGATGTATTCATGTCTCTATCTTTGAAGAAGCATATTCGAGCCATCCAGTTGATTGAGCCCGGTTAGTACAGTCCGTGATGATCTCGGCTATAGCGGGCCTATTCGGATAATAGACCGCGATGAAATTCGGAACAAGGCGTACCATTGGTCAAAGTTATTTGGCACAATCACACAGCAGATGAGGCAACTTGGGAGACAGAAGCCAGCATGAGACAGAAGTACCCAGAATTGTTCTAAGTTCGAGGACGAACTTTTTATAAGGTATGGGGGATTGTAACGCCCGAAAATTCTCAAATTTGCATTAGAATTATTCTACGATTTTTCTGGAATTTCTAGATATTTTTTCGGAATTTTCCGAGTAGCAGAAGTAGCAAAAATAATTAGAACCATAGGATAGCTTAGGCGGGAATCGAACCCGGGACCTATGGTGTAAAGGATAATGTTAGTAACCGGTTGAACCCAGCAGGGCCGTGCTGAAAGAAAAGAGAATTAGTTAAATTTATATTCGAGTTGGTTAAATAAACCAATTAATATAAATAGAGGAACTTAAGTTGGGTTGGTTTATTTTAGAATTTGGTTTGGCACCTCTCCTCCCTCTCCAAACCCTCAACGCCGACGCCACCCTCCTCTTCCTCTTTCTCTCTCGGCGCCCAAGCCCAAGGGCTCTCGGATCACCTTCCGGCGACGACTCCAACACGAAAAAGGTTCATCTCCGCGAGGGGAACGCGAAGACGCGAGCGAATCGTCGAGAAGTCGTCTCCACCGGAATTCCTAGCGATAAGAATCATAAGAAATTACGAATAGAAGGTAAGAAACCCCTCACCTGCGGTATAATAGCTCCGTTTGTTTATATGCATTAGTTATTAGCTATATGTGTAGTTTCCGGCACCTAGGATGTGTTTTAACCCTTCTCGAAGATTAGGAATTTAGTTAGCACCTTTAGATGGGCCGGACATGTTTATTCTCCTTCAGTTGGAGATCATAGACGCGGTTGGGTGCCTAGAGGTGTCTTTCCTGATGCAGAGAGGGGTTGAAGCACACCAAGTGTTCGGAAAAGGGGTTAGTTTAGCTAATTACCCTTCAGTTATGTTTATTAGCCCAGTTAAATGCATTAGTGGCATTTAAATTAGTAACTTTGCTCACTACAGCTTATATGGGACTATGGTCCAATGGGTAGGCTCCCACAGTCGCCTCTAGGTTCAGATAACCTAGCTCTAGGTTCAGATAACCTAGAACCAGCATGTTATATCAGTTAGCTATAGATATTAGTATTTTATTTTCAGTGGCACTGTACTGGATTAGATATCCATTGGGTTGGACTCCCACAGTCGTCCCTAGGTTTAGACAACCTAGTAAACCCTGCTAAATTCGGGACTTGCAACCCCGGGTCTAGTAGGGATGCGCGCACAGCAAGTACAGTTGCCGGGCCCAACAGCATGTTTATTATTTTCACTTATTATGTATTAGTTTTCAAAACTCAAAAACAGTTATGCTAGTTGAGTTTGATTGCAGCTTCAGTTTAGTTAGTTTAGCTCGGTATTATATTTCAGTTCAGTTCTCTATGTTAGCTTTATAATTGGTTGTATGCTATGCCATGACTAGTTCAGTATGCCATGTTTATATGATTGTATGCCATGCCATGCTAGCCTGTCCAGTATGTTTTCGAATAGCATGTTTTCAAATCATAACTGCATCGTATGCATGATTTTGTGAGGTAGATGGCTTCTTACTAAGCGTTAGCTTACAGATACTACTTTTCTTATACTACAGATACAGGTAAAAGAAAAGTGGATTAGCAGTGGAGGCTGGAGGTCAATGCAGATGAGGGTGTGTGTGTGTGGAACTGGAATGAAAGATCTCAGGGATCTAACAAGTTTTAGTTATGCATTAGAACTCGTTAGCATTTACTTTCAGCTTATTAGTTTTGATACTTTCACTTTCATGCAATTTAGATTTGGGACGCATTGAACTATGAAAGAATGTTTTAAAATGTTAGTAATCATGTTAGAATGTTATTACATGTTATTAGAATAGTTTATTATGCAGTAGGTAGTTGTTAGATTGTATTTTGGCACACCAGAGTGCTGAAATCAGAGTTCCCGGCCGAAATCAGAACTCTGATCGGTCTCCAGACCGATCAGAGCCTGGGCAGTGCCGCTGGATCGGTCAGCCGACCGATCCAGACGGATACAGTACGCTACTGTATCCTCCTGGATCGGTCAGCCAACCGATCCAGCATGAGACAGTAGCGTCCCAGGAGATTCCGGGTGCCTGGATCGGTCTGACGACCGATCCAGCCACACCTAGATCGGTCTGCCGACCGATCCAGCTGGGGACAATAGCGATGCATCAGCAGATCGGTCTGTGGATCGATCCGGAGGGTTTACCAGTTGTAAATCCCTCCCCTAGCATGTGTACGACTCCGAGTTACACCCTTTAGCATGTATAGAATCAAGAAAAGTAACAGCTTAGCAAATGTTAGTATCGGAGTTAACATTAATCAGATAATTAGCAAAATTTCAATTTAGACCAGTTTTCCGCACAGTATAGTTTAGCAGTAATGTAGCGATTCGCCTTACAGCCTAGTAGTTAGAAGGCGGGTCGTTACAGTTGTGGTGCTGACTTCTAATAATCTTTTCCCCCTCAATATGAAATCACTTCAAAATACTTACTTTAGGAGTGAAAGTGTTGATGAATCTTATCTTTGACATTTGAGATATGGTCAATTAAATCTTGCGGGCCTACAATTATTGAAAAAAAAATGAATATGATTGTTTGACTTCCAAAAATTAATCAACAACATGATGGCAAAAAGGCAAATACGTTCACCCCGAGCACCCCCGCCAACCCGTCCCAGGGCCAAAAATTAATCAACAACATGAAGTTAGTGAAGGTTGCATTTATGGGAAAATGCATCAGCTTTCATTTCCAAAAACAACTTAGAGACCTCAATTCCTTCTTGAGCTAGTGCATGTAGATATTTATCGTCCAACTAGAACTCCTTGTCTTGGCAACAAGAGGTATTTTCTTCTCTTGTTGATGATTTCACTTGAATGATTTGGGTTTATATTCTTGAGAAGAAATCTGAGCTTTCACCAAGTTTCTACACTTTAAGTCACTTGTTGAAAAGCAAAGTGGTTGTGTTTTAAAGACCTTAAGAACATATCATGAAGGAGAGTTCATTTACAAGCCTTTTCTCAATTATTACAAAGAATAGGGTATTCAAAGATAGCTTTCAATCAGATATACACCGCACTAGAATGGTCTCATCAAAAGAAAAAATAAAACAATTGTAGAAATGGCTAGAAACATATTAAAACTTAAAGGACTTACCAATAAATTCTACATTGAAGCTATTATTGTGCATATTCTCAATCATTCTCCTAAAAAAATGGTTCAAAATAAAACTCACTTGTAAAATTTTGATGATAGACTTCACCACTGGTTAGTTCGGCAATTATTAAGAATGAAATAATATATAGTGATCAACTTCGATTATAAAATTGATGTAATAAATATCATTTACGAATTCATATGTTAAAAAAAAAGTGGGCTTCACTTTTAATTTTAAGTAGCAATTTTCTTCGTAATATTTCTTCGATGAAGTAATAAGTCTTTAAATCAAATTTATAAGTTAAATTACTGAAGTAAACAATTTGAATTAGTTAAAACATAAATTGAACCGGTTAATATTTTTTTATTCGATAGCTACTTTGCTAAAATCCTAAGACGACCCCTTTTTCTCCAACTCATTTCACCGATTGACTCTTCTTCTTTTCCTTCAGTGACCTCTGTTTCCCATCCTAATCAAGTACGAGTAAGATACTCTTTCTCGCAAGCTCCTTTCATGTGTTTTTTTTTCTTATTCTTGTTTATTTCTCTCCTCCTCCTCCTCCTCCTCCTCCTCCTCCTCCTCCTCCTCCTTTTCGTCGCCAGTGGTAGCTAGCATGACCATGCTAGAGTGCAACCGCCCTCTCGAGTTGCATCCACAGGGTATGTCTTTCCCTCAATGACCAGGCCTTCGTCGGGGCCTCTACGCCTGTCCTTGGTCTTAAGGTGCTCGCTTTTTACCCTTTTCTCTTAGATTTTAGTTTAGGTTAAAAGTGGGTACCTTTGATTGGCCACAAGGCAAAGACACTAAATGGGTGATAGTGGAGCTTGGAAGCTCTAACCCAATACCGGACTGGAGGCACCTTCCAAGCCCTTTGGAGGTGCTCTCAAGCTTCGGATGAGATTTTCTAGGCGCTATAAAAAGACCCCTGGATCTAGGAAATTAGTATCAACTTCTGTAATCAATTTTCTAGCAATAGTATGAGCTATTAAAAAGTGTAAGAGGTTTCTCCACCTTCATAGAAGGAGATTCTTTTTTATCTTTCATTTGTCTTGGATTAACAATCACCTGGGTTGTAACCAAGTAAATTCTAGTGTCTCTTTCTTTAGTTTTTCTTTGTTTATTTTATTTATGCTATTGCTACTAATCTAAGTTAAAGAACGAGAAAGGTCCTTTTGTTTTTATTTTTTTTTTAGATGTTGCGCCCTCTTCTGGCCCCACCACTACGCCTACAAGTGGTATCGAGTCCAACCGTCTCGGAAGGACTAACCGCCGACTGAAGCATCAAGATCAAGATGATGGCCAGTGCAAGCATTCAACCGAAAATTACGGAGACTTCTCATAATGGAAAGCCGAATGGAGGTATTCTTCAAAGCAGATTTTGAAATTCTGTTAATAATGAAATACAGTTTTATAGCACCTTCGGATCAGCACGGAGCCAAGAAAGAAGAATATCAGTGGACAAAGAAAGAGCAAGCAGACTTCGTGGCGAACGGAAAAGCAGAGTTCCATTTGCTCAACGTCCTTCCGTCCCAGGAGGTCAATCGAATCGGCAGCTACGACTCCGCCAAAGATCTCTGGGAGAAGATTCTAGAACTTCATGAAGGCACCTCGAAAGCAAAGTTAGCAAGATGAGACATTCTCCAAACCTAGCTAACAAACCTGAGGATGAACAATGGAGAAAAGGTAGCGCAACTCCAAGAATGAATCAAGGAACTGATAACTCAGTTAAGTAATCTCAAAGAATCGGTAACAAACAGAGATTCAATCCGGTATGCGCTTAATGCCTTCCCGAGAACTCCAGAATGGACGTCCTGTTGGTTGCTACTTGGAAAACCTAATGGTTCCACTGTACAAAAATTTTGTACAAAGGTCTGAACCTTTTCCTAGCTACCATGTGTTCTTTTAAATTAAACTTGGATCGCCTGCAGAACTTAACACGTTTGATCCAAAGTTTAATTTATTTGTTCTTTTAGGTTTAGACTTGGATCTCCTGCGGAACTTAACACGTTCGATCCAAATCACCTAGGTTATTAATTCCATTAAATATTAATTTCCAAAATTGGCTTCCAGGACTGCATGGTGAGGTACATGACCTTCTTGGATATGAGAACAACCACCACCGCCTAGACAAAGCCTTTTAAGGAAAGTTAATATTTAATTTCCTTAAATAACTTTAGGTTAACCAAAAAGAACAATCAAATCATAAGAAAAAGAAAAATAAAAGAACACAACATTGAAAACTAATTCGAAATACCAGAATCACATGCCTCTTGTATTTGGTATTTTTACAAAGAAATAAAACTAGTATGATGCGGAAATTAAATACTAGTATACCTTTTCTTTTGCAAACAAAAACCTCTAGGTATTCTACCGTATTCCTCTTCTAACCTCGGACGTTGTGTGGGCAACGATCTTCCGAGATGAGAAACCACCAAAGCACCTTCTTCTCCTTTCTTCAAGTTTCGGCCAAGCACAAAGCTTCCAAAAGATGAAGATCTTTTTCCACCAACCAAGCTCCAAGGGATGCAAGCTTTCTCTCCTTCTTCTCCAAGCTAAAATCCGGCCACCACTTGATCTCCAAGGAGGATGAGAGGTTTGGCCACAAAGATGGAGAGAAGAGAAAGGGATGAGGCCGGCCACACCAAGGAAGAAAAGAGGGAGAAAATAATAGAGGTTGTTCACCTTGAAGGCACCCAAAATCCCCTCTTTTATAATCCTTTAGCCTTGGCAAATAAGGAAAATTTAATAAAAACTTCCTTAACTCTATTGCCATTGAAAAGGAAAATTTTAATTAATTAAATTAAAATCCTTTTCTTAGTGTATATGGCCGGCCACACCAAGGAAGCAAACAAGGCAATTTTCAATCAACCAATTAAAATTCCTTATTTGTTTCCGGAAATTTTAAAAAAATAAAATTTCCTTTTAAAATCCCTTCATGGTTGATAAAAAAAATTTTCTATAATTTTAACTTTTCAACATGTGAATAATTTACAAAGAAGAAAAATAAAATATCCTTCCAATCTACAAATAAGGAAAGAGATTTAATCTCTTTCTTTAATCTTTTATAGAAACTTATAAAAGAGATATTTTAATTTTTAATCTCTCCAATAAATTATATCTTCCACATAAGGAAATTTTAAAATTAAAATTCTTTTCTAATTTAATAGGGTCGACCACCTAAGCTTGGGTTCAAGCTAGGGTCGGCCACCCATGGACCAAGGATTAGCCGGTCCTAGCTTGATCCTCAAGCTAGCTTGGTCGGCCCTTACAACATGGGTATGAAGGTGGGTATAGGTGGGTATAGTACTCTATAAATAAGAGACTACACTAGGGACCGAGAGGAGGAATTAGTTTTGGTCTCCCGATAAAATTAAGCATCCCGTGTTCACCTCGAACACACAACTTAATTTTATCAATAATAATTCATTCCACTAGAGAACTATTATTGAACTACCGCACCAATCCCAAATTACATTTTTGGACTCCTTCTTATTATGAGTGTGTTAGTCTCCCTATGTTTAAGATGTCGAATGTCCACTAATTAAGTGAGTTACTGACAACTCATTTAATTAATATCTTAGTCCAAGAATAGTACCACTCAACCTTATCGTCATGTCGGACTAAGTCCACCTGCAGGGTTTAACATGACAATCCTTATGAGCTCTTCTTGGGGACATTATCAACCTAGATCACTAGGACACAGTTTCCTTCTATAATCAACAACACACACTATAAGTGATATCATTTCCCAACTTATCGGGCTTATTGATTTATCAAACTAAATCTTACCCATTGACAAATTAAAGAAATAAATATCAAATATATGTGATTGTTATTATATTAGGATTAAGAGCACACACTTCCATAATAACTGAGGTGTTTGTTCTTTTATAAAGTCAGTATAAAAAAAACGACCTCTGATGGTCCTACTCAATACACTCTAAGTGTACTAGTGTAATTATATAGTTAAGATAAACTAATACCTAATTACACTACGACCTTCTAATGGTTTGTTCCTTTTCATTTTGGTCGTGAGTTACTGTTTATAATTTATAAGGTACTGATAACATTATCTTATGTATGTGGCACCACATACTATGTTATCTACAATATAAATTAATTGAACAACTACAAATAAATGTTGATAATTTGACCAAATGTGATTCTTTATTCAAAATAAATGTTTACAAAAGGTAGATCCGCTACCTTAGCGGCCCCCCTAGTGCCGGCCCCACGGATATGGAGGGAGGTTCATGCAGGTACATAGGCCATAGGCGCATGGCGGGGTAAACCCCAGGTCGTCAGTTCCTGAGAATCGACCCCTGGCCATTACGCCAGAGATACCATGCGCCCACCGTCTGTGCTACGCCCTGGGGGCAAAATAAATAAATGTTTACAAAAGCTTAGGCTTTCAGTATACACTCTAACACGTCCTTATTAGATCCATACCACATCTCTAAAGATCTTGAGGTAAGTACTGTTGGGGCAATTTTCCTAGGTCAAGTTTGACCAGTTTGACTAAACTTGAGTTGAGTCAAGCTTGAGTCGAGATTTGAGTTTTGATATTTAACAATATATGGAGATTGCTAGGGCAATCGTCCGGTTGTGGAGATGGTCAAAGGGTTGACCAGGTTGAGAAAAAGACAAGTCAAGTAGGTTAGGGATGATAGAAGACTTGACTGGGTAAGTCCTAACTGGAGGTTAGGTGTCTGGAAGTCCTAACTGGAGGTTAGGTACTGGAGAAGTCCTAATTGAAGTTTAGGTAATGGGAAAGTCCTAACTGGAGTTTAGGTATCTGGGAAAGTCCTAATTGGATCCTTGATAATAGGAAGTATCCGGGAACTTGTGTCAATATTTGAAAATAGGAAGTATTTTCATAGAAAATTATTTTTCCTTGATAAAGTATACCCTAAATAATGTCTACATGAATTTTCATGATTTTTAAAATTTTTGGGGAGTTTCTGAATTTCGCTGAAATTGAATTTCAGGAAATCAGAAATCCAATCGATCGGCCGATCGATTGGGATGGTTTCGATCAATCAGCCGATCGATTGAAAAGTCAATTCCCGCGAACAGAAGGGTAGTGAATTGATCAGCCGATCAATTGACCCAGTCTGGATCGATCAGTCGATCGATTCAGAGGAAATTTCTGCGAGCAGTAGCTTGCGGAATCGATCAATGGATCGATTGAAGTGATTTCAATCGATTGAGTCCCAACTTCAATCGATTGGGAAGTCTGATTTTGGCTGGAAAATCCTGATTTCAGCACTTCAAGTCACTTCGAGTCCCGTTAACCATTCCAAACCCCTTGGAATACATTTGTATACATTTAGGGGAAGTTTTCATATGAAAATAAGTATGGATTGGTTAAGAAATACCAAAGTGAAGTTTAGGATAAAGTTTAGTTTCAATTCTGAATTTTGGAACCTTAAAACTTCAAGTTTTGATTTTCAATGATCATTAACCATTCCTAACCTTTTGGAATACATTTGTATACACTTAGGGGGAGTTTTCATGATGAAAACAAGCATGGTTTGGTTAATGTCGACTTAGGTGAAGTTTAGATTGAGGTTAGTTTCATTATTGAATTTTGAACCTCAAAACATCAAAATTTTGTTTTCCTAATTATTTATGAACCCCAAGTCATTGTTGGTGCAATGATAGAAGTTTGACCATGTTTTTAAGGAGAGTTACTCTTTGAAAACATAAACATATTTTCAAAGATCTTGGAAGGTGGGTTAAACCTTCGTGATGAATTAATACTCAGGGTCGAGTAATGGAGAGCAATGGAAGGTTGGTTATCTTCATTGCTAGGATGTTAAATGCTCTTGGATGAACATTTTGGAGTAGATGTTTGCTAAGGGGAAGCATTGGGTTCAATAAGGGGGAGCAAACCTTCATTGATAAAGTGAAAAATGCTCTTGGATGAGCATTGAGAAGAAGATTACTGCTCAAGGGGGAGCATTGGATACAATGAATGAGATTTTCATTGGTCAAATGGTGAATGCTCTAGGTTGAGTATTGTGGAGTCAAGTAGAGCTCAAGGGGGAAGCTTTGGAGACAATGAAGGGTATGTGATCTTTATTGTGATGTTAACTCTTATGGGGAAGAGTTGTTTTCTATTTTTGATGTGTGACAAAGGGGTTGAATTGAAGGTTAAGTTAGACATTCATTCATAATTTGTCATGGAAAGGTTAAGGCTATGGGATTTAGCCTTGTGATTGTTGGTTGCTACTCGGAAAGCCTAGAGGTTCCACTGTACAAAAATTTTGTACAAAGCTCTGAACCTTTTCCTAGCTACCATGTGTTCTTTTAAATTAAATTTTGGATCGCCTGCGGAACTTAACACGTTTGATCCAAAACTTAATCTATTTGTTCTTTTAGGTTTTGACTTGGATCTCCTGCGAAACTTAACACGTTCGACCCAAATCACCTTAAGTTATTAATTCCATTAAATATTAATTTCCATAATTGGTTCCCAGTACTGACGTGGCGAGGCACATGGCCTTCTTGGATATGGGAGCAACCACCACCGACTAGACAAAACCTTTTATAGAAATCTAATATTTAATTTCCTAAAATAACTTTAGGTTAACCGAAAAGAACAATCAAATCACAAGGAAAAATAAAACAAAAGAACACAACTCCGAAAAATATATTCGAAATACTAGAACGTAAGCCTCTTGTATTTGGTATTATTTCCATAAATAACTAGTATAATGTGGAAAAGGAAAAACTACTAGTTATACCATCTAGAAAGACCTCTTGATCTTCTACCGTATTCCTCTTCTAACCTCGGACGTTGTGTGGGCAACGATCTTCCGAGATGAGAAACCACCAACCACCTTCTTCTCCTCCAAGCTAGGTTCGGCCACAATAAGGAAGTTTCACCAAGGAAGAAGATCAAAACACCAACCAAGCTCCAAGAGATGCTAGCTTTCTCTCCTTCTTCTTCTTCTTCTCCAAGTAGTATCCGGCCACCACAAGAGCTCCAAGGGGAGAGAGAGGTTCGGCCACCACAAGAGGAAGAGAGGGAGAGGATGATGATGGCCGGCCACACCAAGGAACAAAAGAGGGAGAGAAATAATAGAGGTTGTTTCTCATGAAGGCACCCTCACCCCTTCTTTTATATTCCTTGGCCTAGGCAAATTAGGAAATTTAATTACAATAAAATTTCCTTAATTTCATTGACATGATTTAATTGAGAAAAATAAAATAAAATTTCCAATTAAAACAATATTGGCCGACCACATCAAAAGAAATAAATTAGACAAGTTTTAATCAACAAATTAAAACTTCCTAATTTGTTAAAAATAAAATTTCTCTTCATGGTTGATAAAAAGAAATTTCTATAATTTTAATTTAACAACATGTGAATAATTTTTAAAGAGAAAATAAAATATCTCACCAATCTACAAATAAGGAAAGAGATCTAATCTCTTTCTTTAATCTTTTGTAGATCTTTTACAAGAGAGATATTTTAATTTTAATTCTCTTTAATAAATTATATCTTCCACATAATAAAAATTAAAATTAAAATCCTTTTTAATTTAATATGGCCGGCCCCTCTAGCTTGGGTTCAAGTTAGGGTCGGCCACACCAATTTATGCTTAGGCCGGCCCTAGCTTGGTTCCCAAGCTAGCTTGGCCGACCCCTATTAGGTGGGTATAGAAAGTGGGTATAGGTGGGTATAGAACTCTATAAATAAGAGGCTACGATAGGGACCGAGAGGAGGAATTGGTTTTGGTCTTCGGATAAAATTAAGCATCCCGTGTTCGCCCCGAACACACAACTTAATTTTATCAATAATAATTCATTCCACTAGAGAACTATTATTGAACTACCGCACCAATCCCAAATTACATTTTTGGGCTCCTTCTTATTATGAGTGTGCTAGTCTCCCTGTGTTTAAGATATCGAATGTCCACTAATTAAGTGAGTTACTGACAACTCATTTAATTAATATCTTAGTCCAAGAGTAGTACCACTCAACCTTATCATCATGTCGGACTAAGTCCACCTGCAGGGTTTAACATGACAATCCTTATGAGCTCCTCTTGAGGACATTATCAACCTAGTATCTCTAGGATACAGTATCCTTCTATAATAAACAACACACACTATAAGTGATACCATTTCCCAACTTATCGGGTTTATTAATTCATCGAACTAAATCTCACCCATTGATAAATTAAAGAAATAAATATCAAATATATGTGCTTGTTATTATATTAGGATTAAGAGCACACACTTCCATAATAACCGAGATCTTTGTTTCTTTATAAAGTCAGTATAAAAGAAACGACCTCAAATGGTTCTACTCATTACACTCTAAGTGTACTAGTGTAATTATACAGTCAAGATAAACTGATACCTAATTACACTACGACCTTCTAATGATTTGTTCCTTTCCATTTTGGTTGTGAGCTACTGTTTATAATTTATAAGGTAATGATAACATCATCTTCTGCATGTGGCACCACATACTATGTTATCTACAGTATAAATTAATTGAACAACTACAACTAAATGTAGACAATTTGACCAAATGCGTTTCTTTATTCATAATGAATGTTTACAAAGCTTAGGCTTTCAGTATACACTCCAACAATCTCCCGCTTATACTAATGACTAAGCTGCCATATCTTCTACCATACATCTGATTCCTTTTCCCTCCACATGTCGATCGAAAGCTTTCACCGGAAGGGCCTTAGTGAAAGGATCTGCCAGGTTATCCGCTGATGCAATCTTGGCGATGGCAACTTCTCCTCGCTTCACGATATCTCGTATCAGGTGGTACTTGCGCTCTATATGTTTACTTGCCTTATGAGCTCGTGGTTCCTTCGAGTTTGCGACTGCACCGCTATTATCACAATAAATTGTGATGATTTTGGACAAACCAGGAATCACATCTAAGTCCATTAGAAAGTTCCTGAGTCATACTGCTTCTTTAGCTGCCTCAGAGGCTGCTACATACTCAGCTTCCATGGTTGAGTCCGAAACGCATTTCTGCTTAACACTCCTCCATGAAATGGCTCCACCTCCTAAAGTAAACACATAGCCTGATGTAGACTTACTACTGTCCCTATCTGATTGGAGTAACCCACAGGGAACAAATCGTCTGCTTGGTAAACTAGCATATAATCTCTAGTCCTTCTCAGGTACTTTAATATATGCTTTACCGCAGTCCAATATCCTTGTCCAGGGTTACTCTGATATCTACTGACCATGCCCACGGCAAAGTAGATATCAGGTATCATATATAGCATTGCATACATAAGGCTTCCTACAGCCGAAGCATAAGGAACCACTTTCATGTCTTCTATCTCCTTTGATGTCTTTGGAGACATCTCTTTAGATAGAGCTATTCCATGCCTAAAAAGTAAGAAACCTTTCTTGGAATCCTGCATACTAAAACGAGCAAGGATTGTATCTATGTATGAAGCTTGGGACAGACACAACATTCTTTTCTTGCGATCCCTTATTACTTTGATCCCAAGAATGTGTGCACACTCTCCTAAATCCTTCATATCAAATTGTTTGGACAACCATACCCTTACATCTGATAATACCTTGACATTGTTGCCAATTAACAAAATATCATCTACGTATAGTACAAGAAATACTACCACGTTTCCATTACACTTCTTATATACACAAGACTCATCCGGACTTTGAATAAATCCATATGACTGGATTACTTCATTAAACCGGATGTTCCAAGATCTTGAAGCTTGTTTCAGTCCATAAATGGACAGATTGAGCTTGCACACTAGATGCTCTTTGCCTTTTTCAATGAACCCTTCTGGTTACCTCATATGGATGTTTTCCTCAAGACTTCCATTAAGGAAAGCTGTCTTGACATCCATTTGCCAAATTTCATAATCCATATGAGCAGCAATGGATAAGAGTATCCGGATAGACTTAAGCATGGCTACCGGTGAAAAGGTTTCCTCATAATCGATTCCCTCTTTTTGAGTGTACCCTTTCGCAACAAGCCTAGCTTTGAAGGTTTCTACATTCCCGTCTGTCCCTCTTTTCCTTTTGTAGATCCACTTACATCCAACGGCTTTTACACCATCAGGTGGTTCTATAAGCTCCCAGACCTTATTAGAGTACATAGACTCTATTTCAGAATTCATCGCCTTTTGCCAAGATGTTGCATCTATATCTTGGAGTGTTTCGTCATATGTCCGGGGATCAGGTTCATATTTACCCGGGATCAAGTTCGAAGACTCTCCCAAAAACATGAATCTCTCAGGCTGCCTCACAACCCTCCCACTACGACGAGGCACTGTCTGTGGTTGTGTATCATGTGTGACACGTGTTGCAGTCTCTTGTGGTACTTCATCTTGTACTGTTGGTACTAAAGTAGACGTGTCCTCTCTTAGTTCTTCTAAAACAACTTTACTATTGGGCTTGTGATCCATTATATAGTCTTCTTCTAAAAACTGGGCATTGGTCCTAACAATGACCTTCTGGTCTTTAGGACTATAAAATAAACCACCTTTCGTTCCTCTGGGATATCCTACAAACACACGAACTTCTGTACGGGATTCTAACTTATCAGCATCTGGTTTCAGCACATGTGCTGGACTACCCCAAATCCGAATATGTCTTAGACTGGGTTTTCGCCCATTCCACAATTCTATGGGAGTAGAAGAAACTGATTTAGAAGGTACTAAGTTCAGAACGTATACTGCTGTTTCCAGAGCATATCCCCAAAATGAATTTGGTAATTCTGAATAACTCATCATCGATCTAACCATCTCCATAAGATTCATATTCCTTCGTTCTGCTACACCATTCTGTTGGGGTGTTCCAGGTGCAGACAATTGGGATTGAATCCCGGCCTCTGATAAGTAATTCCTAAACTCTCCTAAGAGGTATTCGCCACCACGATCAGACCGTAGTGTCTTGATACTTTTACCTAATCGTTTCTCCACATCAGCCTTGTATTCTTTGAACTTATCAAAGCACTCAGACTTGCGGCGCATTAGGTAAATATATCCGTATCTTGAATAATCATCTATAAAAGAGACAAAATATTCAAAACCACCTCTTGCCTGGACAGACATAGGACCACACAAATCAGAATAAACCAATTCCAACACTTCTTTGGCTCTATACCCCTTGGCCTTAAATGGCCTCTTGGTCATTTTACCTTCCAAGCAAGATTCACAAGTTGGAAAATTTTCCAACTCTAATGAACCCAAAAGTCCATCGGCTATTAGCCTCTGAATTCTACTTAAGTTAATATGACCAAGCCTTAGATGCCAAAGATATGCTTGGTTCATTTCCGAAGGTTCTTTTCTTTTATTTGAGTTAGAAGATGAGTTATAAATTTCCATGTTTTGCTTTGTGGAAGAAATTGGATTTAAAGTATACAAATTGCCAACTAATGTACCAGAACAGATAATCACTTTATTTCTCTTAATAACTACATCGTTACTGAAAGAAACTGAATATCCATCTAAAAACAGTTTAGAAACTGAAATTAAATTTTTTCTAAAACTGGGTACATAAAGACAATTTCTTAAAACCAAATTTCTATTACTACTAAAAGATAAGTAGACGTCTCCCACTGCAATAGCTGCCACCTTAGTAGCATTGCCCATGTAGACGGTAATCTCTCCTTCAGTTAGTCGTAAAGTTTCCTGGAACCCCTGCAGGGAATTGCAACCATGATCAGTGGCTCCGTATCTACACACCAGGTGCTGGTAGATAACACCGCTAAACATGTTTCAACAACTAGAGCATGAGATATACTTTTGTTGTTCTGATTCCTACGAGGACAGTCCGCCTTCCAATGCCCTGACTGCTTGCAGATGAAGCACTTGCCCTTCAGCTTCTTCACTCCAACTTTAAATCCTGTACTCTGAGTTTTATTCACTTTCTTTGCTGAACCAACTTGTTTCTTCTTCTTCTTTCCTTTCGGCTTAGAAGTAGAACCATTTTCAACATAGTGAATATGAGAGTTGTGACGAAACAATCCTTCTGTTACCTGAAGTTCTGTCAGTAGTTCCGCCAATGAATATACCCTTTGTAATTCAGGCGGAATTGCTCAAAACTTCTAGGTAGTGTTTGGAGGATCATATCGATCTGGGTTTCCCCATCAATTTCTCCTCCAAGGATCTGTATCTCGTTCAGATAAGCCATCATCTTTAGGATATGATCCCTCACAGGAGTACCCTCCTGCATGGTGGCTGTCATTATCTTTCTCATGGCTTCTTGTCTAGAAGTCCTATCCTGATGACCAAAGAGTTCCTTGAGATTGTTCATAATATCATAAGCTGTTGGTAAATCTTGATGCTGATGTTGCAATACATTTGACATTGAAGCCAAAATGTAACATCGCGCCATCTCATCTGCTTTTACCCATTTCTTATGATATTCAATCTCCTCTTGGGTAGATTCACCAGTAGGTGCTTCAGGGCAAGGCTCAGTCAGTACAAATTTATAGCTTTCAGCAGTAAGAACAATGTCCAGGTTCCTTTTCCAATCTATGTAATTAGATCCAGTAAGTCAATTCTGTTGAAGTATGATGGACAGTGGGTTGAAAGTCATCCTAAGAATCACAAATAACTTTTGGTCAGAACGCTAAATTTAGAATAATATTGATTCCTCAAACAATACTATTTTAAATTAACCAACACCTCAAAACACCGTGAATTTTGTATGTCACGTTAGTGTGGACGTATACAAATTCAACATTTGTAAAAGGAGGGTTTTAACCCATTAATTTTATTATCTTGTCAACCTAACTTTTTGACAAATAAAATTAATAGTTGGTGTCTTTTGGTCACACAAATAATAGCAGTGACTTCGATGGGGAGGATACTATTAGATGTGTCTAAATGTATACCATTACTTGACACTAAGTCCATTAATAAGATTATGCCCCTTCCGTTGGGGAAGATCACACGCTCTTAATTAACTTCCTATAGTCATCCAAAAATGGAAGTCTGTTCTAGTGATCCACAAACAAGCTCATCCGTTATGGAGGAAGGCACTCAGAGCCAATGCGCAAGCTTGTTTGCATCACTTACAAACCAGTAATGGAGACCATGGGATTTATTTAAAAATCTCTCTCCCACTTAGTTATTTATAAACGAGAAATTTTAACTATGCTAGCCTACTAGTCATGTATACTAACATGCACACACAGCACAATATAAAAGCAATAAATAGAAAATCTAATTTTCAACTATTATGGCTTTTATCTATAGTTGTCCTCCGTGTGTTGTCATCCCAAGCTGCTGCCATATTTGGCCACCGCCACCGGGTCTAGCTGTCGCATCCATCTTGCTCCCAGTTCCGCTGCGCCTCTGGTCCTTAGAAGGTTCCACGCTTTGCAAGATTTGATCTGCGACATAAATAGAATTTTACATTTTTTATCCTATATTCCATAAAAGGAATGTACATGTATCTAGATCAAAAATAAAATCTTAATAAAACTAAATACAGCTCCTGCTGTATTTTTAATACAATCATGCACACACATATAAATGCCCTTGACATATCCAAGGGTCCAATCACACATAATAACTAAAAGTCATAATAGTTGGATCCTGCATCCACAGAGTTAGCACATCCTACTATTAACCTGCCTAAATTATGTATGACATGTGCATAATTAAACTAATACCAAATACATAGAGGCAAAACCCTAGCTCTGATACCAATTGTTGGTTGCTACTCGGAAAGCCTAGAGGTTCCACTGTACAAAAATTTTGTACAAAGGTCTGAACCTTTTCCTAGCTACCATGTGTTCTTTTAAATTAAATTTTGGATCGCCTGCGGAACTTAACACGTTTGATCCAAAACTTAATCTATTTGTTCTTTTAGGTTTTGACTTGGATCTCCTGCGGAACTTAACACGTTCGACCCAAATCACCTTAAGTTATTAATTCCATTAAATATTAATTTCCATAATTGGTTCCCAGTACTGACGTGGCGAGGCACATGGCCTTCTTGGATATGGGAGCAACCACCACCGACTAGACAAAACCTTTTATAGAAATCTAATATTTAATTTCCTAAAATAACTTTAGGTTAACCGAAAAGAACAATCAAATCACAAGGAAAAATAAAACAAAAGAACACAACTCCGAAAAACATATTCGAAATACTAGAACGTAAGCCTCTTGTATTTGGTATTATTTCCATAAATAACTAGTATGATGCGGAAAAGGAAAAACTACTAGTTATACCTTCTAGAAAAACCTCTTGATCTTCTACCGTATTCCTCTTCTAACCTCGGACGTTGTGTTGGCAACGATCTTCCGAGATGAGAAACCACCAACCACCTTCTTCTCCTCCAAGCTAGGTTCGGCCACAATAAGGAAGCTTCACCAAGGAAGAAGAACAAAACACCAACCAAGCTCCAAGAGATGCTAGCTTTCTCTCCTTCTTCTTCTTCTCCAAGTAGTATCCGGCCACCACAAGAGCTCCAAGGGGAGAGAGAGGTTCGGCCACCACAAGAGGAAGAGAGGGAGAGGATGATGATGGTCGGCCACACCAAGGAACAAAAGAGGGAGAGAAATAATAGAGGTTGTTTCTTATGAAGGCACCCTCACCCCTTCTTTTATATTCCTTGGCCTAGGCAAATTAGGAAATTTAATTACAATAAAATTTCCTTAATTTCATTGACATGATTTAATTGAGAAAAATAAAATAAAATTTCCAATTAAAACAATATTGGCCGGCCACATCAAAAGAAATAAATTAGACAAGTTTTAATCAACAAATTAAAACTTCCTAATTTGTTTCCGGAAATTTCAAAAAAAAAATTCTCTTCAAAAATCTCTTCATGGTTGATAAAAAGAAATTTCTATAATTTTAATTTAACAACATGTGAATAATTTTTAAAGAGAAAATAAAATATCTCACCAATCTACAAATAAGGAAAGAGATCTAATCTCTTTCTTTAATCTTTTGTAGATTTTTATAAGAGAGATATTTTAATTTTAATTCTCTTTAATAAATTATATCTTCCACATAATAAAAATTAAAATTAAAATCTTTTTTAATTTAATATGGTTGGCCCCTCTAGCTTGGGTTCAAGCTAGGGCCGGCCACACCAATTTATGTTTAGGCCGGCCCTAGCTTGGTTTCCAAGCTAGCTTGGCCGGCCCCTATTAGGTGGGTATAGAAAGTTGGTATAGGTGGGTATAGAACTCTATAAATAAGAGGCTACGATAGGGACCGAGAGGAGGAATTGGTTTTGGTCTCCCGAAAAAATTAAGCATCCCGTGTTCGCCCCGAACACACAATTTAATTTTATCGATAATAATTCATTCCACTAGAGAACTATTATTGAACTACCGCACCAATTCCAAATTACATTTTTAGGCTCCTTCTTATTATGAGTGTGTTAGTCTCCCTGTGTTTAAGATATCGAATGTCCACTAATTAAGTGAGTTACTGACAACTCATTTAATTAATATCTTAGTCCAAGAGTAGTACCACTCAACTTTATCATCATGTCAGAGTAAGTCCACCTGCAGGGTTTAACATGACAATCCTTATGAGCTCCTCTTGAGGACATTATCAACCTAGTATCTCTAGGACACAGTTTCCTTCTATAATCAACAACACACACTATAAGTGATACCATTTCCCAACTTATCGGGTTTATTGAATAATCGAACTAAATCTCACCCATTGATAAATTAAAGAAATAAATATCAAATATATGTGCTTGTTATTATATTAGAATTAAGAGCACACACTTCCATAATAACCGAGATCTTTGTTTCTTTATAAAGTTTGTATAAAAGAAACGACCTCAAATGGTCCTATTCATTACACTCTAAATGTACTAGTGTAATTATACAATCAAGATAAACAGATACCTAATTACACTACGACCTTCTAATGATTTGTTCCTTTCCATTTTGGTCGTGAGCTACTGTTTATAATTTATAAGGTACTGATAACATCATCTTCTGCATGTGGCACCACATACTATGTTATCTACAGTATAAATTAATTGAACAACTACAACTAAATGTAGACAATTTGACCAAATGTGATTCTTTATTCATAATGAATGTTTACAAAGCTTAGGCTTTCAGTATACACTCCAACAGTGATAAAGAAGAAGTTAAGGCTATGAGATTTAGCCTAACTTAGAGGTATTAACTAAGAAGGATTGTCAAACATCAAAAAGGGGGAGATTGTTGGGGCAATTTTCCTAGGTCAAGTTTGACCAGTTTGACTAAGCTTGAGTTGAGTCAAGCTTGAGTCAAGATTTGAGTTTTGATGTTTGACAATATATGGAGATTGCTAGGGCAATCGTCCAGTTGTGGAGATGGTCAAAGGGTTGACCAGGTTGAGAAGAAGACAAGTCATGTAGGTCTGGGATGACAAGAGACTTGACTGGGTAAGTCCTAACTGGAGGTCAGGTGTCTGAAAGTCTTAACTGAAGCTTAGGAAGTGGAGAAGCCCTAACTGGAGGTTAGGCAGTGGTGAAGTCCTAATTGGAGGTTAGGCAGTGGAGAAGTCCTAACTAGAGTTTAGGCAATGGAAAAGTCCTAACTGGAGTTTAGGTATCTGGGAAAGTCCTAACTGGAGGTTAGGCAAGAGAGAAGTTAAGTAGGTCAAAGTTGACAGGAGACTTGACTGGGAAAGTCCTAATTGGAGATTAGGCAAAGGTAAGTCCAACAGGAAGGTTGGCAAGAGTGAAAATCCAAGTAGGTCAGTGTTGACTAGACTTGGTGGTGAAAGTCCTGATAAGTGAGATCAGGCAATTAAAAAGTCCAAGTGTGATCTTGACAAAGGGAGAAAGTCCTGATGAGGAGTCAGGCAATTGGGAAAGTCCAAGTGTGATCTTGGCAAAGGTTGAAAGTCCAACCATGTGGTCTTGGCAAGGTAAGTCCTAGTGTGACTTGGCAAGAAGAACTCGATAACTAGGATGAGGCCGAAGGAAGCTTCTGAAGGCAAGGCGTGAAGGATGGGAGATATCCGAGGGACGCAAGGCTGATGGAGGAGGCTAGAAAGCTAGTTCAAGGATGATCGAGTGTGGTGTATAATCTGACAACTAGGATGAGGCCGAAGGAAGCTCTTGAAGGCAAGGCATGAAGGATGGGAGATATCCGAGGGACGTAAGGCTGATGGAGGAGGCTAGAAGGCTAGTTCGAGGTTGGTCGGGTGTTGGCCAAATGCTAGGCATGGATACCCAACAGGTCATGGTTGACCGGGAGTTGGATTTAGGACCTTGAACTTGAGTTTGAGGCAAGTTCAGGGTGTTCAATTGATCGGTCGATCAATTGAACCAGTGTCCAATTGATCGGTCGATCAATTGAACCAGTGTCCAATCGATCGGTCGATCGATTGAACCAGTGTCCAATCGATCGGCCGATCGATTGGAGTGTGCTACGAGTGTAGGATGACTCCAATCGATCGGTCGATCGATTGGGAGCATTACTCGCAAACACAGAAGCTTTCTCAATCGATCGGGCGATCGATTGGGATCTACCAATCGATCGGTCGATCGATTGGGGAGGAGAAGCTCTCGCGCGGACGCAAGAGCACAGAATGGGTTTGAATCGATCGGCCGATCGATTCAGATGGTCCCAATCGATTGGTCGATCGATTGGGAAGTGACCGTTGAGCAGGAAACGAGCAATGGATGGCTGGGATTGTGCAGATGTGACGTGGCAATTGATTAGGACTAATTTGGATCGATTGGGAGCACTGTATAAAGCCTGGGCGGAGCGTTTTCTTCGCCAGAATTTTACGTTCTTCTTCCTGCCAGATCTTTGCGATTTCTCTTGCGATTCTTCATGCGAGCTTTCGGATCTTCACTGCCAGTTCTTGAAGGCACTTGGGGTGCATCTCCAAGGTTCAAGAGGCAACCTACATTAGCAAGATCAAGTAAGGAGGTGTTTTATTTTATACACTTGTGTATTTTCTTCTTGTTTGAGTGACTCTTGTTGTGAGGTATTTGTGTAAGGCTTCTCCACCTTCGGCTGCGACCGAGATGGAGTGTTTTATAGTGGAGGTGTGTACTCGGTGTGTGGATCCTTGGATTAGTCACCTCTTCTTGAGGTGGATACCAAGTAAATCCTTGAGTTAGCATTGGTTGTGTTTGTATTAGTATTCCATTGCATATTATCAAGACAAAGCAACCGACAAAGCGACGAAACGCTATTCACCCCCCCCTCTAGCGGGCATATCGGTCCTAACAAGTACGCTATAGAGTTTGTTTTCCACATTTGAACTTCATAAATCTCGACAAATCCTAAAGAAATAGAAAAGATAAATCTCAATGTTTCCCTAATAGCAAAGACGGAAGATCAAGACTCCAAAAAATCCATCGATGAAGTCAAAGCGGCTCTTATGGTAAGAAAGTTCAATAAATTTATTAAATCTAATAAATTTAGATCGCGGGCGAGAAAGCATCTTCGAAATAGAAGGACCATCTGATGCTACAATTGCAACGAAGAAGGGCACATCAAAGATGACTACCCAAAATTGAAGAACAAAGACAAGGAAAAGAATAAGAAGTCAGCTCGGTCCAAACATAATCTCAAAGTCAGAGCATATGTCAGACTAGCCCTAACAGCATTCCATTAAGAAGAAGATGAGACCAGCTCAGAGATGAGCATTGATGAAGGGGGAGGATCATCAAAAGAAATTAACGATGAAGGGGGAGCATCAGAAGTTAAGGTAAGTGAGGTACGTGCTCTATCCCCCAAGCAATCCTTTCAGTTTATTAAAATTCTTACCAAAGATTTGGCAAAATTAGAAAAAGAGAATGATGATTTAAAAGGACAATAACTTTAAAAAACCTTTATCCACTGTGCACGCTGGAGGTGCCTTCCAAGCCCTTTGGAGGCACCCTCAAGCTTCGGATGAGATTTTCCAGGGCCTATAAAAAGACCCCTGGACCTAGAAAATTAGTATCAACTTCTGTAATCAATTTCCTAGAAATAGTCTAAGCTATTAAAGAGTGTAAGAGGCTTCTCCGCCTTCATAGAAAGAGATTCATTTTGAGCTTTCATTTATCTTGGATTAACAACTACCTAGGTTGTAACCAAGTAAATTCTGGTGCCTCTTTCTTTAGTTTTTTCTTTGTTTATTTTATTTATGCTATTGCTACTAATCTAAGTTAAAGAACAAGAAAGGTTCTTTTTATTTTAATTTTTTTTTAGATGTTGCGCCCTCTTACCGGCCTCACAGTTGCGCCTACAGGAAGTCTTGATGATGAATAAGCATTTCAGCATATGTGTTTTGTTTGGGATCAAAAATCATTTCATAGAGTTAAAAAAAAAATCAATTGCATTATCATTTGTAGAGGTTGAATATATTGCAACGAATGAAGTTGTTCATGTAGTAGTTTGGTTAAGAATAATTTAGGTTAATTTATATCAAAAAGTACATATCCTACTATTATTTATTGTGATAATCAATCTATAATTTCAATTACCAAAATCCCAATCATTTATAGAAGAATGATATATAGAGTTGCAGCATACAAGATAAATTTCAAAAGAAGGAAATTTATTTGGACTTTATCAAGACCACAAATCAATCAGCAGATGTTCTTATCAAGATTATATCTATTTAAAAAAAAAAGATATATCCGCTACCTTAGCGGCCCCCCTAGTGTCAGCACCACGGATATAGAGGGAGGTTCATGCAAGTATACAGGCTATAGGCGCATGGCGGGGTAAACCCTAGGTCGTCAGTTCCTAAGAATCGACCCCTGGTCATTACGCCAGAGATACCATGCGCCTATCGTCTGCGCTACGCCTTGGGGACAAGATTGTATCTATTTAAAAGCTTTAATGGTTCGAGGATATTACGAAGATTACAAATTAAGAGGGGTGTTAAATGATAATTAATTGATTAATATAAAGTATTAATTGTGTTTATGTTTCTTAGGAGTCAATTAGTTGTATTTTATATTTTCCATACAATCAATGTATTTATGAAGTATTTCTTTATAAATTAATGTAATGCATCTATGAAAATAACGACAAAAGATCAAAAGTTAGAGAAGCAAATTTAAATCTTCTCAGAATTTCCATTATCTTTTCTTCTATCTCCAACACGAAGTGCTCGGGAGTGCAACTCATATGACATTTGGCATTTAGGACTCGATATCTGACAGTCAAGTAGGCTTGGATTATCTCAGATCGGCTCAGATCAACTAGCAACTCTAGTCCTAGCTTAGTGCTCTACAATCTATTGCTTGGCTTAATTAGTCTATCTTAGGTGACTTAGCATGGTGACTTAGCTGGCTCAAGATAGAGCTACATAGGTGAACTGAATAGATATCGATGGTAATAATTTAACTTCAGTACTGTAAAATTACATGATTTTGAATCGTTAATCTTGTAATGAATCGATGAATTGAATGAAATTCATATCATTTCCTTTTCCTTCAATTTCTCAAGGATTATAGGACATGTTTTTGGATGTTTTGAACAAACAAATCTTGTTTAAGTGCTAATTGTGGAACAACATACAAAAGTCAATTACATGACCATTTCATTCGAGTTTAGGACAACCCTTGGGGATGTAGGCACCGGGCTCGGTAGGGCATTTAGCGAGCTGGCAGTAGTCATCGGTGACGCCTCCCCACCAATTGACGGAGTTGATATTATAGTTCCCGAGGGTGAAGAAGGCGATGACGGCCATGAAGCTTGTGCCGGCGTCGAGGGCGGCAGACAGCACATAGGCATAGCGGCCCCACCACTGCTTGTGGTGCTTGAGCACCCAATAGTTGAAGACAAAGCCGACAATGAACCAACAATTGAAGTTAATGGTCTTGACTAGGGGAATGTAGCCGGCGGCCGCGAAGATGACGGGGAAGTTGATGAGCCGAATCCATTTCTTCTCCAGGAAGAGGCGGTGGAAGAGGTAGACGGTGGCAGGGGCGAAGAGGCCAAGGAGGAAGAAGTAGTTAAGGCCGGAGTAGATGGAGTCGGGGCCGAACATCCGACGAGGCCCAACCACGCCCCATATAACAGAGGAGCTGAAGAACACAGTGTCGCTAGGGCACGTCCACAGGGAGCCCTTCGGCAGCAAGTTGGTCTCACAAATGTGGGGGACTTCGGAGAGCAACCACCACGCTGTGCCGAAGTAGCTCGCGTTGGCGATCACCGAACCCGCTAACTGATCAAACACAAACAAATTAATATTCTTTCTTTATTTATTATTATTATTATTATTATTATTATTATTATTATTATTATTATTATTAATCTAATTGTTTTGAGTAATTGATGGTCTTCCCTCTCTTAGTGATTCAAAATCTATATATGTAAACATACCTGATTAAGAACTCTTGCCCCTACACTATAAGAACATCTTCAACCCGCAATATCTTGCTCTACTCATACACTATGAGAATATTCTTGACCGAGAATATTTATTATTTAAATATCTGCTTATCAAGCACATCTCCACTCCATAGATACACTATGGAAACATGCTCGTTTTCACGGGGTAGGCGCAGTTGGTACTTGTATGAGTGCTTGTTCTAATAGGTTTTTGGATCAATTTTCAGAGGGTGTAAAATGTTTTGTTAGATTTCTGATCTCCCTCATAAAAAGGGTTGCTGCACAAGGGAAAAATATCCTCTCCCCTCCCCTCCAATTTACTTGTCAATGTCTTACCGTGGAGCCAACAGTACTAGATCATTTGAGATGAACGATATCAAATTTAATTTTCTCCACTATGGAGCATGCCCAATTGGAAACATCCTTGCTTTACTTACAACCTCTCCTTAGGGATGGAACCTACATCCACCTTCACACAACCATGTGGGACTACATTTGCACATTTCAGCACGATCAGTCGATAGTTCCATAATTATCGGTAATTGACATTAGACATGACCAGATGGTAACTAAGAATTAATACTTAATGGTCACCTTTCCTTGTTGTCGGCCACAAGGGGCCAAACCCTAACGTCAAATGTATAAGAGGGGATCTAAATCCTAAAATCTAAAAACTCTACATTCTCGTTTTTCTTATTCTTCCACTATAGACAGCGTCTTCCATTCCTTAATAATGTTACAATAGATATAAGAACAGGAGCTACAAAGGCACCGAAGCAGTCGACTCTATCGATCAGAGCCCATGGAGAGGACAGTGAGACATGGAGTAACATGAATCAACAACTTAATTACCTGTGCGATGAACATGGATCTAGGAGGAATCTTCATGTAGTGACCGAGCTTGAAATCGGACAAAAAGTTGATGGCTTGACCCATACTAGTGCAACCGTAGGTTTTGAACACCACACTCGCCAATGGATTCCCCGGCATTATGTAGCCAATCACTATCTCTGTTATTATGTTGATCCCAGGCATCTGCTCATGCACGAAATTAATTAACTAATTAATAAACGAATCATATGATTTTCAAAAAATAGACTACTGTGGTATTGATTTTCAAAATACAATACTATGTTATTTTAAGATTTATGTAGCACGTACGAGATTGAGTTTTAAAATACCCCACCACAATACTACTGTTTTTTGTTTTTTTGAATGAAGTATTAGTGGGCAGTAGAGATAAAATCATAAAGCAAATGGAATTCTATCTGTAATTTAGAATGCACCCCTCTTCCTGGTTAATTGCAGTTATAATTTTGATTATAATTATAATTATATACCGTATTGGTGGTGGCGGCGATGATCCCGATGGGCAGGGTGAAGAAGAAGGCCATGGCCATGGCCAGGAGGAGGCCCCAGTAAGGCAGCTGCAGGGCGCGGCCAAAGCCCTCGACGGTGTAGATGGAGAGCGCGGTGACGAGGAGGAGGAGGAGGTGGAACCACCACTGCGGCACGGCGGCGTAGTTGGCCTTCATCATCCGGCCGTGCACGTCGAGGAACTTCTCGTTGGCCTTGGACGTCGCCTGCCGCCACAGCTTGAGCATGTACTGGCCGTCGAAGAGGAGGACGTGGCAGAGGGTGGCGGTGAGGGTGGCGAAGCCGATGCCGTAGTTGATGGCGAAGGAGGTGCTGATGCGGATGTCGCTGTAGTTCTCGTACTCCTCGACGTTGAGGGTGAAGGTCTTGTTGTCGAGGACGCGGCTGAGGTCGTAGGGCTTGCCGGAGCGCTCGAAGAGTTGGGAGGAGAGGAAGGTGAAGCGGCGGGCGTCGTAGAGGTTGGACCAGTAGCAGAGGGGCAGGAGGATGTAGACGAGGATGACGTAGCCTGCGAGGACGTTGCAGAACACATAGGTGGGGGCCGCTATGGGGCTGCCGATCATGGAGGCGGTGGCCCAGTCGAAGCCGATGGCGCCGACGCCGAGGCCGCGCATGCCGGAGCCGATCTGGTGGATGGGGATGGAGTCCTTCCAAATGAGGCAGAGGATCGAGATGGAGCTGATGGCCGGGAAGAAGTAGTTGGGGACGATGTAGTAGGAGAAGCTGCAGATCATGCAAATGAGGAAGAACTGGAGCCGCGTCACGCCGCCCTTTACCCGCCGTTCTTCCTCGTTCAGTGCTCTGTAATATTGCACAAAGCTCGTTCAATGCAACTTACAGATTGCACAAAATATTAGTCAATTAATCAATGGATTCAGCCATATTAGTCATCGTTTACCATGTAATAATCGATTGATATTTTTCAAATTATTTAATCAATTTGTGAAATTTAAAATCAAAATTGAATTAAATAAATAAAAAAATTGATATTTTTTTAATTAAATGAAATTTTGAATTAACCCAAATGAACTTTTAGAATCCAAGAATACACATACCTGAACAAAGATGCTACTACTAAAGTGCCAGGCCACCACATGTAAGGGGAATCCACCAAGTATTTTCTGAACAATCCAGCCCATCCAAATCCTAACAACTGAGGCAAAAAATTTTAATAAAAAAATCAAAATTTAATCGGAAATAATTCATTTTTTTAATTTAATTTTCAGATTTGGGTGTAGAGTTTTTGTGATGATTAATTACTTGAGTGGTTTGTGTGAGGAGGATGGCGGCCATGACGTTGATGCCGCGGTGGTAGAAGGCCTTGAGGATGGTGATGATGTGGACGGCGTAAATGCCTCCGGTGCCGGAGTTGGCAATGATGACGCTCACGACGTGCTCCTTCATGTTGAAGGGGCCGGGGTTGAGGGAGAAGGACCAGTCGAGGAGGGGAATCCTGATGATAGTCGGAGGGAGGACGCGGGCCATCCAGCGGCCCACGGGCAGCGCCAGGATCTGGACGAAGATGGAGTTGACGGAGATCTGGTTGGTCCGATAATTGAAGAACTGGTTGACGAAGGAGAGGAGGACGCAGCTGACGGCACCAAGGATCCATGTTCGGATCGTCAAGCACGGCTGCGATGGGTCGTCGGTCGTCAGCATCGTCATCCGCACTTGCTCGATCGGGCAATCGTCGTCTTCTTTCTCTATTAGAGATTAGAGCTGCTAAGTAAGAACACGAGGTGACAAGAGGAAGAGAAAGAGATTTCAAGAACACAAACCATTGAATTGGGAAGGAGAAGGTTCTGGGGCAACTGAAGTCATTGACAATGATAATATTGTGATCGATTAATTGAACAACGCAATAATAAAATTTTATCCCACTAGATCAGATCAGCAAATTAAAGGTTAATTATAATTTTAGAGGGATTGTGATTGAAGTTGAAGGAATGAGAGAGAGATTTTGCGAGGAGTTGAATTTATAAGGCAGTGTGTCAGTTAGGATTCTCATAATTAAGCTTAATTTCCTATATAAAGCAATAGAACTTTTGTTACTAATTATGGGTCCAGTCAACCTTGTTATTATTATATAGTAGTTGTTGTTGTATTGTGGTAGATTTCGATCCAACTGTCTTTACTACTCTTCTGGTTATTGTTGCTTTATTTATCATAAGGATGCATTCATTTTGAAAATTGATTGTAATTTCCTTGACAGCTCAATCCATTTGAATTATGTGTCAATGTGATAAATTTGACTTTCTATAACATACAGTTATTCAATCTGTTACGTGTCGCTGCACAACTTCAAAATTGTTAAAAGTTAACATATCGACAACACACATGCATCGCACACTGCAATTAAGTACATTTGCAACTCATGATTGAGTGTTGTAGACACTTTATTAGGTTCGTTGTAAATATTATTATCAACAACATGTTATAATCACACATTGTTGATGACACATTGTAAAAAGTTAAATTTGTTATTGTGTGTGCTGATTCATGTCATGCTCAATAGATTGTGCCTAGAGTGATGTATAGGTCTTGACATAATGACTTGCTAACTCTGTGTCTATTTGAAGGTGCAACCAGAGAAAAGATAGATGGTGATTTTTATTCCCTAGTTATCTATTATAAAATAATGACATGATGAATTATAAAATCAATTTATATATCAATTTCTAGAGAATATTTAATCCATCCAAAATTAATTAGAATGAGTTTTCCCTCCTATATATAGCATCATCACTCGCGACCACAATCATTTTTCTCTCCTTTCCCTCTTTTTTTTTTTCTTCTTTTCCTTACCCCTGTTTAATTGGAAGGGTAAAAATAAAAATTGAAAAAAAATAATTATCATGGAAAATTTTCTCTATTTATTTTTTTATTGGCAAATGAACATGTTTATATATACAATATACATACCCTTGAAATTACTTGCATCTAGGACTTATGTATATGTAGTTACACCAATCCATTTAATTTTTCTAATAGATTCACCTTAAAGGTGACCGATTCGATCTCACAAAAAATTTTATTAGTCATCAAAGTAAATCCAAAAGTGCAAGTGTTGTTGTCATTCCACTAGAGGAAAATATCTTATAATACGTCGCAGTTGAGAATTGAATCATGGATACTTGAGAGTGACTAGAATATCGTTGATGCACCATCATAGTTTAGGATAATTTACTTGCTGTCATGGGTGGCTTCCACCGTGGCTGCAAGCGATGTCACTAACAGAACACGGGCAAATAGCGATCAAATTAGTGACAGAATATAAATTCGGTTGCTAATTTAAGATGAAATAAACATCTCATCTCTAATTCAGTTTATAAAATAGTGACTGTAATTAAATTTTTACTATTAATTAGCAATGGAATTAATGTTTCATTGCTAAAATAGCAACGGAATTAATGTTTCATCATTAAAATAGCGACCAATCAAAGTCGTTAAACTATAAACGGAATTAAATGCACATTCCCCAAAATTCGTCGCCATTTCACTTTCCAAATCTCATGTGATTCCCATATGTCAATCTCCTATTATGCAATTTCCTCTTTCGACATCCTCTTCCTCTGACTATCTCCTTCCGTCGATCCTCATGTAATGCTTCTCTCCCCTCTCACCTCGTGCCACAGGGTCTTGCCTTTGTTGCATTCTCTTCCTCCGACAGTCTCCTTTCATTGACCTCGGTCATGGTCGCAAGCAGCCTTGCTCGTAGCTATAAGCAAGATTACGAGTTTGCTTATTAGGCAGGAGGGTACGAGGCATGGGAGCAGGAGGGCGAAGAAGGCAAAAGAAATAAAAAACAAATAAAGAAAAGATACATAGCAGTACTATATGCTCCTCACAATCATGCAAACAACAATGCTTAGAATATCACTATTATAGCTTATGTATACATAGCCCATCATTTCACTTTTATAGGCCTCATCATTCTATATATCTAGCATTGCTTATTTCCATGAGATTTTTTCCTCAAAGTATATAATTTATATATATGCTCAAGGAAATATATATATAATAAAAAAATATTCTAAAAATAAAAAATGATTTTAAATTTATTATCGATCAAATTAAAACCATTAACTTAAATTAAAAAAATAAAGCCCAAATATATAAAGCAATTATATTTATAGAAAGCAAAGCTAACTAAATGGGACATTAATGACCACCTTGACTAGAGAAGTCATCCAAGACGTCGCCCCACCAATTAACGACGTAGATGTCATAGTTTCTGAGGGCGAGGTCCATTCATTAAAATTGTACCGGAGGGTTCGCCCGCACCGAATCCTTTTTCATCCGTAGCGAACGATTCATTCATTTGTAATCGATGTAACTATTTCATAATAATCATAACTGTCGCATAGCCATAAATTGTCTAAAATCTTTGCAAAAATTCCCATGTATCTTGATGTGGAGATAAGTTGAGGGGTAGAGAAGAAATTAGGGGGAGGAAGGCGGGTATTTTAGTCTTTTTGCTGGTTAGGACTTTAAAGGGGAAAGGGAGGCACTATAGCAAGGGGGGTTTTCGTGTTTTTTTGGCTTTGTGGAACTTTTTCCGTCGTCACTACAGGACCTTCTTCCTCCCTCTCCTGCTCCTCATCGACGTCAGCCGCCGACTACCAAATCTTCTCCTTTCCTTCTCCTCCTCGTGACGTCAACGACGGCGCTGGACAGACCGACCACTGCTCCCTTAGTCCTAAAAGAGATAAAACAGAATTATCAAAATTAACCAGATCAAATTACCAAATCAAATCATATTAGTATTTAGATTATTCTAATAATTCTGTTATAATTATTCTTAGAATAATTCTATTATTTATTAATTAGTTATTGACCAAGTACTTTTTGAGCATTATATATTGTATTATCCTTAGGACAAATATCAATGAACAATAGATTTTATTGCTCTCATATTATTTCTTGCTCTCGCCCTATTCTTCCTCTTTCATGGTATCAGAGTCATCTCTTTTTTATCTTCCCTCAATTTCTTGAGGCGGAGATCGTATAAACGAACAAACGAAAAATACTTATTTTTCTTCCGCTGCCAACCCCCATTGCTTCTCTTTCCTCTGCCTTAATCTCTATTTTTTTTTCATCTATGTGGTTTTTTCTCTACTACCACCGGACAAGTTATTTTTTACTTTAGATGTTGAATACTCGACGACATCAAAGAGGCCAAAAGCAAAGTTCAGACCGATGTCAGATTTGTTACATTGTTGGTCATACTGGAAATATATGCCCTAAAAGACTTGATTGGTCTAGGGTAAAATATCAAATTTGCCTTGGAATTGGACATTTTGGTATTCAATGTCCTAGTCCATTTGATTCAAATTTCATTGGTGGTCCTACAGCCTCAAGACAACCATCTATTTCACAAATATATCCTAAAGTTCTTTCGTCTGTGCCTACTTGTGGTAAAACCTCAGAGTTTTCATCTAGTAATTGGTATATTGACACTGGAGCAACTTATCATGTCACATCAAATTATAATATCCTTACAGACATAATACCATATTATGACTCAGATACAGTGCAAGTAGGCGATGGTTCAAGTTTGTAAATTGCTAATCTTGGAAACACATATGTTCATTTATCTAATCGAACTTTTCACATGCGCAATGTCTTTCATGTTCCGTCTATCACTAAAAATTTACTTTCTACATGTCAGTTTTGTCTTGATAACAATGTCATTTTTGAGTTTCATCATAATCATTATCTTATAAAGGATAGAGGAACAAATGCTATTGTGTTTTATGGGAGAATCAAAAATGGCCTCTATTGTCTTCAGAGTTCTTCAATCAAAACTTTTGTTGGTGAATGCACAAATAAACCAGCTTAGCATGCTTGACTTGGTTATCCTTCCCTTCGTATTGTTCAATCAATCAACAATAGGTATCGTTTACCTACTTCTATTACCTCCTCTCCATCTCATTCATGTAGGGCCTGCATGGAATCTAAAAGTCATAAGCTACCTTTCTCTTCATCTGATCATGTTTCTAATTTTCCACTTAAAATAATCCATTCTGATGTTTGGGGCCCTGCACCTATTTTGTCTAATCAAGGTTTTCAATATTATGTTACATTCATTGATCATTTTAGCAAATATACTTGGCTCTATCCTATGAGAAGGAAATATGATTTATTTGATATATTCTATAATTTTCAAATTCAAGTTGAACGATCTTTTAATCGTAAAATACTTTCTTTTCATTCTGATTGGGGAGGCGAATATCAAGCTCTCCATCGTCATCTTGTCTCTTGTGGAATTGTTCATCGAGTTTCTTGTCCTCACACTCCAGAACAAAATGGCTGTGCTGAGAGAAAACATAGACATATAGTTGAAACTGCCTTAGCTCTTCTTCATCATGCATCGGTTCCGCACAAATTTTGAGATGAAGTTGTTAGCACTGCAGTATATCTCATAAATCGACTTCCTACTCCATTGCTCAATCATAAATGTCCTTTTGAAAAACTCTATAATCAAACCCCTGATTACACTTTCCTTCGAATTTTTAGTTGTGCATGTTATCCATGGTTACGCCCTTATTCTAAACACAAACTTGTCTCTCGTTCACTACAATATGTTTTTCTTGATTATAGCAATTTGCACCATGGTTATTGTTGCTTGCATATACCAACAGGACGAATTTATATTTCACGACATGTTACTTTTGATGAGTCTCTATTCCCTTTTTCGGTAGCTTCTTCAATCTCTCCTCCAGATACAAGTGACACTTTCTTAATGCCACCTAATATTATCAGAAGTGATGGCATCCTAGGTCCTGCTCTGGAGCTCTCTAATAACTCTCCTATACCATCAGAATCACCTCAGGTTGCTGCTCCAATCTTAGAAGCCTCACCGATCGAAGATAATATGCTCTCTGATTCCTCGGATAATGCAAGTCCGTCATCTACATCACCATGTTAGCCTACTTCCTCGTCGTCATCAACAAGTGATTCAGATGATAATGCTCCTCGTCGCATACTTCCCATTAGTGATATTTATGAGCGTTGCCCACCAAATGCAACTCGATATTCCCTTCCACGAGCTCTAGTGGTCTCTTCAAAATCTATTGAACCAACCTGTTTTACACAAGCAAACAGGGATCCAAACTGGCGTAGTGCAATGGCTACAGAATTTGATGCACTTCTTCACAATGGAACATGGACTCTAGTTTCGCGCACTCCCTCAATGAATGTTGTGGGCTCTAAATGGGTATTTCATCTTAAGCATCGAGCTTCTGGTTCTCTTGAAAGATACAAAGCTCGACTTATAGCTAAAGAATTTAGTCAACAACCAGGTATTGACTTTAATGATACTTTTAGCCCAATCATCAAAATTATATTTGTCAGACTATTATTATCAATAGCTGTTAGTTCTAATTGACTTGAACGACAATTGGATATTTCAAATGCATTTCTCCATGGTCATCTTGAGGAAACTGTATTTATGGAGCAACCACCTGGGTTCATTCATCCATAATTTCCATCTCATGTTTGCCAACTCAAGAAATCCTTATATGGTCTTCGACAAGCTCCTCGTGTACGACGTTCGAGGGACGTTGAGCCAGGAAGGAAGGCTGCTCGAGGAGAAGGTCGAAAATTGGGTTCGGGTGAGCCCTATTTCGGTTGCCCGGAATCATCCAAAAGAACAGAGCTTCGGAAGTTGAAGCAGAGAAGCGAGTATGCTGGAAAACCTGCTCAAGGCGCCTTCATCATGGCTTGAAGGCGCCTTCAAGGCTTGATGAAGGCGCCTTCATCGGGTCAAAATGACCGTTTACGCTGCGGATAGAGTTCTATCCATCACTCCCTTGGAGGCGCCTTGGACCTCTATTGGAGGCACCTTGGACCTCCGAGATAGAATTTCCAGAGGTTATATAAAGGCCCCTGGAGCTAGG
This sequence comes from Zingiber officinale, assembly GCF_018446385.1. Lineage (NCBI taxonomy): Eukaryota > Viridiplantae > Streptophyta > Magnoliopsida > Zingiberales > Zingiberaceae > Zingiber > Zingiber officinale. Next base: position 6,342,594 of record NC_056006.1, on the reverse strand, counting down.
AATTATTCATCAATTGTTCTTTCAACTTTATAATCATTCCTAACAATTTGTCTGAGCTTTCCATTGTGTAAAAGGCTTCTCCGCCTTCAGAGAAGGAGATCTTTTCAGAGCGCTTTTCTTCTGCCTTGGATTAACAACCATCTTAGTTGTAACCAAGTAAATCGTTGAGTCTGTTTCTTTGTTTATTTTACAGTTGCTTATTATTTTGAGTTGAAAGTTTGAGGAGGGTATATTTTATTTTCAGAAGCAATTCACCCCCTCTTGCCGGCCTCCGCTGCACCTACAATTGGTATCAGAGTCAGACCGCCTTAGAAGGACTAACCGCCGACTGAAGCACGAAGATCAAAACGATGGCCGGAACAAGCATTTTTTAAAACTGACTTCGATATTTTACTGACTATGAAATATGGTTTTGAAGTTCCGAAAGACAAAGAAAAGCATCAGTGGAGCAAGAAGGAGCAAGCTGATTTTGTCGCCAATGGAAAGGCAGAGTTCCACCTGCTTAGCGTGCTGCCACCACAAGAGGTAAGTCGGATCGGAAGCTACGACTCTGCGAAAGACCTCTGGGAAAAATTCCTAGAGCTTCACGAAGGTACCTCGGAAGCTAAGCTAGCGAGGCGCGACATCTTCCGGACCCAGTTAACGAACTTCGGATGAACAACGACGAGAAGGTAGCGCAACTTCAAGTAAGGATTAAGGAGCTGATAACTCAACTAACTAATCTTGGAGAAGAAGTAACGAACCAGGACTCGATCCAGTACGTGCTCAACGCCTTCCCCAGAACTCCAGAATGGGCGTCCTTAGTAGATGCATACTACATCTCTAAGGACTTCGAGGTAAGTACTTTAGAAAATTTATTTTCAACTTTTGAACTTCACGAATCTCGGATTGCAGAGCCCAATGAAGTGGAGAAAACAAGTCAGAACATTGTCTTAAAGGCAAGAACAAACGATTCTGACTCCGAAGCCTCAATCGACCAATCAGAAGCGGCACTACTGGCAAAAGCGTTTCAATAAGTTTTTTAATTCTAACAAATTTAGATCGCAGACAAAGAGGCATGAGCGAAAGAGAAGAACGGTTCGTTGCTACAACTGCAATGAAGAAGGGCACATCAAAGACGACTGCCCAAAATTGAAGAAAAAGGGAAGAGTAAAGGAATAGCGACAATCTTTCTCCAAATAGAAGAACCTGAAGGCCACCTGGTCAGATTCGTCTTCTTCCGAATCAGACGTCGAAGCCTTCTCGGGGTTAGCGCTAATGGCTAACCATTAGCTGGAAGAAGAGTCAAGCTCAGAGATGAGCATAGATGAAGGGGGAGGAACATCAGAGGAAGAAAGTTGGACTGAAGGGGGAGTATCACCGAGTGAGGTAAGTAAGGTACGTAGTCTAAACCTACTCAGTCCTTTCAATTTATTAAGTCTCTTTCTAAAGATCTATTTAACTTAGAAAAAGAGAATGCTAAATTAAATAGTATCTTAGATAAATTGAACTCTGAAAATGATGATTTGAAAAATACAAATTAAAAAATTGAAATATACCGCATGTTCAAATGTTTTTTAAAAATCCAAATTAAGAATCTTTGGGAAATTGAATTGGTATGTTAAACATCATCAAGGTCAACTTAGAAAAATTCCCAAGAATTATATACCCCCTAAGTTTTTAATTAATCTGGTAGGAAGGAACCTCTACTGGTTCCAAAAACGTTATTAGAATAAATTTCTTTTAAAAAGCTTCCAACAGAAAAATTAAACGTTAAAATTTCTTTATGAAGCTTTGTCTAAGGAAGTGGTTGTTGCTCCAATAACCAAGAAGGCCTAGTGTCTCGCCACGACCTGGAAGCTGAAATATTGAAATAAAATGTTTAATTAACTTTCTGAAAAATTATTCAATAAGAATTAAATAATGCTTTGAAAGTTTTTCAAATATTGTCTTTAAAAATCTTCAAAATTTTTACTTAGAATGTTTTTAAGGTCATTTTACTTCGAATTTTTTTTCAAAATTCTAAAAATTCATTTTGCTCAAAAATATTTTTAACTTAAGAATTTACTAAATATTTTTTCAAATAAATATCATATTCTCTTATTATTACCCCGTTTTTGCTGTGATCAAAGGGGGAGAGAAACGTATAAGTGTACGTACAAGTTTAGGGGGAGAGAATTTTTTTTCAAAACTCCGAGTTTTAAAAATATTTTTGAAAAATTCTATTTAAACTCTTAATTAAATAGTTGCAATGTATTTTAATTGCAAATTTATGCTTAAAAATATTAGTTTAGTAATTTCTTTAAAATTACTGTTTGTCTATTTTTACCCTAACTTGAACTTGGGTTGATGCACATCAAAAATGAGGAAATTGTTAGACCCCGTGGTTGTTTTGATGTGATCAACCAAGTTGGTTAGGTCCTGCTTTATGTTTGATCCTTGTGTCTGAGTGTGCAGGAGCTTAGGAGCGCAAGAAGTCGAGTGAAAGACGCAGCTAGCGAGAAGGACGACACGGGAAGGGAGTTGACGGGGCTCGGTGCATCTGAAGGACGAGAGAGCTGCGGAAGAGTACACCAGTGGGCGAGAAGAACGTGCGCAGCATTTGAGGGACATTAAGCCGGGAAGGAAGGCTGCTCGAGGAAAAGGCTGGAAATTGGATTCGGGTGAGCCCTATTTCGGTTGGTCGGAATCACCCAAAAGAACGGAGCTTCGGAAGTTGAAGCAGAGAAGCGAGTATGCTGGAAAACCTGCTCAAGGCGCCTTCATCATGGCTTGAAGGCGCCTTCACCTTGAAGGCACCTTCAAGGCTTGATGAAGGCGCCTTCATCGGGTAAAAATGATCGTTTTCTCTGCGGATAGAGTTCTATCCGCTCATTCCCTTGGAAGCGCCTTAGACCTCTATTGGAGGCGCCTTGAACCTCCGAGATAGAATTTTTAGAGGCTATATAAAGGCCCCTGGAGCTAGGAATTATTCATCAATTATTCTTTCAACTCTGTAGTCATTCCTAGCAACTTGTCTGAGCTTTCCATTGTGTAAAAGGCTTCTCCGCCTTCAGAGAAGGAGATCTTTTCAGAGCGCTTTTCTTCTGCCTTGGATTAACAACTGTCTTGGTTGTAACCAAGTAAATCGTTGAGTCAGTTTCTTTATTTATTTTACAGTTGCTTATTATTTTGAGTTGAAAGCTTTGAGGAGGTGATGTGAGCTCGAGTGTCGTGCTACGGGAGCTTATCAAATTATAATTAAAGTTACCGAACCCCTCTACACTAAAGTAGTATAGAGCTGACTTGGGTCGTCTCCCAAAGAATGTAACGATAGAATGATAACTTCAGGATTAGTTATGACTTTTGGATTTTTGATATGAAACTGGGGGTTTGGGTTTTGAATTTTGAACTATGATATGAAATAACAAAACAAGTATGAAATTAAACATAAAGAACAAAAGAGCAATACAAGTATGAAATCTAATCCTAATTAATGAAAGACATTCTATCTATCCATTAATAGTGATCTCATAGTGCATTGTCACTGTACGCTATGATTTCACCATTAATGAATTAAATTACGGAATGAAATAGAAAAGTATTAAATGAACCTAACCTAGTAAATGAAAGACAGTGCAAGTAAGGAAACTTAGTCTAACTTAAACTATGATTTCAAGGAAATTAAAGACAATATAAAGTAAGCATTGAATGAAATCTAGAACATTAAAGAAATTTAATCTAACCTAACCTAATTGCATGAAAATGAAGAACAAACATCATGAAAATATAAATCACTAAACTAACCAGCATTGCATGGAATTTCACTCAGAAAATAGCATCAATTAGAATAGCACAATTGGTTGAGGCATTTCACCGAACATATTGTGAGCATTAATCAAATTGAAACTAATGTATGAATCCTTAATAAGGGAGTTCAATTAGATACGAGCATTTAACATCCTCAACAACCAACAATCATACAACCAAATGGTTAACTAACAATTCAACTAAACACATGAAAGCTCTAAAGGAAAGAAACAACCCAAGATCTGGACTGAACGGATGAAGAGCTGGTCTGGAATAAGGTGAAATGGGTGATGACTGCTCCTCTTCTGATCCTCCCTGCCGTCACACGAAACGCCCAGCTCCGAAACCCCTGGAACCGATGAACATCAATCAAGAATCGGCTGTGAAATGGAACGAGACCGCTGCTGCTCCTCTTCTCTACCGCCAGAACCCCAGAAGGAAGAACGCCGGGAGATGGATGTAGCTTCAAATCTGGATGGAGGGTTGGATAGCTTAGATCTGAATAAAGGAGGAAGATCTCTCTTGATCTAGATCAACGACTCATATTAATTCTGCTTAATCTCCCTCATTTGACCTCCAAATCAAGTCAAATTTGATCCGATTAGACCCTAATTGATTACTCTTTTGATTTCCTACAAATCCATAATAAAAACATGAGATTAAATAGCACAATTTGTACAAAATTTATAATTAAGTTCAAAATATATCCTACTCACAAAACATAATATAAATTCAAAATTAAGCATGCGAGAAGGAAAAAACTCCAAGAATAAGAGCAAAAAATAATGCATAAAGATGATAGTTATCAGGAGGGTATATTTTATTTTCAGAAGCAATTCACCCCCCTCTTGTCGGCCTCCGCTGCACCTACAATATCCACCTAAACCCACCTTCTTACCCATCCATAGGTGGTCGGCCAAGCCAAGCTTGGAGCCCAAGCAAGGGCCGACCAAGATAAACCTTGGATGGATCAAGTGGTGGTCGGTCTTAGCTTGGAGCCCAAGTAGGTGGTCGACCACAATAAAAATAAAAAGGATTTTATTTTAAAAATCTTTCCTAATGTGGAAGATATGATTTTAAAAGAGAGTTTTAAAATTAAATCTTTCCTTTTATAGTTTCTACAAAAGGATTAAGAGAAATATTTGATATCTTTCCTTATTTCTAGTTAAAAGGAAGATTTTAATCTTGGAGAAAACTTTCCTTTTTGTAATCATCCACATGTTTTAATAGAGAGATTTTAATTTATAAAAGTTTCCTTTTATAACCAACCATGAAGGGAATTTTTAAAAGAGACATTTTTATTTTAAAAATTTTCGGAAACAAATTAGAAAGTTTTAATTTTGTGTTTAAAACTTTCCTTGTTTGGAGGACTTGTAGGGATCAGCCATTAAAAGAATAAAAGGAAATTTTTAATTAAATTTTCCTTTTGTTCATTGGCAAGGGAAAATAAGGAAGTTTTAATTACGTTTAAAACTTTCCTTAATTGCCAAGACCAAGGAATATAAAAGAGAGGGTAGAGGTGCCTCACCTTACAACACATCTATTATTTTCAGGAGCCATTGATCATGTCTGCAATTCATTGCAGGGGTTTCAGGAAACCCGACAACTATATGAAAGGGAAAATACCATCTACATGGGCACTGCTGCAAAAGTAGCAGCTGTTGCAGTGGGAGATGTTTATCCTTTGATAGGAATAAAACATGGATTTTGAGAAATTATCTTTACGTACCAAGTTTTAGAAAGAACTTGATTTCAATTTCTAAAACTATTCAAAGAACTTGATATTCTGTCTCTTTTGATAACAAAGTTGTTATCAATAAAAATATGGAAGTTATCTGTTCTGGTACGTTGGTTGGAAATTTATATATTCTAAATCCAATAACTCCCACAATACAACAAATGGAAATTAATAACACATTTTCTAACTCTAATAAGAGAAAGCAACCTTCAGAAATGAACCAATCGTATCTTTGGCATCTAAGGCTAGGTCATATTAACTTGAGTAGGATTCAAAGAATAATAGCCGATGAACTTTTGGATTCATTAGTGGTGGAAAACTTTCTAACCTGTAAGTCTTACTTGGAAGGAAAAATGACCAAGAGGTTTTTTAAGTCTAAGGGGTATAGAGCCAAAGATGTGTAAGAATTGGCTCATTCTGATTTGTGTGGACCTATGACTATCCAAGCAAGAGGTGGTTTCAAATATTTCATCTCTTTTATACACAACTATTCGAGATACATTTACTTGATGCGCCGTAAGTCTAAGTGCTTTAATGAGTTCAAAGAATACAAGGTTGATGTGAAGAAATGTCAAGGGTAAAAGTATCAAGACACAACGGTGAGATCGTAGTGGCGAGTGTTGGTCCCTTTGGAGGCCGGCAAGAGGGGAGGGGTGAATTGCCCTACAAAAATAAATCTAACCTTTCTCGGATTTTCAACTAATTAACAAACACTTATAATCATAAAAAGAAGAGACTAATTAAAGAAATCAGACACAGAGGATTTACTTGGTTTGCAATCAGAGGATTGCTAATCCAAGGTAAAGACGGCGCACTATCTGAAGATCTCCTCTGGGTGGAGTAGCTTTTTATAGTGTTGACAGCACAAACAGAAGAGTAAAGCACAGAGAAATTGATTACAAGTTGAATGATTAAGCTGTGCAAATCAGTGCTATATTTATAGCACTGTTCGGGGCGGCCCGAAGGGTTCCAGGTGCCCTGGGGGATAAAACTTTATCCCCCAAGTTCAGATCGAGTCAAACCTTGATCTGGTCAAAATCCACTTCCGGGCGCTCGGAATGGTTCCGGGCGCTCGGAATGGTTCCGGGCGCCCGGAATGGTTCCGAGTGCCCAGACCACTTAAGTCAACCTACTTGACTTTTTGTGGTCCGCTTCCACTGCTCTGGTTCAGCTCGTCTCGGTCCGAGTCTTCTGTTCCGGCTCCGCTAGCTTGGGTGATCTCGGCCATCCGGAATATGGCTCACCCGAACCCAAGTTCCGGCCTTCTCCTCGAGCAGCCTTCCTTCCCGGTTTATCGTCCCTCGAACATCGCGTACATTTTTCTCGTCCACCGGTGTACTTTTCCGCGATCACCTCATCCCTCAGACGCACCGAGCCCATCGGCTCTCTCCCTGTGTCGTCCTTCTCGTTTTTCGCGTGTTCCGCTCGACTTCCTGTGTTCCTAAGCTCCTACACACTTAGACACAATGGTTAGACAAAACATGACCTAACTTAACTTGTTTGATCACATCAAAACTCCTTGGGGTTCCAACAATCTCCCCCTTTTTAATGTGAGCAACCCAAGTTAAGCTAGGGTAAACATATGCAATAAAAATAATAATTAATTTACAAATAAGTCCAAAAGATTTTTCATTTTAAAAAAATATATACCTCCCCCTAGACTTAACATTCTTCTCCCCCTTTGATCACATAAAAATAGGGTTCATTTTAACAAGTCTAAGGTAAATACTAACGGAAAAGAAACTCTAAGTGTTAAAAAAAATTTAAGGCAAATTGCAACAAAAAATTTCTAACTTAAAAGAAATTTCGAAGTGTTTGAAAAACATAATTTTTTAAGTTTCAAATTAAGAAAACATAATTCAGAATTTTCTTTGGAAGAAAATTTCATAAGTAAAAAAAAATATTTTTGAATATGTTTTCTAGAACAAATTAAATAACTTTTTTTTAAAGCATTAAGTGATTTAAATTAATGCTTTTCAGTCAGTCAATTTAAACTTTTCATTTCGATACTTAGCTTCCAGGCAGTGGCGAAGTACTAGGCCTTCTTGGTTATTGGAGCAACAACCACTTTCTAGACAAAGCTACATAAAGAACTTACATGTTTAATTGTCTTGCTGAAAATGCTAAATCTAATTTTGATTTTTAAATTAAGCAAGTTTTTGGAACCCAATAGAGGTTCCTTCCTACAGGGTTAATCAAGTATTTTTCTAGGCACATAGGCTTTTGATATTTTTCTGATTTAAATTTAGTGAAACCTATAGTACCAGTTTAATCCTCTATAATTTTTAAAAGAAGAAATATTTGAACAAGTAGACTTTTTCAAATTTTCTATTTCTTCTTTTAATTTATCATTTTCAAACTTTATTTCTAAGTTTTCATTTTTTTAATTCAGTATTTTTACTTTTTAACTTAAACATGGATTTTGCCATAGCCTTAATACCGAAATAAAGCTGATCAAGGGGTAAGAGACATACCTCACTTATCATATCAGACTTGAAGCCTGAATCTCCTCTTGCTTCGCTACTTTCATCTGAAGTCGCTCCCCCTTCATCGATACTGGGTTCTAATGTACTTTGCCCTTCATAGCTTGCCATCAGTGCTATCTCGGCATATTCTTGAATCTCGGACTCAGATGATGAACTATCATCCCAAGTTGCTTTTAGATTCTTGTGCTTCTTGGGTATCTTTGTTAGAGTGTATACTAAAAGCCTAGCTTTTGTAAATATTTATTTTTGAAATAAAAGAATCACATTGGTCAAATGTCTATATTTATTTGTTGAATATAGTTTTCAATTAATTTATAAAGTAGATAACATGGTATGTGGTGTCATACACAGAAGATCATGTTATCAACTCTTTATAAATTATAAACAGTTGCTCACGACTAAGATGGAAAGGAACAAACCATTGGTATAGTCATAGCGTAATTAGGTATTAGTTTATCTTGACTAATAAATTATACTAGTACACTCTAAGTGTATTGAGTATGACCATTTTAGGTAAGTTCTTTTTATACTGACTTAATAAAAGAACTAGACCTTAGTTATTATGGAAGTGTGTACTCTTAATCCTAATATAATAACAAGCATATATATTTAATATCTATTTCTTTAACTTATCAAAGGGTGAGATTTTGCTTGATAAATCAATAGGCCCGATAAGTTGGAAAATGATATTACTTATAGTGTGTGTTGTTGATTATAGAAGGAAACTGTGTCCTAGTAATCTAGGGTTGAGAATGTCCCCAAGAGGAGTTCATAAGGATTGCCATGTTAAACCCTACAGGTGGACTTAGTCCGACATGACAATAAAGTTGAGTGGTACTACTCTTGGAGCTAGATATTAATTAAGTGAGTTGTCAGTAACTTACTTAATTAGCGGGCATTCGTTATTTTAAACACAGGGAGACTAACACACTCATGGTAAGAAGGAGCCCATGATATAATTTGGGATTGGTGCGGTAGTGCAACAATAATTCTCTAGTGGAATGAGTTATTATTGATGAACTTGAGTTGTGTGTTCGGGGCGACCACAGGATACTCAAGCTCATCGGAAGGCCAAAACTAATTTCTCCTCTAGGTCCCTGTCATAGCCTCATTAGTGCCTTATAAACCACTCATTAAAAGCCCTTCTTGGTATCCAAGAAAGGAGGCCGGCCCATTGCTTGGTGACCAAGCAATGGCCGACCACCATCTCCTCTATGGGGCTGACCCTATTGCTTGGTGAACAAGCAAGTAGGGGCCGGCCATAATAAATTCAAATAGGAGGGGTGTTTTGAATTTTTAAAATCTTCTCTTTAAAGAAAACTATAAGTTTTAAAAGAGAGATTTTAATTTTTAAAACTTTCCTTATTTGAATTAGGCCACATGGTTTAATAGAGAGTTTTAAAAGTTTTAAAACTTTCCTTTTTTAACCATCCTTATGGTTTTAGAAAAAAAAAAAGAAAAGTTTTAAAAATTAAAATTTTCTATTCATGTTAAAAAAGAAAATTTTTGAAGAGAAGTTTTAAATTTTAAAACATGGTTATAGAAGGAAACTGTGTCCTAGTAATCTAGGTTGAGAATGTCCCCAAGAGGAGTTCATAAGGATTGCTATGTTAAACCCTACAGGTGGACTTAGTCCGACATGACAATAAAGTTGAGTGATACTACTCTTGGAGCTAGATATTAATTAAGTGAGCTGTCAGTAACTTACTTAATTAGCGGGCATTCGTTATCTTAAACACAGGGAGACTAACACACTCATGGTAAGAAGGAGCCCATGATATAATTTGGGATTGGTGCGGTAGTGCAACAATAATTCTCTAGTGGAATGAGTTATTGTTGATGAACTTGAGTTGTGTGTTCGGGGTGACCACAGGATACTCAAGCTCATCGGAAGGCCAAAACTAATTTCTCCTCTAGGTCCCTGTCATAGCCTCATTAGTGCCTTATAAACCACTCATTAAAAGTCCTTCTTGGTATCCAAGAAAGGAGGTCGGCCCATTGCTTGGTGACCAAGCAATGGCCGACCACCATCTCCTCTATGGGGCTGACACTATTGCTTGGTGAACAAGCAAGTAGGGGCCGACCATAATAAATTCAAATAGGAGGGGTGTTTTGAATTTTTAAAATCTTCTCTTTGAAGAAAACTATAAGTTTTAAAAGAGAGATTTTAATTTTAAAAACTTTCCTTATTTGAATTAGGCCACATGGTTTAATAGAGAGTTTTAAAAGTTTTAAAACTTTCCTTTTTTAACCATCCTTATGGTTTTAGAAAAAAAGGAAGAGAAGTTTAAAAAATTAAAATTTTCTATTCATGTTAAAAAATAAAATTTTTTAAGAGAAGTTTTAAATTTTAAAACATGGTTTTAATTTTTAAAAACTTTACTTTTTAACATCCACTTTAGGAAAGATTGCTTGTAAAATTTTATAAGAGGATTTCTTCTTGTAAAATTTTATAAAAAAATATTTTCTTATCTTTGATGAGGTGGTCGGCCACCTTGCTTGGTGCCCAAGCAAGGGGCCGACCAATCAAATTAAATCCTCAATCAATCCATGATTGGTGATTGATTCAATCAAGAGGAAAGAAAAGGAAAAAGGAAAAACTATAGGAAGATTTCAATTTTTATAAAAATTCTTCCCTTATTTGTCTTGGGCAAGTAATATAAAAGAAGGGGTGAGGAGGCCTCATGGAGAACAATTCTTATTCTCTTGCTTGGTGTTCCTCTTGGTGTGGTCGGCCCTCTCTCTTCTCCCTTTCCCTTTGCTCTCTTTTGCTATTTGTTGGTGGTGGCCGAATATTAGAAGAAGGAGAAGAAAGCTTTGGGTGGTGTTCATCTTGGAGGATCGTCGCCCACACGACGTCCAAGACGAGGCGAGGAATACGGCAGAAGATCTTGAGGTCATTAGCTTGCAAAGAAAAGGTATAATTAGCAATTGTTTTTCGCATCATGCTAGTTATTTTTCTTTGTTAGAATTCCAAAACACAAGAGGCATTAGATCTAGTTTTTTTTTGAATTAGTAATTCGTGTTTGTGTTTTCTTTGTTTTTTGAATTTGTGATTCGATTTTTTTTTTGGTTAAACCTAGAGTTATATAAGGAAATTAAATATTAGCTTTCCTTAAAAGGCTTTGTCTAGGCGGTGGTGGATGCTCCCATACCCAAGAAGGTCATGTGCCTCACCATGCAGTCCTGGAAGCCAATTTTGGAAATTAATATTTAATTGAATTTATAACGTAGGTGGGTTTGGATCAATAGTGTTAAGTTCCGCTTGCGATCCAAGTTTAAACCATTAAGAATAGATAAGTTAAATTTGGACTCAATAATGTCAAGTTCCGTTTGTGATTCCTAATTTAACTTCTAAAGAATACATTAGGTTATTTAAGGAAAGGTTCGACACTTGTACAAAATTTTTGTACAGTGGAACCGGTACGATTTTCCTAGGACTAACCAACAATTAATTATACACTTGTTATACATAACTTAGGCAGGATAATAGTAGGATGTGCTAACTTTGTGGTTGCAGACTCCAACTATTATGGCATTTAGATATTGTGTGTGATTAGACCCTTGGACATGTCAAGGGCATTATTTTGTGTGTGCATGATTGTATGTATCAAATACAGCAGGAGCTGTATTAGTTTTAGAATTTTACTTTTTTGTTCGATCTAGAATATATGTACATTCCTTTGTGGAATATAGGATCGATATATGTAAAATTCTATATTTGTCGTGGATCGTATCTTTGCAAAGCGTGGTGCTATTGGAGGACCAGAGGCACAGCAGAATAAGAAGCAAGATAGATGCGACAACTCGACCCAATGGCGGTGGCTAAAGATGACAATAGCTAGGGTTGGAGCATACGGAGAACAGTGACAGAAAATGTCATAATAGTTGAAAATTTAATTTTCAAATTTATTACTTTTATTTACTGTGATGTTTATGTGTCTGTGATGTATGCTAGCATAGGTTAAAATCCTCAATTTTAAATAACTAAGTGGGAGAGGAATTTTAATAAATTCCATGGTCTCCATTACTGGTTTGTAAGTGATGCAAACAAACTTGCGCGTTGGCTCTGAGTGTCTTCCTCCATATCGGATGAGTTTGTTTGTGGATTACTATATCAAACTTCCATTTTGGATGACTATAGGAAATTAATTAAGAGCATGTGATCTTCCCCATAGGAAGGGGCACAATCTTATTAATGAACTAAGTGTCAAGTAATGGACTTAGGCACGTCTAATAGTATCCTCCCCATCGGAGTCACTGCTATTATTTGTGTGACCGAAGGAAAACCAACTATTAATTTTATTTGTCATAAAGTTAGGTTGACAAGAATAAAATTAATGGGTAAAACCTCCTCTTACAAATATTTGATTTTGTATACGTCACACTATCATGGCATGCAGAATTCATAGTGATTTGAGGTGTTGGTTAATTTAAAATAGTATTGTTTGAGGAATCAATATTATTCTAAATTTAGAGTCTTGACCAAAGTTTATTTTTGTGATTCTTAGGATGACTTTCAACCCACTGGCCATTATTCTGAAAGAGAATAGACTTACTAGTCCCAACTATATAGATTGAAAAGAAACCTAGATATTGTCTTAACTGCTTAAAGCTATAAGTTTGTACTGTCAGAGGTATGCCCAGATACACCTAATGGTGACTCTACCCCAGAGGAGATTGAGTATCATAAGAAATGGGTAAAAGCAGATGAGATGGCACGGTGTTACATTTTGGCTTCAATGTCAAATGTATTGCAACATCAGCATCAAGATTTACCAACTGCTTATGATATAATGAACAATCTCAAAGAACTCTTTGGGCACCAGAGTCGGACTGCTAGGCAAGAGGCAATGAGAAAGTTAATAATAGCCACCATGTCTGAGGGGACACCCGTAAGGGATCATATCCTCAAAATGATGGCTTATCTGAATGAAACACAAGTCCTTGGAGGAGAAATTGATGGGGAAACCCAGGTCGATATAATTCTCCAAACGCTACCCAGAAGTTTTGAGCAGTTCCGCCTGAACTATAACATGAACAAAAGAGAGTATACGTTGGCGGAACTTCTGAACTACAGGCAGCAGAAGGAATATTTCATCACAGTTCTCGATTCACTATGCTGAAAATGGTTCTACTTCTAAGTCGAAAGGCAAGAAGAAGAAACAGGTCTTCTCAGCAAACAAGCTGAATAAACCTCAGGGTATAGGACAAAAAGTTGGAATGAAGAAGCCGAAGGGCAAATGCTTCATCTGCAAGCAGTCAGGACATTGGAAGGCAGACTGTCCTCATAGGAATCAGAACAATAAAGGTATATCTCATGCTATAGTAGTTGAAACATGTTTAGCGGTGTTATCTACCCGCACTGTAATGACCCAATTTTCCCTATTTCGAGTTCTAAATGTCTTCAAAAATATTTAGAAATACTTTAAAAATATTCTAGAGATTTTTAGAAATTTTTAGAGTATTTTTATGTAATTTTTGGAGGTCGTTTGGTATTTTTACAAAACGAAAGAAGTTTAGACAAAAATTGTGTAAGTCGAGATTCGACCCGTAGACCTCGGACAAGTCATAAGCCTTAAGAGAAGCGAGGCAACCAAGTGAGCTGCGGGTCTTTTGTGAATATATATGGAACGAAATGTATATATACAGTAGTTGGAACATTTAAAAGAAATTCAAAAATGAAGGCGCGGCTGAGGGATCGAAGCTACGATCTGTGGGTTCGGTTAAAAGCCGGTTGACAGCTGTGCCAGCGAGTTTTGTTAATTAAGGAAAGAATGGGAATAATTTAAAGGATTGTTGATAATAGAAATATTGGAGTTATAAAGGGAGAACTTAGGGCTTGATTTCCCGTGACCTAATTTCTACCTCTCTTCTTCCTCACGCGTGCGCGGCGCTGGCTCCTCTCGGGCGGAATTGAAGAATGAAGCTAGGGCTTCGTCTCGGTGGCCGACCAAGGGTTCAATCCAAGAAGTTCTTCCCATCTTCACGAACTCTCGTCCAGGAGAGCACGGAGGATGCAAGGAGCCACTGGAATTTGAGCTGGCCGAACCCTAGATTTCTCTTTTTCGGTTGTAAGTCCAAGAACAGCGAGGTGAGTTGCTACTCACCTGCAGTAGGAGTAGTTCCGCGAGCTTTGATTCTTCTTTGTTTGCTTTCGGGATTTGTAGTTTGATTTTGGTAGATTCATTCGGACTGGGTGATTTTGTTTCACTGAGTTATTGTAGGAGTGGTTTCGAATTTATGTTAGTCCTTGTGTTGATTTCGGAGCATGTTTCATGAAGCTTTTATTTTCTTTGTTTGCTGCCGTGAACCCAAAAGAAAGAAGAGAAGGATTAGTTTAGGTTAGGCATGAAGAACAGTTACAAAATTTAGGTTTCCAGTAGCAATTTATCCTATTAGCAGCACGTTGGTATCCTTTTGGTTGTCTGCTGTGGTTTTCATGAAGCAATTAAAACCTTGAATTGTTCCTTACCAATCTGATAAAGCATAATTGGAAATTTTGGGTTGCTTTATAATAAGGGTTGAGCTATGAAGGTGTTATTTAAGTTTGTTTTAATTTTACAGCAAGATGAAGTTGATGCTTCATCTTTGGTTGTCAATGCTTTTCAAATTGTGCTAGAATAAATTAGATAGTTGAGGCATAATCAACAACCTAAATGTAGCATTCCAGTTTTAGTTACCCATGGCCACCTTAGGCGCTTGAGCAGTTTTATTTGTGTTATTTAGAGGGCACGAACAACCTTTAGTCTAAGTACATAGTATTAGTTTTCTTTGCTATCTAACAAACATGTTCAGCCCTATGTTTAGCATTTTCTGTTTAGACCTTTTTGTGCTAATTTAATGAACATGAATAGTTTTTTTTTAGCATTGGCAGATTCTGTTTATTTTTCCAGTAGGCATGAAGTTCGGGGTTTTCTTAGCTGCAGTTTAGTATTTTTGTGGCTGTCGTGAGCAGGATAGTCCTTGATCATGTTCTGGATTTTGATACATATGCTTATATGTGTTAGTGAGCTTATAATAGCTCTTTAATCTAAAGCATATAGTTAGTTGTCTTTGCTATTTTAATAGGATGAACAGCCATGTATTTTAGTGGAATGATTATGTGTTCCATTAAATCCTTTTGGATTATAAGTAAGAAAAGACCAAGGTCTTAAATTGATCCTAAATTCCAGAAGTTTAGGATTAAAAGCACACTAAGTGTTTGAATAAATGCCAAGGCATTTTATTATAAGAGAATTAAAGAATAACAAGTATAAGGAAGTAATAGTTAAAAAGAAAATAAGTATTTTACTTTTAAATGGCATGTACCGGACACAAGGTCCATTGGGTGGGCTCCTAGATCGCCCCTAGGCACAAGATCGCCTAGAAGTACCTTAGTAGTTTCGGGATTAGCTACCTCGACTCTTATTAAGGATGCGCGCAAATTGGTACAATGCCGGGCCCAAGAGAAGTTTATTATTATTTTGAAGTATAAAAGTATTAAAGTATAAGTATTAAGTAAGTGAAATAAAATACAGAAGGTGTTTAGAATTCAGTAAGTTAAGTTCTTTATGCTAGCATGATAGTATAGACTTGCCTTACATGTTTAGCCTTTCAGTATGTTTCTTTACTATTAGAAGAGCATGAGTTAGCTTACTGTTATTCACTATATATGAGCATGAGTAGCTATACATGTTTAGTATTTCAGTTACTATGATTCCTTTATTGGGTTATGAGCATGATTAGCTATACATGTTTAGTATTTCAGTTAGTATGATTCCTTTATTGGTTTATGAGCATGATTAGCTATACATGTTTAGTATTTCAGTTAGTATGATTCCTTTGCTATGTATGAGCATGAGTAGTTTTACATGTTAGCATTCAGTTTTAGCTTGTTTTTATTTATATACATGCATATCGAGTTTTTTGTGAGTTAGATAGCGCTCACTAAGTTTTATGCTTATAGTTTACATTTCCTCCTACTGCAGATAAAGGAAAAGCCAAAACGACATGAAGGAAGCGACAAGGGGAGGCTTGATGGGCGTGTGATGTTTGGACTATGGAGTGATCTAAGAAGTTGTCAAGAATTTATTAAGAGTGTTTTGGTTTAATTGTTTAAAGTATTTAGAACTTGTACATGTTACTTTTTGGATTGTTTTGTCGTGTTTTGATAGAGTTGGTTTCCTTTGGTATTTTGCTTCTTTTTGTTATATATAAACTGCGTGGTTGTTTGAAATAAGTTCCAGCCGCCTGTGGCTGCGTATATAGTGTTTGTATATCAGTTTAAGGTCACCGGTACAAGGGAGACTCTGTCGAAATTTTTCGGTAGGGTTTTCATGTGGTTTTTAATTATACTGGTTAAGTAGAGTTAGTAGTTAAGTAGCATCCACCTTTAGAGTAGTAGTAGTAGTGTAGAAGGTGGGTCATTACAAGCACCTGGTGTATAGATACGGGAGCCACTGATCATGTCTGCAATTCTTTACAGGGGTTCCAGGAAACCCGACGACTATTTGAAGGAGAGATAACCGTATACATGGGCAATGCTACCAAGATGGCGACTGTTGCAGTGGGAGACGTCTACTTACCTGTTAGGAATAGAAGTTTGGTTTTAAGAAATTGTCTTTATGTACCCAGTTTTAGAAAGAATTTAATTTCAGTTTCTAAACTATATTTGGATGGATATTCTGTTTCTTTCAGTAACAATGTAGTTATAAAAAGAAATAGAGTTATTATCTATTCTGATGCATTACTTGGTAATTTATATACATTAAATCCAATTTCTCCCATAAAACAACAAATGGAAATTAATAACACATCTTCTAACTCTAATAAGAGAAAAGAACCTTCGGAGATGAACCAAACATATCTTTGGCATTTAAGGCTTGATCATATTAACTTAAGTAGAATTCAAAGGCTTATAGCCGATGGACTCTTGGGTACATTAGAGTTGAAAAATTTTCCAACCAGTGAATCTTGCTTGGAAGGTAAAATGACCAAGAGACCTTTTAAGGTCAAGGGGTATAGAGCCAAAGATGTGTTAGAACTGGTTCATTCTGATTTGTGTGGTCCTATGTCTATCCAGACAAGAGGTGGTTTCAAATACTTTGTCTCTTTTATAGACGATTATTCGAGATATGGATATATTTACTTGATGCACCTCAAGTTTGAGTGTTTTGATAAGTTCAAAGAGTACAAGGCTGATGTGGAGAAACGTCTGTGTAAAAATATCAAAACACTACGGTCTGATCGTGGTGGCGAATACCTCTTGGGAGAGTTTAGGAATTACTTATCAGACGTCAGGATTCAATCCCAGTTGTCTGCACTGGTACACCCCAACAGAATGGTGTGACAGAACGAAGGAATAAGACTCTTATGGAGATTGTTAGATCGATGATGAGTTATTCAGAATTACCAAATTGGTTTCCGGGATATGCTCTGGAAACAGCAGCGCACATTCTGAACTTAGTACCTTCTAAATCAGTACTTTCTACTTTCACAGAATTGTGGAATGGGTGAAAGCTCAGTCTAAGACATATTCGAATTTGGGGTAGTCCAGCACATGTGCTGAAAGTAGATGCTGATAAGTTAGAATCTCGTATAGAAGTTCGCGTGTTTGTGGGTTATCCTAGAGGAATGAAAGGTGGTTTATTTTATAGTCCTAAAGACCAAAAGGTTATTGTTAGCACCAATGCCCAGTTTTTAGAAGAAGACTATATAATGGACCACAAGCCCAAAAGTAAAATTATTCTAGAAGAAATTAGAGAGGACACATCTATTTTAGAAACAACAGTACAAGATGAAGTACCACAAGAGACTACAACACGTGTCACACATGATACACAATCACAGACAGTGCCTTGTCGTAGTGGGAGGGTTGTGAGGTAACCTGAAATATTCATGTTTTTAGGAGAGTCTTCGGACTTGATCCCGGGTAAACATGAACCTGATCCCTGGACATATGACGAAGCACTCTAAGATATAGATGCAGTATCTTGGCAAAAGGCAATGAATTATGAAATAGAGTCTATGTATTCTAATAAAGTCTGGGAGCTTGTAGAACCACCTGATGGTGTAAAAGCCGTTGGATGCAAGTGGATCTACAAAAGGAAAAGAGGGATAGACGGGAAGGTAGAAACCTTCAAGGTAAGGTTTGTTGCGAAAGGGTATACTCAGAAAGAGGGAATCGATTATGAGGAGACTTTTTCGCCGGTAGCTATGCTAAAGTCTATCCGGATACTCTTATCCATTGCTGCTCATATGGATTATGAGATTTGGCAAATGGATGTCAAGGTAGCTTTCCTTAACGGAAGTCTTGAAGAAAACATCCATATGAAGCAACCAGAAAGGTTCATTGAAAAAGGCAAAGAGCATCTAGTGTGTAAGCTCAATCGGTCCATTTATGAACTGAAGCAAGCTTCAAGATCTTGGAACATCCGGTTTAATGAAGTAATCCAGTCATATAGATTTATTCAGTGTCCGGATGAGTCTTGTGTATACAAGAAGTGTAACAGAAACGTGGTGGTATTTCTTGTACTATACGTAGATGATATTTTGTTAATTGGTAACAATGTCAAGGTATAATTGGACGTAAGGGTATGGTTGTCCAAACAATTTGATATGAAGGACTTAGGAGAATGTGCACATATTCTTGGGATCAAAGTTATAAGGGATCGCAAGAAAAGAATGTTGTGTCTATCTCAAGCTTCATATATAGATACAATCCCTGCTCGTTTTAGCATGCAGAACTCCAAGAAAGGTTTCTTACCTTTTAGGCATGGAGTAGCCTTATCTAAAGAGATGTCTCCGAAGACATCAAAGGAGATAGAGGATATGAAGGCAGTTCCTTATGCTTCGGCTGTAGGAAGCCTTATGTATGCAATGTTGTGTACGAGACCTGATATTTGTTTTACCGTGGGCATGGTTAGCAGATATCTTAGTAACCCTGGACAAGGACATTGGACTGCTGTAAAGCATATATTGAAGTACCTAAGAAGGACTAGAGATTATATGCTAGTTTACCAAGCAGACGATTTACTCCCTATGGGTTACACGGATTCGGATTTCCAATCAGATAGGGACAACAGTAAATCTACATTAGGCTATGTGTTTACTTTAGGAGGTGGAGCCATTGCATAGAGGAGTGTTAAGCAGAAATGCGTTTTAGACTCAACCATGGAAGCTGAGTATGTGGCAGCCTCTGAGGCAGCCAAAGAAGCTGTATGGCTCAGGAACTTTCTAATGGACTTAGATGCGATTCCTAGTTTGCCCAAAATCATCACAATTTATTGTGATAATAGCGGTGCAGTTGCAAACTCGAAGGAACCACAAGCCCATAAGGCGAGTAAACATATAGATCGTAAGTACCACCTGATACGAGACATCGTCAAGCAAGGAGAAGTTGTCGTCATCAAGATTGCATCAGCAGATAACCTGGAAGATCCTTTCACTAAGGCCCTTCCGGCGAAAGTTTTTGATCGGCATGTGGAAGGGATGGGAATCAGATGTAAGGCAGCAGATATGGCAGCTTAGTCTTTTATTATAAGTGGGAGATTGTTAGAGTGTATACTAAAAGCCTAGCTTTTGTAAACATTTATTTTTGAAATAAAAGAATCACACTAGTCAAATGTCTATATTTATTTGTTGAATATAGTTGTTCAATTAAATTATAAAGTAGATAATATGGTGTGTGGCGTCATACATAGAAGATCATGTTATCAGCTCTTTATAATTTATAAATAGTTGCTCACGACTAAGATGGAAAGGAACAAACCATTGGTATAGTCATAGCGTAATTAGGTATTAGTTTATCTTGATTAATAAATTACACTAGTACACTCTAAGTGTATTGAGTATGACCATTTTAGGTAAGTTCTTTTTATACTAACTTAATAAAAGAACTAGACCTTAGTTATTATGGAAGTGTGTACTCTTAATCCTAATATAATAACAAGCATATGTATTTAATATCTATTTCTTTAACTTATCAAAGGGTGAGATTTTGCTTGATAAATCAATAGGCCTGATAAGTTGGGAAATGATATTACTTATAGTGTGTGTTGTTGATTATAGAAGGAAACTGTGTCCTAGTAATCTAGGTTGAGAATGTCCCCAAGAGGAGTTCAAAAGGATTGCCATGTTCAACCCTATAGGTTGACTTAGTCCGACATGACAATAAAGTTGAGTGGTACTACTCTTGGAGCTAGATATTAATTAAGTGAGTTGTCAGTAACTTACTTAATTAGTGGGCATTCGTTATCTTAAACACAGGGAGACTAACACACTCATGGTAAGAAGGATCCCATGATATAATTTGGGATTGGTGCGGTAGTGCAACAATAATTCTCTAGTGGAATGAGTTATTGTTGATGAACTTGAGTTGTGTGTTCGGGGTGACCACAGGATACTCAAGCTCATCGGAAGGCCAAAACCAATTTCTCCTCTAGGTCCCTGTCATAGCCTCTTTAGTGCCTTATAAACCACTCATTAAAAGCCCTTCTTGGTATCCAAGAAAGGAGGTCGGCCCATTGCTTGGTGACCAAGCAATGGTCGACCACCATCTCCTCTATGGGGCTGACCCTATTGCTTGGTGAACAAGCAAGTAGGGGCCGACCATAATAAATTCAAATAGGAGGGGTGTTTTGAATTTTTAAAATCTTCTCTTTAAAGAAAACTATAAGTTTTAAAAGAGAGATTTTAATTTTTAAAACTTTCCTTATTTGAATTAGGCCACATGGTTTAATAGAGAGTTTTAAAAGTTTTAAAACTTTCCTTTTTTAACCATCCTTATGGTTTTAGAAAAAAAAAAGAAAAGTTTTAAAAATTAAAATTTTCTATTCATGTTAAAAAGGAAAATTTTTGAAGAGAAGTTTTAAATTTTAAAACATGGTTTTAATTTTTAAAAACTTTCCTCTTTAACATCCACTTTAGGAAAGAGAGCTTGTAAAATTTTATAAGAGAATTTCTTCTTGTAAAATTTTATAAAAAAATATTTTCTTATCCTTGATTAGGTGGCCGGCCACCTTTCTTGGTGCCCAATCAAGGGGTCGGCCAATCAAATTAAATCCTCAATCAATCCATGATTGGTGATTGATTCAATCAAGAGGAAAGAAAGGAAAAAGGAAAAACTAGAGGAAGATTTTAATTTTTGTATAAATTATTCCCTTATTTTGCCTTGGGCAAGTAATATAAAAAAAGGGGTGAGGATGCCTCATGGAGAACAATTCTTATTCTCTTGCTTGGTGTTCCTCTTGGTGTGGTCGGCCCTCTCTCTTCTCCCTTTCCCTTTGCTCTCTTTTGCTATCTGTTGGTGGTGGCCGAATATTAGAAGAAGGAGAAGAAAGCTTTGGGTGGTGTTCATCTTGAAGGATCGTCGCCCACACGTCGTCCAAGGCGACGCGAGGAATACGGCAGAAGATCTTGAGGTCATTAGCTTGCAAAGAAAAGGTATAATTAGCAATTATTTTCCGCATCATGCTAGTTATTTTTTTTTGTTAGAATTCCAAAACACAAGAGGCATTAGATCTAATTTTTTTCGAATTAGTAATTCGTGTTTGTGTTTTCTTTGTTTTTCGAATTTGTGATTCGATTGTTCTTTTTAGTTAAATCTAGAGTTATATAAGGAAATTAAATATTAGCTTTCCTTAAAAGACTTTGTCTAGACGGTGGTGGATGCTCCCATACCCAAGAAGGTCATGTGGCTCGCCATGAAGTCTTAGAAGCCAATTTTGGAAATTAATATTTAATTGAATTTATAACGTAAATGGGTTTGGATCAATAGTGTTAAGTTTCGCTTGCGATCCAAGTCTAAACCATTAAGAATAGATTAGTTTAATTTGGAATCAATAATGTTAAGTTCCGTTTGTGATTCCTAATTTAACTTCTAAAGAACACAATAGGTTATTTAAGGAAAGGTTCGACACTTGTACAAAATTTTTGTACAGTGGAATCGGTACAATTTCCTAGGACTAACCAACAATCTTGACTTTGTCCTTTTTTAGTTCTAGGCAGTCTTCTTTTAAATGTCCTTCTTTTTGACATTGGTAGCAACACATCCTTCTTCTATTTCTTGGATTCTTTTTATTCTGCATTTCTTTAAATTTATTAGATCTAAAAAACTTTTTAAAATTTCTTACCATATATGCTTCCTGATCCTCTTTTGAATCTGACTCGAGTTCATCCTTCTTGGTTGCGTTTAGTGCGATCATCTGGCTTGATTCCTTTGTTGTCCCTGCACACCTGGTTTCATGTAATTCAAGATTAGAGAACAATTCTTCTAAAGTACTTACCTCCAGGTCTTTTGAAATATAGTAGGCGTCGACGATTGATGTCCATTCTGGAGTTCTAGGAAACGCATTGAGTGCGTAGCGTATGGTGTCCCGGTTTGTTACCGTTTCATTGAGGTTCTCGAGACCAGTAATCAATTCCTTTACCTTCGCGTGTAGATCGGCTACCTTCTCACCTTTTTCCAGACGGATGTTCGTCAGTCTATTCCGGAGGATGTCTCTTCTTGCTAGCTTAGCTTCGGATGTTCCTTTGTGAAGCTCCAGAAACTTCTCCCAGAGTTCTTTAGCCGACAAGTAGCTTCCGATGTGGTTGACTTCTTGAGGCGGCAATACACTCAGCAGGTGATATTCCGCACGGTTGTTCGCTACGGAATCACTCTGCTCCTTCTTTATCCACTGGCTTTCTTCTTTTTCTTCTCCATTCTGATTCGTCGGAGCTACAAAGCCATACTTTATAATTAACTAAATTTCAAAATCAGTTTTTAGGAATACCTCCATATGACGCTTCCAGTGTGCGAAGTCTCCCTCAAATTTTGGTGGAACAATGCTTGGTCCGGCCATCTCGTTGCTTCGATCCGCGGTTAGTCCTCCTAAAGCGCCTTGCTCTGATACCACTTGTTGGTCCCTTTGGAGGCCAGCAAGAGGGGAGGGGTAAATTGCCCTACAAAAATAAATCTAACCTTTCTCGGATTTTCAACTAATTAACAAACACTTGTAATCATAAAAAGAAGAGACTAATTAAAGAAATCAGATACAGAGGGTTTACTTGGTTTGCAATCAGAGGATTGCGAATCCAAGGAAAAGATGGCGCACTATCTGAAGATCTCCTCTGGGCGGAGTAGCATCTTACAACGTTGACAGCACAAACAGAAAAGTAAAGCACAGAGAAATTGATTACAAGTTGAATGATTAAGCTGTGCAAATCAGTGCTATATTTATAGCACTGTTCGGGGCGTCCCGAAGGGTTCCAGGTGCCCTGGGGGGATAAAACTTTATCCCTCAACGTTCAGATCCAGTCAAATCTCGATCTGGTCAAAATCCACTTCCGGGCGCCCGGACGGTCGGGGCTCCCGGAATGGATCCGGGCACCCGGACCACTTAAGTCAACCCAGTTGATTTTTTATGGTCTGGTTCCACTGCTCCGATTCAGCTCGTCTTGGTCCGGGTCTTCTGTTCCGGCTCTGTTAGCTTGGGTGATCTTGGCCATCCGGAATAGGGCTCACCCGAACCCAAGTTCCGGCCTTCTCCTCGAGCAGCCTTCCTTCCCGATTTCTCATCCCTCGAACATCGCGTACGTTCTTCTCGTCCACCGGTGTACTCTTCCACGGTCACCTCGTCTCTCGGACGCACCGAGCCCGTCGGCTCTCTCCCCGTGCCGTCCTTCTCGTTAGCCGCGTCTTCCGCTCCACTTCCTGTGTTCCTAAGATCCTGCAATCTTAGACACATGGATTAGACAAAATATGACCTAACTTAACTTGTTTGATCACATCAAAACTCCTTGGGGTTCCAACATCCAATACCTCTTAGGAGAGTTTAGGAGTCACTTATCAGAAGCCGGGATTTAATCCCAACTGTCTACACCTGGTACACCCCAACAGAATGGTGTAACAGAACGAAGGAGCAGGACTCTTATGGAAATGGTTAGATCAATGATGAGTTATTCAGAATTACCAAATTCATTTTAGGGATATACTCTGGAAACGGAAGTGAATACCTTCTAAGTCAAAACCCTCTACTTCCATAGAATTATAGAATGGGCGTAAGCCTAGTCTGAAGCATATTCGGATTTGGAGTAGTCCAACACATGTTTTGAAGGGAGACACTGATAAGTTGGAATTATGAACAGGAGTTCACTTGTTTATGGGTTATCCTAGAGAAACGAAAGGAGGTTTTATAGTCTTAAAAAAATCAGAAGGTCATTGTTAGCATCAATGCCCTATTTTTAGAAGAGGACTATGTAATGAACCACATGCCCATAAGTAAAATTATTCTTAAAGAAATAATAAAAGGCACATCTAATCTAGTACCAACAGTACAAGATGAGATACCACAAGAAACTGCAACATGTATCACACATGATGCACTATTACAGACAGTGCCTCGTCGTAGTAGGAGGGTTGTTAGGAAACCTGAAAGATTCATGTTTTTGGAGAGTCGTCGGACTTGATCCCAGGTAAACATGAACCTGATCTCCGAACATATGACGAAGCACTCCAAAATAAAGAT
The DNA here is from genome assembly GCF_018446385.1 of Zingiber officinale. Taxonomy (NCBI): domain Eukaryota; kingdom Viridiplantae; phylum Streptophyta; class Magnoliopsida; order Zingiberales; family Zingiberaceae; genus Zingiber; species Zingiber officinale. The sequence continues at coordinate 6,318,112 of NC_056006.1, read as the reverse complement.
GCAGCATCTTGGCAAAGAGCAATGAATATAGAATTAGAATATATGTATTCTAATAAAGTCTGGAAACTTGTAAAATCACCAAATGGAGTAAAAGCCATTAGGTCTACAATAGAAAAAGAAGGACAGACGGGAAGGTGAAAACTTTCAAAGCAAGGCTGGTTGAAAAAGGGTATCGATTATGAGGAAACATTTTCACCAGTAGCCATGCTTAAGTCTATCAGGATACTCTTATCTATAGCTTCTCATATGGATTATGAGGTTTGACAAATGGATACCAAGACAGCTTTCCTTAATGGAAGTCTTGAAGAAAACATCCATATGAAGCAACCGGAGGGGTTTATTACAAAGGGCAAAGATCATCTAGTATGTAAGTTCAATCGGTCTATTTATAGACTGAAGCAAGCTTCAAGGTCTTGGAACATCCGGTTTAATGAAGTAATCCAGTCATATGGATTTATTCAGTGTCCGGGTATGTCTTGTGTATACAAGAAGTGTGATGGAAACGTGGTGGTATTTCTTGTACTATACGTAGATGACAATTTTGATAGTTGGAAACAATATCAAAGTGTTGTCGGAAGTAAGGGTATGGTTTTCCAAGCAATTTGATATGAAGGACTTGGGAGAATATGCACATATTCTCGGGATCAAAGTAATAAGGTATCGCAAGAAAAGAATGTTGTGCTTATCCCGAGCTTCATATATCGATAATATCCTAACTCGTTTTAGCATGCAAGACTCCATGAAAGATTTTTCTACCTTTTGGGCATGGAATATCTTTATCTAAAGAGATGTCTTCGAAGACACAAAAGAGATAGAAGAAATGAAGGCAGTTTTTTATGCTTCAGCTGTAGGAAGCCTAATGTATGCTATGTTATGCACGAGACCAGATATCTATTTTGTCGTGGACATGGTTAGCAGATATCAAAGTAATCCAGGACAAGGACATTGGACTACTGTAAAGCATATATTAAAGTACCTAAGAATGACTAGAGATTATATGCTGGTTTACCAAGCAGATGATTTGCTCCCTGTAGATTACACGGATTCGGACTTCCAATCAGATAGGGACAATAGTAAGTCAACCTCGGGGTTTTGTGTTTACTTTAGGAGGTAAAGTCATAACTATGGAGGAGTGTTAAGCATAGGTACTTTTTCGAACTCCATCATTTAAGCTGAGTATGTGGCAGCCTCTGAGGCAGCCATAGAAGTTGTATAGCTCAGAAACTTCATGATGGACTTAGATGTGATTCCTGATTTTCCCAAAAATTATTACAGTGTATTGTGATAATAAATGGTGCAGTAGCAAATTCGAAGGAACCACAAGCCCATAAGGCGAGTAAACACATAGAGCGCAAGTACCACCCAATACGAGACATCGTATAACGAGGAAAAGTTGTTGTCGCCTAAATTGCATCAGATGATAACCTGGAAGACCCTCTCACTAAGGCCCTTAAGGCAAGAGCCTTTGATGGGCATGTTGAGGGGTTGAGAATCAGATGTATAGCAGGGTATATGGCAGCATAGTTTTTTAGTATAAGTGGGAGATTGTTTAAATGTATACTAAAAGTCTAGCTTTTTGTATAAACATATAAGAATCACATTGGTCAAACGTCTACATTTATATGCTAAGTGTAGTTGTTCAATTAATTTATATTGTAGATAACATGATGTGTGATGTCACATACAGAAGATTATGTTATCAGTACCTTATAAATTATAAACAGTTGCTCATAACCAAGATGGAATAGGATAAACCATTGGCATGGTTGTAGTGTAATTAGGTATTAATTTATCTTGACTAATAAATTACACTAGTACACTATGAGTGTATTGAGCAGGACCATTTGAGGTAGTTTCTTTTTATAATGACTATATAAAAGAACAATACCTCTATTATTATGGAAGTGTGTACTCTTAATCATGATATAATAACAAGCACATATACTTAATACTTATTTCTTTAATTTATCAAATGGTGTGATTTAGCTCGATAAATCAATATGCCCGATAAGTTGGGAAATGATATTATTTATATGGTGTGTTGTTGATTATAGAATGAAACTGTGTCATAGTATTCTAGGTTGATGATGCCCCCTTGAGGAGCTCATAAGGATTGTCATGTAAATCCTGCAGGTGAACTTAGCCCGACATGATGATAAGGTTGAGTGGTACTACTCTTGGAGCTAGATATTAATTAAGTGAGTTGTCAGTAACTCATTTAATTAGTAGACATTCAATATCTTAAACACAGGGAGACTAACACACTCATGATAAGAAGGAGCCCATATAGTAATATGGGATTGGTGCGGTAGTGTAATAATAACTATTTAGTGGAATGAAATATTGTTGATAAACTCGAGTTGGGTGTTCGGGGCGAACACGGGAAGCTCAAGTTCATCGGGAGACCAAAACCAATTCCTCCTCGCGGTCCCTATCGTAGCCTCTTATTTATAAAGTCTTATACCCACCTAAACCCACCTTCTTACCCATCCAAAGGTGGTCGGCCAAGCCAAGCTTGGAGCCCAAGCAAGGGTCGACCAAGATAAACCTTGGATGGATCAAGTGGTGGCCGACCCTAGCTTGGAGCCCAAGTAGGTGGCCGGCCATAATAAAAATAAAAAGGATTTTATTTTAAAAATATTTCCTAATATGGAAGACATGATTTTAAAAGAGATTTTTAAAATTAAATCTTTCCTTTTATAGTTTCTACAAAAGGATTAAAAGAAAGGTTTGATATCTTTCCTTATTTGTAGTTAAAAGGAAGATTTTAATTTTGGCGAAAATTTTCCTTTTTGTAATCATCCACATGTTTTAATAGAGAGATTTTAATTTATAAAAGTTTCCTTTTATAACCAACCATGAAGAGAATTTTTAAAAGAGACATTTTTATTTTAAAAATTTTCGGAAACAAATTAGAAAGTTTTAATTTTGTGTTTAAAACTTTCCTTGTTTGGAGGACTTGTAGGGGCCGCCCATTAAAAGAATAAAAGGAAATTTTTAATTAAATTTTCCTTTTGTTCATTGGCAAGTGAAAATAAGGAAGTTTTAATTACGTTTACAACTTTCCTTAATTGCCAAGACTAAGGAATATAAAAGAGATGGTAGAGGTGCCTCACCTTACAACACATCTATTATTTTCCTCTCCTCTCTTCCTTGGTGTGGCCGGCCCTCTTCCATAGTTCTTCCTCTTTTCTTCTTCTTTAGAGACCGGCGACATCTAGTCTTGGAGAGATTTTTGGTGGCCGGATTTTACTTGGAAAAGAAGAAGAGAAAGGAAGCTTTGTTTCCTAGCATCTCTTAGAGCTTGGTGGTGGTGGTTGAAACTTGCAAGGAGAAGGAGGCATGGGTGGATTCGCATCTCGGTAGATCATCACGTACACGACGTCCGAGATAAGAAGAGGAATACAACAAAAGATCGTGAGGTCTATAAGCTACAAAAGGTATAACTAGTTATTAATTTCCGCATCATAACTAGTTTATTCTTTTGTTTAGATCATGAAATACCAAACACAAGAGACTAACGATTCTAGTTATCGAATTTATGTTTCGATTTTGTGTTTCTTTTGTTTTTTTGATCTTGTGATTCGATTGTTCTTATTGGTTAAACCTAGGGTTACTATAAGGAGATTAAATATTGAATTTCGTTGAAAGGCTTTGTCTAGGAAGTGGTGGATGATCCCATACCCAAGAAGGCCTAGTGCCTCACCATGTTTAACCTGGAAGTCGATTCTTGAAATAAATATTTAATCAACTTTGTAAAATGGGTGGATTTGGATTAATAAAGTTAAGCATCGTTTACAATCCAAGTCTAAACCTCTAAGAGCAGATAAGTTGAATTTGGAATCAATAATGTTAAGTTTCGTTTGCGATTCCAAATTTAATTTTTAAAGAACACAATAGGTTGTTAGGAAAGGTTCGGGACTTGTACAAAAATTTTGTATAGGGAACCAGTACGATATTCCAGGTAGCAACCAACAGGTAGTAGCTTACCTTTTTTTCAATTTTTACACTTTATTGCAAAATTTATTGCTTTTACTTTATGTTGGTTTACGCTAACTTAACTTGGGTTGCTCATATCAAAAAGGGAGAGATTGTTGGTACCCCAAGGTAATTTTGATGTGATCAAACAGGTTAAGTTAAGTCCTGTTGTGGTTAACCCCTGTGTCTAAGTGTGCAGGAACTTAGGAGCACAGGACATCGAGCAAAAGACACGGCTAGCAGGAAGGATGGCACGGGAGAGTGCTGACGGGCTCAGTGCGTCTGAGGGGCGAGGTGCTGCAGAAGAGTACACCGATGGACGAGAAGGAAGCATGTGGTATTTTCGAGGGATGAGAAATCGGAGCGGAAGATTGCTCGAGGAGCAAAAGATGTAGCTGTCCGAGGGATGAAAAGTTGTGGAAGAGTACGCTGACGGAAGAGAAGGAAGCAAGCAAATTTTTCGAGGGACAAGAAGCTGAAGTGGAAGGTTGCTCGAGAAGTCCAAAAGTTGGGTTCGAGTGAGCCCTATTCTGGATGGCCAAGATCACCCAAGCAAGAGGAACCGAAGCAAAAGACCCGGACCAAGGTGAGTGAAACTGGAGCGGAAGGCCCAAACTGGAAAAAGTCAACTTGGTTAACTTTCCTGGTTCAGGTGTCCGGACCAAGAGTTTATCCGAATCACGATCAAACATAATCCGTTGCGAAGGGGATAAAGTTTTATCCCCTCCAAGCACCCCGAGCAGGGCTATATAAGTAGCCCTACTCCAGAAGTTAAATGTAGAACAAGAAAAAGAGAAACAACACTTGTACTCGTTCGATTTTCTATTTAGCTTTCTATTTCTATGCGTTCATTATTGTAAAGAGGTTTCTCCGCCTAAAGTAAAAATTAGTGCAACTTCATCTGCCTTGAATTAGCAACCCCCATGGTTATAATCAAGTAATTCATTGTGCCTCTATCTTTCAGTTTCTTTCTATGTTTATGCAAGTGTTTTAATTAAGTTATAAGTTCGAGAAAGGTTGTTTTGTTTTTTATTTGTGCAGGGGTTATCCCCCCCCCCCCCCCCCTCTAGCTGACCACCAAGAGTCCTAACAGGAACTAATGCTAGAATGGGGGGATCATTCAAAGAGACAATGATGAAAGAATATGAGATGACAAAGATTGGATTGATGAAGTATTTTCTTGGGATTCAAGTGAAGCAATCAAATGGAGAGGTTTTCATTTCTCAAGCAAAATATGTAGTAGATTTGCTCAAAAAAATTCATATGGAAAATTGCAAACCAACAGCAACTCCTATGGCTTTCAATGAAAATTACAACATGATGATGGAGCAGAAAAGTGTGATTCAAATATTTATAGAAGCCTTGTTGGTTTGTTGATTTATTTGGCCAATACAAGACCTTATATTGTATATCCTATCACCTTAATATCTATATTTTGTAATTCTCCAAGCAAGATTCATTTTGTTGCATTAAAGTGGATACTTTGTAACCTTCATGGCACTAAAACATTAGGAATCAAATATTTGAACGAAAATGATAGCAAATTAGTCAATTTCTGTGATAGTGATCGGGTCGGAAGTCTTGATGATAGAAGAAGCACTTCAGCATATGTGTTTTGTTTGGGATTTAAAATCATTTCATGGAGTTAAAAAAAAATAATTGCATTATCATCTACAGAGGCTGAATATATTACAGCGAATGAAGTTGTTTATGAAGCAGTTTGGTTATGAAGAATTTTTGTTAGTTTATAGCAAAAAGGTGCAAATCCTACTCTTATTTACTGTGACAATCAAGCTACTCAATTTTTTAACCCATCTTGGACTTTGACTAACACCAGTGCATGCCTATTGGTCCCACTGAAGGGTGCTTTCCTATTTACCACATCAATGAGAGATGTGAAATTTTTGACAAAAAATATGGTGAACTAATCGTTGTGGTGCTGACTTCTAATAATCTTTTCCCCCTCAATATGAAATCACTTCAAAATACTTACTTTAGGAGTGAAAGTGTTGATGAATCTTATCTTTGACATTTGAGATATGGTCAATTAAATCTTGCGGGCCTACAATTATTGAAAAAAAATGAATATGATTGTTTGACTTCCAAAAATTAATCAACAACATGATGGCAAAAAGGCAAATACGTTCACCCCGAGCACACCCGCCAACCCGTCCCAGGGCCAAAAATTAATCAACAACATCAAGTTAGTGAAGGTTGCATTTATGGGAAAATGCATCAGCTTTCATTTCCAAAAACAACTTAGAGACCTCAATTCCTTCTTGAGCTAGTGCATGTAGATATTTATCATCCAACTAGAACTCCTTGTCTTGGCAACAAGAGGTATTTTCTTCTCTTGTTGATGATTTCACTTGAATGATTTGGGTTTATATTCTTGAGAAGAAATCTGAGCTTTCACCAAGTTTCTACACTTTAAGTCACTTGTTGAAAAGCAAAGTGGTTGTGTTTTAAAGACCTTAAGAACAGATCATGAAGGAGAGTTCATTTACAAGCCTTTTCTCAATTATTACAAAGAATAGGGTATTCAAAGATAGCTTTCAATCAGATATACACCGCACTAGAATGGTCTCATCAAAAGAAAAAATAAAACAATTGTAGAAATGGCTAGAAACATATTAAAACGTAAAGGACTTACCAATAAATTCTACATTGAAGCTATTATTGTGCATATTCTCAATCATTCTCCTAAAAAAATGGTTCAAAATAAAACTCACTTGTAAAATTTTGATGATAGACTTCACCACTGGTTAGTTCGGCAATTATTAAGAATGAAATAATATATAGTGATCAACTTCGATTATAAAATTGATGTAATAAATATCATTTACGAATTCATATGTTAAAAAAAAAGTGGGCTTCACTTTTAATTTTAAGTAGCAATTTTCTTCGTAATATTTCTTCGATGAAGTAATAAGTCTTTAAATCAAATTTATAAGTTAAATTACTGAAGTAAACAATTTGAATTAGTTAAAACATAAATTGAACCGGTTAATATTTTTTTATTCGATAGCTACTTTGCTAAAATCCTAAGACGACCCCTTTTTCTCCAACTCATTTCACCGATTGACTCTTCTTCTTTTCCTTCAGTGACATCTGTTTCCCATCCTAATCAAGTACGAGTAAGATACTCTTTCTCGCAAGCTCCTTTCATGTGTTTTATTTCTTATTCTTGTTTATTTCTCTCCTCCTCCTCCTCCTCCTCCTCCTCCTCCTTTTCGTCGCCAGTGGTAGCTAGCATGACCATGCCAGAGTGCAACCGCCCTCTCGAGTTGCATCCACAGGGTATGTCTTTCCCTCAACGACCAGGCCTTCGTCGGGGCCTCTACGCCTGTCCTTGGTCTTAAGGTGCTCGCTTTTTACCCTTTTCTCTTAGATTTTAGTTTAGGTTAAAAGTGGGTACCTTTGATTGGCCACAAGGCAAAGACACTAAATGGGTGATAGTGGAGCTTGGAAGCTCTAACCCAATACCGGACTGGAGGCACCTTCCAAGCCCTTTGGAGGCGCTCTCAAGCTTCGGATGAGATTTTCTAGGCGCTATAAAAAGACCCCTGGATCTAGGAAATTAGTATCAACTTCTGTAATCAATTTTCTAGCAATAGTATGAGCTATTAAAAAGTGTAAGAGGTTTCTCCACCTTCATAGAAGGAGATTCTTTTTTATCTTTCATTTGTCTTGGATTAACAATCACCTGGGTTGTAACCAAGTAAATTCTAGTGTCTCTTTCTTTAGTTTTTTCTTTGTTTATTTTATTTATGCTATTGCTACTAATCTAAGTTAAAGAACGAGAAAGGTCCTTTTTGTTTTTATTTTTTTTTTTAGATGTTGCGCCCTCTTACTGGCCCCACCACTACGCCTACAAGTGGTATCAGAGTCCAACCGTCTCAGAAGGACTAACCGCCGACTGAAGCATCAAGATCAAGATGATGGCCAGTGCAAGCATTCAACCCCGAAAATTCGACGGAGACTTCTCATAATGGAAACGCCGAATGGAGGTATTCTTCAAAACAGATTTTGAAATTCTGTTAATAATGAAATACAGTTTTGTAGCACCTTTGGATCAGCACGGAGCCAAGAAAGAAGAATATCAGTGGACAAAGAAAGAGCAAGCAGACTTCGTGGCGAACGGAAAAGCAGAGTTCCATTTGCTCAACGTCCTTCCGTCCCAGGAGGTCAATCGAATCGACAGCTACGACTCCGCCAAAGATCTCTGGGAGAAGATTCTAGAACTTCATGAAGGCACCTCGAAAGCAAAGTTAGCAAGATGAGACATTCTCCAAACCTAGCTAACAAACCTGAGGATGAACAATGGAGAAAAGGTAGCGCAACTCCAAGAATGAATCAAGGAACTGATAACTCAGTTAAGTAATCTCAAAGAATCGGTAACAAACATAGATTCAATCCGGTATGCGCTTAATGCCTTCCCGAGAACTCCAGAATAGACGTCCTTTTGGTTGCTACTCGGAAAACCTAATGGTTCCACTGTACAAAAAATTTGTACAAAGGTCTGAACCTTTTCCTAGCTACCATGTGTTCTTTTAAATTAAACTTGGATCGCCTGCAGAACTTAACACGTTTGATCCAAAGTTTAATTTATTTGTTCTTTTAGGTTTAGACTTGGATCTCCTGCAACTTAACACGTTCGATCCAAATCACCTAGGTTATTAATTCCATTAAATATTAATTTCCAAAATTGGCTTCCAGGACTGCATGGCGAGGTACATGGCCTTCTTGGATATGAGAACAACCACCACCGCCTAGACAAAGCCTTTTAAGGAAAGTTAATATTTAATTTCCTTAAATAACTTTAGATTAACCAAAATGAACAATCAAATCATAAGGAAAAGAAAAATAAAAGAACACAACATTAAAAACTAATTCGAAATACTAGAATCACATGCCTCTTGTATTTGGTATTTTTACAAAGAAATAAAACTAGTATGATGCGGAAATTAAATACTAGTATACCTTTTCTTTTGCAAACAAAAACCTCTAGGTCTTCTACCATATTCCTCTTCTAACCTCGGACGTTGTGTGGGCAACGATCTTCCGAGATGAGAAACCACCAAAGCACCTTCTTCTCCTTTCTTCAAGTTTCGGCCAAGCACAAAGCTTCCAAAAAATGAAGATCTTTTTCCACCAACCAAGCTCCAAGGGATGCAAGCTTTCTCTCCTTCTTCTCCAAGCTAAAATCCGGCCACCACTTGATCTCCAAGGAGGATGAGAGGTTCGGCCACAAAGATGGAGAGAAGAGAAAGGGAAGAGGTCGGCCACACCAAGGAAGAAAAGAGGGAGAAAATAATAGAGGTTGTTCACCTTGAAGGCACCCAAACCCCCTCTTTTATAATCCTTTAGCCTTGGCAAATAAGGAAAATTTAATAAAAACTTCCTTAACTCTATTGCCATTGAAAAGGAAAATTTTAATTAACTAAATTTAAATCCTTTTCTTAGTGTATATGGCCGGCCACACCAAGGAAGCAAACAAGGCAATTTTCAATCAACCAATTAAAATTCCTTATTTGTTTCCAGAAATTTTAAAAAAAATAAAATTTTCTTTTAAAATCCCTTCATGGTTGATAAAAAAAATTTTCTATAATTTTAACTTTTCAACATGTGAATAATTTACAAAGAAGAAAAATAAAATATCCTTCCAATCTACAAATAAGGAAAGAGATTTAATCTCTTTCTTTAATCTTTTGTAGAAACTTATAAAAGAGATATTTTAATTTTAAATCTCTCCAATAAATTATATCTTCCACATAAGGAAATTTTAAAATTAAAATTCTTTTCTAATTTAATAGGGCCGACCACCTAAGCTTGGGTTCAAGCTAGGGTCGGCCACCCATGGACCAAGGATTAGCCGGTCCTAGCTTGATCTTCAAGCTAGCTTGGTCGGCCCTTACAACATGGGTATGAAGGTGGGTATAGGTGGGTATAGTACTCTATAAATAAGAGGCTACACTAGGGACCGAGAGGAGGAATTAGTTTTGGTCTCCCGATAAAATTAAGCATCCCGTGTTCACCTCAAACACAACTTAATTTTATCAATAATAATTCATTCCACTAGAGAACTATTATTGAACTACCGCACCAATCCCAAATTACATTTTTGGACTCCTTCTTATTATGAGTGTGTTAGTCTCCCTATGTTTAAGATGTCGAATGTCCACTAATTAAGTGAGTTACTGACAACTCATTTAATTAATATCTTAGTCCAAGAATAGTACCACTCAACCTTATCGTCATGTCGGACTAAGTCCACCTGCAGGATTTAACATGACAATCCTTATGAGCTCTTCTTGGGGACATTATCAACCTAGATCACTAGGACACAGTTTCCTTCTATAATCAACAACACACACTATAAGTGATATCATTTCCCAACTTATCGGGCTTATTGATTTATCAAACTAAATCTTACCCATTGACAAATTAAAGAAATAAATATCAAATATATGTGATTGTTATTATATTAGGATTAAGAGCACACACTTCCATAATAACTGAGGTGTTTGTTCTTTTATAAAGTCAGTATAAAAGAAACGACCTCTGATGGTCCTACTCAATACACTCTAAGTGTACTAGTGTAATTATATAGTTAAGATAAACTAATACCTAATTACACTACGACCTTCTAATGGTTTGTTCCTTTTCATTTTGGTCGTGAGCTACTATTTATAATTTATAAGGTACTGATAACATTATCTTCTGTATGTGGCACCACATACTATGTTATCTACAATATAAATTAATTGAACAACTACAAATAAATGTAGATAATTTGACCAAATGTGATTCTTTATTCAAAATAAATGTTTACAAAAGATAGATCCGCTACCTTAGCGGCCCCCCTAGTGTTGGCCCCACGGATATGGAGGGAGGTTCATGCAGGTACACAGGCCATAGGCGCATGGCGGGGTAAACCCCAGGTCGTCAGTTCCTGAGAATCGACCCCTAGCCATTACGCTAGAGATACCATGCGCCCACCGTCTGTGTTACGCCCTGGGGGAAAAATAAATAAATGTTTACAAAAGCTTAGGCTTTCAGTATACACTCTAACACGTCCTTATTAGATCCATACCACATCTCTAAAGATCTTGAGGTAAGTACCGTTGGGGCAATTTTCCTAGGTCAAGTTTGACCAGTTTGACTAAACTTGAGTTGAGTCAAGCTTGAGTCGAGATTTGAGTTTTGATATTTGACAATATATGGAGATTGCTAGGGCAATCGTCCGGTTGTGGAGATGGTCAAAGGGTTGACCAGGTTGAGAAAAAGACAAGTCAAGTAGGTCAGGGATGATAGGAGACTTGACTGGGTAAGTCCTAACTGGAGGTTAGGTGTCTGGAAGTCCTAACTGGAGGTTAGGTACTGGAGAAGTCCTAATTGAAGTTTAGGTAATGGGAAAGTCCTAACTGGAGTTTAGGTATCTGGGAAAGTCCTAATTGGATCCTTGATAATAGGAAGTATCCGGGAACTTGTGTCAATATTTGAAAATAGGAAGTATTTTCATAGAAAATTATTTTTCCTTGATAAAGTATACCCTAAATAATGTCTACATGAATTTTCATGATTTTTAAAATTTTTGGGGAGTTTCTGAATTTCGCTGAAATTGAATTTCAGGAAATCAGAAATCCAATCGATCGGCCGATCGATTGGGATGGTTTCGATCAATCAGCCGATCGATTGAAAAGTCAATTCCCGCGAACAGAAGGGTAGTGAATTGATCAGCCGATCGATTGACCCAGTCTGGATCGATCAGTCGATCGATTCAGAGGGAATTTCTGCGAGCAGTAGCTTGCGGAATCGATCAATGGATCGATTGAAGTGATTTCAATTGATTGAGTCCCAACTTCAATCAATTGGGAAGTCTGATTTTGGCTGGAAAAGCCTGATTTCAGCACTTCAAGTCGCTTCGAGTCCCATTGACCATTCCAAACCCCTTGGAATACATTTGTATACATTTAGGGAGAGTTTTCATGTAAAAACAAGTATGGATTGGTTAAGAAATACCAAAGTGAAGTTTAGGATAAGGTTTAGTTTCAATTCTGAATTTTGGAACCTTAAAACTTCAAGTTTTGGTTTTCAAGGGTCATTAACCATTCCTAACCCTTTGGAATACATTTGTATACACTTAGGAGGAGTTTTCATGATGAAAACAAGCATGGTTTGGTTAATATCGACTTAGGTGTAGTTTAGGTTGAGGTTAGTTTCATTATTGAATTTTGAATGTCAAAACTTCGAGTTTTGGTTTTCCTAATTATTTAGGAACCCCAAGTCATTGTTGGTACAATGATAGAAGTTTGACCATGTTTTTAGGGGGAGTTACTCTTTGAAAACATAAAAATATTTTCAAAGACCTTGGAAGGTGGGTTAAACCTTCGTGATGAATTAATACTCAGGGTCGAGTATTGGAGAGCAATGGAAGGTTGGTTATCTTCATTGCTAGGATGTTAAATGCTCTTGGATGAGCATTTTGGAGTAGATGTTTGCTCAAGGGGGAGCATTGGGTTCAATAAGGGGGATCGGGCATTCATTGGTAAAGTGAAAAATGCTTTTGGATGAGCATTGAGAAGAAGATTACTGCTCAAGGGGGAGCATTGGATACAATGAATGGGATTTTCATTGGTCAAATGGTGAATGCTCTAGGTTGAGCATTGTGGAGTCAAGTAGAGCTCAAGGGGGAGCTTTGTAGACAATGAAGAGTATGTGATCTTCATTGTAAGGTTAACTCTTATAGGGAAGAGTTGTTTTCTATTTTTGATGTGTGACAAAGGAGGAGAATTGAAGGTTAAGTTAGGCCTTCATTCATACTTTGTCATTGAAAGGTTATGGCTATGGGATTTAGCCTTGTGATTGTTTGTTGCTACTCGGAAAGCCTAGAGGTTCCACTGTACAAAAATTTTGTACAAAGGTCTGAACCTTTTCCTAGCTACCATGTGTTCTTTTAAATTAAATTTTGGATCGCCTGCGGAACTTAACACGTTTGATCCAAAACTTAATCTATTTGTTCTTTTAGGTTTTGACTTGGATCTCCTGCGAAATTTAACACGTTCGACCCAAATCACCTTAAGTTATTAATTCCATTAAATATTAATTTCCATAATTGGTTCCCAGTACTGACGTGGCGAGGCACATGGCCTTCTTGGATATGGGAGCAACCACCACCGACTAGACAAAACCTTTTATAGAAATCTAATATTTAATTTCCTAAAATAACTTTAGGTTAACCGAAAAGAACAATCAAATCACAAGGAAAAATAAAACAAAAGAACACAACTCCGAAAAATATATTCGAAATACTAGAACGTAAGCCTCTTGTATTTGGTATTATTTCCATAAATAACTAGTATGATGTGGAAAAGGAAAAACTACTAGTTATACCATCTAGAAAGACCTCTTGATCTTCTACCATATTCCTCTTCTAACCTCGGACGTTGTGTGGGCAACGATCTTCCGAGATGAGAAACCACCAACCACCTTCTTCTCCTCCAAGCTAGGTTCGGCCACAATAAGGAAGTTTCACCAAGGAAGAAGGTCAAAACACCAACCAAGCTCCAAGAGATGCTAGCTTTCTCTCCTTCTTCTTCTTCTTCTCCAAGTAGTATCCGGCCACCACAAGAGCTCCAAGGGGAGAGAGAGGTTCGACCACCACAAGAGGAAGAGAGGGAGAGGATGATGATGGCCGGCCACACCAAGGAACAAAAGAGGGAGAGAAATAATAGAGGTTGTATCTCATGAAGGCACCCCACCCCTTCTTTTATATTCCTTGACCTAGGCAAATTAGGAAATTTAATTAAAATAAAATTTCCTTAATTTCCTTGACATAATTTAATTGAGAAAAATAAAATAAAATTTCCAATTAAAACAATATTGGCCGGCCACATCAAAAGAAATAAATTAGACAAGTTTTAATCAACAAATTAAAACTTCCTAATTTGTTTCCGGAAATTTTAAAAAAAAAATTCTCTTCAAAAATCTCTTCATGGTTGATAAAAAGAAATTTCTATAATTTTAATTTAACAACATGTGAATAATTTTTAAAGAGAAAATAAAATATCTCACCAATCTACAAATAAGGAAAGAGATCTAATCTCTTTCTTTAATCTTTTGTAGATCTTTTACAAGAGAGATATTTTAATTTTAATTCTCTTTAATAAATTATATCTTCCACATAATAAAAATTAAAATTAAAATCTTTTTTAATTTAATATGGTCGGCCCCTCTAGCTTGGATTCAAGCTAGGGTCGGCCACACCAATTTATGTTTAGGCCGGCCCTAGCTTGGTTCCCAAGCTAGCTTGGCCGGCCCCTATTAGGTGGGTATAGAAAGTGGGTATAGGTGGGTATAGAACTCTATAAATAAGAGGCTACGATAGGGACCGAGAGGAGGAATTGGTTTTGGTCTCCTGATAAAATTAAGCATCCCGTGTTCGCCCCGAACACACAACTTAATTTTATCGATAATAATTCATTCCACTAGAGAACTATTATTGAACTACCGTACAAATCCCAAATTACATTTTTGGGCTCCTTCTTATTATGAGTGTGTTAGTCTCCCTGTGTTTAAGATATCGAATGTCCACTAATTAAGTGAGTTACTGACAACTCATTTAATTAATATCTTAGTCCAAGAGTAGTACCACTCAACCTTATCATCATGTCGGACTAAGTCCACCTGCAGGGTTTAACATGACAATCCTTATGAGCTCCTCTTGAGGACATTATCAACCTAGTATCTCTAGGACACAGTTTCCTTCTATAATAAACAACACACACTATAAGTGATACCATTTCCCAACTTATCGGGTTTATTGATTCATCGAACTAAATCTCACCCATTGATAAATTAAAGAAATAAATATCAAATATATGTGCTTGTTATTATATTAGGATTAAGAGCACACACTTCCATAATAACCGAGATCTTTGTTTCTTTATAAAGTCAGTATAAAAGAAACGACCTCAAATGGTTCTACTCATTACACTCTAAGTGTACTAGTGTAATTATACAGTCAAGATAAACTGATTCCTAATTACACTACGACCTTCTAATGATTTGTTCCTTTCCATTTTGGTCGTGAGCTACTGTTTATAATTTATAAGGTAATGATAACATCATCTTCTGCATGTGGCACCACATACTATGTTATCTACAGTATAAATTAATTGAACAACTACAACTAAATGTAGACAATTTGACCAAATGTGTTTCTTTATTCATAATGAATGTTTACAAAGCTTAGGCTTTCAGTATACACTCCAACAATCTCCCACTTATACTAATGACTAAGCTGCCATATCTTCTACCATACATCTGATTCCTTTTCCCTCCACATGTCGATCGAAAGCTTTCACCGGAAGGGCCTTAGTGAAAGGATCTGCCAGGTTATCCGCTGATGCAATCTTGGCGATGACAACTTCTCCTCGCTTCATGATATCTCGTATCAAGTGGTACTTGCGCTCTATATGTTTACTTGCCTTATGAGCTCGTGGTTCCTTCGAGTTTGCGACTGCACCGCTATTATCACAATAAATTGTGATGATTTTGGGCAAACCAGGAATCACATCTAAGTCCATTAGAAAGTTCCTGAGTCATACTGCTTCTTTAGCTGCCTCAGAGGCTGCTACATACTCAGCTTCCATGGTTGAGTCCGAACGCATTTCTTAACACTCCTCCATGAAATGGCTCCACCTCCTAAAGTAAACACATAGCCTGATGTAGACTTACTACTATCCCTATCTGATTGGAAATCGAATCGTGTAACCCGGAGCAAATCGTCTGCTTGGTAAACTAGCATATAATCTCTAGTCCTTCTCGTGTACTTTAATATATGCTTTACAGTCCAATGTCCTTGTCAGGTTACTCGATATCTCGACCATGCCCAGCAAAGTAGATATCGGTCTCGTCATAGCATTGCATACATAAGGCTTCCTAAAGCATAAGGAACCACTTTCATGTCTTCTATCTCCTTTGATGTCTTTGGAGACATCTCTTTAGATAGAGCTATTCCATGCCTAAAAGGTAAGAAACCTTTCTTGGAATCCTGCATACTAAAACGAGCAAGGATTGTATCTATGTATGAAGCTTGGGACAGACACAACATTCTTTTCTTGCGATCCCTTATTACTTTGATCCCAAGAATGTGTGCACACTCTCCTAAATCCTTCATATCAAATTGTTTGGACAACCATACCCTTACATCTGATAATACCTTGACATTGTTGTCAATTAACAAAATATCATCTACGTATAGTACAAGAAATACTACCACGTTTCCATTACACTTCTTATATACAGATGACTCATCCGGACTTTGAATAAATCCATATGACTGGATTACTTCATTAAACCGGATGTTCCAAGATCTTGAAGCTTGTTTCAGTCCATAAATGGACCGATTGAGCTTGCACACTAGATGCTCTTTGCCTTTTTCAATGAACTCTTCTGGTTGCCTCATATGGATGTTTTCCTCAAGATTTCCATTAAGGAAAGTTGTCTTGACATCCATTTGCCAAATGTCATAATCTATATGAGCAGCAATGGATAAGAGTATCCGGATAGACTTAAACATGGCTACCGGTGAAAAGGTTTCCTCATAATCGATTCCCTCTTTTTGAGTGTACCCTTTCGCAACAAGCCTAGCTTTGAAGGTTTCTACATTCCCGTCTGTCCCTCTTTTCCTTTTGTAGATCCACTTACATCCAACGGCTTTTACACCATCAGGTGGTTCTATAAGCTCCCAGACCTTATTAGAGTACATAGACTCTATTTCAGAATTCATCGCCTTTTGCCAAGATGCTGCATCTATATCTTGGAGTGTTTCGTCATATGTCCGGGGATCAGGTTCATATTTACCCGGGATCAAGTCCGAAGACTCTCCCAAAAACATGAATCTCTCAGGCTGCCTCACAACCCTCCCACTACGACGAGGCACTGTCTGTGGTTGTGTATCATGTGTGACACGTGTTGCAGTCTCTTGTGGTACTTCATCTTGTACTGTTGGTACTAAAGTAGACGTGTCCTCTCTTAGTTCTTCTAAAACAACTTTACTACTGGGCTTGTGATCCATTATATAGTCTTCTTCTAAAAACTGGGCATTGGTCCTAACAATGACCTTCTGGTCTTTAGGACTATAAAATAAACCACCTTTCGTTCCTCTGGGATATCCTACAAACACACGAACTTCTGTACGGGATTCTAACTTATCAGCATCTGGTTTCAGCACATGTGCTGGACTACCCCAAATCCGAATATGTCTTAGACTAGGTTTATGCCCATTCCACAATTCTATGGGAGTAGAAGAAACTGATTTAGAAGGTACCAAGTTTAGAACATACATTGTCGTTTTCAGAGCATATCCCCAAAACGAATTTGGTAATTCAGAATAACTCATCATCGATCTAACCATCTCCATAAGATTCCTATTCCTTCGTTCTGCCACACCATTCTGTTGGGGTGTTCCAGGTGCAGACAATTGGGATTGAAATCCAACTTCTGATAAGTAATTCCTAAACTCTCCTAAGAGGTATTCGCCACCACGATCAGATCGTAGTGTCTTGATACTTTTACCTAATCGTTTCTCCACATCAGCCTTGTATTCTTTGAACTTATCAAAGCACTCAGACTTGCGGTGCATTAGGTAAATATATCCGTATCTTGAATAATCATCTATAAAAGAGACAAAATATTCAAAACCACCTCTTGCCTGGACAGACATAGGACCACACAAATCAGAATAAACCAATTCCAACACTTCTTTGGCTCTATACCCCTTGGCCTTGAATGGCCTCTTGGTCATTTTACCTTCCAAGCAAGATTCACAAGTTGGAAAATTTTCCAACTCTAATGAACCCAAAAGTCCATCGGCTATTAGCCTCTGAATTCTACTTAAGTTAATATGATCAAGCCTTAGATGCCAAAGATATGCTTGGTTCATTTCCGAAGGTTCTTTTCTTTTATTTGAGTTAGAAGATGAGTTATAAATTTCCATGTTTTTCTTTGTGGAAGAAATTGGATTTAAAGTATACAAATTGTCAACTAATGTACCAGAACAGATAATCACTTTATTTCTCTTAATAACTACATCGTTACTGAAAGAAACTGAATATCCATCTAAAAACAGTTTAGAAACTGAAATTAAATTTTTTCTAAAACTGGGTACATAAAGACAATTTCTTAAAGCCAAATTTCTATTACTACTAAAAGATAAGTAGACGTCTCCCACTGCAATAGCTGTCACCTTAGTAGCATTGCCCATGTAGATGGTAATCTCTCCTTCAGTTAGTCGTAAAGTTTCCTGGAACCCCTGCAGGGAATTGCAGACATGATCAGTGGCTCCCGTATCTACACACCAGGTGCTGGTAGATAACACCGCTAAACATGTTTCAACAACTAGAGCATGAGATATACCTTTGTTGTTCTAATTCCTACGAGGATAGTCCGCCTTCCAATGCCCTGACTGCTTGCAGATGAAGCACTTACCCTTCAGCTTCTTCACTCCAACTTTAAATCCTGTACTCTGAGTTTTATTCACTTTCTTTGCTGAACCAACTTGTTTCTTCTTCTTCTTTCCTTTCGGCTTAGAAGTAGAACCATTTTCAACATAGTGAATATGAGAGTTGTGACGAAACAATCCTTCTGTTACCTAAAGTTCTGTCAGTAGTTCCGCCAATGAATATACCCTTTGTAATTCAGGCGGAATTGCTCAAAACTTCTAGGTAGTGTTTGGAGGATCATATCGATCTAGGTTTCCCCATCAATTTCTCCTCCAAGGATCTGTATCTCGTTCAGATAAGCCATCATCTTTAGGATATGATCCCTCATAGGAGTACCCTCCTGCATGGTGGCTGTCATTATCTTTCTCATGGCTTCTTGTCTAGAAGTCCTATCCTGATGACCAAAGAGTTCCTTGAGATTGTTCATAATATCATAAGCTGTTGGTAAATCTTGATGCTGATGTTGCATTACATTTGACATTGAAGCCAAAATGTAACACCGCGCCATCTCATCTGCTTTTACCCATTTTCTATGATATTCAATCTCCTCTTGGGTAGATTCACCAGTAGGTGCTTCAAGGCAAGACTCAGTCAGTACAAATTTATAGCTTTCAGCAGTAAGAACAATGTCCAGGTTCCTTTTCCAATCTATGTAATTAGATCCAGTAAGTCTATTCTGTTGAAGTATGATGGACAGTGGGTTGAAAGTCATCCTAAGAATCACAAATAACTTTTGGTCAGAACTCTAAATTTAGAATAATATTGATTCCTCAAACAATACTATTTTAAATTAACCAACACCTCAAAACACCGTGAATTTTGTATGCCACGTTAGTGTGGACGTATACAAATTCAACATTTGTAAAAGGAGGGTTTTAACCCATTAATTTTATTATCTTGTCAACCTAACTTTTTGACAAATAAAATTAATAGTTGGTGTCTTTTGGTCACACAAATAATAGCAGTGACTCTGATGGGGAGGATACTATTAGATGTATCTAAGTGTATACCATTACTTGACACTAAGTCCATTAATAAGATTATGCCCCTTCCGTTGGGGAAGATCACACGCTCTTAATTAACTTCCTATAGTCATCCAAAAATGGAAGTCTGTTCTAGTGATCCACAAACAAGCTCATCCGTTATGGAGGAAGGCACTCAGAGCCACGCAAGCTTGTTTGCATCACTTACAAGCCAATAATGGAGACCATGGGATTTATTTAAAATCTCTCTCCCACTTAGTTATTTATAAGCGAAATTTTAACTATGCTAGCCTACTAGTCATGTATACTAACATGCACACACACAATATAAAAGCAATAAATAGAAAATCTAATTTTCAACTATTATGGCTTTTATCTATAGTTATCCTCCGTGTGTTGTCATCCCAAGCTACTGCCATATTTGGCCACCGTCACATCCATCTTGCTCCTAGTTCCGCTGCGCCTCTGGTCCTTAGAAGGTTCCACGCTTTGCAAGATTTGATCTGCGACATAAATAGAATTTTACATTTTTGATCCTATATTCCATAAAAGGAATGTACATGTATCTAGATCAAAAATAAAATCCTAATAAAACTAAATACAGCTCCTGCTGTATTTTTAATACAATCATGCACACACATATAAATGCCCTTGACATATCCAAGGGTCCAATCACACATAATAACTAAAAGCCATAATAGTTGGATCCTGCATCCACAGAGTTAGCACATCCTACTATTAACCTGCCTAAATTATGTATGACATGTGCATAATTAAACTAATACCAAATACACAGAGGCAAAACCCTAGCTCTGATACCAATTGTTGGTTGCTACTCGGAAAGCCTAGAGGTTCCACTGTACAAAAATTTTGTACAAAGGTCTGAACCTTTTCCTAGCTACCATGTGTTCTTTTAAATTAAATTTTGGATCGCCTACGGAACTTAACACGTTTGATCCAAAACTTAATCTATTTGTTCTTTTAGGTTTTGACTTGGATCTCCTGCGGAACTTAACACGTTCGACCCAAATCACCTTAAGTTATTAATTCCATTAAATATTAATTTCCATAATTGGTTCCCAGTACTGACATGGCGAGGCACATGGCCTTCTTGGATATGGGAGCAACCACCACCGACTAGACAAAACCTTTTATAGAAATCTAATATTTAATTTCCTAAAATAACTTTAGGTTAACCGAAAAGAACAATCAAATCACAAGGAAAAATAAAACAAAAGAACACAACTCCGAAAAACATATTCGAAATACTAGAACGTAAGCCTCTTGTATTTGGTATTATTTCCATAAATAACTAGTATGATGCGGAAAAGGAAAAACTACTAGTTATACCTTCTAGAAAGACCTCTTGATATTCTACCGTATTCCTCTTCTAACCTTCGACGTTGTGTGGGCAACGATCTTCCGAGATGAGAAACCACCAACCACCTTCTTCTCCTCCAAGCTAGGTTCGGCCACAATAAGGAAGCTTCACCAAGGAAGAAGATCAAAACACCAACCAAGCTCCAAGAGATGCTAGCTTTCTCTCCTTCTTCTTCTTCTTCTTCAAGTAGTATCCGGCCACCACAAGAGCTCCAAGGGGAGAGAGAGGTTCGGCCACCACAAGAGGAAGAGAGGGAGAGGATGATGATGGCCGACCACACCAAGGAACAAAAGAGAGAGAGAAATAATAGAGGTTGTATCTCATGAAGGCACCCTCACCCCTTCTTTTATATTCCTTGGCCTAGGCAAATTAGGAAATTTAATTACAATAAAATTTCCTTAATTTCCTTGACATGATTTAATTGAGAAAAATAAAATAAAATTTTCAATTAAAACAATATTGGCCGACCACATCAAAAGAAATAAATTAGACAAGTTTTAATCAACAAATTAAAACTTCCTAATTTGTTTCCGGAAATTTCAAAAAAAAAAATCTCTTCAAAAATCTCTTCATGGTTGATAAAAAGAAATTTCTATAATTTTAATTTAACAACATGTGAATAATTTTTAAAGAGAAAATAAAATATCTCACCAATCTACAAATAAGGAAAGAGATCTAATCTCTTTCTTTAATCTTTTGTAGATCTTTTACAAGAGAGATATTTTAATTTTAATTCTCTTTAATAAATTATATCTTCCACATAATAAAAATTAAAATTAAAATCTTTTTTAATTTAATATGGTCGGCCCCTCTAGCTTGGGTTCAAGCTAGGGCCGGCCACACCAATTTATGTTTAGGCCGGCCCTAGCTTGGTTCCCAAGCTAGCTTGGCCGGCCCCTATTAGGTGGGTATAGAAAGTGGGTATAGGTGGGTATAGAACTCTATAAATAAGAGGCTACGATAGGGACCGAGAGGAGGAATTGGTTTTGGTCTCCCGATAAAATTAAGCATCCCGTGTTCGCCCCGAACACACAATTTAATTTTATCGATAATAATTCATTCCACTAGAGAACTATTATTGAACTACCGCACCAATCCCAAATTACATTTTTGGGCTCCTTCTTATTATGAGTGTGTTAGTCTCCCTGTGTTTAAGATATCGAATGTCCACTAATTAAGTGAGTTACTGACAACTCATTTAATTAATATCTTAGTCCAAGAGTAGTACCACTCAACTTTATCATCATGTCAGACTAAGTCCACCTGCAGGGTTTAACATGACAATCCTTATGAGCTCCTCTTGAGGACATTATCAACCTAGTATCTCTAGGACACAGTTTCCTTCTATAATCAACAACACACACTATAAGTGATACCATTTCCCAACTTATCGGGTTTATTGAATCATCGAACTAAATCTCACCCATTGATAAATTAAAGAAATAAATATCAAATATATGTGCTTGTTATTATATTAGAATTAAGAGCACACACTTCCATAATAACCGAGATCTTTGTTTCTTTATAAAGTCTGTATAAAAGAAACGACCTCAAATGGTCCTATTCATTACACTCTAAGTGTACTAGTGTAATTATACAATCAAGATAAACTGATACCTAATTACACTACGACCTTCTAATGATTTGTTCCTTTCCATTTTGGTCGTGAGCTACTGTTTATAATTTATAAGGTACTAATAACATCATCTTCTGCATGTGGCACCACATACTATGTTATCTACAGTATAAATTAATTGAACAACTACAACTAAATGTAGACAATTTGACCAAATGTGTTTCTTTATTCATAATGAATGTTTACAAAGCTTAGGCTTTCAGTATACACTCCAACAGTGATAAAGAAGAAGTTAAGGCTATGAGATTTAGCCTAACTTAGAGGTATTAACTAAGAAGGATTGTCAAACATCAAAAAGGGGGAGATTGTTGGGGCAATTTTCCTAGGTCAAGTTTGACCAGTTTGACTAAGCTTGAGTTGAGTCAAGCTTGAGTCAAGATTTGAGTTTTGATGTTTGACAATATATGGAGATTGCTAGGGCAATCGTCCAGTTGTGGAGATGGTCAAAGGGTTGACCAGGTTGAGAAGAAGACAAGTCATGTAGGTCTGGGATGACAGGAGACTTGACTGGGTAAGTCCTAACTGGAGGTCAGGTGTCTGAAAGTCTTAACTGAAGCTTAGGAAGTGGAGAAGCCCTAACTGGAGGTTAGGTAGTGGTGAAGTCCTAACTGGAGGTTAGGCAGTGGAGAAGTCCTAACTAGAGTTTAGGCAATGGGAAAGTCCTAACTGGAGTTTAGGTATCTGGGAAAGTCCTAACTGGATGTTAGGCAAGAGAGAAGTTAAGTAGGTCAAAGTTGACAGGAGACTTGACTGGGAAAGTCCTAATTAGAGATTAGGCAAAGGTAAGTCCAACAGGAAGGTTGGCAAGAGTGAAAATCCAATTAGGTCAGTGTTGACTAGACTTGGTGGTGAAAGTCCTGATAAGTGAGATCAGGCAATTAAAAAGTCCAAGTGTGATCTTGGCAAAGGTTGAAAGTCCAAGCATGTGGTCTTGGCAAGGTAAGTCCTAGTGTGACTTGGCAAGAAGAACTCGATAACTAGGATGAGGCCGAAGGAAGCTTCTGAAGGCAAGGCGTGAAGGATGGGAGATATCCGAGGGACGCAAGGCTGATGGAGGAGGCTAGAAAGCTAGTTCAAGGATGATCGAGTGTGGTGTATAATCTGACAACTAGGATGAGGCCGAAGGAAGCTCTTGAAGGCAAGGCATGAAGGATGGGAGATATCCGAGGGACGTAAGGCTGATGAAGGAGGCTAGAAGGCTAGTTCGAGGTTGGTCGGGTGTTGGCCAAATGCTAGGCATGGATACCCAACAGGTCATGGTTGACCGGGAGTTGGATTTAAGACCTTGAACTTGAGTTTGAGGCAAGTTCAGGGTGTTCAATTGATCGGTCGATCAATTGAACCAGTGTCCAATTGATCGGTCGATCAATTGAACCAGTGTCCAATCGATCGGTCGATCGATTGAACCAGTGTCCAATCGATCGGCCGATCGATTGAAGTGTGCTACGAGTGTAGGATGACTCCAATCGATCGATCGATCGATTGGGAGCATTACTCGCAAACACAGAAGCTTTCTCAATCGATCGGGCGATCGATTGGGATCTACCAATCGATCGGTCGATCGATTGGGGAGGAGAAGCTCTCGCGCGGACGCAAGAGCACAGAATGTGTTTGAATCGATCGGCCGATCGATTCAGATGGTCCCAATCGATTGGTCGATCGATTGGGAAGTGACCGTTGAGTAGGAAACGAGCAATGGATGGCTGGGATTGTGCAGATGTGACATGGCAATCGATTAGGACTAATTTGGATCGATTGGGAGCACTGTATAAAGCCTGGGCGGAGCGTTTTCTTCGCCAGAATTTTACGTTCTTCTTCCTGCCAGATCTTTGCGATTTCTCTTGCGATTCTTCATGCGAGCTTTCAGATCTTCACTGCCAGTTCTTGAAGGCACTTGGGGTGCATCTCCAAGGTTCAAGAGGCAACCTACATTAGCAAGATCAAGTAAGGAGGTGTTTTATTTTATACACTTGTGTATTTTCTTCTTGTTTGAGTGACTCTTGTTGTGAGGTATTTGTGTAAGGCTTCTCCACCTTTGGCTGCGACCGAGATGGAGTGTTTTATAGTGGAGGTGTGTACTCGGTGTGTGGATCCTTGGATTAGTCACCTCTTCTTGAGGTGGATACCAAGTAAATCCTTGAGTTAGCATTGGTTGTGTTTATATTAGTATTCCGTTGCATATTATCAAGACAAAGCAACCGACAAAGCGACGAAACGCTATTCACCCCCCCCCCCCTCTAGCGGGCATATCGGTCCTAACAAGTACGCTATAGAGTTTGTTTTCCACATTTGAACTTCATAAATCTCGACAAATCCTAAAGAAATAGAAAAGATAAATCTCAATGTTTCCCTAATAGCAAAGACGGAAGATCAAGACTCCAAAAAATCCATCGATGAAGTCAAAGCGGCTCTTATGGTAAGAAAGTTCAATAAATTTATTAAATCAAATAAATTTAGATCGCGGGCGAGAAAGCATCTTCGAAATAGAAGGACCATCTGATGCTACAATTGCAACGAAGAAGGGCACATCAAAGATGACTACCCGAAATTGAAGAACAAAGACAAGGAAAAAAATAAGAAGCCAGCTCGGTCCAAACATAATCTCAAAGTCAGAGCATATGTCAGACTAGCCCTAACAGCATTCCATCAAGAAGAAGATGAGACCAGCTCAAAGATGAGCATTGATGAAGGGGGAGGATCATCAAAAGAAATTAACGATGAAGGGGGAGCATCAGAAGTTAAGGTAAGTGAGGTACGTGCTCTATCCCCCAAGCAATCCTTTCAGTTTATTAAAATTCTTACCAAAGATTTGGCAAAATTAGAAAAAGAGAATGATGATTTAAAAGGACAATAACTTTAAAAAACCTTTATCTACTGTGCACGCTGGAGGTGCCTTCCAAGCCCTTTGGAGGCACCCTCAAGCTTCGGATGAGATTTTCCAGGGCCTCTAAAAAGACCCCTGGACCTAGAAAATTAGTATCAACTTCTGTAATCAATTTCCTAGAAATAGTCTAAGCTATTAAAGAGTGTAAGAGGCTTCTCCGCCTTCATAGAAAGAGATTCATTTTAAGCTTTCATTTATCTTGGATTAACAACTACCTAGGTTGTAACCAAGTAAATTCTGGTGCCTCTTTCTTTAGTTTTTTCTTTGTTTATTTTATTTATGCTATCGCTACTAATCTAAGTTAAAGAACAAGAAAGGTTCTTTTTATTTTAATTTTTTTTTAGATGTTGCGCCCTCTTACCGGCCTCACAGCTGCACCTACAGGAAGTCTTGATGATGAATAAGCATTTCAGCATATGTGTTTTGTTTGGGATCAAAAATCATTTCATAGAGTTAAAAAAAAATCAATTGCATTATCATTTATAGAGGTTGAATATATTGCAACGAATGAAGTTGTTCATGTAGTAGTTTGGTTAAGAATAATTTAGGTTAATTTATATCAAAAAGTACATATCCTACTATTATTTATTGTGATAATCAATCTATAATTTCAATTACCAAAATCCCAATCGTTTATAGAAGAATGATATATAGAGTTGCAGCATACAAGATAAATTTCAAAAGAAGGAAATTTATTTGGACTTTATCAAGACCACAAATCAATCAGCAGATGTTCTTATCAAGATTATATCTATTTTAAAAAAAAAGATAGATCCGCTACCTTAGCGGCCCCCCTAGTGTCAGCACCACGGATATAGAGGGAGGTTCATGCAAGTATACAGGCTATAGGTGCATGGCGGGGTAAACCCTAGGTCGTCAATTCCTAAGAATCGACCCCTGGCCATTACGCCAGAGATACCATGCGCCTACCGTTTGCGCTACGCCTTGGGGACAAGATTGTATCTATTTAAAAGCTTTAATGGTTCGAGGATATTACGAAGATTACAAATTAAGAGGGGTGTTAAATGATAATTAATTGATTAATATAAAGTATTAATTGTGTTTATGCTTCTTAGGAGTCAATTAGTTGTATTTTATATTTTCCATACAATCAATGTATTTATGAAGTATTTCTTTATAAATTAATGTAATACATCTATGAAAATAACGACAAAAGATCAAAAGTTAGAGAAGCAAATTTAAATCTTCTCAGAATTTCCATTATCTTTTCTTCTATCTCTAACACGAAGTGCTCGGGAGTGCAACTCATATGGCATTTGGCATTTAGGACTCGATATCTGACAGTCAAGTAGGCTTGGATTATCTCAAATCGGCTCAGATCAACTAGCAACTCTAGTCCTAGCTTAGTGCTCTACAATCTATTGCTTGGCTTAATTAGTCTATCTTAGGTGACTTAGCATGGTGACTTAGCTGGCTCAAGATAGAGCTACATAGGTGAACTGAATAGATATCGATGGTAATAATTTAACTTCAGTATTGTAAAATTACATGATTTTGAATCATTAATCTTGTAATGAATCGATGAATTGAATGAAATTCATATCATTTCCTTTTCCTTCAATTTCTCAAGGATTATAGGACATGTTTTTGGATGTTTTGAACAAACAAATCTTGTTTAAGTGCTAATTGTGGAACAACATACAAAAGTCAATTACATGACCATTTCATTCGAGTTCAGGACAACCCTTGGGGATGTAGGCACCGGGCTCGGTAGGGCATTTAGCGAGCTGGCAGTAGTCATCGGTGACGCCTCCCCACCAATTGACGGAGTTGATATTATAGTTCCCGAGGGTGAAGAAGGCGATGACGGCCATGAAGCTTGTGCCGACGTCGAGGGCGGCAGACAGCACATAGGCATAGCGGCCCCACCACTGCTTGTGGTGCTTGAGCACCCAATAGTTGAAGACAAAGCCGACAATGAACCAACAGTTGAAGTTAATGGTCTTGACTAGGGGAATGTAGCCGGCGGCCGCGAAGATGACGGGGAAGTTGATGAGCCGAATCCATTTCTTCTCCAGGAAGAGGCGGTGGAAGAGGTAGACGGTGGCAGGGGCGAAGAGGCCAAGGAGGAAGAAGTAGTTAAGGCCGGAGTAGATGGAGTCGGGGCCGAACATCCGACGAGGCCCAACCACGCCCCATATAACAGAGGAGCTGAAGAACACAGTGTCGCTAGGGCACGTCCACGGGGAGCCCTTCGGCAGCAAGTTGGTCTCACAAATGTGGGGGACTTCAGAGAGCAACCACCACGCTGTGCCGAAGTAGCTCGCGTTGGCGATCACCGAACCCGCTAACTGATCAAATACAAACAAATTAATATTATTTCTTTCTTTATTATTATTATTATTATTATTATTATTATTATTATTAATCTAATTGTTTTGAGTAATTGATGCTTTTCCCTCTCTTAGTGATTCAAAATCTATATATGTAAACATACCTGGTTAAGAACTCTTGCCCCTACACCATAAGAACATCTTCAACCCACAATATCTTGCTCTACTCATACACTATGAGAATATTCTTGACCGAGAATATTTATTATTTAAATATCTGCTTATCAAGCACATCTCCACTCCATAGATACACTATGGAAACATGCTCGTTTTCACGGGTAGGCGCAATTGGTACTTGTATGAGTGCTTGTTCTAATAGGTTTTTGGATCAATTTTCAAAGGGTGTAAAATGTTTTGTTAGATTTCTGATCTCCCTCATAAAAAGGGTTGCTGCACAAGGGAAAAATATCCTCTCCCCTCCCCTCCAATTTACTTGTCAATGTCTTACCGTGGAGCCAACAGTACTAGATCATTTGAGATGAGCGATATCAAATTTAATTTTCTCCACTATGGAGCATGCCCAATTGGAAACATCCTTGCTTTACTTACAACCTCTCCTTAGGGATGGAACCTACATCCACCTTCACACAACCATGTGGGACTACACTTGCACATTTCAGCACGGTCAGTCGATAGTTCCATAATTATCGGCAATTTCCATTAGACACGACCAGATGGTTACTAGCAATTAATAATTAATTGTCGCCTTTCCTTGTTGTCGACCACAAGGGGCCAAACCCTAACGGCAAATGTATAAGAGGGGGTCTAAACCCTAAAATCTATAAACCCTAAACTCTCATTTTTCTTATTCTTCTACTACAGACAGCATCTTCCATTCCTTAATAATGTTACAATAGATATAAGAACCGGAGCTGCAAAGGCACCGAAGCAGTCGACTCTATCGATCATAACCCATGGAGAGGACAGTGAGACATGGAGTAACATGAATCAACAACCTAATTACCTGTGCGATGAACATGGATCTAGGAGGAATCTTCATGTAGTAACCGAGCTTGAAATCGGACAAAAAGTTGATGGCTTGACCCATACTGGTGCAACCGTAGGTTTTGAACACCACACTCGCCAATGGATTTCCCGGCATTATGTAGCCAATCACTATCTCTGTTATTATGTTGATCCCAGGCATCTGCTCATGCACGAAATTAATTAACTAATTAATAAACGAATCATATGATTTTCAAAAAATAGACTACTGTGGTATTGATTTTCAAAATACAATACTATGTTATTTTAAGATTTATGTAGCACGTACGAGATTGAGTTTTAAAATACCCCACCACAATACTACTGTTTTTTGTTTTTTCGAATGAAGTATTAGTGGGCAGTAGAGATAAAATAAAAAAGCAAATGGAATTCTATCTGTAATTTAGAATGCACCCCTCTGCCTGGTTAATTGCAGTTATAATTTTGATTATAATTATAATTATAATTATAATTATATACCGTATTGGTGGTGGCGGCGATGATCCCGATGGGCAGGGTGAAGAAGAAGGCCATGGCCATGGCCAGGAGGAGGCCCCAGTAAGGCAGCTGCAGGGCGCGGCCAAAGCCCTCGACGGTGTAGATGGAGAGCGCGGTGACGAGGAGGAGGAGGAGGTGGAACCACCACTGCGGCACGGCGGCGTAGTTGGCCTTCATCATCCGGCCGTGCACGTCGAGGAACTTCTCGTTGGCCTTGGACGTCGCCTGCCGCCACAGCTTGAGCATGTACTGGCCGTCGAAGAGGAGGACGTGGCAGAGGGTGGCGGTGAGGGTGGCGAAGCCGATGCCGTAGTTGATGGCGAAGGAGGTGCTGATGCGGATGTCGCTGTAGTTCTCGTACTCCTCGACGTTGAGGGTGAAGGTCTTGTTGTCGAGGACGCGGCTGAGGTCGTAGGGCTTGCCGGAGCGCTCGAAGAGTTGGGAGGAGAGGAAGGTGAAGCGGCGGGCGTCGTAGAGGTTGGACCAGTAGCAGAGGGGCAGGAGGATGTAGACGAGGATGACGTAGCCTGCGAGGACGTTGCAGAACACATAGGTGGGGGCCGCTATGGGGCTGCCGATCATGGAGGCGGTGGCCCAGTCGAAGCCGATGGCGCCGACGCCGAGGCCGCGCATGCCGGAGCCGATCTGGTGGATGGGGATGGAGTCCTTCCAAATGAGGCAGAGGATCGAGATGGAGCTGATGGCCGGGAAGAAGTAGTTGGGGACGATGTAGTAGGAGAAGCTGCAGATCATGCAAATGAGGAAGAACTGGAGCCGCGTCACGCCGCCCTTTACCCGCCGTTCTTCCTCGTTCAGTGCTCTGTAATATTGCACAAAGCTCGTTCAATGCAACTTACGGATTGCACAAAATATTAGTCAATTAATCAATGGATTCGATCAGCAATATTAGTCATCGTTTAATTACCATGTAATAATCGATTGATATTTTTCAAATTATTTAATCAATTTGTGAAATTTAAAATCAAAATTGAATTGAATAAATAAAAAAAATTGGTATTTTTTTTTAATTAAATGAAATTTTGAATTAACCCAAATGAACTTTTAGAATCCAAGAATACACATACCTGAACAAAGATGCTACTACTAAAGTGCCAGGCCACCACATGTAAGGGGAATCCACCAAGTATTTTCTGAACAATCCAGCCCATCCAAATCCTAACAACTGAAGCAAAAAATTTTAATAAAAAAATCAAAATTTATAATTCATTTTTTTATTTAATTTACAAATTTGGAGATGAGTTTTTGTGATGATTACTTGAGTGGTTTGTGTGAGGAGGATGGCGGCCATGACGTTGATGCCGCGGTGGTAGAAGGCCTTGAGGATGGTGATGATGTGGACGGCGTAAATGCCGCCGGTGCCGGAGTTGGCAATGATGACGCTGACGACGTGCTCCTTCATGTTGAAGGGCCCGGGGTTGAGGGAGAAGGACCAGTCGAGGAGGGGAATCCTGATGATAGTCGGAGGGAGGACGCGGGCCATCCAGCGGCCCACGGGCAGCGCCAGGATCTGGACGAAGATGGAGTTGATGGAGATCTGGTTGGTCCGATAATTGAAGAACTGGTTGACGAAGGAGAGGAGGACGCAGCTGACGGCACCAAGGATCCATGTTCGGATCGTCAAGCACGGCTGCGATGGGTCGTCGGTCGTCAGCATCGTCATCCGCACTTGCTCGATCGGGCAATCGTCGTCTTCTTTCTCTATTAGAGATTAGAGCTGCTAAGTAAGAACACGAGGTGACAAGAGGAAGAGAAAGAGATTTCAAGAACACAAACCATTGAATTGGGAAGGAGAAGGTTCTGGGGCAACTGAAGCCATTGACAATGATAATATTGTGATCAATTAATTGAACAACGCAATAATAAAATTTTATCCCACTAGATCATATCAGCAAATTAAGATTGAAGTTGAAGGAATGAGAGAGAGATTTTGCAAGGAGTTGAATTTATAAGGCAGTGTGTCAGTTAGGATTCTCATAATTAAGCTTAATTTCCTATATAAAGCAATAGAACTTTTGTTACTAATTATGGGTCCAGTCCACCTTGTTATTGCTATATAGTAGTTGTTGTTGTATTGTGGTAGATTTCGATCCAACTGTCTTTACTACTCTTCTGGTTATTGTTGCTTTATTTATCATAAGGATGCATTCATTTTGAAAATTGATTGTAATTTCCTTGATAGCTCAATCCATTTGAATTATGTGTCAATGTGATAAATTAGACTTTCTACAACATGCAGTTATTCAATCTGTTACGTGTCGCATGCTGCACAATTTCAAATTGTTAAAAATTAACATATCGGCGGCACACATGCATCGCCCACTACAATTAAGTGCATTTACAACTTACGATTGAGTGTTGTAGACGCTTTATTAGGTTCGTTGTAAATATTATTGTCAAAAACATGTTATAATCACACACTGTTGATGACACATTGCAAAAAGTTAAATTTGTTATTGTGTGTGTTGATTCTTGTCATGCTCAATAGATTGTGCCTAGAGTGATAGATAGGTCTTGACACAATGACTTACTAGCTCTCTGTTTATTTGGAGGTGCAATGAGAGAAAGGATAGATGGTGATTTTTATTCTCTAGTTATCTATTATAAAATAATGACCTGATGAATTATAAAATCAATTTATATATCAATTTTTAAATAATATTTAATCCATCCATAATGGTTGCGACTATGAGTGAAGATGGCGTAGGAGGCGGGAAAACTGATTCTCACTGATTTTAAATAATATCTAGAAAAATCATTGAAAACTGGAATTTGACTTGCTATGTATGAGAAAATAGAGTTTAAATTTGGTAGAGCAATTTAAAAAAAAATGCTCTAATACCAAATTTGTTGGAGACATAAGGAAAAGGAAAGGACATGTTGAGAAGATTCAAAGCTGCTTCTCTAACTTTTGATCTTTCCTCGTTAATAGTCAAACTTAAAACTACTGAAGTTTGACTCCTAAGAAACATAAACACAATTAATACTTCATGCTAATGAATTACACATTACCATTTAACACCCCGAATGCCATAGTGGATTGAGCTCTTGAGCGACCGAGTAAAATTCGGGTCCTGATACATGATAGATATATAAAATCTCATGGAAATACGTAATGTAGATATAAAAAATGATGAGGCCTATAAAAAATGAAATTGTGAGCTATATATATAAGCTAGAATAGTGACATCCTAAGAATCGTTGTTTGCATGATTGTGAGTGAAGAGCATATAGTACTGCTATGTATCTTTGCTTTATTTGTTTTTTTTTCTTTTGCCTTCTTCACCCTCCTGCTCCCGTGCCTCGTACCCTCCTGCCTAATGAGCAAACTCGTAATCTCGCTCATAGTTACGAGCAATGCTGCTTGCGACCATGACCGAGGTCAATGAAAGGAGACTGTCGAAGGAAGAGGAATGCAACAAAGGCAACACCCTGTGGCACGAGGTGAGAGGGGAGAGAAGCATAACGTGAGGATCGACGGAAGGAGATAGTGAGAGGAAGAGGATGTCGAAAGAGGAAATTGCAGAATAAGAGATTGGCAGATGGGAATCACATGAGATTGGGAAAGTGAAATGGGGACGGATTTTGGGGAATGTGTTTAGGGTTCTATTTCAGTAATTTAATTCCATCTCTAATAATTATGACATTTAAGTCCGATACTAAAATAGCAATGAACATTTAATTCCATCGCTAAAATAGCGACGAACATTTAATTCCATTTATAGTTTAATGACTTTGATTAGTCGCTATTTTAATGATGAAACATTAATTCTGTAGCAATGAAACATTAATTCCATTGCTAATTAATAGTGAAAATTTAATTCGGTCACTATTTTAGAAATTGAATTAGAGATGAGATATTTATTTCATCTTAAATTAGCAACCGAATTTATATTCTGTCGCTAATTTGGTCGCTATTTGCCCGTGTTCTAATAGTGACGTCACTTGCAGCCACGATGGAAGCCACCCATGACAGCAAGTAAATTATCCTAAACTATGATATTGCATCAACGATATTCTAGTTGCTCTCAAGTATCCATGATTCAATTCTCAACTACAACGTATTGTAAGATATTTTCCTCTAGTGGAATGACATTAAACACTTGCATTTTCAGATTTACTTTGATGACCAATAAAATTTTTTGTGGGATCAGTTAGAAAAATTAAATGGTTTGGTGCAAGTACCTATACATCAGTCCTAGATGCGAGTAATTTATAGGGTATGTATATTGTATATATAAACATGTTCATTTGCTAATAAAAAAATAAATAGAGAAAATTTTCCATGATGATTATTTTTTTTTCAATTTTTATTTTTACCCTTCCAAGTAAAAGGGGTAAGGAAAAGAAGAAAAAAATGAGGAAGGAAAGGAGAGAAAAATGATGCGACTGCGAGTGATGATGCTATAGGAGTGATAATGCAATAGGAGAGAAAGCTCATTCTAATTAATTTTGGATGGATTAAATATTATCTAGAAATTGATATATAAATTGATTTTATAATTCATCAGGTCATTATTTTATAATAGATAACTAGGGAATAAAAATCACATCTATCTTTTCTCTCATTGCACCTCCAAATAAACAGAGAGTTAGTAAGTCATTGTGTCAAGACCTATACATCACTCTAGGCACAATCTATTGAGCATGACATGAATCAGCACACACAATAACAAATTTAACTTTTTGCAATGTGTCATCAACAGTGTGTGATTATAACATGTTGTTGACAATAATATTTACAACGAACCTAATAAAGCATCTACAACACTCAATCGTAAGTTGTAAATGCACTTAATTGTAGTGTGCGATGCATGTGTGTCGTCGATATGTTAATTTTTAACAATTTGAAATTGTGCAGCATGCGACACTTAGGTAGAGCTCCTAGTAGCTAACAAGGATAACTTAAGGGGGAATGTCAACTTAAGGGGGAGTGTCAACATAAGGGGGAGAATTTGGTATTTGCATGGAAAATATTGCTTTAAAAATTACTTATTTTGAAAAATGTTTTACAAAATACTTGTAAATTTTTATTTATTTGAAAAATTAGTGAAATATATAATTGCCAAAATTGTTTGACAAATTTTATTTAAAGAGTATTGTTTTTAAAAATTATGTTTCAAAAAATGTTCAAAACTCATTTGAAAAATTTGTCTATTTTCAAAAATTGGTTGAAAAATATGTTTCCAAAAGTGTTTGACAAATGGTGTTTTCAAAATTTTGTTTAGAAAAATTATTATTGTAGAAAATATATTAGTTGCAAAATATATGCCTAAAAAATTTCGTTCAAAAGATTGCACTTTATATTTGAAAAAAGTGTTTGTTTTCAAAAACTTATTTCAAAACATTACTTGAAAATTTATTTGAAGCCTTACTTAAAATCTTATTTCAAACTGTACTTGAACAAATTATTTAAAAACTTGTTTGAAAAACTTGGCTTGCAAAATCTATCTATTTTATTAAAAATAAAATTGCACTTGTTTCAAATCAACTTCAAAAATTTAACATGTTCTTGAGAAACTTGTTTGGAAAAGTTAAAAATTGATAAATAGAACAACTACGTGCATTCTGTATTCTTAAACCATCTTAGTTTTTCTATTATGTAAATGATCGGACGGGAAGTGGTGTTTCCAGTGGCGGATGGGTGAGTAACGCGTAAGAACCTGCCCTTGGGATCCTATCCTCGGGGAACTTTCGCTAGACTCAGTCGCTTCCTTCTTTCTTCGCCCCAGCAGGAAGAAGGAATCACCACCATGTCAAGATTGGCCTCCGGGCTATCTCTTTTGGTAAAAAACCGAAAGATCATACCTTACGAGGAGTTCGCAGGGTTAAGAAAGAGGCACTTCCGCTATTCTTCTCTTTTTTCCATCTCCCCTGTGATAAGTTTACATTTACTTGTGTTTAATGTGTTGCATTATTTATTTTATAATATCCTAACTATATGTT
Source organism: Zingiber officinale (assembly GCF_018446385.1). Classification (NCBI taxonomy): domain Eukaryota; kingdom Viridiplantae; phylum Streptophyta; class Magnoliopsida; order Zingiberales; family Zingiberaceae; genus Zingiber; species Zingiber officinale. The sequence continues at coordinate 6,282,940 of NC_056006.1, read as the reverse complement.
GTAGAGTATTTTACTAACACTTTGATTCAGGGAAAAAGCTAGAAGAAGGCTGTCTACAGTGGCGGATCCAGACAAACATTTAGAGGGGTGCTCAAAGAAGAGACTAAAAATAATTTTTACTATCAAATAAATATATCAAAAGATAAAAGTACTGAATTAAGAATGTTAATGATATAGATATAAAAACATGTGCATACCAATAAAGTAATTTTTTGATACTTGAACTAGTACCAGATCCGGACATACAAACAAGAGGAGGCAACTATATCCTACGAGTGTTCATCTGTTGAAAATGTTGTAAAATTTGTTCATTTTTAATTGTGGAAAAAATATCCTTCTCGATGTGTACTACTAAACTGGCATTCATCCACTCATCCCCCATCCTATTACGCAAATCAATCTTGATAATTTTCATAGCAGAAAAAACCCTTTCAACAGAAGCAGTTGCAACTGGTAAAACCAATGCTAACTCGATCAAACGATAAACCAATGAAAAAACTGTATTCTTGCCCGTTTCAACCATCTTTTTAGCAAGACTTCCCAAATCTTCAATCATAGAAAATTCACCTCGCACATTTTGAATGTAAGTCTCAAGTTGGTCCTCAAGTATTACACAATCGGTCAATGAAAAGTCCTCCGGATAAAGTTTAGCAAGGCGGAGTAACTTACCAATATTAAATTGAGAAAAAGAGTCGTTTGGATCTAAGCAAGCAATGCAGGTAAGTACCTCCGTACTTGATTCTGAAAATCGATTATTCATCTCTTGAACCATCATATCAAGAACCTAATATTGTAACAATAAAAAAATGAATAAAAAACATTATTAGAAAATTAAAATTTAATAAAATATTTAGAAATAATACCTCACAAAAAATTTCAACACGATAGTGATGAAAATTAGTAATCATTTGTCCATTACGCCTGCTGCGACCACGAGTTCTCATATTTTCTTCCATATTCGGTATTGGGATCATATGGTTACTACAAAATTTGTTGACGACATTCAAAAGATTCTCCCATCCTTCCTCTCTCAATATTTGTAATCGAACTGTCATTGTCTTGATCAAACTAATAGCCAGTACAATGTTTTGATCCTTTTGTTGTAAGGCAAGCGACAATTCATTTGTGATTCCCAATAAAGATTTCATCAAATGCATCACAAACACAAATTCATAACTCTCCATATTATCAATCAAACTGGCGGTGATACCATTATTATCATCATTAGTGTCATCATCATACACATTTTCAAGCACTTGTAAAATAGAAGTCCACGTAGACATCAAACGGATAATAGTCATGTAATGTGAACCCCAACGAGTATCCCCTGGTCGTTTTAAATTGATTTCCTGATTTTTTTTCCTTTACCACTAACAATATCTCCTTTCTCCAAACATTCTACAAGTTTATCATGTTCAAGTTGTCTAAACTTGTCTTTTCTTTTAAATAAAGCACTAGTAATATTCACAATCATAGTAAAATATTGAAATAAATCACTCACAAGTTGATTATTTTAGCAACTACAGCAACAACTAGTTGAAGTTGATGAGCAAAACAATGGTCATACCTTGCAGATAAATTCTTCTTCAATACGAGAGCCTTCAATCCATCATACTCACCTCGCATATTTGAAGCTCCATCGTATCCTTGACCTCTCAATCTTGATAATGAAAACTTATGTTTTGTAAATAATTCATCAATAGCCTTCTTCAAAGAAATAGCAAAAGTGTCAGACACATGCACAATAACAAGAAATCTTTCAATAACACATCCATTTTTGTTCACGTATCTTAAAATAACTCCCATATGCTCTTTGACTGAAATGTCTCGACACTCATCAACCATAAGAGAAAATATATTGTCTTTTATATCATTAAGAATGAAATTTGTGACTTCAGCAGCACAAGCACGTGTTAAATCCTTTTGAACTGTTGGAGATTTCATTTGATTATTTCCAGGGGCATTTTCATTCATTGTCTTAGCAACCTCATCATTTCTTTGGGTATACCACTCAATCAATTCAAGAAAGTTACCTTTATTTGAGGAACTCAATGACTCGTCATGTCCATGGAAAGGCAAACCTTGTTTCAAAAGAAAGCGTGTAACATCCAAAATTGTCATTAATCGAGTGCGATATGCAACCTCCATTCCATGCCCCCGTGCTTGTAGCAAATGTGACACACTTTTTCGTTGATTTTGAAAAGCCTCAAGTTGTGTTCTTGCATCATTGTGAGCACTAGCTACACCACCAACATGCGTATAAAATACTTCCATTGCTTTTCTCCAATTATGAATCCCCGAATTAGTAAATGCCTCATCTCCAACTCGACATCCTCTATGAGAATTTTTAAAGAGATAGCAGCAAAAACAAAAAGTTGCATCTTTTGATATATTGTACTCTAACCATGAAAAGTTTTTAAACCAAGCAACTTGGAAACTTCTATGCTCTTTACCAAATTGTCTTTGGGGATAACTATGACCAAATGGTTGACAAGGTCCTCTAATCAAATATTCTCTTCGAATCTAATCTCTAATTGAAACATCAAATTCATTTATTGGTTTGCGTAGCCCTGGGTCACTAACAACATCATCCTGGTTGAATTCAACACAAGAATATTTTTTCTTACTATTTTCTTCCATAGAATTCTTAGAAGACTCAACACTTCGTTTTAAAAATTTCTCCATAACCTATATCAATTCATCAAAATTATTGATTTATGCAATCAACATAACAATTGAGCACTACAAAGTATAAATCACGAAATTAGGAATAAGATGAAATAAGGAACAAGATTCACTTAAAATTGAAGGGATTTTACTTGTTGTGGAGGAACGGCGATGGAGCACAGTGGTAGCGCGTCGACGGAACAGGCGAAGTGGCGAACAGCAGTGGCGAGAGGCGTCGATGAAGTGAAGAGGTGACAAAGATGAGGGCAACAGCTTGAGGAGACTAGAGAGAGAGAAAAGATGAAATCTCTTAGCGATTAGGGTTTTTGGTTTGAAGAACAAAGGGTGCTTGGCTTGTCTTTGGTTTGAAGAAGAAAGGGTGCTCGGCGGAAAAAGAAGTTCGGCTACTGGAAAAGGGTTAGGACAGGGATCGGGCAATGAGAAAGAGGAAACGTTATTTTTAATGTTACTTTTGAAAAAAAAAAGTCCAATAAATTTTAAAAATTACAAGTAGGTCCTTTTTTTTTTTTAATTACCATTCCTTCACTTTTTTCCAGAATCAAGGGGGTGCGGAAGCACCCCCTCGCGCCCCCTTGCATCCGCCAGTGGCTGTCTAGGCACCCGAACCTGTCTAGGTAGCCGAACAAGGTGCGGTAGGAGGTGACTGGCTGAAGTGGCAATCGTTGTTTGGCTGACACACAGGTTCGGGCGTCCGGAGGTGGATAAAATTTGCAAGATAAACTTTCAACGATGTGTAGCCATGTCAGCACACTCCAAGCACCCAGAGAGGAGCTCTAGGTGCCCAGAACAGCCTATATAAGCAACTTCGACTAGCAACTTTAAAACACCTATTCCTATGACTTTTATATTCGTGCGCACCTCCGAAAAGGTCTCTGGGATATCGAAAAGATGCTCCAACAAGCTTCACTAATGTCTTCCATTTCTTTTATTGTCGGTATACATTTATTTCCCATAGTTTTTTCTTAATTTTGGTATCTATCATTCTTGATTATAGTGATTGCGCAACAAAAGCACTCGGTGAGTGCGGACCTTGGAATAGGAGTCGTCAAAGGCTCCGAACCAAGTAGAACTACTTGTGTTAACACTTTTTTTTTATAAGTTAATTAATGGATTAATTAATCAATGGGTTGATTTATTGTTTATAGCTCCTTAGATATTCCTCATGCCTTTATATGTCATATTTAAGCTCAAGACCGACCTTTAACTTAAAGATGATTAGGATGATCTATAATGAGGTGGGTAGTTCCTGCTTTGACCTCTTTAGTTCTTTGATAATGAGTATTTATTGTCATTTATTGATTAGACAACAATTATTACTTACCTTGACTCCACTTATTTGCTTCTTGAGTTGATACTTTATTGTTTGTCCTTATATTATTTAGTCTATTTGATATTCATGCAGTCTCGTTGTTATCCATGTCATTTATTTCTATTTATACTTGTGTCATTATGTTTGTGATATCATATTGTAGCTTGTAGAGTTTTACCTTTGGATGTGATTATTTCAACTGGTTTAGTTATTATGGAGTATATGCATTTACCTCTGGACTACCTACTAGACCAAATAGTGGTAGCGTGTATTGTCGCTCATAGTCCATAGCTAGGTATCTACACTTCCTGACTGCCCACTAGATAAGGTAATGGTAGCGTGTATTGTCGCCCGCAGATAGTGACATTTATATGCTCTAATTGCCCATTGGACCATATGATAGTAGCATGTATTGTCGCCCGTAGTCAGTAGTTGAGGAGCTATATAGTTACCTCGTCCTATCTGCCCACTAAACCAGATGGTGGTAGCGTGTATTGTCACCTGCAGATAGTGGACACCCTGACTGCCCACGAGACTGATTTGTGGTAGCATGTTGTTGCGTGCAATCAAAACTTATTTTATGGTTGTTATATGCTTGTTATGTGCTGAGTTTATGAAGGTGGTTTTTGGATGTACTATATGTACTTCATATTTATTGGCTATATCTGGTGGAACAGTTCAATGAAAGATTTCAGTGTTGGTTACAGTTTGTTTAGTAGATGATTTTATATAGGTAAGTACTTTTGTAGTAAATATTATTATTACCTGAGATTGTATCCTTTGATCATCTTATATACAGTATCATACACTATCTTCTTATGCTCACTGAGTGTTTTGTACTCACTACCTTTTATTTTTCTTTGAATCCCAGGTTAATAGATAGAGGATGTGTTGTGATGCTCAGAGGACCTGGCTGCCAATCCCACTTGAGTTGGATTCATCCTTTGCGAGTCATTTGATTTGTTTTTTCCACAGCCTTTGTTTATGATTGGATTTTCTAGTTGAATCTTTTAGTTTCATTATAATAGTTTAATTGTTTAGTTTGAATTTTCTAGTTGAATCTTTGAGTTTAATTATAATAGTTTAATTGTTTAGTTTAGTATGATTACTGTACATGCATGCATATACACATCAATTGTTATGAGTTGTGATTTTATATTGCATTGATGTTTAGTTTGCTTGATCTAAGTTCGATATCATATTTCTCATATTGTCAAAAGGGGGTACTATCCGGTTTGATGAACAAATATACTCTCGAGGCGTGACAATAGAATATGGTTGTTTGACTTCTAGAAATTAATCAACATCATGAAGTTAGTGAACGTTGCATTTATGGGAAAATGCATTGGCTTTCATTTCCAAAAACAAATTAGAGAGTTCAATTCCCTCTTGAGCGAGTGCATGTAGATATTTGTCATCCAACTAGTACTCCTTGTCTTAGCAACAAGAGATATTTTCTTCTCTTGTTGATGATTTCACTAGAATGATTTGGGTTTATATTCTTGAGAAGAAATCTGAGGCTTTCACCAAGTTTCTACAGTTTAAGTCACTTGTTGAAAAGCAAAGTGGTTGTGTTTTAAAGACCTTAAGAACAGATCATGAAGAAGAGTTCATTTACAAGCCTTTTCTCAATTATTACAAAGAATAGGGCATTCAAAGATAGATTTCAATCAAATATACACCACAATAGAGTTGGTCTTATCAAAAGGAAAAATAAAACAATTGTAGAAATGGCTAGAAACATATTAAAAGTTAAAGGACTTACCAATAAATTCTACATTGAAGCTATAAATAATATTGTGCATATTCTCATTCATTCTCCTACAAAAATGGTTCAAAATAAAACTCACTAGTAAAATTTTGATGATAGACTTCACCACTGGTTAGTTCAGCTATTATTAAAAACAAAATAATATATAGTGATCAACTTCGATTATAAATTGATGTAATAAATATCATTTAAGACTTCATATGTTAAAAAAAAAAAACGGGCTTCACTTTTAATTTTAAGTAGAAATTTACTTCATAATATTTCTTCGATGAAGTATTAAATATTTAAATAAAATTTATAATTTAAATTGTTGAAGTAATAAATTTGAATTAGTTAAGACATAAATTAAACCGGTTAATATTTTTTTATTCGATAGCTACTTTGCTAAAATCCTAAGGCGACCCCTTTTTCTCCAACTCATTTCACCGATTGACTCTTCTTCTTCTCCTTCAGTGACCTCTTTTTCCCATCCTAATCAAGTACGAGTAAGATACTCTTTTTTGCAAGCTCCTTTCATGTGTTTTTTTTCTTCTTCTTGTTTATTTCTCTCCTCCTCCTCCTCCTCCTCCTCCTCCTTTTCGTCGCCAGCGGCTGCTAGTATGACCATGCTAGAGTGCAACCACTCTCCCAAGTTGTCATCCACAAGGTATGTATCTCCCTCAAAGACCAAGCCTTCGTCGGGGCCTCTTCGCCGCTCCTTGGCCTTAAGGTGCTTGCTTTTTACCCTTTTCTCTTAGATTTCAGTTTAGGTTAAAAGCGGGCACCTTTGATTGGCTACAAGGCAAAGACATTAAATGGGTGATAGTGGAGCTTGGAAGCTCTAACCCAATACCGGACGACTGGATCAGGGTGTTCTCTCCTTTTAACTTTAATTTAGCCATCTTTGTACACTACAACTTTACTGGATGCATTCATTCTGTTTCTCTAAATCATAGCTCATTCACCTGTTCATTGGGAACCCTGAGGATCAAGTTCCTGCATATCATTTATGTAGGCACTAATGCTAGAATGGGGTGATCAGTTAAAGAGACAATGATGAAATAATATGAGATGATAGATCTTGGATTGATGAAGTATTTTCTTGGAATTCAAGTGAAGCAATCAAAAGGAGATATTTTCATTTCTCAAACAAAATATGTAGTAGATTTGCTCAAAAAATTTCAAATGGAAAATTACAAACCAACAGCAATACCTATGGCTTTCAATAAAAAATTACAACAGAATGATGGAGCAGAAATGTGTAACCTAAATATTTACAGAAGCATTATTGGTTTGTTGTTTTATTTGGCCAATATAAGACCTTATATTGTATATCCTATCACCTTAATATCCATATTTATGAATGCTCCAAGCAAGATTCAATTTGTAGCATTAAAGTGGTACTAAAACATTAGGAATCAAATATTTGAAGGACAACAAATTAGTCAATTTTTTTGATAGTGATTGGGTCGGAAGTCTTGATGATAGAAGAAGCATTTCAGCATATGTACTTTGTTTGGGATCAAAAATCATTTCATAGAGTTAAAAAAAAAATCAATTGCATTATCATCTGCAGAGGTTGAATATATTGCAACGAATGAATTTGTTCATGTAGCAGTTTGGTTAAGAAGAATTTTGGTTAATTTATAGCAAAAGGTACATATCCTACTATTATTTACTGTGATAATCAATCTATAATTTCAATTACCAAAATCCCAATCGTTCATAGAAGAACGATATATAGAGTTGCAGCATACAAGATAAATTTCAAAAGAAGAAAATTTATTTGGACTTTATCAAGACCACAAATCCTTCAGCAGATGTTCTTATCAAGATTATATCTATTTAAAAAAAAAAGGTAGATCCGTTACCTTAGTGGCCCCCTAGTGTCAGCCCCACGGATATAGAGGGAGGTTCATGCAGGTACACAGGCTATAGGCGCATGGCGGGGTAAACCCTAGGTCGTCAGTGTTGGTCTCTTTGGAGGCCGGCAAGAGGGGAGGGGTGAATTTCCCTATAAAATTGAAACCAAAAACCCTTCTCGGATATTCAACTAACTTAAAAGAACTTGTAATTAAAACGGCAGAGACTAATTAAGACAGAAAGTAGACACAGAGGAATTACTTGGTTTGTAATCAGAGGATTGCTAATCCAAGACAAAGAAGGTGCACTAATTGATTCTCCTCTGGGCGGAGTAGCCTCTTACAGCGTTGAAAGCACAGAAAGAAATAACACAAATGAAAGCACTGGATTACAAGTAGTTCGTTGTGTTTAAGCTTCTGGACCAAGGCTATATTTATAGTCTTGGTCCGGGCGCCTGGAAGGGTTCCGGGCGCCCTGGGGGGGATAAATTTTATCCCCCAACGGTTGGATCGAGTCAAAACTCGATCCTGTTGAAAAGTCGATTCCGGGCGCCCGGAAGGGTTCCGGGCGCCCCGGTCGGTTCCGGGCGCCCGGAATGGTTCCGGGCGCCCGGAGCCCTAAGGTCAACATAAGTTGACTTTTCGACTCTGGTTCAGCTCGTCTCAGTTCGGCTCGTCTTGGTCCGGGTCTGTTCGCTCCGGCTCCGCTAGCTTGGGTGATCTCGACCTTCCGGAATAGGGCTCACCCGAACCCATGTTCCGGCCTTCTCCTCGAGCAGCCTTCCTTCCCGGTTTCTCGTCCCTCGAGCGCCGCGCACGCTCTTCTCGTCCACCGGTGTACTCTTCCGTGGACACCTCGTCCCTCGGACGCACCGAGCCCGTCGGCTCACTCCCGTGCCGTCCTTCTCGCTAGCCGCGTCTTCCGCTCGACTTCCTATGTTCCTAAGCTCCTGCACACTTAGACACAAGGGTTAAACAAACGCAGGACCTAACTTAGCTTGTTTGATCACATCAAAACACCTTGGGGTTCCAACAATCTCCCCCTTTTTGATGTGAGCAACCCAAGTTAAGTTAGGGAAAATATATGCAAAAAGAAAAAATTTATTTTCAAATAAGTCCAAGTATTTTTCAATTGAAAAATTATAGTACCTCTTCCTAGACTTAACATACTTCTCCCCCTTTGATCACATAAAAATTGGGGTTATAAATAAGTCTAAGGTAAATTTAAAAAAAACTTTAAGTGTAAAATATTTAATAATGTCTAAGTAAAATTCAATTTAAAGACACTCTTCAGAATTTTTCTTTCGAAAGAAAATATTTATTAAACATTTTTGATATAAAAAAAGTTTTAAAAATTTTTTTGAAACTTATAACATTAAAATATAAAAAAAAAATTCTAAGTTAATATTCATAAGAAACAATTCTAAGTCAATTTTAAGAAAAATTATAAGGCAAAAAAAAATTCTAAGATAACTTAAAAAAATTCTAAGTCAATTTTCATAAAAATTTCTAAGATGATAAAAAAATTTCTAAGAAAAAAAAATTTAAACACAAATTGAATAACTCTTTTAAAGCATTAAGTAATTTAAATTAATGCTTTTTCAGTTAGTCAATTAAACTCTTCATTTCAATACTTGGCTTCCAGGTCGTGGCGAGGCACTAGGCCTTCTTGGTTATTGGAGCAACAACCACTTCCTTAGACAAAGCCTCATAAAGAAATTAGTTGTTTAATTTCCTTGCTGAAAATGCTAAGTCTGATTTTAATTTTAAATTAAATAGGTTTTTGGAACCCAGTAGAGGTTCCTACCTACAGGATTAACCAAGTATTTTCTAGGTATATAGATTTTTGATATATTTCTAATTTGACTTTGATGAAATCTATAATACCAATTTAAACATCTATAATTTCTAAAAGTTGAAATATTTGAACCATTGGATTTTTTTCAACCTTTCTATTTCTTCTTTTAGTTTTTCATTTTCAATTTTCAATTTTTCAAAATCTTCTATAAGACATGATTTTGCCAAAATTATCTTTGTTTCTAAGATTTCATTTTCTAATTTGGCATTTTTATTTTCTAATTTATACATGGATTTAGTCATAGCTTTGATACCAAAGTAAAGTTCATCAGGGGGTAAGAGGCATACCTCACTTACCATATCAGACTTGAAGTCTGAATCTCCCCCTGCTTCGCTACTTCCATCTGAGGTCGCTCCCCCTTCATCGATGCTGGGTTCTGATCTACTTTGTCCTTCGTGGCTTGCCATCAGTGCAATCCCCGCATATTCTTGAGCTTCTGATTCAGATGAAGAAGTGTCATCCCAAGTTGCTTTAAGGTTGTGTTTCTTGGGTGTCTTCATTTTAACCTTCTTGAGTTCTGGGCAGTCTTCCCTTAGGTGTCCCTCCTTCTGACACTGGTAGCACCGTACCTTTCTTCTACCTTGATTCTTTTTATTCTGCATTTTAAATTTATTCGATCTAAAAAACTTTTTAAAATTTCTTACCATGTATGCTTCTTGATCGTCTTCGGAGTCTGACTCGAGTTCATCCTTCTGGGTTGCGTTCAGCGCCATAGTCTGGGTTGTATCCTTTGACGTCTTGCTTGATCCATAAAACTCATGGGGTTTAACAATCTCCCCTTTTTAATGCAATGACAACCTAGTTAAGCTAGGGTAAACATATGCAATAAAAAATAATAATTAATTTAAATAAGTCCAAAAGATTTTTCATTTTAAAAAAATATATACCTCCCCTAGACTTAACATTCTTCTCCCCTTTGATCACATAAAAAATGGTTCGTTTAACAGTCTAAGGTAAATACTTGGAAAAGAAACTCTAAGTGTTAAAAAAAATTTAAGGCAAATTGCAACAAAAAAAGACTTTCTAACTTAAAAAGAAATTTGAAGTGTTGAAAAACATAATTTTTTAAGTTTCAAATTAAGAAAACATAATTGAGAATTTTCTTTGGAAGAAATTTCATAAATAAAAAAAATATTTTTGAATATGTTTTCTAGAACAAATTAAATAACTTTTTTAAGCATAAGTGATTTAAATTAATGCTTTTCGGTCGATTGAAATTTAAACTTTTCATTTCGATACTTAGCTTCCGGTGGCGAAGTACTAGGCCTTGGTTATTGGAGCAACAACCACTTTCTAGACAAAGCTACATAAGAACTTACATGTTTAATTGTCTTGCTGAAAATGCTAAATCTAATTTTGATTTTTAAATTAAGCAAGTTTTTGGAACCCAATAGAGGTTCCTTCCTACATGGTTAATCAAGTATTTTCTAGGCACATAGACTTTTGATATTTTTCTGATTTAAATTTAGTGAAACCTATAGTACCAGTTTAATCCTCTATAATTTTTAAAAGAAGAAATATTTGAACAAGTAGACTTTTTCAAATTTTCTATTTCTTCTTTTAATTTATCATTTTCAAACTTTATTTCTAATTTTTCATTTTTTTAATTCAGTATTTTTACTTTTTAACTTAAACATGGATTTTGCCATAGCCTTAATACCGAAATAAAGCTGATCAAGGGGTAAGAGACATACCTCACTTATCATATCAGACTTGAAGCCTGAATCTCCTCTTGCTTCGCTACTTTCATCTGAAGTCGCTCCCCCTTCATCGATACTGGGTTCTAATGTACTTTGCCCTTCATAGCTTGCCATCAGTGCTATCTCGGCATATTCTTGAATCTCGGACTCAGATGATGAACTATCATCCCAAGTTGCTTTTAGATTCTTGTGCTTCTTGGGTATCTTTGTTAGAGTGTATACTAAAAGCCTAGCTTTTGTAAATATTTATTTTTGAAATAAAAGAATCACATTGGTCAAATGTCTATATTTATTTGTTGAATATAGTTTTCAATTAATTTATAAAGTAGATAACATGGTATGTGGTGTCATACACAGAAGATCATGTTATCAACTCTTTATAAATTATAAACAGTTGCTCACGACTAAGATGGAAAGGAACAAACCATTGGTATAGTCATAGCGTAATTAGGTATTAGTTTATCTTGACTAATAAATTATACTAGTACACTCTAAGTGTATTGAGTATGACCATTTTAGGTAAGTTCTTTTTATACTGACTTAATAAAAGAACTAGACCTTAGTTATTATGGAAGTGTGTACTCTTAATCCTAATATAATAACAAGCATATATATTTAATATCTATTTCTTTAACTTATCAAAGGGTGAGATTTTGCTTGATAAATCAATAGGCCCGATAAGTTGGAAAATGATATTACTTATAGTGTGTGTTGTTGATTATAGAAGAAGCGTGTCCTAGTAATCTAGGGTTGAGAATGTCCCCAGAGGGTTCATAAGGATTGCCATGTTAAACCCTACAGGTGGACTTAGTCCGACATGACAATAAAGTTAGTGGTACTACTCTTGGAGCTAGATATTAATTAAGTGAGTTGTCAGTAACTTACTTAATTAGCGGGCGATCGTTATTTTAAACACATGGAGACTAACACACTCATGGTAAGAAGGAGCCCATGATATAATTTGGGATTGGTGCGGTGGTGCAACAATAATTCTCTAGTGGAATGAGTTATTATTGATGAACTTGAGTTGTGTGTTCGGGGCGACCACAGGATACTCAAGCTCATCGGAAGGCCAAAACTAATTTCTCCTCTAGGTCCCTGTCATAGCCTCATTAGTGCCTTATAAACCACTCATTAAAAGCCCTTCTTGGTATCCAAGAAAGGAGGCCGGCCCATTGCTTGGTGACCAAGCAATGGCCGACCACCATCTCCTCTATGGGGCTGACCCTATTGCTTGGTGAACAAGCAAGTAGGGGCCGGCCATAATAAATTCAAATAGGAGGGGTGTTTTGAATTTTTAAAATCTTCTCTTTAAAGAAAACTATAAGTTTTAAAAGAGAGATTTTAATTTTTAAAACTTTCCTTATTTGAATTAGGCCACATGGTTTAATAGAGAGTTTTAAAAGTTTTAAAACTTTCCTTTTTTAACCATCCTTATGGTTTTAGAAAAAAAAAAAGAAAAGTTTTAAAAATTAAAATTTTCTATTCATGTTAAAAAAGAAAATTTTTGAAGAGAAGTTTTAAATTTTAAAACATGGTTATAGAAGGAAACTGTGTCCTAGTAATCTAGGTTGAGAATGTCCCCAAGAGGAGTTCATAAGGATTGCTATGTTAAACCCTACAGGTGGACTTAGTCCGACATGACAATAAAGTTGAGTGATACTACTCTTGGAGCTAGATATTAATTAAGTGAGCTGTCAGTAACTTACTTAATTAGCGGGCATTCGTTATCTTAAACACAGGGAGACTAACACACTCATGGTAAGAAGGAGCCCATGATATAATTTGGGATTGGTGCGGTAGTGCAACAATAATTCTCTAGTGGAATGAGTTATTGTTGATGAACTTGAGTTGTGTGTTCGGGGTGACCACGGGATACTCAAGCTCATCGGAAGGCTAAAACCAATTTCTCCTCTAGGTCCCTGTTGTAGCCTCATTAGTACCTTATAAACCACTCATTAAAAGCCCTTCTTGGTGCCCAAGAATGGATGCCGGCCCATTGCTTGGTGACCAAGCAATGGTCGGCCACCATCTTCTCTATGGGGCCGACCCTATTGCTTGGTGACCAAGCAAGTAGGGGCCGACCATAATAAATTCAAATAGGAGTGGTATTTTGAATTTTTAAAATTTTCTCTTTGTAGAAAACTATAAGTTTTAAAAGAGAGATTTTAAAAACTTTCCTTATTTAAATTATGCCACATGATTTAATAGAGAGTTTTAAAAGTTTTAAAACTTTCCCTTTTTAACCATCCTTATGGTTTTAGAAAAAAGAAAGAGAAGTTTTAAAAATTAAAATTTTCTATTCACGTTAAAAAAGAAAATTTTTGAAGAGAAGTTTTAAATTTTAAAACATGGTTTTAATTTTTAAAACTTTCCTTTTTAACATCCACTTTAGGAAAGAGAGCTTGTAAAATTTTATAAGAGAATTTCTTCTTGTAAAATTTCATAAAAAATATTTTCTTATCCTTGATGAGGTGGTCGACCACCTTGCTTGGTGCCCAAGCAAGGGGTCGGCCAATCAAATTAAATTCTCAATCAATCCATGATTGATGATTGATTCAATCAAGAGGAAAGAAAAGGAAAAACTAGAAGAAGATTTTAATTTTTGTAAAAATTCTTCCCTTATTTGCCTTGGGCAAGTAATATAAAAGAAGGGGTGAGGAGGCCTCATGAGAAAACAATTCTTATTCTCTTGCTTGGTGATCCTCTTGGTGTGGCCGACCCTCTCCTTTCTCCCTTTCCCTTTGCTCTCTTTTGCTATTTGTTGGTGGTGGTCGAATATTAGAAGAAGGAGAATAAAGCTTTGGATGGTGTTCATCTTGGAGGATCGTCGCCCACACGACGTCCAAGGCAAGGCGAGGAATACGGCAGAAGATCTCGAGGTCATTAGCTTGCATAGAAAATGTATAATTAGCAATTATTTTCCGCATCATGCTAGTTATTTTTCTTTATATGAATTCCAAACACAAGAGGCATTAGATCTAGTTTTTCGAATTAGTAATTAAGTTGTGTTTTCTTTGTTTTTGAATTTGTGATTCGATTGTTCTTTTTTGTTAAACCTAGAGTTATATAAGGAAATTAAATATTAGCTTTCCTTAAAAGGCTTTGTCTAGGCGGTGGTGGATGCTCCCATACCCAAGAAGGTCATGTGCCTCACCATGCAGTCCTGGAAGCCAATTTTGGAAATTAATATTTAATTGAATTTATAACGTAGGTGGGTTTGGATCAATAGTGTTAAGTTCCGCTTGCGATCCAAGTTTAAACCATTAAGAATAGATAAGTTAAATTTGGACTCAATAATGTCAAGTTCCGTTTGTGATTCCTAATTTAACTTCTAAAGAATACATTAGGTTATTTAAGGAAAGGTTCGACACTTGTACAAAATTTTTGTACAGTGGAACCGGTACGATTTTCCTAGGACTAACCAACAATTAATTATACACTTGTTATACATAACTTAGGCAGGATAATAGTAGGATGTGCTAACTTTGTGGTTGCAGACTCCAACTATTATGGCATTTAGATATTGTGTGTGATTAGACCCTTGGACATGTCAAGGGCATTATTTTGTGTGTGCATGATTGTATGTATCAAATACAGCAGGAGCTGTATTAGTTTTAGAATTTTACTTTTTTGTTCGATCTAGAATATATGTACATTCCTTTGTGGAATATAGGATCGATATATGTAAAATTCTATATTTGTCGTGGATCGTATCTTTGCAAAGCGTGGTGCTATTGGAGGACCAGAGGCACAGCAGAATAAGAAGCAAGATAGATGCGACAACTCGACCCAATGGCGGTGGCTAAAGATGACAATAGCTAGGGTTGGAGCATACGGAGAACAGTGACAGAAAATGTCATAATAGTTGAAAATTTAATTTTCAAATTTATTACTTTTATTTACTGTGATGTTTATGTGTCTGTGATGTATGCTAGCATAGGTTAAAATCCTCAATTCTAAATAACTAAGTGGGAGAGAAATTTTAATAAATTCCACGGTCTTCATTACTGGTTTGTAAGTGATGCAAACAAACTTGCGCGTTGGCTCTGAGTGCCTTCCTCTATATCGGATGAGTTTATTTGTGGATCACTAGATCAAACTTCCATTTTGGATGACTATAGGAAATTAATTAAGAGCGTGTGATCTTCCCCATCGGAAGGGGCACAATCTTATTAATGGTCTAAGTGTTAAGTAATGGTATACACTTAGGCACATCTAATAGTATCCTCCCCATCGGAGTCACTGCTATTATTTATGTGACCGAAGAAAAACCAACTATTAATTTTATTTGTTATAAAGTTAGGTTGACAAGAATAAAATTAATGGGTAAAACCTCCTCTTACAAATGTTTGATTTTGTATACGTCCACACTATCATGGCATGCAAAATTCACGGTGATTTGAGGTGTTGGTTAATTTAAAATAGTATTGTTTAAGGAATCAATATTATTCTAAATTTAGAGTCTTGACCAAAGTTTATTTTTGTAATTCTTAGGATGACTTTCAACCCACTGGACATTATTCTGAAAGATAATAGACTTACTGGTCCCAACTACATAGATTGAAAAAGAAACCTGGATATTATCTTAATTGCTGAAAGCTATAAGTTTGTACTATCAGAGGTATGCCCGGATACACCTAACGGTGACTCTACCCCAGAGGAGATTGAGTATCATAAGAAATGGGTAAAAGCAGATGAGATGGCGCGGTGTTACATTTTGACTTCAATGTCAAATGTATTGCAACATCGGCATCAAGATTTACCAACTGCTTATGATATAATGAACAATCTCAAAGAACTCTTTGGGCACCAGAGTCGGACTGCTAGGCAAGAGGCAATGAGAAAGTTAATAATAGCCACCATGTCTGAGGGGACACCCGTAAGGGATCATATCCTCAAAATGATGGCTTATCTGAATGAAACACAAGTCCTTGGAGGAGAAATTGATGGGGAAACCCAGGTCGATATAATTCTCCAAACGCTACCCAGAAGTTTTGAGCAGTTCCGCCTGAACTATAACATGAACAAAAGAGAGTATACGTTGGCGGAACTTCTAACAGAACTACAGGCAGCAGAAGGAATATTTCGTCACAGTTCTCAGATTCACTATGCTGAAAATGGTTCTACTTCTAAGTCGAAAGGCAAGAAGAAGAAGAAACAGGTCTTCTCAGCAAACAAGCTGAATAAACCTCAGGGTATAGGACAAAAAGTTGGAATGAAGAAGCCGAAGGGCAAATGCTTCATCTGCAAGCAGTCAGGACATTGGAAGGCAGACTGTCCTCATAGGAATCAGAACAATAAAGGTATATCTCATGCTATAGTAGTTGAAACATGTTTAGCGGTGTTATCTACCCGCACTGTAATGACCCAATTTTCCCTATTTCGAGTTCTAAATGTCTTCAAAAATATTTAGAAATACTTTAAAAATATTCTAGAGATTTTTAGAAATTTTTAGAGTATTTTTATGTAATTTTTGGAGGTCGTTTGGTATTTTTACAAAACGAAAGAAGTTTAGACAAAAATTATATAAGCCGAGATTCGACCCGTAGACCTCGGACAAGTCATAAGCCTTAAGCGAAGCGAGGCAACCAAGTGAGCCGCGGGTCTTTTGTGAATATATATGGAACAAAATGTATATATGCAGTAGTTGGAACATTTAAAAGAAATTCAAAAATGAAGGCGCGGCTGAGGGATCGAAGCTGCGATCTGTGGCTTCGGTTAAAAGCCGGTTGACAGCTGTTCCAGCGAGTTTTGTTAATTAAGGAAAAAATGGGAATAATTTAAAGGATAGTTGATAATAGAAATATTGGAGTTATAAAGGGAGAACTTAGGGCTTGATTTCCTGTGACCTAATTTCTACCTCTCTTCTTCCTCACGCGTGCGCGGCGCTGGCTCCTCTCGGGCGGAATTGAAGAATGAAGCTAGGGCTTCGTCTCGGTGGCCGACCAAGGGTTCAATCCAAGAAGTTCTTCCCATCTTCACGAACTCTCGTCCAGGAGAGCACGGAGGATGCAAGGAGCCACTGGAATTTGAGCTGGCCGAACCCTAGATTTCTCTTTTTCGGTTGTAAGTCCAAGAACAGCGAGGTGAGTTGCTACTCACCTGCAGTAGGAGTAGTTCCGCGAGCTTTGATTCTTCTTTGTTTTCTTTCGGGATTTATAGTTTGATTTTGGTAGATTCATTCGGACTGGGTGATTTTGTTTCACTGAGTTGTTGTAGGAGTGGTTTCAAATTTATGTTAGTCCTTGTGTTGATTTCGGAGCATGTTTCATGAAGCTCTTATTTTCTTTGTTTGCTGCCGTGAACCCAAAAGAAAGAAGAGAAGGATTAGTTTAGGTTAGGCATGAAGAACAGTTACAAAATTTAGGTTTCCAGTAGCAATTTATCCTATTAGCAGCACGTTGGTATCCTTTTGGTTGTCTGCTGTGGTTTTCATGAAGCAATTAAAACCTTGAATTGTTCCTTACCAATCTGATAAAGCATAATTGGAAATTTTGGGTTGCTTTATAATAAGGGTTGAGCTATGAAGGTGTTATTTAAGTTTGTTTTAATTTTACAGCAAGATGAAGTTGATGCTTCATCTTTGGTTGTCAATGCTTTTCAAATTGTGCTAGAATAAATTAGATAGTTGAGGCATAATCAACAACCTAAATGTAGCATTCCAGTTTTAGTTACCCATGGACACCTTAGGCGCTTGAGCAGTTTTATTTGTGTTATTTAGAGGGCACGAACAACCTTTAGTCTAAGTACATAATATTAGTTTTCTTTGCTATCTAATAAACATGTTCAACCCTATGTTTAGCATTTTCTGTTTAGACCTTTTTGTGCTAATTTAATGAACATGAATAGTTTTTTTTTAGCATTGGCAGATTCTGTTTATTTTTCCAGTAGGCATGGAGTTCGGGGTTTTCTTAGCTGCAGTTTAGTATTTTTGTGGCTGTCGTGAGCAGGATAGTCCTTGATCATGTTCTGGATTTTGATACATATGCTTATATGTGTTAGTGAGCTTATAATAGCTCTTTAATCTAAAGCATATAGTTAGTTGTCTTTGTTATTTTAATAGGATGAACAACCATGTATTTTAGTGGAATGATTATGTGTTCCATTAAATCCTTTTGGATTATAAGTAAGAAAAGACCAAGGTCTTAAATTGATCCTAAATTCCAGAAGTTTAGGATTAAAAGCACACTAAGTGTTTGAATAAATGCCAAGGCATTTTATTATAAGAGAATTAAAGAATAACAAGTATAAGGAAGTAATAGTTAAAAAGAAAATAAGTATTTTACTTTTAAATGGCATGTACCGGACACAAGGTCCATTGGGTGGGCTCTTAGATCGCCCCTAGGCACAAGATCGCCAAAAGTACCTTAGTAGTTTCGGGATTAGCTACCTCGACTCTTATTAAGGATGCGCGCAAATTGGTACAATGCCGGGCCCAAGAGAAGTTTATTATTATTTTGAAGTATAAAAGTATTAAAGTATAAGTATTAAGTAAGTGAAATAAAATACAGAAGGTGTTTAGAATTCAGTAAGTTAAGTTCTTTATGCTAGCATGATAGTATAGACTTGCCTTACATGTTTAGCCTTTCAGTATGTTTCTTTACTATTAGAAGAGCATGAGTTAGCTTACTGTTATTCACTATATATGAGCATGAGTAGCTATACATGTTTAGTATTTCAGTTACTATGATTCCTTTATTGGGTTATGAGCATGATTAGCTATACATGTTTAGTATTTCAGTTAGTATGATTCCTTTATTGGTTTATGAGCATGATTAGCTATACATGTTTAGTATTTCAGTTAGTATGATTCCTTTGCTATGTATGAGCATGAGTAGTTTTACATGTTAGCATTCAGTTTTAGCTTGTTTTTATTTATATACATGCATATCGAGTTTTTTGTGAGTTAGATAGCGCTCACTAAGTTTTATGCTTATAGTTTACATTTCCTCCTACTGCAGATAAAGGAAAAGCCAAAACGACATGAAGGAAGCGACA
Source organism: Zingiber officinale (assembly GCF_018446385.1). NCBI lineage: Eukaryota > Viridiplantae > Streptophyta > Magnoliopsida > Zingiberales > Zingiberaceae > Zingiber > Zingiber officinale. The sequence continues at coordinate 6,263,772 of NC_056006.1, read as the reverse complement.
AGGGGAGGCTTGATGGGCGTGTGATGTTTGGACTATGGAGTGATCTAAGAAGTTGTCAAGAATTTATTAAGAGTGTTTTGGTTTAATTGTTTAAAGTATTTAGAACTTGTACATGTTACTTTTTGGATTGTTTTGTCGTGTTTTGATAGAGTTGGTTTCCTTTGGTATTTTGCTTCTTTTTGTTATATATAAACTGCGTGGTTGTTTGAAATAAGTTCCAGCCGCCTGTGGCTGCGTATATAGTGTTTGTATATCAGTTTAAGGTCACCGGTACAGGGGAGACTCTGCCGAAATTTTTCGGTAGGGTTTTCATGTGGTTTTTAATTATACTGGTTAAGTAGAATTAGTAGTTAAGTAGCATCCACCTTTAGAGTAGTAGTAGTAGTGTAGAAGGTGGGTCATTACAAGCACCTGGTGTATAGATACGGGAGCCACTGATCATGTCTGCAATTCTTTACAGGGGTTCCAGGAAACCCGACGACTATTTGAAGGAGAGATAACCGTATACACGGGCAATGCTACCAAGATGGCGACTGTTGCAGTGGGAGACGTCTACTTACCTGTTAGGAATAGAAGTTTGGTTTTAAGAAATTGTCTTTATGTACCCAGTTTTAGAAAGAATTTAATTTCAGTTTCTAAACTATATTTGGATGGATATTCTGTTTCTTTCAGTAACAATGTAGTTATAAAAAGAAATAGAGTTATTATCTGTTCTGATGCATTAGTTGGTAATTTATATACATTAAATCTAATTTCTCCCATAAAACAACAAATGGAAATTAATAACACATCTTCTAACTCTAATAAGAGAAAAGAACCTTCGGAGATGAACCAAACATATCTTTGACATTTAAGGCTTGATCATATTAACTTAAGTAGAATTCAAAGGCTTATAGCCGATGGACTCTTGGGTACATTAGAGTTGAAAATTTTTCCAACCTGTGAATCTTGCTTGGAAGGTAAAATGACCAAGAGACCTTTTAAGGTCAAGGGGTATAGAGCCAAAGATGTGTTAGAACTGGTTCATTCTGATTTGTGTGGTCCTATGTCTATCCAGACAAGAGGTGGTTTCAAATACTTTGTCTCTTTTATAGACGATTATTCGAGATATGGATATATTTACTTGATGCACCTCAAGTTTGAGTGTTTTGATAAGTTCAAAGAGTACAAGGCTGATGTGGAGAAACGTCTGTGTAAAAATATCAAAACACTACGGTCTGATCGTGGTGGCGAATACCTCTTGGGAGAGTTTAGGAATTACTTATCAGACGTCAGGATTCAATCCCAGTTGTCTGCACTGGTACACCCCAACAGAATGGTGTGACAGAACGAAGGAATAAGACTCTTATGGAGATTGTTAGATCGATGATGAGTTATTCAGAATTACCAAATTGGTTTCCGGGATATGCTCTGGAAACAGCAGCGCACATTCTGAACTTAGTACCTTCTAAATCAGTACTTTCTACTTTCACAGAATTGTGGAATGGGTGAAAGCTCAGTCTAAGACATATTCGAATTTGGGGTAGTCCAGCACATGTGCTGAAAGTAGATGCTGATAAGTTAGAATCTCGTATAGAAGTTCGCGTGTTTGTGGGTTATCCTAGAGGAATGAAAGGTGGTTTATTTTATAGTCCTAAAGACCAAAAGGTTATTGTTAGCACCAATGCCCAGTTTTTAGAAGAAGACTATATAATGGACCACAAGCCCAAAAGTAAAATTATTCTAGAAGAAATTAGAGAGGACACATCTATTTTAGAAACAACAGTACAAGATGAAGTACCACAAGAGACTACAACACGTGTCACACATGATACACAATCACAGACAGTGCCTTGTCGTAGTGGGAGGGTTGTGAGGTAACCTGAAATATTCATGTTTTTAGGAGAGTCTTCGGACTTGATCCCGGGTAAACATGAACCTGATCCCCGGACATATGACGAAGCATTCCAAGATATAGATGCAGTATCTTGATAAAAGGCAATGAATTCTGAAATAGAGTCTATGTATTCTAATAAGGTCTAGGAGCTTGTAGAACCACCAGATGGTGTAAAATCCGTTGGATGCAAGTGGATCTACAAAAGGAAAAGAGGGACAGACGGGAAGGTAGAAACCTTCAAGGCAAGGCTTGTTGCGAAAGGGTATACTTTGAAAGACGGAATCGATTATGAGGAGACTTTTTCGCCAGTAGCTATGCTATAGTCTATCCAAATACGCTTATCCATTGCTGCTCATATGGATTATGAGATTTGACAAATGGATGTCAAGACAGATTTCCTTAACGGAAGTCTTGAAGAAAACATCCATATGAAGCAACCAGAAGGGTTCATTGAAAAAGGCAAAGAGCATCTAGTGTGTAAGCTCAATCAGTCCATTTATGGACTGAAGCAAGCTTCAAGATCTTAGAACATCCGGTTTAATGAAGTAATCCAGTTATATGGATTTATTTAGTGTCCGGATGAGTCTTGTGTATACAAGAAATGTAACAGAAACGTGGTGGTATTTCTTGTACTATACGTAGATGATATTTTGTTAATTGGCAACAATATCAAGGTGTTATCGGACGTAAGGGTATGGTTGTCCAAATAATTCGATATGGAGGACTTAGGAGAATGTGCACACATCTTGGGATCAAAGTCATAAGGGATCGCAAGAAAAGGATGTTGTGTCTATCTCAAGCTTCATATATAGATACAATCCTTGCTCGTTTTAGCATGCAGAACTCCAAGAAAGGTTTCTTACCTTTTAGGCATGAAGCAGTTTTATCTAAAGAGATGTCTCCGAATACATCAAAGGAGATAGAGGACATGAAGGCAGTTCCTTATGCTTCGGTTGTGGGAAGCCTAATATATGCAATGCTCTGTACGAGACCTGATATCTATTTTACCGTGGGCATGGTTAGCAGATATCAGAGTAACCCTGGACAAGGACATTGGACTGCTGTAAAGCATATATTGAAGTACCTAAGAAGGACTAGAGATTATATGTTAATCTACCAAGCAGACGATTTGCTCCCTGTGGGTTACACAGATTCAGATTTCCAATCAGCTAGGGACAACATTAAGTCTACATCAGGCTATGTGTTTACTCTAGGAGGTGGAGCCATTGCATGGAGGAGTGTTAAGCAGAAATGTGTTTCAGACTCAACCATGGAAGCTGAGTATGTGGCAGCCTCTGAGGCAGCCAAAGAAGCTGTATGGCTCAGGAACTTTCTAATGGACTTAGATGCGATTCCTGGTTTGCCCAAAATCATCACAATTTATTGTGATAATAGCGGTGCAGTTGCAAACTCGAAGGAACCACAAGCCCATAAGGCGAGTAAACATATAGATCGTAAGTACCACCTGATACGAGACATCGTCAAGCAAGGAGAAGTTGTCGTCATCAAGATTGCATCAGCAGATAACCTGGAAGATCCTTTCACTAAGGCCCTTCCGGCGAAAGTTTTTGATCGGCATGTGGAAGGGATGGGAATCAGATGTAAGGCAGCAGATATGGCAGCTTAGTCTTTTATTATAAGTGGGAGATTGTTAGAGTGTATACTAAAAGCCTAGCTTTTGTAAACATTTATTTTTGAAATAAAAGAATCACACTAGTCAAATGTCTATATTTATTTGTTGAATATAGTTGTTCAATTAAATTATAAAGTAGATAATATGGTGTGTGGCGTCATACATAGAAGATCATGTTATCAGCTCTTTATAATTTATAAATAGTTGCTCACGACTAAGATGGAAAGGAACAAACCATTGGTATAGTCATAGCGTAATTAGGTATTAGTTTATCTTGATTAATAAATTACACTAGTACACTCTAAGTGTATTGAGTATGACCATTTTAGGTAAGTTCTTTTTATACTAACTTAATAAAAGAACTAGACCTTAGTTATTATGGAAGTGTGTACTCTTAATCCTAATATAATAACAAGCATATGTATTTAATATCTATTTCTTTAACTTATCAAAGGGTGAGATTTTGCTTGATAAATCAATAGGCCCGATAAGTTGGGAAATGATATTACTTATAGTGTGTGTTGTTGATTATAGAAGGAAACTGTGTCCTAGTAATCTAGGTTGAGAATGTCCCCAAGAGGAGTTCAAAAGGATTGTCATGTTAAACCCTATAGGTGGACTTAGTCCGACATGACAATAAAGTTGAGTGGTACTACTCTTGGAGCTAGATATTAATTAAGTGAGTTGTCAGTAACTTACTTAATTAGTGGGCATTCGTTATCTTAAACACAGGGAGACTAACACACTCATGGTAAGAAGGAGCCCATGATATAATTTGGGATTGGTGCGGTAGTGCAACAATAATTCTCTAGTGGAATGAGTTATTGTTGATGAACTTGAGTTGTGTGTTCGGGGTGACCACAGGATACTCAAGCTCATCGGAAGGCCAAAACCAATTTCTCCTCTAGGTCCCTGTCATAGCCTCATTAGTGCCTTATAAACCACTCATTAAAAGCCCTTCTTGGTATCCAAGAAAGGAGGACGGCCCATTGCTTGGTGACCAAGCAATGGCCGACCACCATCTCCTCTATGGGGCTGACCCTATTGCTTGGTGAACAAGCAAGTAGGGGCCGGCCATAATAAATTCAAATAGGAGGGGTGTTTTGAATTTTTAAAATCTTCTCTTTGTAGAAAACTATAAGTTTTAAAAGATAGATTTTAATTTTTAAAACTTTCCTTTTTTGAATTAGGCCACATGGTTTAATAGAGAGTTTTAAAAGTTTTAAAACTTTCCTTTTTTAACCATCCTCATGGTTTTAGAAAAAAGGAAGAGAAGTTTTAAAAATTAAAATTTTCTATTCATGTTAAAAAAGGAAATTTTTGAAGAGAAGTATTAAATTTTAAAACATGGTTTTATTTTTCAAAACTTTCCTTTTTAACATTCACATTAGGAAAGAGAGCTTGTAAAATTTTATAAGAGGATTTCTTCTTGTAAAATTTTATAAAAAAAATTATTTTCTTATCCTTGATGAGGTGGCCGGCCACCTTTCTTGGTGCCCAATTAAGGGGTCGGCCAATCAAATTAAATCCTCAATCAATCCATGATTGGTGATTGATTCAATCAAGAGGAAAGAAAAGGAAAAAGGAAAAACTAGAGGAAGATTTTAATTTTTGTAAAAATTCTTCCCTTATTTGCCTTGGGCAAGTAATATAAAAAAAGGGGTGAGGAGGCCTCATGGAGAACAATTCTTATTCTCTTGCTTGGTGTTCCTCTTGGTGTGGTCGACCCTCTCTCTTCTCCCTTTCCCTTTGCTCTCTTTTGCTATCTGTTGGTGGTGGCCGAATATTAGAAGAAGGAGAAGAAAGCTTTGGGTGGTGTTCATCTTGAAGGATCGTCGCCCACACGTCGTCCAAGGCGACGCGAGGAATACGGCAGAAGATCTTGAGGTCATTAGCTTGCAAAGAAAAGGTATAATTAGCAATTATTTTCCACATCATGCTAGTTATTTTTCTTTGTTAGAATTCCAAAACACAAGAGGCATTAGATCTAATTTTTTTTCGAATTAGTAATTCGTGTTTGTGTTTTCTTTGTTTTTCGAATTTGTGATTCGATTGTTCTTTTTAGTTAAATCTAGAGTTATATAAGGAAATTAAATATTAGCTTTCCTTAAAAGACTTTGTCTAGGCGGTGGTGGATGCTCCCATACCCAAGAAGGTCATGTGCCTCGCCATGCAGTCTTAGAAGCCAATTTTGGGAATTAATATTTAATTGAATTTATAACGTAAATGGGTTTGGATCAATAGTATTAAGTTTCACTTGCGATCCAAGTCTAAACCATTAAGAACAGATTAGTTTAATTTGGAATCAATAATGTTAAGTTCCGTTTGCGATTCCTAATTTAACTTCTAAAGAACACAATAGATTATTTAAGGAAAGGTTCGACACTTGTACAAAATTTTTGTACAGTGGAATCGGTACAATTTCCTAGGACTAACCAACAATCTTGACTTTGTCCTTTTTTAGTTCTAGGCAGTCTTCTTTTAAATGTCCTTCTTTTTGACATTGGTAGCAACACATCCTTCTTCTATTTCTTGGATTCTTTTTATTCTGCATTTCTTTAAATTTATTAGATCTAAAAAACTTTTTAAAATTTCTTACCATATATGCTTCCTGATCCTCTTTTGAATCTGACTCGAGTTCATCCTTCTTGGTTGCGTTTAGTGCGATCATCTGGCTTGATTCCTTTATTGTCCCTGCACACCTGGTTTCATGTAATTCAAGAGTAGAGAACAATTCTTCTAAAGTACTTACCTCCAAGTCTTTTGAAATATAGTAGGCGTCGACGATTGATGTCCATTCTGGAGTTCTAGGAAACGCATTGAGTGCGTAGCGTATGGTGTCCCGGTTTGTTACCGTTTCACTGAGGTTCTCGAGACCAGTAATCAATTCCTTTACCTTCGCGTGTAGATCGGCTACCTTCTCACCTTTTTCCAGACAGATGTTCGTCAGTCTATTCCGGAGGATGTCTCTTCTTGCTAGCTTAGCTTCGGATGTTCCTTTGTGAAGCTCCAGAAACTTCTCCCAGAGTTCTTTAGCCGACAAGTAGCTTCCGATGTGGTTGACTTCTTGAGGCAGCAATACACTCAGCAGGTGATATTCCGCACGGTTGTTCGCTACGGAATCACTCTACTCCTTCTTTATCCACTGGCTTTCTTCTTTTTCTTCTCCATTCTGATTCGTCGGAGCTACAAAGCCATACTTTATAATTAACTAAATTTCAAAATCAGTTTTTAGGAATACCTCCATACGACGCTTCCAGTGTGCGAAGTCTCCCTCAAATTTTGGTGGAACAATGCTTGGTCCGGCCATCTCGTTGCATCGATCCGCAGTTAGTCCTCCTGAAGCGCCTTGCTCTGATACCACTTGTTGGTCCCTTTGGAGGTCGGCAAGAGGGGAGGGGTGAATTGCCCTACAAAAACAAATCTAACATTTCTCGGATTTTCAACTAATTAACAAACACTTGTAATCATAAAAAAAAGAGACTAATTAAAGAAATCAGATACAGAGGGTTTACTTGGTTTGCAATCAGAGGATTACGAATCCAAGGAAAAGATGGCGCACTATCTGAAAATCTCCTCTGGGCGGAGTAGCATCTTACAACGTTGACAGCACAAACAGAAAAGTAAAGCACAGAGAAATTGATTACAAGTTGAATGATTAAGCTGTGCAAATCAGTGCTTTATTTATAGCACTGTTCGGGGCGCCCCGAAGGGTTCCAGGTGCCCTGGGGGGGGATAAAACTTTATCCCTCAACGTTCAGATCGAGTCAAATCTCGATCTGGTCAAAATCCACTTCCGGGCGCCTGGACGGTCCGGGCGCCCGGAATGGATCCGAGCACCCGGACCACTTAAGTCACCCTAGTTGATTTTTTATGGTCTGGTTCCACTGCTCCGATTCATCTCGTTTTGGTCCGGGTCTTCTGTTCCTGCTCTATTAGCTTGGGTGATCTCGGCCATCCGGAATAGGGCTCACCCGAACCCAAGTTCCGGCCTTCTCCTCGAGCAGCCTTCCTTCCCGATTTCTCATCCCTCGAACATCGCGTACGTTCTTCTCATCCACCGGTGTACTCTTCCACGGTCACCTCGTCTCTCGGACGCACCGAGCCCGTCGGCTCTCTCTCTGTGCCGTCCTTCTCGTTAGCCGTGTCTTCCGCTCCACTTCCTGTGTTCCTAAGATTCTGCACACTTAGACACAAGGATTAGACAAAATAGGACCTAACTTAACTTGTTTGATCACATCAAAACTCCTTGGGGTTCCAACATCCAGTACCTCTTAGGAGAGTTTAGGAGTCACTTATCAGAAGCCGGGATTTAATCCCAACTGTCTACACCTGGTACACCCCAACAGAATGGTGTAACAGAACGAAGGAGCAGGACTCTTATGGAAATGGTTAGATCAATGATGAGTTATTTAGAATTACCAAATTCATTTTAGGGATATACTCTGGAAACGGAAGTGAATACCTTCTAAGTCAGAACCCTCTACTTCCATAGAATTATAGAATGGGCGTAAGCCTAATCTGAAGCATATTCGGATTTGGAGTAGTCCAACACATGTTTTGAAGGGAGACACTGATAAGTTGGAATTATGAACAGGAGTTCACTTGTTTATGGGTTATCCTAGAGAAACGAAAGGAGGTTTTATAGTCTTAAAAAAATCAGAAGGTCATTGTTAGCATCAATGCCCTATTTTTAGAAGAGGATTATGTAATGAACCACAAGCCCATAAGTAAAATTATTCTTAAAAAATAATAAAAGGCACGTCTAATCTAGTACCAATAGTACAAGATGAGATACCACAAGAAACTGCAACATGTATCACACATGATGCACTATTACAGATAGTGTCTCGTCGTAGTGGGAGGGTTGTTAGGAAACCTGAAAGATTCATATTTTTGGAGAGTCGTCGGACTTGATCCCAGGTAAACATGAACCTGATCTCTGAACATATGACGAAGCACTCCAAAATAAAGATGCAGCATCTTGGCAAAGAGCAATGAATATAGAATTAGAATATATGTATTCTAATAAAGTCTAGAAACTTGTAAAATCACCAAATGGAGTAAAAGCCATTAGGTCTACAATAGAAAAAGAAGGACAGACGGGAAGGTGGAAACTTTCAAAGCAAGGCTGGTTGAAAAAGGGTATCGATTATGAGGAAACATTTTCACCAGTAGCCATGTTTAAGTCTATCAGGATACTCTTATCTATAACTGCTCATATGGATTATGAGGTTTGACAAATGGATACCAAGACAGCTTCCCTTAATGGAAGTCTTGAAGAAAACATCCATATGAAGCAACCGGAGGGGTTTATTACAAAGGGCAAAGATCATCTAGTATGTAAGTTCAATCGATCTATTTATAGACTAAAGCAAGCTTCGAGGTCTTGGAACATCCGGTTTAATGAAGTAATCCAGTCATATGGATTTATTCAGTGTTCGGGTATGTCTTGTGTATACAAGAAGTGTGATGGAAACGTGGTGGTATTTCTTGTACTATACGTAGATGATAATTTTGATAGTTGGAAACAATATCAAAGTGTTGTCGGAAGTAAGAGTATGGTTTTCCAAGCAATTTGATATGAAGGACTTGGGAGAATATGCACATATTCTCGGGATCAAAGTAATAAGGTATCGCAAGAAAAGAATGTTGTGCTTATCCCGAGCTTCATATATCGATAATATCCTAGCTTGTTTTACATGCAAGACTCCATGAAAGATTTTTCTACCTTTTGGGCATGGAATATCTTTATCTAAAGAGATGTCTTCGAAGACACAAAAGAGATAGAAGAAATGAAGGCAGTTTTTTATGCTTCAGCTGTAGGAAGCCTAATGTATGCTATGTTATGCACGAGACCAGATATCTGTTTTGTCGTGGGCATGGTTAGCAGATATCAAAGTAATCCAGGACAAGGACATTGGACTACTGTAAAGCATATATTAAAGTACCTAAGAATGACTAGAGATTATATGCTGGTTTACCAAGCAGATGATTTGCTCCCTGTAGATTACACGGATTCGGACTTCCAATCAGATAGGGACAATAGTAAGTCAACCTCGGGGTTTTGTGTTTACTTTAGGAGGTAAAGTCATAACTATGGAGGAGTGTTAAGCATAGGTACTTTTTCGAACTCCACCATTTAAGCTGAGTATGTGGCAGCCTCTGAGGCAGCCATAGAAGTTTTATAGCTCAGAAACTTCATGATGGACTTAGATGTGATTCCTGATTTGCCCAAAAATTATTACAGTGTATTGTGATAATAAATGGTGCAGTAGCAAATTCGAAGGAACCACAAGCCCATAAGGCGAGTAAACACATAGAGCGCAAGTACCACCCAATACGAGACATCGTATAACGAGGAAAAGTTGTTGTCGCCTAAATTGCATCAGATGATAACCTGGAAGACCCTCTCACTAAGGCCCTTAAGGCAAGAGCCTTTGATGGGCATGTTGAGGGGTTGAGAATCAGATGTATAGCAGGGTATATGGCAGCATAGTTTTTTAGTATAAGTGGGAGATTGTTGGAATGTATACTAAAAGTCTAGCTTTTTGTATAAACATATAAGAATCACATTGGTCAAATGTCTACATTTATATGCTAAGTGTAGTTGTTCAATTAATTTATATTGTAGATAACATGATGTGTGATGTCACATACAGAAGATCATGTTATCAGTACCTTATAAATTATAAACAGTTGCTCATAACCAAGATGGAATGGGACAAACCATTGGCGTGGTTGTAGTGTAATTAGGTATTAGTTTATCTTGACTAATAAATTACATTAGTACACTATGAGTGTATTGAGCAGGACCATTTGAGGTAGTTTCTTTTTATAATGACTATATAAAAGAACAATACCTCTATTATTATGGAAGTGTGTACTCTTAATCATGATATAATAACAAGCACATATACTTAATACTTATTTCTTTAATTTATCAAATGGTGTGATTTAGCTCGATAAATCAATATGCTCGATAAGTTGGGAAATGATATTATTTATATGGTGTGTTGTTGATTATAGAATGAAACTGTGTCATAGTAATCTAGGTTGATGATGTCCCCTTGAGGAGCTCATAAGGATTGTCATGTAAATCCTGCAGGTGAACTTAGTCCGACATGATGATAAGGTTGAGTGGTACTACTCTTGGAGCTAGATATTAATTAAGTGAGTTGTCAGTAACTCATTTAATTAGTAGACATTCAATATCTTAAACACAGGGAGACTAACACACTCATGATAAGAAGGAGCCCATATAGTAATATGGGATTGGTGCGGTAGTGTAATAATAACTATTTAGTGGAATGAAATATTGTTGATAAACTCGAGTTGGGTGTTCGGGGCGAACACGGGAAGCTCAAGTTCATCGGGAGACCAAAACCAATTCCTCCTCGCGGTCCCTATCGTAGCCTCTTATTTATAAAATCTTATACCCATCTAAACCCACCTTCTTACCCATCTAAAGGTGGTCAGCCAAGCCAAGCTTGGAGCCCAAGCAAGGGTCGACCAAGATAAACCTTGGATGGATCAAGTGGTGGCCGACCCTAACTTGGAGCCCAAGTAGGTGGCCGGCCATAATAAAAATAAAAAGGATTTTATTTTAAAAATATTTCCTAATATGGAAGACATGATTTTAAAAGAGATTTTTAAAATTAAATCTTTCCTTTTATAGTTTCTACAAAAGGATTAAAAGAAAGATTTGATATCTTTCCTTATTTGTAGTTAAAAGGAAGATTTTAATTTTGGCAAAAATTTTCCTTTTTGTAATCATCCACATGTTTTAATAGAGAGATTTTAATTAATAAAAGTTTCCTTTTATAACCAACCATGAAGAAAATTTTTAAAAGAGACATTTTTATTTTAAAAATTTTCGGAAACAAATTAGAAAGTTTTAATTTTGTGTTTAAAACTTTCCTTGTTTGGAGGACTTGTAGGGGCCGACCATTAAAAGAATAAAAGGAAATTTTTAATTAAATTTTCCTTTTGTTCATTGGCAAGTGAAAATAAGGAAGTTTTAATTACGTTTACAACTTTCCTTAATTGCCAAGATTAAGGAATATAAAAGAGATGGTAGAGGTGCCTCACCTTACAACACATCTATTATTTTCCTCTCCTCTCTTCCTTGGTGTGGCCGGCCCTCTTCCATAGTTCTTCCTCTTCTCTTCTTCTTTAGAGGCCGGCGGCATCTAGTCTTGGAAAGATTTTTGGTGGCCGGATTTTACTTGGAAAAGAAGGAGAGAAAGGAAGCTTTGTTTCCTAGCATCTCTTAGAGCTTGGTGGTGGTGGTTGAAACTTGCAAGGAGAAGGAGGCATGGGTGGATTCACATCTCGGTAGATCGTCACGTACACGACGTCCGAGATAAGAAGAGGAATACAACAAAAGATCGTGAGGTCTATAAGCTACAAAAGGTATAACTAGTTATTAATTTCCGCATCATAACTAGTTTATTCTTTTGTTTAGATCTTGAAATACCAAACACAAGAGACTAACGATTCTAGTTATCGAATTTATGTTTTGATTTTGTGTTTCTTTTGTTTTTTTGATCTTGTGATTCGATTGTTCTTATTGGTTAAACCTAGGGTTACTATAAGGAGATTAAATACTGAATTTCGTTGAAAGGCTTTGCCTAGGAAGTGGTGGATGATCCCATACCCAAGAAGGCCTAGTGCCTCACCATGTTTAACCTGGAAGTCGATTCTTGAAATAAATATTTAATCAACTTTGTAATATGGGTGGATTTGGATTAATAAAGTTAAGCATCATTTGCAATCCAAGTCTAAACCTCTAAGAACAGATAAGTTGAATTTGGAATCAATAATGTTAAGTTTCGTTTGCGATTCCAAATTTAATTTTTAAAGAACACAATAGGTTGTTAGGAAAGGTTCGGGACTTGTACAAAATTTTTGTATAGGGAAACTAGTACGATATGTAGGTCCCTTTGGAGGCCGGCAAGAGGGGAGGGGTGAATTGCCCTACAAAATAAAACCAAAAACCCTTCTCAGATATTCAACTAACTTAAAAGAACTTGTAATTAAAAAGACAAAGACTAATTAAAACAGAAAATAGACACAGAGGAATTACTTGGTTTGCAATCAGAGGATTGCTAATCCAAGGCAAAGAAGGCGCACTAATTGATTCTCCTCTGGGCGGAGTAGCCTCTTACAGCGTTGAAAGCACAGAAAGAAATAACACAAATGAAAGCACTGGATTACAAGTAGTTGTTCTTAATTAATGATTGCTTCTGGACCAAGGCTATATTTATAGTCTTGGTCCGGGCGCCTGGAAGGGTTCCGGGCGCCCTGGGGGGGGGATAAATTTTATCCCCCAACGGTCGGATCGAGTCAAAACTCGATCCTGTTGAAAAGTCGATTCCGGGCGCCCGGAAGGGTTCCGGGCGCCCCGGTCGGTTCCGGGCGCCCGGAGCCCTAAGGTCAGCATAGGTTGACTTTTCGACTCCGGTTCAGCTCGTCTCGATCCAGCTCATCTCGGTCCGGGTCTGTTTGCTCCGGCTCCGTTTGCTTGGGTGATCTCAGCCTTCCGAAATAGGCCTCACCCAAACCCATGTTCCGGCCTTCTCCTCGAGCAGCCTTCCTTCCCGGGTTCTCGTCCCTCGAACGCCGCGCATGTTCTTCTCGTCCGCCGGTGTACTCTTCCGGGTCACCTCGTCCCTCGGACGCACCGAGCCCGTCGGCTCTCTCCCCGTGCCGTCCTTCTCGTTAGCCGCGTCTTCCGCTCGACTTCCTGTGTTCCTAAGCTCCTGCACACTTAGACACAAGGGTTGAACAACGCAGGACCTAGCTTAACTTATTTGATCACATCAAAACACCTCGGGGTTCCAACAATCTCCCCCTTTTTGATGTGAGCAACCCAAGTTAAGCTAGGGAAAAATCAGATGCAATAAAAATAATTTATTTGCAATTAAGTCCAAAGATATTTCAAAAAAAAATTATATACCTCCCCCTAGACTTAACATTCTTCTCCCCCTTTGATCACATTAAAAATAGGGGTTCTTTAAACAAGTCTAAGGTAAACAAAAATTTAAGTGAATTTAAAAAAAAAATTCTAAGGCAATTAATATTAATTTGTAAGGCAATGTTTCAAAGGAAAAATGTATAGGACAGTATTCATAGAAAAATTTCTAAGTAAATAAAAAAATTTATTTTCCAATTTTTTTTTTAATTATAAATTAATTTTAAATATTTTCTAACACAAATTGAATAACTCTTTTAAAGCATTAGGTAAATTAAATTAATGCTTTTTCAGTTAGTCAATTAAACTTTTCATTTCGATATTTGGCTTCCAGGTCGTGGCGAGGCACTAGGCCTTCTTGGTTATTGGAGCAACAACCACTTCCTTAGCCAAAGCCTCATAATGAAATTAGTCGTTTAATTTCCTTGCTGAAAATGCTAAATCTAAATTTAAATTAAACAGGTTTTTGGAACCCAGTAGAGGTCCCTACCTACAAGGTTAACCAAGTATTTCCTAGGTACATAGATTTTTGATATATTTCTAATTTGACTTTGATGAAATCTATAATACCAATTTAAACCTCTATAATTTCTAAAAGTAGAAATATTTGAACTTTTATATTTTTTCAATCTTTCTATTTCTTCTTTTAGTTTTTCATTTTCAATTTTCAATTTATCAAAATCCTTTATAAGACATGATTTTGCTAAAATTCTTTTTGTTTCAAAAATTTTATCTTTTAATTTGATATTTTCATTTTCTAATTTATACATGGATTTAGTCATTGCCTTAATCCCAGAATAAAGTTGATCAGGGGTAAAAGGCATACCTCACTTACCATATCGGACTTGAAGCCTGAATCTCCCCCTGCTTCGCTGCCTTCATCTGAGGTCGCTCCCCCTTCATCGATGCTAGGTTCTGATGAGCTTTGCCCTTCGTAACTTGCCATCAGCGCTATCCCAGCATATTCTTGAGCTTCTGATTCGGATGAAGAAGTGTCGTCCCAAGTGGCTTTTAGGTTGTGTTTCTTGGGTGTTTTCATTTTGACCTTCTTGAGTTCTGGGCAATCTTCCCTTAGGTGTCCCTCCTTTTGACACTGGTAGCACCGTACCTTTCTTCTACCTTTTTGATTCTTGTTATTCTGCATTTTAAATTTATTAGATCTAAAAAACTTTTTAAAGTTTCTTACCATGTACGCTTCTTGATCGTCTTCGGAGTCTGACTCGGGTTCATCCTTATTGGTTGCGTTCAGCGCCATAGTCTTGGTTGTGTCCTTTGATATCTCTGCACATCTAGTTTCGTGTAATTCAAGGGTAGAAAACAACTCTTCTAAAGTACTTACCTTCAGGTCTTTTGAGATGTAGTAAGCATCGACGATTGATGTCCATTCCGGAGTTCTTGGAAACGCATTGAGTGCGTAGCGTATAGTGTCCCGGTTTGTTACCGTTTCACCAAGATTTTCGAGACCAGTAACTAGTTCTTTTACCTTTGCATGTAGACCGGCTACTTTCTCACCTTTCTCCAGACGGATGTTCATCAGTTTGTTGCGGAGGATGTCCCTTCTAGCGAGCTTTGCTTCGGACGTGCCTTCGTGGAGTTCCAAGAACTTCTCCCAAAGTTCTTTAGCAGATAAGTAGTTTCCGATGCGGTTGACCTCTTGAGGCGGTAACACGCTCAGCAGGTGATGTTCCGCACGGCTGTTTGCTACCGACTCATTCTGCTCCTTCTTTGTCCAATCGCTCTCTTCTTTTTCTTTTCCATCTTTATCTATTGGAGCTACAAAACCATATTTCATAATAAACCGAATTTCAAAATCTGTTTTTAGGAATACCTCCATACGACGCTTCCAGTCTACGAAGTTCCCCTCGAATTTTGGTGGGACGATACTTGGTCCGGCCATCTTTGTTGCTTCGATCGGCGATTAGTCCTCCTGAAGCGCCTGACTCTGATACCAGTTGTAGGTCCCTTTGGAGGCCGGTAAGAGGGGAGGGGTGAATTGCCCTACAAAATAAAACCAAAAACCCTTCTCGGATATTCAACTAACTTAAAAGAACTTGTAATTAAAAAGGCAGAGACTAATTAAAACAGAAAATAGACACAGAGGAATTACTTGGTTTGCAATCAGAGGATTGCTAATCCAAGGCAAAGAAGGCGCACTAATTGATTCTCCTCTGGGCGGAGTAGCCTCTTACAGCGTTGAAAGCACAGAAAGAAATAACACAAATGAAAGCACTGGATTACAAGTAGTTGTTCTTAATTAATGATTGCTTCTGGACCAAGGCTATATTTATAGTCTTGGTCCGGGCGCCTGGAAGGGTTCCGGGCGCCCTAGGGGGATAAATTTTATCCCCCAACGGTCGGATCGAGTCAAAACTCGATCCTGTTGAAAAGTCGATTCCGGGCGCCCGGAAGGGTTCCGGGCGCCCCGGTCGGTTCCGGGCGCCCGGAGCCCTAAGGTCAACATAGGTTGACTTTTCGACTCCGGTTCAGCTCGTCTCGATCCAGCTCATCTCGGTCCGGGTCTGTTTGCTCCGGCTCCGTTTGCTTGGGTGATCTCGGCCTTCCGGAATAGGGCTCACCCGAACCCATGTTCCGGCCTTCTCCTCGAGCAGCCTTCCTTCCCGGTTTCTCGTCCCTCGAACGCCACGCACGTTCTTCTCGTCCGCCGGTGTACTCTTCCGCGGTCACCTCGTCCCTCGGACGCACCGAGCCCGTCGGCTCTCTCCCCGTGCCGTCCTTCTCGTTAGCCGCGTCTTCCGCTCGACTTCCTGTGTTCCTAAGCTCCTGCACACTTAGACACAAGGGTTGAACAACGCAGGACCTAGCTTAACTTGTTTGATCACATCAAAACACCTCGGGGTTCCAACACGATATTCCAGGTAGCAACCAACAGGTAGTAGCTTACCTTTTTTTCAATTTTTACACTTTATTGCAAAATTTATTGCTTTTACTTTATGTTGGTTTACGCTAACTTAACTTGGGTTGCTCATATCAAAAAGAGAGAGATTGTTGGTACCCCAAGGTAATTTTGAAGTGATCAAACAGGTTAAGTTAAGTCCTGTTGTGGTTAACCCCTGTGTCTAAGTGTGCAGGAACTTAGGAGCACAGGACATCGAGCAAAAGACGCGGCTAGCAGGAAGGATGGCACGGGAGAGTGCTGACGGACTCAGTGCGTCTGAGGGGCGAGGTGCTGCAGAAGAGTACACCGATGGATGAGAAGGAAGCGTGTGGTATTTTCGAGGGATGATAAATCGGAGCGGAAGATTGCTCGAGGAGCAAAAGATGTAGCTGTTCGAGGGATGAAAAGTTGTGGAAGAGTACGCTGACGGAAGAGAAGGAAGCAAGCAAATTTTTCGAGGGACAAGAAGCCGAAGTGGAAGGTTGCTCGAGAAGTCCAAAAGTTGGGTTCGAGTGAGCCCTATTCTGGATGGCCAAGATCACCCAAGCAAGAGGAACCGAAGCAAAAGACCCGGACCAAGGTGAGTGAAACTAGAGCGGAAGGCCCGAACTGGAAAAAGTCAACTTGGTTAACTTTCCTGGTTCAGGTGTCCGGACCAGGAGTTTATCTGAATCACGGTCAAACATAATCTGTTGTGAAGGGGATAAAGTTTTATCCCCCTCCAAGCACCCCGAGCAGGGCTATATAAGTAGCCCTACTCCAGAAGTTAAATGTAGAACAAGAAAAAGAGAAACAACACTTGTACTCGTTCGGTTTTCTATTTAGCTTTCTATTTCTATACGTTCATTATTGTAAAGAGGTTTCTCCGCCTAAAGTAAAAATTAGTGCAACTTCATCTGCCTTGAATTAGCAACCAAGTAATTCATTGTGCCTCTATCTTTCATTTTCTTTCTTTGTTTTTGCAAGTGTTTTAATTTAGTTAAAATTTCGAGAAAGGTTGTTTTGTTTTTTATTTGTGCAGGGGTTTTCCCCCCCCCCCCCCCCCCTCCCCCTCTAGCTGACCACCAAGAGTCCTAACAGGAACTAATGCTAGAATGGGGGGATCATTCAAAGAGACAATGATGAAAGAATATGAGATGACAAAGATTGGATTGATGAAGTATTTTCTTGGGATTCAAGTGAAGCAATCAAATGGAGAGGTTTTCATTTCTCAAGCAAAATATGTAGTAGATTTGCTCAAAAAAATTCATATGGAAAATTGCAAACCAACAGCAACTCCTATGGCTTTCAATGAAAATTACAACATGATGATGGAGCAGAAAAGTGTGATTCAAATATTTATAGAAGCCTTGTTGGTTTGTTGATTTATTTGGCCAATACAAGAACTTATATTGTATATCCTATCACCTTAATATCCATATTTTGTAATTCTCCAAGAAAGATTCATTTTGTTGCATTAAAGTGGATACTTTGTAACCTTCATGGCACTAAAACATTAGGAATCAAATATTTGAACGAAAAGGATAGCAAATTAGTCGATTTTCTGTGATAGTGATCGGGTCGGAAGTCTTGATGATAGAAGAAGCACTTCAGCATATGTGTTTTGTTTGGGATTTAAAATCATTTCATGGAGTAAAAAAAAAATAATTGCATTATCATCTACAGAGGCTAAATATATTACAGCGAATGAAGTTGTTTATGAAGCAGTTTGGTTATGAAGAATTTTTGTTAGTTTATAGCAAAAAGGTGCAAATCCTACTCTTATTTACTGTGACAATCAAGCTACTCGATTTTTTAACCCATCTTGGACTTTGACTAACACCAGTGCATGCCTATTGGTCCCACTGAAGGGTGCTTTCCTATTTACCACATCAATGAGAGATGTGAAATTTTTGACAAAAAATATGGTGAACTAATCATTGTGGTGCTGACTTCTAATAATCTTTTTCCCCTCAATATGAAATCACTTCAAAATACTTACTTTAGGAGTGAAAGTGTTGATGAATCTTATCTTTGACATTTGAGATATGGTCAATTAAATCTTGCGGGCCTACAATTATTGAAAAAAAAATGAATATGATTGTTTGACTTCCAAAAATTAATCAACAACATGATGGCAAAAGGCAAATACGTTCACCCCGAGCCCGCCAACCCGTCCCAGGGCCAAAAATTAATCAACAACATGAAGTTAGTGAAGGTTGCATTTATGGGAAAATGCATCAGCTTTCATTTCCAAAAACAACTTAGAGACCTCAATTCCTTCTTGAGCTAGTGCATGTAGATATTTATCGTCCAACTAGAACTCCTTGTCTTGGCAACAAGAGGTATTTTCTTCTCTTGTTGATGATTTCACTTGAATGATTTGGGTTTATATTCTTGAGAAGAAATCTGAGCTTTCACCAAGTTTCTACACTTTAAGTCACTTGTTGAAAAGCAAAGTGGTTGTGTTTTAAAGACCTTAAGAACAGATCATGAAGGAGAGTTCATTTACAAGCCTTTTCTCAATTATTACAAAGAATAGGGTATTCAAAGATAGCTTTCAATCAGATATACACCGCACTAGAATGGTCTCATCAAAAGAAAAAATAAAACAATTGTAGAAATGGCTAGAAACATATTAAAACTTAAAGGACTTACCAATAAATTCTACATTAAAGCTATTATTGTGCATATTCTCAATCATTCTCCTAAAAAAATGGTTCAAAATAAAACTCACTTGTAAAATTTTGATGATAGACTTCACCACTGGTTAGTTCGGCAATTATTAAGAATGAAATAATATATAGTGATCAACTTCGATTATAAAATTGATGTAATAAATATCATTTAAGAATTCATATGTTAAAAAAAAAGTGGGCTTCACTTTTAATTTTAAGTAGCAATTTTCTTCGTAATATTTCTTCGATGAAGTAATAAGTCTTTAAATCAAATTTATAAGTTAAATTACTGAAGTAAACAATTTGAATTAGTTAAAACATAAATTGAACCGGTTAATATTTTTTTATTCGATAGCTACTTTGCTAAAATCCTAAGACGACCCCTTTTTCTCCAACTCATTTCACCGATTGACTCTTCTTCTTTTCCTTCAGTGACCTCTGTTTCCCATCCTAATCAAGTACGAGTAAGATACTCTTTCTCGCAAGCTCCTTTCATGTGTTTTTTTTCTTATTCTTGTTTATTTCTCTCCTCCTCCTCCTCCTCCTCCTCCTCCTCCTCCTCCTTTTCATCGCCAGTGGTAGCTAGCATGACCATGCCAGAGTGCAACCGCCCTCTCGAGTTGCATCCACAGGGTCTGTCTTTCCCTCAACGACCAGGCCTTCGTCGGGGCCTCTAGGCCTGTCCTTGGTCTTAAGGTGCTCGCTTTTTACCCTTTTCTCTTAGATTTTAGTTTAGGTTAAAAGTGGGTACCTTTGATTGGCCACAAGGCAAAGACACTAAATGGGTGATAGTGGAGCTTGGAAGCTCTAACCCAATACCGGACTGGAGGCACCTTCCAAGCCCTTTGGAGGCACTCTCAAGCTTCGGATGAGATTTTCTAGGGGCTATAAAAAGACCCCTGGATCTAGGAAATTAGTATCAACTTCTGTAATCAATTTTCTAGCAATAATATGAGCTATTAAAAAGTGTAAGAGGTTTCACCACCTTCATAGAAGGAGATTCTTTTTTATCTTTCATTTGTCTTGGATTAACAATCACCTAGGTTGTAACCAAGTAAATTCTAATGTCTCTTTCTTTAGTTTTTTCTTTGTTTATTTTATTTATGCTATTGCTACTAATCTAAGTTAAAGAACGAGAAAGGTCCTTTTTGTTTTTATTTTTTATTTTTAGATGTTGCGCCCTCTTACTGGCCCCGCCACTACGCCTACAAGTGGTATCAGAGTCCAACCGTCTCAGAAGGATTAACCGCCGACTGAAGCATCAAGATCAAGATGATGGCCAGTGCAAGCATTCAACCCCGAAAATTCGACGGAGACTTCTCACAATGGAAACGTCGAATGGAGGTATTCTTCAAAACAGATTTTGAAATTCTGTTAATAATGAAATACAGTTTTGTAGCACCTTCGGATCAGCACGGAGCCAAGAAAGAAGAATATCAGTGGACAAAGAAAGAGCAAGCAGACTTCGTGGCGAACGGAAAAGCAGAGTTCCATTTGCTCAACGTCCTTCCGTCCCAGGAGGTCAATCGAATCGGCAGCTACGACTCCGCCAAAGATCTCTGGGAGAAGATTCTAGAACTTCATGAAGGCACCTCGAAAGCAAAGTTAGCAAGATGAGACATTCTCCAAACCTAGCTAACAAACCTGAGGATGAACAATGGAGAAAAGGTAGCGCAACTCCAAGAATGAATCAAGGAACTGATAACTCAGTTAAGTAATCTCAAAGAATCGGTAACAAACAGTGATTCAATCTGGTATGCGCTTAATGCCTTCCCGAGAACTCCAGAATGGACGTCCTATTGGTTGCTACTCGGAAAACCTAATGGTTCCACTGTACAAAAAATTTGTACAAAGGTCTGAACCTTTTCCTAGCTACCATGTGTTCTTTTAAATTAAACTTGGATCGCCTGCAGAACTTAACACGTTTGATCCAAAGTTTAATTTATTTGTTCTTTTAGGTTTAGACTTGGATCTCCTGCGGAACTTAACACGTTCGATCCAAATCACCTAGGTTATTAATTCCATTAAATATTAATTTCCAAAATTGGCTTCCAGGACTGCATGGCGAGGCACATGGCCTTCTTGGATATGGGAACAACCACCATCGCCTAGACAAAGCCTTTTAAGGAAAGCTAATATTTAATTTCCTTAAATAACTTTAGGTTAACCAAAAAGAACAATAAAATCATAAGGAAAAGAAAAATAAAAGAACACAACATCGAAAACTAATTCGAAATACTAGAATCACATGCCTCTTGTATTTGGTATTTTTACAAAGAAATAAAACTAGTATGATGCGGAAATTAAATACTAGTATACCTTTTCTTTTGCAAACAAAAACCCCTAGGTATTCTACCGTATTCCTCTTCTAACCTCAGACGTTGTGTGGGCAACGATCTTCCGAGATGAGAAACCACCAAAGCACCTTCTTCTCCTTTCTTCAAGTTTCGGCCAAGCACAAAGCTTCCAAAAGATGAAGATCTTTTTCCACCAACCAAGCTCCAAGGGATGCAAGCTTTCTCTCCTTCTTCTCCAAGCTAAAATCTGGCCACCACTTGATCTCCAAGGAGGATGAGAGGTTCGGCCACAAAGATGGAGAGAAGAGAAAGGGAAGAGGCCGGCCACACAAAGGAAGAAAAGAGGGAGAAAATAATAGAGGTTGTTCACCTTGAAGGCACCCAAAACCCCCTCTTTTATAATCCTTTAGCCTTGGCAAATAAGGAAAATTTAATAAAAACTTCCTTAACTCTATTGCCATTGAAAAAGAAAATTTTAATTAATTAAATTAAAATCCTTTTCTTAGTGTATATGGCCGGCCACACCAAGGAAGCAAACAAGGCAATTTTCAATCAACCAATTAAAATTCCTTATTTGTTTCCGGAAATTTTAAAAAAATAAAATTTCCTTTTAAAATCCCTTCATGGTTGATAAAAAAAATTTTCTATAATTTTAATTTTTCAACATGTGAATAATTTACAAAGAAGAAAAATAAAATATCCTTCCAATCTACAAATAAGGAAAGAGATTTAATCTCTTTCTTTAATCTTTTGTAGAAACTTATAAAAGAGATATTTTAATTTTTAATCTCTCCAATAAATTATATCTTCCACATAAGAAAATTTTAAAATTAAAATTCTTTTCTAATTTAATAGGGCCGGCCACCTAAGCTTGGGTTCAAGCTAGGGCCGGCCACCCATGGACTAAGGCTTGGCCAGTCCTAGCTTGATCCTCAAGGTAGCTTGGTCGGCCCTTACAACATAGGTATGAAGGTGGGTATAGGTGGGTATAGTACTCTATAAATAAGAGGCTACACTAGGGACCGAGAGGAGGAATTAGTTTTGGTCTCCCGATAAAATTAAGCATCCCGTGTTCGCCTCGAACACACAACTTAATTTTATCAATAATAATTCATTCCACTAGAGAACTATTATTGAACTACCGCACCAATCCCAAATTACATTTTTGGGCTCCTTCTAATTATGAGTGTGTTAGTCTCCCTATGTTTAAGATGTCGAATGTCCACAAATTAAGTGAGTTACTGACAACTCATTTAATTAATATCTTAGTCCAAGAATAGTACCACTCAACCTTATCGTCATGTCGGACTAAGTCCACCTGCAGGGTTTAACATGACAATCCTTATGAGCTCTTCTTGGGGACATTATCAACCTAGATCACTAGGACACAGTTTCCTTCTATAATCAACAACACACACTATAAGTGATATCATTTCCCAACTTATCAGGCTTATTGATTTATCAAACTAAATCTTATTCATTGATAAATTCAAGAAATAAATATCAAATATATGTGATTATTATTATATTAGGATTAAGAGCACACACTTCCATAATAACTGAGGTATTTGTTCCTTTATAAAGTCAGTATAAAAGAAACAACCTCTGATGGTCCTACTCAATACACTCTAAGTGTACTAGTGTAATTATATAGTTAAGATAAACTAATACCTAATTACACTACGACCTTCTAATGGTTTGTTCCTTTTCATTTTGGTCGTGAGCTACTGTTTATAATTTATAAGGTACTGATAACATTATCTTCTGTATGTGACACCACATACTATGTTATCTACAATATAAATTAATTGAACAACTACAAACAAATGTAGATAATTTGACCAAATGTGATTCTTTATTCAAAATAAATGTTTACAAAAGGTAGATCCGCTACCTTAGCGGTGTAACGACCACCCTTCTTACTACTACTACTACTCTCTAAGAGTGACCGTTACTTATCTACTAACTCTACTTAACCGGTTTATTAAAAATCTCTAGGAAAACCCTACCGAAAAATTTCGGCAGAATCTCCCCTGTACCGGTGACCATTTCCCATAATACAAACAAATAATAAACCATCAGCCACATGCGGCTGGTATAAGTACTTCACAACCACGCAGTAATAATATCATAATAACTAAAAGGAAACTATTCTAGCAATAGTAAACAAATAGAACTCCAACGATAAGACATACCAAACTACAAGTGCGGAATAGACTCAATTACAATCTCAACTTCATTATAGCATTAAAAGAGAACTAAAATAACTAAACAGAAAAGTCTTGGCAAGTTGCCAGCTCATTTTGGATCTCTCCATAGTCCAGCCATCACACACCTTCATCACCACCACCTTGTCGCCTTCCTTGCTAAATCTTTTCCTTTCCTTTATCTGCAGTAGGAGGAAGTGCAGTCTATAAGCATAAAGCTTAGTGAGCGCTATCTACTCACAAAAACTCGATATGCATGTATATAAATAAAAACATGCTAAAACTAAATCCTAACATATAAAACTACTCATGCTCATATATAGCAAAGAAATCATGCTAACTGAAATACTAAACATCTGTAGTTCATCATGCTCATAAACCAATAAAAGAAGCATACTAAACATGTAAAACTACTAAACATGTAAAACTACTAAACATGTAAAGATAAACGTGTAAAGCTAAACATGTAAAGATACTAAACATGTAAAACTAAACATGCTGGATAATCTAGTAGCAAGAAACAAATAAAACTATTACTGCATGCTTCAAATAACAAGAAACTAAACTTTCTAATTCTAAACATATTTGAAGCTTGTTTCATTTGTTTCAAAACTTATACTTTAATACTTCAAAATAATAATAAACTTCTTTTGGGCCCGGCATTGTACCACTTAGCGCGCTTTCTTAATAAGAATCGAGGTAGCTAATCCCGAAACTACTAAGATACTTCTAGGCCTTGTGCCTAGGGGCATCTTGGAGCCCATCCCTTGGACCTTGTGTCCGGTACATGCCCTTTAAAAGTAAAATACTTTCTTTTTAACTATAACTTCTTTATACTTGCCCTTACTTG
Source organism: Zingiber officinale (assembly GCF_018446385.1). Lineage (NCBI taxonomy): Eukaryota > Viridiplantae > Streptophyta > Magnoliopsida > Zingiberales > Zingiberaceae > Zingiber > Zingiber officinale. Next base: position 6,239,380 of record NC_056006.1, on the reverse strand, counting down.
GCATTTAAGCAAACACCTTGTGTGCGCTTTTGATATTCAATATTCTGGAATTGAAATCAAGTCTAGACCTTAGTCTTTCTTGCTTATAGTTCTTAAAGACAGAAACTCATGCTTAGGTAAAAGCAAAGAAACTAATAATTGCATGCTCAAGATATTCAAATAGCAAAAGAGACTAGAAAGTATCACCGTGCACATCTAATGGCAAAGGAAACTGATCATGCTTAATTATTAGTAAATGGAAAATTGCTCATGCTTATAGAATAACAAAGAAACTAAGTTTGCAATGGTATTAAATAGACTTGATCACGCTTAATATATATCAAGAAAGCTCACACTAAGTACTTGGATTAAGGGCTGTTCATGCCCAACTAATAACAAGTGAAAGCTAGAAAAATCTGCTTATGCATATCTAATAGCAAATGGAAGCTACTGTGTTCAGCTAATAGAAACCGAACCTAAGGTTGTTCATGTTATTCAAGAAAACCAAGAAACTAATACTACACTTAGAAGGAATTTAAATCTGTGTCAAAGAATTAATAACACAAAGTCTAGCAACATGATAAGGGTTAATAACACTAAGTCTAGCAGCATGTTAAGGATTAATAACACCACCGAACCTGCACAACAAGCTCCAACTCAAGCTAAAACCTGCTGGGATAGGGTCATATGGAAGGGTGTACTTTGCAATTCTAGACAATGAAAAGCATGTTGCTGTGAAAAACTTGATGCTTCTGAAGATGGCTCAAATGATATCCAGATTAAAGCATGAAAATTTTGTTGAGATTCTAGAATACTGTGTGGAAGGAAATATGTGTCCATAGGCCTATGAGTTTGCAACTATAGGCTCTTTACATGATGTTTTGCATGGTATGGCTATAGCATTTATCTGCTATTTCGTGTACAGCAACAGAACAACTTATAACATAACCCAATTTCATCTAACATCCAATCCTAATTCATGAATGACTAACTAACCAATTCCTACAACAATTCAACAGGGGAGCAAAACCTCTTCATAGATTAGATCAATGTTAACTATCAAGCTGTAGAATCTGGCACGCAACTTATACATTCATCTAACAACTCGGCTAGGCATTTTTGCAAACAGAGAACGATCGGAGAGCTCGCAAAGAAACCTTGAGGAGAATCAAAAATCCACCGAGCATAAACCCAATTCAAAACCAAAACCAAGTCGCGAAACGACTCCTACTGCAGGTGAGAAGCAACTCACCTCGGTTCCTTGGACTCACAGCCGACGGGAAGATTTCTAGGGTTCGGAGAAGTGCCTCCTCGGTGACTCCTTCGCCTCCGCGTGTCCTCTTCGACGAGAGGGATTCGTAGATGTGAAGATCTCACAAAGGAACCCCTTGGTCGGCCACCGGAGGAGAAGCCCTGCGTTTCCGCCCGAGACTATCGCGCGCCGTTCGCGAGCGAGAGAGGAGAGGTTCGCGAGCGAGAATTAGGTCTCGGGAAAAAAATAAGCCCTCTTTTATAACTAGGGTTTTTTTTATTAAATACTATACCTTAAATATTAGTCGCTGCATATCTGATCAGCAATAACCGCTGGCACAGCTGGTCAGCCGAGTTTTGACCCAAGCCAAAGGTCTCGGCTTCAATCCCTCAGCCGCGCACTTTTTCCCAATTTATTCCCTAATCATTAACTATGCTATAAATTTAATTCTCACCATATAAGGTTAACAAAATCGTGTAGCTCAGCTGGTTGGGCCGGTTTTGCTTGGGTCAGTCCGACCCGAGATCGTGGGTTCGAATCTCACCTTCAACATTTTTTTTTTAAACTTCTTTCTTTTTGTAACCCTACTAAACGACCTCCAAAAATTACGTAAAAATACTCTAAAAATTCCTAAAAATCTCTAGAATATTTTAAAAGTATTTCCAATTATTTTTATGGACTTTTAGAACTTGAAATAGGAAAAATTGGGTCGTTACAATTCCCCATACCTTATAAAAAGTTCGTCCTCGAACTTAGAACAATTCTGGATACTTCTGTCTCATACTGTCCTCACGCTCCCAAGTGATTTCCTCGTGCTTCTGGTTCTGCCAGACGACCTTCACTAGTGGCACTTCTTTGTTCCTTAGTCTCTTGACTACTCTGTCCACTATCTGTGTAGGTCTGCTCTCATAACTAAGATCCTCTCGGATCTGCACTGACTGAGGCTGAATCACTTGGCTCGGGTCGTGAAAACACTTCTTTAGCATGGAGACATGAAATACATCATGTATTGCTGACATGTCTTGTGGTAAGTCCACCTTGTAAGCTACTTTCCCAATCCTTTCTGTGATCAGGTAAGGTCCTACATAACGAGGACTTAATTTGCCCTTGTTGCCAAATCTCATCACTCCCTTCATAGGAGCGACCTTGAGAAAGACTGAATCCCCTACTTGAAATTCAAGTGGCCTACGACGTGTGTCAGCATAACTCTTCTGTCTACTCTGGGCAATCTCAATCCTCTGCCTGATCTTCTGGATAGCCTGAGTAGTCTCATCTATCAGCTCTGTCTGAATGCCCAATTCCACTTCCATCTCTCTTCTTTCACCTGCTTCTTGCCAGCAAATGGGTGATCTGCACTTCCTGCCATACAGTGCCTCATAAGGTGCCATCTTGATGGTGGCCTGATAGCTGTTGTTGTAGGCAAATTCAGCTAAGCATAGGTACTTGCACCAACTTCCTTTGAAATCTAGTGCACAAGCTCTGAGCATATCTTCTAGAATCTGATTTACTCGCTCTGTTTGTCCATCAGTCTGAGGATGGAAGGCTGTGCTGAACTTGAGTTTGGTGCCCAGTGCAGTCTGAACACACTCCCAAAAATGAGAGGTGAAGCGCCCATCTCTATCAGAAATAATAGATTTGGGAACTCCGTGAAGTCTGATCACCTCTTTAACGTATAGCTGTGCTAACTGCTCTATAGAGTGTGACATCTTGATGGCTAGGAAATGAGCAGACTTGGTCAATCTGTCCACTATCACCCATATCACATCGTATCCATTTGTGGTTCTTGGGAGACCTGTTATGAAATCCATGGATATGTCTTCCCACTTCCACTCTGGTATAGGAAGAGGCTGTAGAACTCCTCCTGGTCTCTGGTGTTCTGCTTTGACTCTCTGACATGTCAGGCAGGTACTGACATATTTAGCCACATCTCTTTTGAGTCCAGACCACCAGAATTTCTGTTTCACGTCTTGGTACATCTTGGTAGAACCAGGATGCATAGAGTATGGCGTACTATGGGCCTCTTCTAAAATTCTCTTTCTCAGCTCTTCATCATTGGGAACACAAAGGCGATTTCCCTGATAAAGAATTCCACTGTCTGATACTCGAAATTCTGAATTTCCTTCTTCTTGTATTCCTTGCTTGATCTTTTGGATATCTGGATCTTCACTTTGCTTTTTCTGTATATCCTCAAGCAGGGTTGACTCTAGGGTCAATGCAGAAAGTTGCCCATAAATAATTTCAAGTCCGAAATCTGACAACTCCTTCTGTAGTGGCAGGGCTAATGATGATAAGGACATCAAGGATGCACTGGACTTTCTGCTTAGTGCATCTGCCACTTTATTAGCTTTACCTGGGTGGTAGAGGATCTCACAGTCATAATCTTTGACCAACTCTAACCACCTGCGCTGTCTCATGTTTAAGTCCTTCTGAGTGAAGAAGTACTTAAGACTCTGATGGTCTGTGAAGATTCTGCACTGGACTCCATACAAGTAGTGTCGCCAGAGTTTCAGTGCAAAGACTACAGCTGCCAGCTCTAGATCATGAGTGGGGTAGTTCTTCTCATAGTCTTTGAGTTGTCTTGAAGCATAAGCTATAACTTTTCCTTCCTGCATGAGTACAGCTCCTAAGCCCATCTTGGAAGCATCACTGTAGATGTCAAAACTCTTGTCATCCTCTGGAACAGTCAGTATAGGAGCACTGGTCAGTCTCCTCTTGAGTTCTTGAAAACTCTGCTCACATTTATCTGACCATTCAAACTTCTTGTCCTTCCTGGTGAGGGCTGTAAGTGGAGAGGCTATCCTGGAAAAGTCCTTCACAAATTTCCTGTAGTACCCAGCTAAACCAAGGAAGCTTCTGATCTCCCTGGCATTCTTGGGTCTCTTCCAGTTGTTGACCGCTTCTACTTTGGCTGGATCTACCTGAATACCTTCTTTTGAAACAATGTGACCTAGAAATGCCACCTGTTCCAACCAGAACTCGCACTTTGAGAATTTAGCATAGAGTTGCTTTTGTTGAAGGGTCTGCAGAACTATTCTCAAGTGCGTGTCATGCTCCTCTGAAGTTCTGGAATAGACTAGAATGTCGTCGATGAACACAATGACAAATTTGTCAAGGTATTCACTGAACACTCTATTCATCAAGTCCATGAAGACCGCAGGTGCATTAGTCACACCAAAAGGCATGACTACGAATTCGTAATGTCCGTATCTGGTCCTGAAAGCAGTTCTGGGTATATCACTCTCCTTTACTTTTAACTGATGGTACCCAGAGCGCAGATCTATCTTAGAGAACACTGTTGCCCCTTTCAATTGATCAAATAAATCATCGATCCTGGGCAGTGGATACCTGTTCTTGATGGTCACTTGATTCAGAGCTCTATAATCTATGCACATTCGCATAGATCCATCCTTCTTCTTGACAAATAACACAGGAGCTCCCCATGGTGAATGACTAGGGCGGATGAAGCCTTTGTCAAGCAGCTCCTGAAGTTGTTCTTGTAGCTCTTTCAACTCTGCTGGGGACATGCGGTATGAAGCTTTTGAAATTGGACCGGTACTAGGAACCAGTTCAATCTCAAACTCCACCTCTCTATTGGGAGGTAGTCCAGGTAGCTCTTTTGGGAACACCTCTGGATACTCACAGACTACCCGAACTTCCTCCTGCTTAGGTCTTTCTTCTTCCTCTGTACTCACAATGAATGCAAGAAAACCAGCACACCCTTTAGCTAACATCAGGTGAGCTGTGAGAGAAGAGAGGAATTTCTGGGTCTTCCTCTTTGGTACTCCTGTAAATTCAAAGGATGGTTCACCTTCTGGACTAAAGATCACTTTTCTTCTGCGACAGTCCACTGAAGCACTGTACTTGCTGAGGAAATCCATACCCAAAATGATATCGAAATCCTGCATGGCGAGGACCACCAGATTTATACATAGCTCTCGGTCTGAAATTCTGACTGGTACAGACCGAAGCCACTGACTAGATTCCATGACTTCCCCAGAAGGTAGGGTTGTCAGGAACTTGGAATTCATGCTTTCTGTAGGTACCTGTAATTCTTTGGCAAAAGGTATGGATACAAAAGAATGGGTCGCCCCAGTATCAAATAGTGCAGTAGCTATATGCTGAAAAATAACTACTTGACCTGTTACGACCGTGGAGGCACTAGCAGCTTCCTCTTTAGTGAGGGAGAATACTCTGGCATTGGCTGGAACTGGTGGAGCTTCCAACCTTCCTTGACTGAGCTGAGGTCCTTCCAGAGTTGCAGGCATGTAATGTAACTGAGGCTTGCCTCCATATTGTATTGGCTGTGGCTGAGGTGCTTTGAGCTTGTTAGGACACTCCCTAGCCATATGTCCTTCCTGCCCACACGAATAACATCCAGTCTTACCCAAAAGACAGACTCCTGGATGTATTTTCCCACATTTAGAACAGGGAGGGAACTTAGTCTGCTTGTTTGCTGGTCCCCCCTTCTGGTTACCTCCTGAGTTCCACTGCTTTCTCTTGTTACCTTTACCCTTCCAGTGCTGCTTATTTGCTTGAGGTTTCTGATTGCCAGCTGTCTTGTCTTCGATCTTGACTGGCTTATGCTGCGCTCGTTGTGCCCTGATGCTGTCCAGATAGTGCTCAGCGACTAATGCTCTGCTGACTAACTCTTCGCCAGTCTGAGGCTGATGAGCTCCACTACTCACATTAAGTGCTATCACTGGCTTCAGCATCCTGAGCATCAGTCTGACTCGTTCCTTTTCCGTGCTTACTAGCTCTGGGCAGATACGAGCTAGCCTATTGAATCTTTTAACTGCCTCCTCCACTGTCAGATCACCCTGTCTGAACTCCATAAACTCCTCGTAGTGCTTATTGGTGATCCTTTGGCGGAAGAACTCGTCGTAGAACTCTGTCTCAAAATCAATCCATCTCATCTGATTGACTGCCCTCTTACTTTTGACTCTCTCCCACCACATGCGTGCGTCTCCAGTCAGGCAGAAGGAGGCACACTTGACTTTCTCGACTTCTGGCCAGTCAAGAAGTTCCATGGTGCTCTCCAGTGTTTTGAACCAAGTCTGGGCATCCCAGGGCTCAGTCGTGCCTGAGAAGCTTTCTGGTTTCAGTTTCAGCCACTGTATGAGGTAGGCTTCTTGTCTCTGGGGTGCTGTGACGACTCCTTGGGCAACTGGTGGAACCTCAGTTACCACTGGAGTCTCCACAGTTACTGTTGGAGGTGTGGGAGGAACTGGTTGCTGATTCGCCATCAGATTGACGATCACTTGTTGTTGCTCTGCTACTTGTCTCTGGAGTTGAGCAACAACTTCAGAGAGATTTGGTTCAGTTGCTCCTGGCCCTTCGTTCTCTTGAGCCTGGTCCTCAGTACGAGCGGTACGGGGATGTCCTCTTCTTGACATCTAATTATGCAAAGAAAGAAAAACTTGATATATTCTTTATCCTTTCTAACCAAACTTAGGTATATGAATAAAAGAGAAACAAACTTCTATCTTACAGAAGCACATATAAGCAATTTCTCCATACTGCAAATAATAAAGAAACATAAAAGGAAAAACTTAAATACTTTCTTACTTGAAGACGGCAAGGATGATGCTGATGTGTGTGTGATGCTGGAGAATGGGACCTGCTCTGATACCAACTGTAACGACCACTCTTCTTACTACTACTACTACTCTCTAAGAGTGACCGTTACTTATCTACTAACTCTACTTAACCAGTTTATTAAAAATCTCTAGGAAAACCCTACCGAAAAATTTCGGCAGAATCTCCCCTGTACCGGTGACCATTTCCCATAATACAAACAAATAATAAACCATCAGCCACATGCGGCTGGTATAAGTACTTCACAACCACGCAGTAATAATATCATAATAACTAAAAGGAAACTATTCTAGCAATAGTAAACAAATAGAACTCCAACGATAAGACATACCAAACTACAAGTGCGGAATAGACTCAATTACAATCTCAACTTCATTATAGCATTAAAAGAGAACTAAAATAACTAAACAGAAAAGTCTTGGCAAGTTGCCAGCTCATTTTGGATCTCTCCATAGTCCAGCCATCACACACCTTCATCACCACCACCTTGTCGCCTTCCTTGCTAAATCTTTTCCTTTCCTTTATCTGCAGTAGGAGGAAGTGCAGTCTATAAGCATAAAGCTTAGTGAGCGCTATCTACTCACAAAAACTCGATATGCATGTATATAAATAAAAACATGCTAAAACTAAATCCTAACATATAAAACTACTCATGCTCATATATAGCAAAGAAATCATGCTAACTGAAATACTAAACATCTGTAGTTCATCATGCTCATAAACCAATAAAAGAAGCATACTAAACATGTAAAACTACTAAACATGTAAAACTACTAAACATGTAAAGATAAACGTGTAAAGCTAAACATGTAAAGATACTAAACATGTAAAACTAAACATGCTGGATAATCTAGTAGCAAGAAACAAATAAAACTATTACTGCATGCTTCAAATAACAAGAAACTAAACTTTCTAATTCTAAACATATTTGAAGCTTGTTTCATTTGTTTCAAAACTTATACTTTAATACTTCAAAATAATAATAAACTTCTTTTGGGCCCGGCATTGTACCACTTTGCGCGCATTCTTAATAAGAATCGAGGTAGCTAATCCCGAAACTACTAAGATACTTCTAGGCCTTGTGCCTAGGGGCATCTTGGAGCCCATCCCTTGGACCTTGTGTCCGGTACATGCCCTTTAAAAGTAAAATACTTTCTTTTTAACTATAACTTCTTTATACTTGCCCTTACTTGGCATTTAAGCAAACACCTTGTGTGCGCTTTTGATATTCAATATTCTGGAATTGAAATCAAGTCTAGACCTTAGTCTTTCTTGCTTATAGTTCTTAAAGACAGAAATTCATGCTTAGGTAAAAGCAAAGAAACTAATAATTGCATGCTCAAGATATTCAAATAGCAAAAGAGACTAGAAAGTATCACCGTGCACATCTAATGGCAAAGGAAACTGATCATGCTTAATTATTAGTAAATGGAAAATTGCTCATGCTTATAGAATAACAAAGAAACTAAGTTTGCAATGGTATTAAATAGACTTGATCACGCTTAATATATATCAAGAAAGCTCACACTAAGTACTTGGATTAAGGGCTGTTCATGCCCAACTAATAACAAGTGAAAGCTAGAAAAATCTGCTTATGCATATCTAATAGCAAATGGAAGCTACTGTGTTCAGCTAATAGAAACCGAACCTAAGGTTGTTCATGTTATTCAAGAAAACCAAGAAACTAATACTACACTTAGAAGGAATTTAAATCTGTGTCAAAGAATTAATAACACAAAGTCTAGCAACATGATAAGGGTTAATAACACTAAGTCTAGCAGCATGTTAAGGATTAATAACACCACCGAACCTGCACAACAAGCTCCAACTCAAGCTAAAACCTGCTGGGATAGGGTCATATGGAAGGGTGTACTTTGCAATTCTAGACAATGAAAAGCATGTTGCTGTGAAAAACTTGATGCTTCTGAAGATGGCTCAAATGATATCCAGATTAAAGCATGAAAATTTTGTTGAGATTCTAGAATACTGTGTGGAAGGAAATATGTGTCCATAGGCCTATGAGTTTGCAACTATAGGCTCTTTACATGATGTTTTGCATGGTATGGCTATAGCATTTATCTGCTATTTCGTGTACAGCAACAGAACAACTTATAACATAACCCAATTTCATCTAACATCCAATCCTAATTCATGAATGACTAACTAACCAATTCCTACAACAATTCAACAGGGGAGCAAAACCTCTTCATAGATTAGATCAATGTTAACTATCAAGCTGTAGAATCTGGCACGCAACTTATACATTCATCTAACAACTCGGCTAGGCATTTTTGCAAACAGAAAATGATCGGAGAGCTCGCAAAGAAACCTTGAGGAGAATCAAAAATCCACCGAGCATAAACCCAATTCAAAACCAAAACCAAGTCGCGAAACGACTCCTACTGCAGGTGAGAAGCAACTCACCTCGGTTCCTTGGACTCACAGCCGACGGGAAGATTTCTAGGGTTCGGAGAAGTGCCTCCTCGGTGACTCCTTCGCCTCCGCGTGTCCTCTTCGACGAGAGGGATTCGTAGATGTGAAGATCTCACAAAGGAACCCCTTGGTCGGCCACCGGAGGAGAAGCCCTGCGTTTCCGCCTGAGACTATCGCGCGCCGTTCGCGAGCGAGAGAGGAGAGGTTCGCGAGCGAGAATTAGGTCTCGGGAAAAAAATAAGCCCTCTTTTATAACTAGGGTTTTTTTTATTAAATACTATACCTTAAATATTAGTCGCTGCATATCTGATCAGCAATAACCGCTGGCACAGCTGGTCAGCCGAGTTTTGACCCAAGCCAAAGGTCTCGGCTTCAATCCCTCAGCCGCGCACTTTTTTCCCAATTTATTCCCTAATCATTAACTATGCTATAAATTTAATTCTCACCATATAAGGTTAACAAAATCGTGTAGCTCAGCTGGTTGGGCCGGTTTTGCTTGGGTCAGTCCGACCCGAGATCGTGGGTTCGAATCTCACCTTCAACATTTTTTTTTTAAACTTCTTTCTTTTTGTAACCCTACTAAACGACCTCCAAAAATTACGTAAAAATACTCTAAAAATTCCTAAAAATCTCTAGAATATTTTAAAAGTATTTCCAATTATTTTTATGGACTTTTAGAACTTGAAATAGGAAAAATTGGGTCGTTACAAGCGGCCCCCCTAGTGCCGACCCCACGGATATAGAGGGAGGTTCATGCAGGTACACATGTCATAGGCGCATGGCGAGGTAAACCCCAGGTCGTCAGTTCTTGAGAATCGACCCCTGGCCATTACGCCAGAGATACCATGCGCCCACCGTCTGCGCTACGCCCTGGGGCAAAATAAATAAATGTTTACAAAAGCTTAGGCTTTCAGTATACACTCTAACACGTCCTTAGTAGATCCATACCACATCTCTAAAGATCTTGAGGTAAGTACTGTTGGGGCAATTTTCCTAGGTCAAGTTTGACCAGTTTGACAAAACTTGAGTTGAGTCAAGCTTGAGTCGAGATTTGAGTTTTGATATTTGACAATATATGGAGATTGCTAGGGCAATCGTCCGGTTGTGGAGATGGTCAAAGGTTGACCAGGTTGAGAAAAAGACAAGTCAAGTAGGTCAGGGATGATAAGAGACTTGACTGAGTAAGTCCTAACTGGAGGTTAGGTGTCTGGAAGTCCTAACTGGAGGTTAGGTACTGGAGAAGTCCTAATTGAAGTTTAGGTAATGGGAAAGTCCTAACTGGAGTTTAGGTATCTGGGAAAGTCCTAATTGGATCCTTGATAATAGGAAGTATCTGGGAACTTGTGTCAATATTTGAAAATAGGAAGTATTTTCATAGAAAATTATTTTTCCTTGATAAAGTATACCCTAAATAATGTCTACATGAATTTTCATGATTTTTAAAATTTTTGGGGAGTTTCTGAATTTCGCTGAAATTGAATTTCAGGAAATCAGAAATCCAATCGATCGGCCGATCGATTGGGATGGTTTCGATCAATCAGCCGATCGATTGAAAAGACAATTCCTGCGAACAGAAGGGTAGTGAATTGATCAGCCGATTGATTGACCCAGTCTGGATCGATCAGTCGATCGATTCAGAGGGAATTTCTGCGAGCAGTAGCTTGCGGAATCGATCAATGGATCGATTGAAGTGATTTCAATTGATTGAGTCCCAACTTCAATCAATTGGGAAGTCTGATTTTGGCTGGAAAAGCCTGATTTTAGCACTTCAAGTCGCTTCGAGTCCCATTGATCATTCCAAACCCCTTGGAATACATTTGAATACATTTAGGGAGAGTTTTCATGTAAAAAACAAGTATGGATTGGTTAAGAAATACCAAAGTGAAGTTTAGGATAAGGTTTAGTTTCAATTCTGAAATTTAGAACCTTAAAACTTCAAGTTTTGGTTTTCAAGGGTCATTAACAATTCCTAACCCTTTGGAATACATTTGTATACACTTAGGAGGAGTTTTCAGGATGAAAACAAGCATAGTTTGGTTAATATCGACTTATGTGTAGTTTAGGTTGAGGTTAGTTTCATTATTGAATTTTGAATCTCAAAACTTCGAGTTTTGGTTTTCCTAATTATTTAGGAACCCCAAGTCATTGTTGGTACAATGATAGAAGTTTGACCATGTTTTTAGGGGGAGTTACTCTTTGAAAACATAAAAATATTTTCAAAGACCTTGGAAGGTGGGTTAAACCTTCGTGATGAATTAATACTCAGGGTCGAGTATTGGAGAGCAATGGAAGGTTGGTTATCTTCATTGCTTGGATGTTAAATGCTCTTGGATGAGCATTTTGGAGTAGATGTTTGCTCAAGGGGGAGCATTGGGTTCAATGAGGGGGATCGGGCATTCATTGGTAAAGTGAAAAATGCTCTTGGATGAGCATTGAAAAGAAGATTATTGCTCAAGGGGAAGCATTGGATAGAATGAATGGGATTTTCATTGGTCAAATGGTGAATGCTCTAGGTTGAGCATTGTGGAGTCAAGTAGAGCTCAAGGGGGAGCTTTGGAGACAATGAAGAGTATGTGATCTTCATTGTAAGGTTAACTCTTATGGGGAAGAGTTGTTTTCTATTTTTGATGTGTGACAAAGGGGGAGAATTGAAGGTTAAGTTAGACCTTCATTCATACTTTGTCATGGAAAGGTTATGGCTATGGGATTTAGCCTTGTGATAAAGAAGAAGTTAAGGCTATGAGATTTAGTCTAACTTAGAGGTATTAACTAAGAAGGATTGTCAAACATCAAAAAGGGAGAAATTGTTGGGGCAATTTTCCTAGGTCAAGTTTGACCCGTTTGACTAAGCTTGAGTGGAGTCAAGCTTGAGTCGAGATTTGAGTTTTGATGTTTGACAATATATGGAGATTGCTAGGGCAATCATCCAGTTGTGGAGATGGTCAAAGGGTTGACCAGGTTGAGAAGAAGACAAGTCAAGTAGGTCAGGGATGACAGGAGACTTGACTGGGTAAGTCCTAACTGGAGGTCAGGTGTCTGAAAGTCTTAACTGGAGCTTAGGAAGTGGAGAAGCCCTAACTGGAGGTTAGGCAGTGGTGAAGTCCTAACTGGAGGTTAGGCAGTGGAGAAGTCCTAACTGGAGTTTAGGCAATGGGAAAGTCCTAACTGGAGTTTAGGTATCTGGGAAAGTCCTAACTGGAGGTTAGGCAAGAGAGAAGTTAAGTAGGTCAAAGTTGACAGGAGACTTGACTGGGAAAGTCTTAATTGGAGATTAGGCAAAGGTAAGTCCAACAGGAAGGTTGGCAAGAGTGAAAATCCAAGTAGGTCAGTGTTGACTATACTTGGTGGTGAAAGTCCTGATAAGTGAGATCAGGCAATTAAAAAGTCCAAGTGTGATCTTGGCAAAGGGAGAAAGTCCTGATGAGGAGCCAGGCAATTGGGAAAGTCCAAGTGTGATCTTGGCAAAGGTTGAAAGTCCAAGCATGTGGTCTTGGCAAGGTAAGTCCTAGTGTGACTTGGCAAGAAGAACTCGATAACTAGGATGAGGCCGAAGGAAGCTCCTAAAGGCAAGGCGTGAAGGATGGGAGATATCCGAGGGACGCAAGGCTGATGGAGGAGGCTAGAAGGCTAGTTCAAGGATGATCGAGTGTGGTGTATAATCTGACAACTAAGATGAGGTCGAAGGAAGCTCTTGAAGGCAAGGCGTGAAGGATGGGAGATATCCGAGGGACGTAAGGCTGATGGAGGAGGCTAGAAGGCTAGTTCAAGGTTGGTCGGGTGTTAGCCAAATGCTAGGCATGGATACCCAACAGGTCATGGTTGACCGGGAGTTGGATTTGGGACCTTGAACTTGAGTTTGAGGCAAGTTCAGGGTGTTTAATTGATCGGTCGATCAATTGAACCAGTGTCCAATTGATCGGTCGATCGATTGAACCAGTGTCTATTCGATCGGTCGATCAATTGGAGTGTGCTACGAGTGTAGGATGGCTCCAATCGATCGGACGATCGATTGGGAGCATTACTCGCAAACACAGAAGCTTTCTCAATGATCGAGCGATCGATTGGGATCTACCAATCGATCGGTCGATCGATTGGGGAGGAGAAGCTCTCGCGCGGACACAAGAGCACAGAATGAGTTTGAATCGATCGGTCGATCGATTCAGATGGTCCCAATCGATTGGTCGATCGATTGGGAAGTGACCGTTGAGCAGGAAACGAGCAATGGACGGCTGGGATTGTGCAGATGTGATGTGTCAATCGATTGGGACTAATTTGGATCGATTGGGAGCACTGTATAAAGCCTGGGCGGAGCGTTTTCTTCGCCAGAATTTTACGTTCTTCTTCCCGCCAGATCTTTGCGATTTCTCTTGCGATTCTTCATGCGAGCTTTCAGATCTTCACTGCCAGTTCTTGAAGGCTCTTGGGGTGCATCTCCAAGGTTCAAGAGGCAACCTACATTAGCAAGATCAAGTAAGTGTTAGGACCGAAAAGTAGCTAGAGGGGGGGTGAATAGCTTCGCGTGTGCTCGTCGTGCTTCGTTGCTTGTTTCTTCAAAGTGATGCGCAGCGGAATACAAAGAAACAAACTACAACAATGCTAACAATAGGATTTTACTTGGTATCCACCTCACAAGAGGTGACTAGTCCAAGGATCCACGCACACACACACACCTCCACTAATAAACACTCCTTTTCGGTAACTACCGAAGGCGGAGAAGCCCTACAAGACTCTCAATACAAGTAGAAGAAAGGGTAGTAAAGAATAAGCAAAAGCTTACAAGAGATGCAGTAAAAACACTAGCTTCTTCTTCTTCTCGTTGCAACTCACCTCTTGACTTGGATGAACCTCCAAGAACCTTCAAGAACTGGCGGTGAGGAGCTTAGAGAGTGCTGGGGAGGAGCTGTGATGAATCTGGAATGAATCGGTGAAGTTCTGCCGAAGGAAATGAACGCCTGCGGCTTAAATCGACGCTAACGGTCGAATCCTGATCGATTGGAATGCTCCCAATCGATCGGGGAGGCTTTGGATCGATCCACAGATCGATCCAGAGCGCCTCTGTGCTCTGGAAAAACTTCTGGATCGATCCACAGATCGATCCAGCGCTTATCGCGCGAAGCAACAGCGTCCCAATCGATCCACTGATCGATTGGGACCTCTGGATCGATCCACCGATCGATCCAAAGGGGTTCTGTTCGCGGGGACTCACCGGATCGATCGGTGGATCGATCCAGATCTTCTGGATCGATCCACTAATCGATCCAGATCTGCTGGATCGATCCACGGATCAATCCAAACCTGCTGGATCAATCCACGGATCAATCCAAACCTGCTGGATCAATCCAGATCTTGGTTTTTGCCCAAAACCCCCTAAACCAACATCTAGTCAACCATGACTTGTTGGTACATAAGACCTAGCATCCGGTCACCCTTGACCAGCTAGGACTCTCTCACCAAGTGTCTGGTCAATCCCTTTGACCCACTTGGACTTTTCTCTTCTTGCCAAGTATCCGGTCACTCCCTAAGACCTACTTGGACTTTTCTTCCTCGTGCCAAGTATCCGGTCAATCCCTTTGACCTACTTGGACTCTCACCAGATGTCTGGTCAACCTTGACCCATCTGGATTTCTCTTGCCTGGCTTCACTCACCAGGACTTTCCCAAATACCTAGCTTCACTCACTAGGTCTTTCACCTGGCTTCACTCACCAGGATTTTTCTCCTGCCTAGCTTCACTCACTAGGACTTCCCAATTGCCTAGCTTTACTCACTAGGTCTTTCACCTGGCTTCACTCACCAGGATTTTCCTCCTGCCTAACATCCCAGTTAGGACTTCCCAGTCAAGTATCCGGTTATCCTTGACCTACTTGACTCTTCTTCAATCAACCTTGCATTGTCAAACATCGAAATCCAAACCAAGACTCAAGCTTGGTCAACCAGGTCAACCTTGACCTGAGGAATGTTGCACCAACAATCTCCCCCTTTTTGATGTTTGACAATACCAACACTATCACTTACAATACCACATGTAAGTTAGGCTAATCTCATAGCCTAAACCTTCTTCATGCCAATAGGTAATGAATACATAAGTTAAGCCCTTCATTCTCCCCCTAAGAGGGCAAACTCCCTCTAGGTGATAAAAGCCTAACTTACTCCCTTTCATTCTCCCCCTATTGGCACACATCAAACCATGCCCCATTTTTGGGCACACATCAACATATTCACTTGTTGAAAACTCTCCCTCTGAAGAGTTGCTCATCGTCGTTCACAACTTCACTCGTTGTGATCAGCACGATAATGAAGGTCTCATACCCTTCATTAACCTTAACCCTACATTCTCCCCCAATGTAGGCAAATGCCCATCCTTGAGCATTATCCACTTGAAACCACTTATCCACTTGAAACCACTTAAACAATGAGGATATCCACTCCCCATTAAAGTTCAAACGCTCAACCTTGAGCATGTTCTTAACGGAAGGTTAACCACTTTCCAAGGTTCATGAAAAAAATAATTTTTATGTCTTTAAAGAGTCCCTCCCCATAAAGACATGGTGGTAACTTCTGTCATTGCACCAACAATGACTTGGAATCCCCAAAACTTTAGAAAACCCAATTTTAGAAGTTTTGAAGTTCAAATATTCAAAATTTGAAACAAACCTCAACCTAAACTTCAACTTAGCCTTCCTTAACCAATCCATCCTTGTTTTCCACACGAAAACACCCTTTTTATGTATACAAATGTATTTTCAGGGGTTTGGAATGGTTACCTAGACTAAAATAGGTTCAAAATGCTGAAAATAAGCTTTCCCAGCCAAAATCAGCATCTTCAATTTATTGGAGTTGGGTTCCAATCGATTGAACCCTGCTGAATCGATCCACTGATCGATTCAATCTTCTTGGATCGATCGGCTGATCGATCCAGCGAGCTTCTGCTCGCGAGAAATACCTTCTCAATCGATCGGCTGATCGATTGAGGCACTCCAATCGATCCACTGATCGATTGGAGGCCTGAAATTGCTGAAATTCAATTTCAGCCAATTTCAAAAACCCCTAGAAAATTCTACAAAATTCCAAAAATCGTAAAAATTTGTGTAGACATTATTTAGAGTATAATTTATCATGGGAAAATAGTTTTCTATGAAAATACATCATATTTTCAAAGATTGACACAAACTTGAGAACTTGCAAAAATTTTAGTGTTTTCTTCAAGTTTGTGTCTAACTATTCAATGGTGATTACTATCAAAAGATAGCCTTCACCAAGGTTTTCCAAAATTGTTTTGAAAACATTTTCAAAACCAATATCCCACCATGTTCCTTGGGCTTAATGCACATGACTTGTACATTAGCTTTCCCAATGATGGGAAAACACATAACTATGTGTTTTGATGAACTTAAAACTCAAGGAAATGCACTAACTCAGCATGTTGAGTTTTGTTCGTCTTCCTAACATCTCACTTGTTTCTATTTGCATACAACACATACAAGTCATCTTATAGGTCTTTGTGAGATGTTAATTTTGGTTTTGCTCTAACCTAGGGTTCATGCATATTTATCTAGTCATCTTGTGGATATTGACCATCCACCTAGGATGTCATTTGGTATGCCACTTGATGATAACTGCCATTTGTCCTTAATTTTAAGGAAATAACATAATGCATGATAATGTTATGGCATATATCAAAAAGAAATAATTTTCAGAAGAAAATTTCCTATAACTACATGATGTATGTATGTCATGACATGGTATTTTTGAGTTTTTCATAATAAGTCATGAATGCACAAATAAAACATGATGTCATGGCATATAATGGGCAACCAAACATGGCAAGATTTTGCATAATTAAAATATACCTAGATTATCTATCTAAATATCCTTAACCCTTAGCTAATCCTAAAGCATAAACCCTAGATTGCCCAATTTCCTTAGGAAAATGCCAAAACCCAACTTGACATTTCTTTAATCTCTTGAATTAATTATGCCAATTTAAAATTTAACACATTCCTCAAATGTTGGCATATTTCATTTTCCCATAAGAGTAATCACTTTAAATTAAGGCTTAGATTTGCCTTAAATTCCTAAGACAATACCAAAGTCCCAATTTGGTATTCCTTGACACTTGATTTCTTGTGTCATTTAAAGTCATCTCAAATTTCTTCCTTTATAGCACATTTTACTCTTTCCAAGAGTAACAATAAATCCATTTCATTTTCAAAGGTTAACAAAAACCTTGAAAATGCTCCTTGAATGTCAATTTCTTCAAAGTTGGGTTAACTACCCTTCTTCTCAGAGTTGACACTCTCTAACCCATCTATGGGATAGAGAAAATGCTCCTAGGAACCCAAAACCTATTGGTGCTCCTTGGATGCTCTAGGTATTCACTAGGCATAACTTCCCTAGATACCTTCCTAGTGACCTTGTGTGGTTTCTTAGAAGTCTTGGTCACTTTTTCTAGGTCAACTCTAGGGATTGTTTCCCTTGTAACCTTCTTTGTGACTTTCTTAGACTTCTTAGAAGTCTTAGTCACATTTGTTGCAAAAATACTCTTAGGGATAACTTCCCTTGTATTTTTGGCTTGACCACTAGACCTAGGGTTGGTTCCATAACTATATGGAACCCTATGGTAAGAGATTACATCCTTCTTAGCCTTTGGTTTGTATCCCAAACCCCTATGACCATTAGATGACCTTTGTGCTCCTAGACCTAGGCTATGCTCATTTTGCCCTTTTAGGATATTTTCCATCCTTTTTAGGGTATTTTCCATTTTATCAAGCCTTGACCTCAAGACTTGATTTTCTATCACTAAGTCCTTAGTTTTTGGTTTTCCATTAAATTTATGAGCATTTTTATTTCTAGGCTTGTAGCTAAGGTCCTTAGTGTGTTTGCCTAGATTTTTATCTACCTTCCTAATCCTAAGTGTGGTAGTTTTAGCATGGTAAGCTACATTATTTTCCTTAATTTTACCATGCTCTCTATTCTTATGGTAAATAGCATTAAAATGATATAAGTTAGAACTAGTATGCTTTTTACCATAATGTAAAGGGATAGGCTCAATAAAAGTTATCTTCCTTTTTACCTTAGAGGCTCCCCCTTGACTTGAGCTTCCTCCTTGAGCCTTGACCATCTTCTTCCCCTTAGGGCATTGACTCCGGTAATGCCCCTTTTGATTGCAAGAGAAGCACACAATGTGCTCCTTGCTCTTCTTTGTTCCGGGGATGGTCTCCTTTGGCTTCTCCTTGCCCTTAGGTGCCACTTGGCCCTTCTTCTTGGCCAATTTAGGGCACTTGCTTTTGTAGTGCCCATGTTCCCTACATTCAAAACATATAATATGATTCTTATTATTAATTGAACTATTTATACCTTCTTGTGTAGGGGTGGCACTTGCTCCTCCATTTGATATGAATGTAGAGGCTTCCTCTTGATCCGAAATCGATTTCCCTCCAATTGATTTATCTTCACTTGTGGAGGTGGAAGCTTCTTCATCCTCTTCTTCTCTTGACCCAGATGTGGAGGATTCTCCTTCTTCTTGATCCGGTGTCACCAAGAGTTGCTCCCCCTCAATCCTAGAGGTGGAGGCTTCACCTTCTTATTCATCCTCTTGTACATGAAACAAGGAATATGCTCCTTCCTTGCTCTTTTGATTACACTCCCTTGAGAATGAAGCTTCTTGGATTTCCTCTTCTTCGGAAGTTGAGCATCTCTCAACTTCGGAGTCCTCTTGATCTTGCTCCAATGAGTCACCCTCTTTGGATTCTTCTTGGTTAGGTACAGTGGAGGGGATCTCATGAGCCTTTTCCAATTTGCTCCATAGCTTTTTGGCATCTTCAACTTCTCCAATTTCCTCCAAGATGTTGCTCGGCAATAGATTGACCAAAAGCTTGGTCACTTTGTCATTGGCCTCACATCTTTGGATTTGCTCTTGGCTCCATTTGCTCTTTTTGAGAACTTTGCCCTTTGAATTCCTTGGAGCCTTAAAACCTTCCATTAGAGCAAACCATTGCTCTATCTCCATCATCAAGAAATTTTCAATTCTTGATCTCCAAGAATCGAAGCTTGTGGATGTGTATGGTGGAGCCACCCTTGTATCAAATCCAAGTCCATCTTGGAATTGCATCTTGAAGTTGAGCTTCTTGAATTCTTTGACTTTGATGAATTTGCTCCATAGCTCTTTGGCATCTTCAACTTCTCCAATTTCCTCCAAGATGTTGCTCGGCAATAGATTGACCAAAAGCTTGGTCACTTTGTCATTGGCCTCACATCTTTGGATTTGTCCTTGGCTCCATTTGCTCCTTTTGAGAACTTTGCCCTTTGAATTCCTTGGAGCCTTAAAACCTTCCATTAGAGCAAACCATTGCTCTATCTCCATCATCAAGAAATTTTCAATTCTTGATCTCCAAGAATCGAAGCTTGTGGATGTGTATGGTGGAGCCACCCTTGTATCAAATCCAAGTCCATCTTGGAATTGCATCTTGAAGTTGAGCTTCTTGAATTCTTTGACTTTGATGAATTTGCTCCAACTTCTTCACCCTCTAGCTCTTCTTGTTATGCTTGACCCTTCCGGCGATGATTCCGGTGAAGAGCAACCTCGCTCTGATACCACTTGTTAGGACCGAAAAGTAGCTAGAGGGGGGGGGTGAATAGCATCGCGTGTGCTCGTCGTGCTTCGTTGCTTGTTTCTTCAAAGTGATGCGCAGCGGAATACAAAGAAACAAACTACAACAATGCTAACAATAGGATTTTACTTGGTATCCACCTCACAAGAGGTGATTAGTCCAAGGATCCACGCACACACACACACCTCCACTAATAAACACTCCTTTTCGGTAACTACCGAAGGCGGAGAAGCCCTACAAGACTCTCAATACAAGTAGAAGAAAGGGTAGTAAAGAATAAGCAAAAGCTTACAAGAGATGCAGTAAAAACCCTAGCTTCTTCTTTTTCTCGTTGCAACTCGCCTCTTGACTTGGATGAACCTCCAAGAACCTTCAAGAACTGGCGGTGAGGAGCTTAGAGAGTTCTGGGGAGGAGCTGTGATGAATCTGGAATGAATCGGTGAAGTTCTGCCGAAGGAAATGAACGCCTGCGGCTTAAATCGACGCTAACGGTCGAATCCCGATCGATTGGAATGCTCCCAATCGATCGGGGAGGCTTTGGATCGATCCACGGATCGATCCAGAGCGCCTCTGTGCTCTGGATCGATCCACGAATCGATCCAGCGCTTATCGCGCGAAGCAGCAGCGTCCCAATCGATCCACTGATCGATTGGGACCTCTGGATCGATCCACCGATCGATCCAAAGGGGTTCTGTTCGCGGGGACTCACCGGATCGATCGGTGGATCGATCCAGATCTTCTGGATCGATCCACTGATCGATCCAGATCTGTTGGATCGATCCACGGATCGATCCAAACCTGCTGGATCAATCCACGGATCAATCCAAACCTGCTGGATCAATCGGCTGATCAATCCAGATCTTGGTTTTTGTCCAAAACCAAGCCCAAAGCCCCTTAAACCAACATCTAGTCAACCATGACTTGTTGGTACATAAGACCTAGCATCCGGTCATCCTTGACCAGCTAGGACTCTCTCACCAAGTGTCTGGTCAATCCCTTTGACCCACTTGGACTTTTCTCTTCTTGCCAAGTATCCGTTCACTCCCTAAGACCTACTTGGACTTTTCTTCCTCGTGCCAAGTATCCGGTCAATCCCTTTGACCTACTTGGACTCTCACCAGATGTCTAGTCAACCTTGACCCATCTGGATTTCTCTTGCCTGGCTTCACTCACCAGGACTTTCCCAAATGCCTAGCTTCACTCACTAGGTCTTTCACCTGGCTTCACTCACCAGGATTTTTCTCCTGCCTAACTTCACTCACTAGGACTTCCCAATTGCCTAGCTTTACTCACTAGGTCTTTCACCTGGCTTCACTCACCAGGATTTTCCTCCTGCCTAACATCCCAGTTAGGACTTCCCAATCAAGTATCCGGTCATCCTTGACCTACTTGACTCTTTTTCAATCAACCTTGCATTGTCAAACATCGAAATCCAAACCAAGACTCAAGCTTGGTCAACCAGGTCAACCTTGACCTGAGGAATGTTGCACCAACAGTAAGGAGGTGTTTTATTTTATACACTTGTGTATTTTCTTCTTGTTTGAGTGACTCTTGTTGTGAGGTATTTGTGTAAGGCTTCTCCACCTTCGGCTGCGATCAAGATGGAGTGTTTTATAGTGGAGGTGTGTACTCGGTGTGTGGATCCTTGGATTAGTCACCTCTTCTTGAGGTGGATACCAAGTAAATCCTTGAGTTAGCATTGGTTGTGTTTGTATTAGTATTCCATTGCATATTATCAAGACAAAGCAACCGACAAAGCGACGAAACGCTATTCACCCCCCCCTCTAGCGGGCATATCGGTCCTAACAAGTACGCTATAGATTTTATTTTCCACATTTTAACTTCATAAATCTCGACAGATCCTAAAGAAATAGAAAAGATAAATCTCAATGTTTCCCTAATAGCAAAGACGGAAGATCAAGACTCCAAAAAATCCATCGATGAAGTCAAAGCGGCTCTTATGATAAGAAAGTTCAATAAATTTATTAAATCTAATAAATTTAAATCGCGGGCGAGAAAGCATCTTCGAAATAGAAGGACCATCTGATGCTACAATTGCAACGAAGAAGGGCACATCAAAGATGACTACCCGAAATTGAAGAACAAAGACAAGGAATAAAATAAGAAGCCAGCTCGGTCCAAACATAATCTCAAAGTCAGAGCATATGTCAGACTAGCCCTAACGGCATTCCATCAAGAAGAAGATGAGACCAGCTCAGAGATGAGCATAGATGAAGGGGGAGGATCATCAGAAGAAATCAACGATGAGATGAAGGGTGAGGTACGTGCTCTATCCCCCAAGCAATCCTTTCAGTTTATTAAAATTCTTACCAAAGATTTGGCAAAATTAGAAAAAGAAAATGATGATTTAAAAGGACAATAACTTTAAAAAACCTTTATCCACTGTGCACGCTGGAGGTGCCTTCCAAGCACTTTGGAGGCACCCTCAAGCTTCGGATGAGATTTTCTAGGGCCTATAAAAAGACCCCTGGACCTAGAAAATTAGTATCAACTTCTGTAATCAATTTCCTAGAAATAGTCTAAGCTATTAAAGAATGTAAGAGGCTTCTCCGCCTTCATAGAAATAGATTCATTTTGAGCTTTCATTTATTTTGGATTAACAACTACCTAGGTTGTAACCAAGTAAATTCTGGTGCCTCTTTCTTTAGTTTTTTCTTTGTTTATTTTATTTATGTTATTGCTACTAATCTAAGTTAAAGAACAAGAAAGGTTCTTTTTATTTTAAATTTTTTTTTAGATGTTGCACCCTCTTACCGGCCTCACAGCTGCGCCTACAGGAAGTCTTGATGATGAATAAGCATTTCAACATATGTGTTTTGTTTGGGATCAAAAATCATTTCATAGAGTTAAAAAAAAAATCAATTGCATTATCATTTGTAGAGGTTGAATATATTGCAACGAATGAAGTTGTTCAAGTAGCAGTTTGGTTAAGAATAATTTTGGTTGATTTATATCAAAAAGTACATATCCTACTATTATTTACTGTGATAGTCAATCTATAATTTCAATTACCAAAATCCCAATCGTTTATAGAAGAATGATATATAGAGTTGCAGCATACAAGATAAATTTCAAAAGAAGGAAATTTATTTGGACTTTATCGAGACTACAAATCAATCAGCAGATGTTCTTATCAAGATTATATCTATTTAAAAAAAAAATAGATCCGCTACCTTAGCGGCCCCCCTAGTGTCAGAACCACGGATATAGAGGGAGGTTCATGCAAGTATACAGGCTATAGGCGCATGGCGGGGTAAACCCTAGGTCGTCAGTTCCTAAGAATCGACCCCTGACCATTACGCCAGAGATACCATGCTCCTACCATCTGCGCTACGCCTTGGGGACAAGATTGTATCTATTTAAAAGCTTTAATGGTTCGAGGATATTACGAAGATTACAAATTAAGAGGGGTGTTAAATGATAATTTATTGATTAATATAAAATATTAATTGTGTTTATGTTTCTTAGGAGTCAATTAGTTGTATTTTATATTTTCCATACAATCAATGTATTTATGAAGTATTTCTTTATAAATTAATGTAATGCATCTATGAAAATAATGACAAAAGATCAAAAGTTAGAGAAGCAAATTTAAATCTTCTCAGAATTTCCATTATCTTTTCTTCTATCTCCAACACGAAGTGCTCGGGAGTGCAACTCATATGGCATTTGGCATTTAGGACTCGATATCTGACAGTCGTGTAGGCTTGGATTATCTCAGATCGGCTCAGATCAGCTAGCAACTCTAGTCCTAGCTTGGTGCTATACAATCTATTGCTTGGCTTAATTAGTCTATCTTAGGTGACTTAGCCTGGTGACTTAGCTGGCTCAAGATAGAGCTACATAGGTGAACTGAATAGATATCGATGGTAATAATTTAACTTGAGTACTGTAAAATTACATGATTTTGAATCGTTAATCTTGTAATGAATCGATGAATTGAATGAAATTCATATCAT
The DNA here is from genome assembly GCF_018446385.1 of Zingiber officinale. NCBI lineage: Eukaryota > Viridiplantae > Streptophyta > Magnoliopsida > Zingiberales > Zingiberaceae > Zingiber > Zingiber officinale. The sequence goes on along the minus strand of NC_056006.1, from coordinate 6,215,533 downwards.
TTCCTTTTCCTTCAATTTCTCAGGGATTATAGGAAATGTTTTTGGATGTTTTGAACAAACAAATCTTGTTTAAGTGCTAATTGTGGAACAACATACAAAAGTCAATTTCATGACCATTTCATTCGAGTTCAGGACATCCCTTGGGGATGTAGGCACCGAGCTCGGTAGGGCATTTAGCGAGCTGGCAGTAGTCATCAGTGACGCCTCCCCACCAATTGACGGAGTTGATATTATAGTTCCCGAGGGTGAAGAAGGCGATGACGGCCATGAAGCTTGTGCCGGCGTCGAGGGCGGCAGACAGCACATAGGCATAGCGGCCCCACCACTGCTTGTGGTGCTTGAGCACCCAATAGTTGAAGACAAAGCCGACAATGAACCAACAGTTGAAGTTAATGGTCTTGACTAGGGGAATGTAGCCGGCGGCTGCGAAGATGACGGGGAAGTTGATGAGCCGAATCCATTTCTTCTCTAGGAAGAGGCGGTGGAAGAGGTAGACGGCGGCGGGGGCGAAGAGGCCAAGGAGGAAGAAGTAGTTAAGGCCGGAGTAGATGGAGTCGGGGCCGAACATCCGACGAGGCCCAACCACGCCCCATATAACAGAGGAGCTGAAGAACACAGTGTCGCTAGGGCACGTCCATGGGGAGTCCTTCGGCAGCAAGTTGGTCTCACAAATGTGGGGGATGTCGGAGAGCAACCACCACGCTGTGCCGAAGTAGCTCACGTTGGCGATCACCGAACCCGCTAACTGATCAAACACAAACAAATTAATATTCTTTCTTTCTTTCTTTATTATTATTATTATTATTATTAATCTAATTGTTTTGAGTAATTGATGGTCTTCCCTCTCTTAGTGATTCAAAATCTATATATGTAAACATACCTGATTAAGAACTCTTGCCCCTACACTATAAGAACATCTTCAACCCACAATATCTTACTCTACTCATACACTATGTGAATATTCTTGACCGAGAATATTTATTTTTAAATATCTGCTTACCAAGCACATCTCCACTCCATAGATACACTATGGAAACATGCTCGTTCTCATGGGTAGGCGCAGTTGGTACTTGTATGAGTGATTGTTCTAATAGATTTTGAGATCAATTTTCAGAGACTGTAAAATGTTTTTTTAGATTTCTGATCTCCCTCATAAAAAGGGTTGTTGCACAAAAGAAAAATACCCCCCCCCCCCCCCAATTACTTGTCAGTATCTTATCGTGGAGCTGACAATACTAGACCATTTGAGATGAGCGATATCAAATTTAATTTTCTCCATCCTTGCTTTACTTACAACCTCTCCTTAGGGATGGAACCTACATCCACCTTCACACAACCATGTGGGACTACACTTGCACATTTCAGCACGGTCAGTCGATAGTTCCATAATTATCGGCAATTACCATTAGACACGACCAGATGGTAACTAGCAATTAATACTTAATGGTCACCTTTCCTTGTTGTCGGCCACAAGGGCCAAACCCTAACTGCAAATGTATAAGTGGGGATCTAAAACCTAAAATTTAAAAACTCTAAACTCTCGTTTTTCTTATTCTTCCACTACAGACAGCGTCTTCCATTCCTTAATAATGTTACAATAGATATAAGAACCGGAGCTGAAAAGGCACCGAAGCAGTCGACTCTATCGATCATGGAGTAACATGAATCAACAAATTAATTACCTGTGCGATGAACATGGATCTAGGAGGAATCTTCATGTAGTAACCGAGCTTGAAATCGGACAAAAAGTTGATGGCTTGACCTATACTCGTGCAACCGTAGGTTTTGAACACCACACTCGCCAATGGATTCCCCGGCATTATGTAGCCAATCACTATCTCTGTTATTATGGTGATCCCAGGCATCTGCTCATGCACGAAATTAATTAACTAATTAATAAACGAATCATATGATTTTCAAAAAATAGACTACTATGGTATTGATTATTGATTTTCAAAATACAATACTATGTTATTTTAAGATTTATGTAGCACGAGATTGAGTTTTAAAATACCCCACCACAATACTACTGTTTTTTGTTTTTTTTTTAATGAAGTATTAGTGGGCAGTAGAGATAAAATCAAAAAGCAAATGGAATTCTATCTGTAATTTAGAATGCACCCCTCTACCTGGTTAATTGCAGTTATAATTTTGATTAAAATTATAATTATAATTATAATTATAATTATATACCGTATTGGTGGTGGCGGCGATGATCCCGATGGGCAGGGTGAAGAAGAAGGCCATGGCCATGGCCAGGAGGAGGCCCCAGTAAGGCAGCTGCAGGGCGCGGCCAAAGCCCTCGACGGTGTAGATGGAGAGCGCGGTGACGAGGAGGAGGAGGAGGTGGAACCACCACTGCGGCACGGCGGCGTAGTTGGCCTTCATCATCCGGCCGTGCACGTCGAGGAACTTCTCGTTGGCCTTGGACGTCGCCTGCCGCCACAGCTTGAGCATGTACTGGCCGTCGAAGAGGAGGACGTGGCAGAGGGTGGCGGTGAGGGTGGCGAAGCCGATGCCGTAGTTGATGGCGAAGGAGGTGCTGATGCGGATGTCGCTGTAGTTCTCGTACTCCTCGACGTTGAGGGTGAAGGTCTTGTTGTCGAGGACGCGGCTGAGGTCGTAGGGCTTGCCGGAGCGCTCGAAGAGTTGGGAGGAGAGGAAGGTGAAGCGGCGGGCGTCGTAGAGGTTGGACCAGTAGCAGAGGGGCAGGAGGATGTAGACGAGGATGACGTAGCCTGCGAGGACGTTGCAGAACACATAGGTGGGGGCCGCTATGGGGCTGCCGATCATGGAGGCGGTGGCCCAGTCGAAGCCGATGGCGCCGACGCCGAGGCCGCGCATGCCGGAGCCGATCTGGTGGATGGGGATGGAGTCCTTCCAAATGAGGCAGAGGATCGAGATGGAGCTGATGGCCGGGAAGAAGTAGTTGGGGACGATGTAGTAGGAGAAGCTGCAGATCATGCAAATGAGGAAGAACTGGAGCCGCGTCACGCCGCCCTTTACCCGCCGTTCTTCCTCGTTCAGTGCTCTGTAATATTGCACAAAGCTCGTTCAATGCAACTTACAGATTGCACAAAATATTAGTCAATTAATCAATGGATTCGATCAGCAATATTAGTCACCGTTTACCATGTAATCATGTAATAATCGATTGATATTTTTCAAATTATTTAATCGATTTGTGAAATTTAAAATCAAAATTGAATTGAATAAATAAAAAAATTGACATTTTTTTAATCAAATGAAATTTTGAATTAACCCAAATGAACTTTCAGAATCCAAGAATACACATACCTGAACAAAGATGCTATTACTAAAGTGCCAGGCCACCACATGTAAGGGGAATCCACCAAGTATTTTCTGAACAATCCAGCCCATCCAAATCCTAACAACTGAAGCAAAATTTTTTAATAAAAAAATCAAAAATTAATTTGAAATAATTCATTTTTTTATTTTAATTTTCAGATTTGGGTGTAGAGTTTTTGTGATGATTACTTGAGTGGTTTGTGTGAGAAGGATGGCGGCCATGACGTTGATGCCGCGGTGGTAGAAGGCCTTGAGGATGGTGATGATGTGGACGGCGTAAATGCCGCCGGTGCCGGAGTTGGCAATGATGATACTGAGGACGTGCTCCTTCATGTTGAAGGGGCCGGGGTTGAGGGAGAAGGACCAATCGAGGAGGGGAATCCTGATGATAGTCGGAGGGAGGACGCGGGCCATCCAGCGGCCCACGGGCAGCGCCAGGATCTGGACAAAGATGGAGTTGACGGAGATCTGGTTGGTCCGATAGTTGAAGAACTGGTTGACGAAGGAGAGGAGGACGCAGCTGACGGCACCAAGGATCCACGTTCGGATCGTCAAGCACGGCTGCGATGGGTCGTCGGTCGTCAGCATCGTCATCCGCACTTGCTCGATCGGGCAATCGTCGTCTTCTTTCTCTATTAGAGATTAGAGCTGCTAAGTAAGAACACGAGGTGACAAGAGCAAGAGAAAGAGATTTCAAGAACACAAACCATTGAATTGGGAAGGAGAAGGTTCAGGGGCAACTGAAGCCATTGACAATGATAATATTGTGATCGATTAAATGAACAACGTAACAATAAAATTTTATCCCACTAGGTTAGATCAATAGATTGAAGGTTAATTATAATTTTAGAGGGATTGTGATTGAAGTTGAAGGAATGAGAGAGAGATTTTGCGAGGAGTTGAATTTATAAGGCAGTGTGTCAGTTAGGATTCTCATAATTAAGCTTAATTTCCTATATAAAGCAATAGAACTTTTGTTACTAATTATGGGTCCAGTCAACCTTGTTATTATTATATAGTAGTTGTTGTTGTATTGTGGTAGATTTCGATCCAACTGTCTTTACTACTCTTCTGGTTATTGTTGCTTTATTTATCATAAGGATGCATTCATTTTGAAAATTGATTGTAATTTCCTTGATAGCTCAATCCATTTGAATTATGTGTCAATGTGATAAATTTGACTTTCTATAACATGCAGTTACGTTATTCAATCTGCTATGTGTCGCATGCTGCACAACTTCAAATTGTTAAAAGTTAACATATCGACGACACACATGCATCGCACACTACAATTAAGTGCATTTACAACTTACGACTGAGTGTTGTAGACGCTTTATTAGGTTCGTTGTAAATATTATTATCAACAACATGTTATAATCACACACTGTTGATGACACATTGCAAAAAGTTAAATTTGTTATTGTGTGTGCTGATTCATGTCATGCTCAATAGATTGTGCCTAGAGTGATGTACAGGTCTTGACACAATGACTTACTAACTCTCTGTTTATTTGGAGGTGCAATGAGAGAAAGGATAGATGGTGATTTTTATTCCCTAGTTATCAATTATAAAATAATGACCTGATGAATTATAAAATCAATTTATATATCAATTTTTAAATAATATTTAATCCATCCATAATTAGTTAGAATGAGTTTTCCCTCCTATAGCATTATCACTCGCGGCCGCAACCATTTTTCTCTCCTTTCCTTCCTTTTTTTTTTTCTTCTTTTCCTTTCCCCTTTTACTTGGAAGGGTAAAAATAAAATTGAAAGAAAAATAATTATCATGGAAAATTTTCTCTATTTTTTTTATTTGAAAATAAACATGTTTATATATACAATATACATACCCTAGAAATTACTCGTATCTAGGACTGATGTATATGTAGTTGCACCAATCTATTTAATTTTTCTAACTGATCTCACAAAAAATTTTATTGGTCATCAAAGTAAATCTGAAAATGCAAGTGATTTTGTCATTCCACTAGAGGAAAATATCTTACAATACGTCGTAGTTGAGAATTGAATCATGGATACTTGAGAGCAACTAGAATATCGTTGATGTAATATCATAGTTTAGGATAATTTACTTGCTGCCATGGGTAGCTTCCATTGTGGCTGCAAGCGACGTCACTATTAGAACACGGGCAAATAGCGACCAAATTAGCGAAAGAATATAAATTCGGTTGCTAATTTAAGATGAAATAAATATCTCATCTCTAATTCAGTTTTTAAAATAGTGACCGAATTAAATTTTTACTATTAATTAGCAATGGAATTAATTTTTCATTCCTACGGAATTAATGTTTCATCGTTAAAATAGCAACTAATTAAAGTTTCATCATTAAAATAGCGATGAATTAAATTCTTAAACTATATTTTAGTATCGGACTTAAATGTCATAATTATTAGAGACAGAATTAAATTACTGAAATAGAACCCTAAACACATTCTCCAAAATCCTTCCCCGACCCATTTCACTTTCCCAATCTCATGTGATTCCCATCTGTCAATCTCTTATTATGCAATTTCCTTTTTCGACATCTTCTTCCTCTGACTATCTCCTTCCGTCGATCATCACGTTATGCTTCTCTCCCCTCTCACCTAGTGCCACAGGGTGTTGCATTTGTTGCATTCCTCTTCCTCCGACAGTCTCCTTTCATTGACCTCGGTCATGGTCGCAAGCAGCCTTGCTCATAGCTATGAGCAAGATTACGAGTTTGCTCATTAGGCAGGAGGGTACGAGGCACGGGAGCAGGAGGGCGAAGAAGGCAAAAGAAAAAAAACAAATAAAGCAAAGATACATAACAGTACTATATGCTCTTCACTCACAATTTCCTCTTAGGATATCACTATTCTAGATTATATATATAGCTCACAATTTCACTTTTTATAGGTCTTATCATTTTATATATCTACATTACGTATTTCCATGTGATTTTATATATCTATCATGTATCTGGACCCGAATTTTACTCGGGCGCTCATGAGCGCAATCCACTATGGCATTCGGGGCGTTAAATGGTAATGTGTAATTGATTAGCATGAAGTATTAATTGTGTTTATGTTTCTTAGGAGTCAAACTTCAGTAGTTTTAAGTTTGACTATTAACGAGGAAAGATCAAAAGTTAGAGAAGCAGCTTTGAATCTTCTCAACATGTCCTTTCCTTTTCCTTATGTCTCCAACAAATTTGGTATTAGAGCATTTTTTTTTTAAATTGCTCTACCAAATTTAAACTCTATTTTCTCATACATAGCAAGTCAAATTCCAGTTTTCAATGATTTTTCTAGATATTATTTAAAATCAGTGAGAATCAGTTTTCCCGCCTCCTACGCCATCTTCACTCACAGTCGCAACCATTTTCCTCTCCTTTCCTTCCTCTTTATCTTCTTTTTCGTACCCATTTTACTTGGAAGGGTAAAAATAAAAATTGAAAAAAAATAATTATCATGGAATTTTTTCTATTTATTTTTTTATTAGTAAATGAACATGTTTATATATGCAATATGTAGGATCCTCAGCGACCGGTTAGAGGGAGATGAATAGTCCTGCTAAAAAATGAACACCATTTCTCGATCTTTATAAGCTTTTATTAAGAAAGACTTGTATAAAAAGAATTAAAAAGCTAAAAGAAAGAGGCACAGAAAGAGTTACTTGGTTTGTAATCAATGAATTGCTAATCCAAGGAAATTAAAACTCACTAAAGTCTTCTTTGGATAGAGAAACCTCTTACAGCAGTCAAAGCTCATAACTACAAAGATAAACTCAATTAGAATTGATTACAAGTGTCGGACTAAATCCACCTGCAGGGTTTAACATGACAATTCTTATGAGCTCCTCTTGGGGACATTCTCAACCTAGATAACTAGGGCATAGATTCCTTCTATAATCAACAACACACACTATAAGTAATATCATTTCCCAACTTATCGGGTATATTGATTTATCGAGCTAAACGTCACCCTTTGATAAGTCAAAGAAATAAATATTAAATATATGTGCTTGCTATTATATTAGGATTAAGAGCACACACTTCCATAATAACTAAGGTTTAGTTCTTTTACTAAGTTAGTACAAAAAGAATATACCTAAATGGTCCTACTCAATACACTTAAAGTGTTTCAGTATAATTTATTAGTCAAGATAAACTAATACTTAATTACACTACGACTATTCTGATAGTTTGTTCCTTTCTATCTTAGTCGCGAGCAACTGTTTATAATTTATAGAGAACCGACAACATAATCTTCTGAGTGTGACACCACACTCTATGTTGTCTACTATATAAATTAATTGAACAATTACATTTAATAAATAAATGCAGATATTGACCAATGTGATTCTTTTATTTCAACAAATAAATGTTTACAAAAGCTAGGCTTTTAGTATACACTCTAACACGGAGAGTTCCAGTCGCTAGTCCCCTGCCATCCACGAGGACGTTTATTGGTCTTTTGTTATGTTTCTTATTGCACTATCTGGACTTGTATTAGTTTACTTTATAGATATTGTCAATGAGTTTTATTTGGATTTGTTTTACTATATGCCTACCTAGACGGCAGAAGAGGTGAGTGGATTTATTCCGTCGGATTTGTGCTTTATGGGTATAGTGGAGTAGGAAATATGTTTTGAGCTTTATGGGTGTAGTTAAGTAGAGTTGGTTTTTAGTCTTCTTATCATTGCTTTAGTTGTTCACTATTAAACTGCGTGGATGTTTGGATGTGTGTTATGTTTTATTATTATTATTGTTCTGGCCGTGTTGGCCGATGTATATGTGGCCAAGAGGGGATTGTAGGAAGTTTCATATTGTCACCCGTACAGGGGAGGTGCTGTCAAAATTTCTTCGGACAGGGACTCCTCCAGGGCGTGACAACCCTAATATAAGACTTAAAAGATTTAGAAGAGACAATATCTATGCAATCAGCTTAACCAGCTCTTTACTTAAGTGTCACTTGACATAAAAAGCAAAAAACTTGGCTATGGCATAGAAGACTGTTTCACACTCACTTTAGAAACCTCACCAAACTAAATGGCTTAGTTAGATGACTACCAAAACTATCCAACTTAGACTCAATAATTTGTAATGTTTGTCAATAAATCTGTCAATGAAATCAAACTCAAATAGACTAAATCAACTCACAAACCAACTAATCAAACTCAATTCAATTTAACACTTGAATTATTACACTTAATTTTATTCAATTCACATGGGATTAAATCTGTCAATGAAATCCTATATTGTATAATAATAATTGATGATTACTCAATATTTACGTAGGCAAAATTCTTAAAAAACAAAGATGAAACATTTAGTGATTTTTTGTAAACAAACTAAAAATGGAAAAAATTTAATGATGGAGAATTAAAAAATCATAGGTTTACAAAATTTTACTTAGAAAATAGCTATCACCAAGAATTCTCACGTCCTAATACACCTCAATAAAATGAAATAGTTGAAAGAAAAAATAGAAGCTTTCAAGAAGCCTTTAGGACAATGCTTAATGAATACCAACTACCAAAATATTTCTGGGCAAAAGTTGTTAGTACATCATGCTCTGTACAAAATAGAGCAATAATAAATAAGAAACATAATAAAACCTTATTTGAAATTTAATATAATAAAATACCTAATATCAAACATTGTAAAGTATTTGGGTGTTTAGTCTACATATTAAATTCAAGAGAATGTTTAGGAAAATATACCTCAAAAGTCAAAAATAAAATTTTTGTAGGATACTTACTAAATAGTAGAGGGTATAGAGTATATAATAAAAAAATTATAAGAATTGAAGAAACAACAAATGTAAAATTTGATTAAAAAAATCTAAGTCTAAGGAAACTAACTCAAATCAAACTCAACCTCAACCGATTGACTTTGTTAGAGGTAGCATTGATCTAGGGGGAGCAAGTGAAAACCTAAATCAAATAGATGAACATGAAGATGAATAAAATCAACCATACGAAAATGAACAAACACAAATTAAATTTAGAACAATAAGGGTTAGATCAGACCACCCAATCAAATAAATAATAGGTGACCCGGACCTAAGAGTTCAAACTAGATTGTCATTTAGAAACCTAAGTCAAATATTTTAAATTTTTAAAATTGAACCCAAAATAGTAGAAGAATCGTTACTTGATCTAGACTGGATTATTGTCATACAAGAAGAACTTACCCAATTTGTTAGAAATGAAGTCTCAGATTTAGTAGCATTACCCAAACATAAAAAGGTCATAGTACATTGATCAAGTTAAGTAGTTATTTTGCGCAAATATCTAATTGGTAATATTACTTAACTTGACTAATCAAGTGAAAACTATGATATGCTATATATCTATCTAGTAAATAAAGGTTAGACATTTAAGGACCAATTTTAGATGAGTATTTTTTTTAACAACTTAATTAAATTTATAATAACTCAATTAACAATTCGAATGGGAGAATAAAAAATATTAGTTTATCAAAATAATATATTTTCTGAAAATGAGTATTCCTAGCCATAAGTTCCTTCGACACTTAGTTAGAGCTCCTAGTAGCTAACAAGGGTAACTTAAGGGGGAATGCCGGGGAGTGTCAACATAAGGGGAAGAATTTGGTATTTGCATGGAAAATATTGCTTTAAAAATTACTTATTTTGAAAAATGTATTACAAAATACTTGTAAATTTTTATTTATTTGAAAAATTAGTGAAATATATAATTGCCAAAATTGTTTGACAAATTTTGTTTAAAGAGTATTGTTTTTAAAAATTATGTTTCAAAAAGTGTTCAAAGCTCATTTGAAAAATTTGTCTATTTTCAAAAATTGGTTGAAAAATATGTTTCCAAAAGTGTTTGACAAATGGTGTTTTCAAAAATTTGTTTAGAAAATATATTAGTTGCAAAATATATGCCTAAAAAATTTCTTTCAAAAGATTGCACTTTCTATTTGAAAAAAGTGTTTGTTTTCAAAAACTTATTTCAAAACATTACTTGAAAATTTATTTGAAGCCTTACTTAAAATCTTATTTCAAACTGTACTTGAACAAATTATTTAAAATCTTGTTTGAAAAACTTGGCTTGCAAAATCTATCTATTTTATTAAAAATAAAATTGCACTTGTTTCAAATCAACTTCAAAAATTTAACATGTTCTTGAGAAACTTGTTTGGAAAAGTTAAAAATTGATAAATAGAACAACTATGTGCATTTTGTATTCTTAAACCATCTAAATTTTTCTATTATGTAAATGATTACATTTACTTGTGTTTAATGCGTTGCATTATTTATTTTATACTATCCTAACTCTATGTTGTAGAGTATTTTACTAACACTTTGATTCAGGGAAAAAGCTAGAAGAAGGCTATCTACAGTGGCGGATCCAGACAAACATTTAGAGGAGTGCTCAAAGAAGAGACTAAAAATAATTTTTACTATCAAATAAATATATCAAAAGATAAAAGTACTGAATTAAGAAAGTTAATGATACAGATATAAAAACATGTGTATACCAATAAAGTAATGTTTTGATACTTGAACTAGTACCAGATCCGGACATACAAACAAGAGGAGGCAACTGTATCCTACGAGTGTTCATCTGTTGAAAATGTTGTAAAATTTGTTCATTTTCAATTATGGCAAAAATATCCTTCTCGATGTATACTACTAAACTAGCATTCATCCACTCATCCACCATCCTATTACACAAATCAGTCTTGATAATTTTCATAGCAGAAAAAACTCTTTCAACAGAAGCAGTTGCAATTGGTAAAACCAGTGCTAAGTCGATCAAACAATAAACCAATGAAAAAACTGTATTCTTGCCCGTTTCAACTATCTTTTTAGCAAGACTTCCCAAATCTTCAATCATAGAAAATTCACCTCGCACATTTTGAATGTAAGTCTCAAGTTGGTCCTCAAGAATTACAGGATCGGTCAATGAAAAGTCCTCCGGATAAAGTTCAGTAAGGCGGAGTAACTTACGAATATTAAATTGAGAAAAAGAGTCATTTGGATCTAAGCAAGCAATGCAAGTAAGTACCTCTGTACTTGATTCTGAAAACCGATTATTCATCTCTTGAACCATCATATCAAGAACCTAATATTGTAACAATAAAAAAATGAATAAAAAAATTATTAGAAAATTAAAATTTAATAAAATATTTAGAAATAATACCTCACAAAAAATTTCAACACGATAGTGATGAAAATTAGTAATCATTTGTCCATTACGTCTGCTGCGACCACGAGTTCTCATATTTTCTTTCATATTCGGCATTGGAATCATATGGTTACTACAAAATTTATTAACGACATCCAAAAGATTCTCCCATCCTTCCTCTCTTAATTTTTGTAATCAAACTTTCATTTTCTTGATCAAACTGATAGCCAGTACAATGTTTTGATCCTTTTGTTATAAGGCAAGCGACAAGTCATTTGTGATTCCCAATAAAGATTTCATCAAATGCATCACAAATACAAATTCATAACTCTCCATCTTATCAATCAAACTGGCGGTGATACCATTATTATCATCATTAGTGTCATCATCATACACATTTTCAAGCACTTGTAAAACAGAAGTCCACGTAGACATCAAACGGATAATAGTCATGTAATGTGAACCCCAACAAGCATCCCTTGGTCATTTTAAACTGATTTCCTGATTTTTTTTCCTTTACCACTAACAATATCTCCTTTCTCCAAACATTCTACAAGTTTATCATGTTTAAGTTGTCTAAACTTATCTTTTCTTTTGCATAAAGCACCAGTAATATTCACAATCATAGTAACATATTAGAAGAAATCACTCACAATTCGATTGCTTTTAGCAACTACAACAACAACTAGTTGAAGTTGGTGAGCAAAACAATGGGCATACCTTGCAGATGAATTTTCCTTCAATATGAGAGCCTTCGATCCATTATACTCACCTTGCATATTTGAAGCTCCGTCGTATCCTTGACCTCACAATCTTGATAATGACAACTTATGTTTTGCAAACAATTCATCAATAGCCTTCTTCAAAGAAATAACAAAAGTATCAGACACATGTACAATAGCAAGAAATCTTTCAATAACACATCCATTTTTGTTCACGTATCTTAAAACAACTCCCATTTGCTCTTTGACTGAAATGTCTCAACACTCATCAACCATAAGAGAAAATATATTGTCTTTTATATCATTAAGAATGAAATTTGTGACTTCAGCAGCACAAGCCCGTGTTAAATCCTTTTGAACTGTTGGAGATTTCATTTGATTGTTTCCAGGGGCATTTTCATTCATTGTTTTAGCAACCTCGTCATTTCTTTGGGTATACCACTCAATCAATTCAAGAAAGTTACCTTTATTTGAGGAACTCAATGACTCGTCATGTCCATGGAAAGGCAAACCTTGTTTCAAAAGAAAGCGTGTAACATCCAAAGTTATCGTTAACCGAGTGCTATATACAACCTCCATTCCACGCCCCTGTGCTTGTAGCAAATGTGACACACTTTGTCATTGATTTTGAAAAGCCTCAAGTTGTGTTCTTGCATCATTGTGAGCACTAGCTACACCTAGAGCTGTCAGACGGGCCAACCCGTGGTGGGGTGGGTCAGCCCGTGGCGGGCCAACCATTTGGCTGGGTGAGGCGGGCCAACCCACCAACTTGGCGGGTTGGGAAATTTCTAACCCAACTCATTCTAAGACGGGTTGCAAGTTTGGCGGGTCAACCCGCGGGCCCATCAAAAATTTTTAAAAAAATTAAAAAATATTTCATATCTTCAACATTTTACTTTGAAAAAGTTTTCTACAATTAAATGAATACATAATCATGTATTTTAAATATAAATGAAGACAAACGAGTACTTATGTTGGAAGAAAAGTACTATTTTTATTTCAAAATTTTAACAAAGAAAGATAATAAATTGACCTAAAACTTAGCTTACATGTGTTTTCCAACTCGCGGGCCAACCCAAGCCCGAGCGGGCTGACCCGCGCGGGTCGCGGGCCTAGGCGGGTCGGCCCACGGTGGACTTGGGTTGATAAAATTCTAACCTAACCCGCTTAAATTGTTTGACGGGGCGGGCCAACCCGACGGGCCCAACCCAAATTGACGACTCTAGCTACACCACCAACATGCGTATAAAATACTTCCATTGCTTTTCTCCAATTATGCATCCCCGAATTAGTAAATGCCTCATCTCCAACTCGACATCCTCTATGAGAATTTTTAAAGAGATAGCAGCAAAAACAAAAAGATGCATCTTTTGATATATTGTACTCTAACCATGAAAATTTTTTAAACCCAGCAACTTGGAAACTTCTATGCTCTTTACCAAATTATCTTTGGGGATAACTATGACCAAATGGTTGACAAGTTCCTCTAATCAAATATTCTCTTCGAATATGATTTCTAATTGAAACATCAAATTTATTTATTGGTTTGTGTAGCCCTGGGTCACTAACAACATCATCCTGGTTGAATTCAACACGAGAATATTTTTTCTTACTATTTTCTTCCATAGAATTCTTAGAAGACTCAACACTTCGTTTTAAAAATTTCTCCATAACTTATATCAATTCATCAAAATTAATGATTTATGCAATCAACATAACAATTGAGCACTACAAAGTATAAATCATGAAATTAGGAATAAGATGAAATAAGGAACAAGATTCACTTAAAATTGAAGGGATTTTGCTTGTTGTGGAGGAACGGCGATGGAGCACAGTGGTAGCGCGTCGACGGAACAGGCGAAGTGGCGAACAGCAGTGGCGTGAGGCGTCGATGAAGTGAAGAGGCGACAAAGATGAGGGCAACAGCTTGAGGAGACTAGAGAGAGAGAAAAGATGAAATCTCTTAGCGATTAGGGTTTTTGGTTTGAAGAAGAAAGGGTGCTCGGCTTGTCTTTGGTTTGAAGAAGAAAGGGTGCTCGGCGGAAAAAGAAGTTCAGCTATTAGAAAAGGGTTAGGACAGGGATCGGGCAATGAGAAAGAGGAAACGTTATTTTTAATGTTACTTTTGAAAAAAAAAGTCCAATAAATTTTAAAAATTACAAGTAGGTCCTTTATTTATTTTTTTTAAATAACCATTCCTTCACATTTTTTTTTCAGAATCAAGGGGGTGCGGAAGCACCCCCTCGCGCCCCCTTGCATCCGTCAGTGGCTGTCTAGGCACCCGGACCTTGTCTAAGCAGCCGAACAAGGTGCGGTAGGAGGTGACTAGCTGAGGTGGCAATCGCTGTTTGGCTGACACACAAATTCGGGCGTCCGGAGGTGGATAAAATTTGCAAGATAAACTTTCAACGATGTGTAGCCATGTCAGCACACTCCAAGCGCCCAGAGAGGAGCTCTAGGTGCCCAGAACAGCCTATATAAGCAACATCGACTAGCAACTTTAAAACACATATTCCTATGACTTTTATATTCGTGCGCTCCTCCGAAAAGGTCTTTGGGATATCGAAAAGATGCTCCAACAAACTTCACTAATGTCTTCCATTTTTTTATTGTCGGTATACATTTATTTCCCATAGTTTGTACTTAATTTTGGTATCTATCATTCTTTATTATAGTGATTGCGCAACAAAAGCACTCGGTGAGTGCGGACCTTAGAACATGAGTCGTTAAAGGCTCTGAACCAAGTAGAACTACTTGTGTTAACACTTTTTTTTTGATAAGTTAATTAATGGATTAATTAACCAATGGGTTGATTTATTGTTTATAGCTCCTTAGATATTCCGCATGCCTTTATATGTCATATTTAAGCTCAAGACTGACCTTTAACTTAAAGATGGTTAGGATGATCTATAATGAGGTGGGTAGTTCCTGCTTTGACCTCTTTAGTTCTTTGATAATGAGTATTTATTGTCATTTATTGATTAGACAACAATTATTACTTACCTTGACTCCACTTATTTGCTTCTTGAGTTGATACTTTATTGTTTGTCCTTATATTATTTAGTCTATTTGATATCCATGCAGTCTCGTTGTTATCCATGTCATTTATTTCTATTTATACTTGTGTCATTATGTTTGTGATATCATATTATAGCTTGTAGAGTTTTACCTTTGGATGTGATTATTTCAACTGGTTTGGTTATTATGGTGTATATGCATTTACCTCTGGACTACCTACTAGACCAAATAGTGGTAGCGTGTATTGTCGCTCATAGTCCATAGCTAGGTATCTACACTTCCTGACTGCCCACTAGATAAGGTAGTGGTAGCGTGTATTGTCGCCCGCAGATAGTGACATTTATATGCCCTAATTGCCCATTGGACCATATGATAGTAGCATGTATTGTCACCCGTAGTCAGTAGCTGAGGAGCTATATAGTTACCTCGTCCTATCTACCCACTAAACCAGATGGTGGTAGCATGTATTGTCACCTGTAGATAGTGGACACCCTGACTGCCCACGAGACGGATTCGTGGTAGCATGTTGTTGCGTGCAGTCAAAACTTATTTTATGGATGTTATATGCTTATTATGTGCTGAGTTTATGAAGGTGGTTTTTGGATGTACTATATGTACTTCATATTTATTGGCTATATCTGGTGGAACAGTTCAATGAAAAACTTCAGTGTTGGTTACAGTTTGTTTAGTAGATGATTTTATATCGATAAGTACTTTTGTAGTAAATATTATTATTACCTTAGACTGTATCCTTTGATCCTCTTATATATAGTATCATACACTATCTTCTTATGCTCACTGAGTGTTTTGTACTCACTACCTTTTATTTTTCTTTGAATCCCAGGTTAATAGATAGAGGATGTGTTGTGACACTCAGAGGACTTGGCTGCCAATCCCACTTGAGTTGGATTCATCCTTTGCAAGTCATTTGATTTGTTTTTTCCATAGCCTTTGTTTATGATTAGATTTTCTAGTTGAATCTTTTAGTTTCATTATAATAGTTTAATTGTTTAGTTTAAATTTTCTAGTTGAATCTTTGAGTTTAATTATAATAGTTTAATTGTTTAGTTTAGTATGATTACTGTACATGCATGCATATACACATCAATTGTTATGAGTTGTGATTTTATATTGCATTGATGTTTAGTTTGCTTGATCTAAGTTCGATATCATATTTCTCATATTGTCAAAAGGGGGTACCGTTCGGTTTGATGAACAAATATACTCTCGAGGCGTGACAATAGAATATGGTTATTTGACTTCTAGAAATTAATCAACATCATGAAGATAGTGAACGTTGCATTTGTGGGAAAATGCATCGGCTTTCATTTCCAAAAACAAATTGGAGAGCTCAATTCCTTCTTGAGCTAGTGCATGTAGATATTTGTCATCTAACTAGTACTCCTTGTCTTAGCAACAAGAGATATTTTCTTCTCTTGTTGATGATTTCAGTAGAATGATTTGGATTTATATTCTTGAGAAGAAATCTGAGACTTTCACCAAGTTTCTACAGTTTAAGTCACTTGTTGAAAAGCAAAGTGGTTGTGTTTTAAAGACCTTAAGAACAGATCACGAAGAAGAGTTCATTTACAAGCTTTTTCTCAATTATTACAAAGAATAGGGCATTCAAAGATATATTTCAATCAAATATACACCACAATAGAATTGGTCTTATCAAAAGGAAAAATAAAACAATTGTAGAAATGGATAGAAACATATTAAAAGTTAAAGGACTTACCAATAAATTCTACATTGAAGCGATAAATAATATTCTGCATATTCAAATTCATTCTCCTACAAAAATGGTTCAATATAAAACTCACTAGTAAAATTTGATGATAGACTTCATGTAACGACCCACCTTCTACTAACTAAGCTGTAAGGCCGGACCGTCACAATAATCTGTGCTAACTATTCCATGACCATTACTAAATCTAGGTGCGGAAGCTGTACTAATTAAAATCTTGCTAAACTATTAACATTTCTTTACTCTATATGTGCTATGAGGTGTAATCTAAGCTATTCATATCATGTTTTACATCCCCCATGGTCAAGGAACTGAAATAAACGTTCCCTAGCTGTTATCAGACCTCCCAATCGATCCACTGATCGATTGGAATGGTCTAATCGATCCAAAGATCGATTCAGCATGCTACTGCATGCGGGACTTGAGTTGGATCGATCCAGTGATCAATCCAGCACGCTACTGTGCTCAGGGCAATATTCTGGATCGATCGGCGGATCGATCTAGTCTGGTCAATCGATCCAGCGATCGATCCCAGAGCTCTATGTTCCCGACAGAAATTGCTGGATCGATCGGCTGATCGATCCAGAAGCCTACTGTTCGCGGAACAAATTGCCCAATCGATCAGCTGATCGATTGGGAACCCCCAATCGATCCACCGATCGATTGGGGTTTCTGATTTTGCAGCTAAGCTCTGATTTCAGCACTGTTTCGTGCCTCAATCACATTACAAGTTCTAAAATGACTAGAAAACATTCTAATAACAATTAGCTAGCATTCTAAACAGGTTTACTAACAATCTAAGCAGAGTTTCTATTACTCCATATATGCAAACACTTAAATAAACAAAAGTAGCGTAATAAGAAATGCTAAGTTCATAAATGTTCAAAACAAGGTTCACTGTAATTCCCTAAGATCTTTGTTCCAAGTTCCTTCCACACACATCTTCATCGCATTGTCCTCCAGCCTCCACTAGTCTATTTTTCCTTTACCTCTATCTGCAGTATAAAGAAAAAGTATCTGTAAGCTTTCGCTTAGTAAGAAACCATCTACCTCACAAAAACATGCATTCGATGCAATATGCTTTTAAAACATGCTATTTGAAATATGTACTGATTAGACTAAAACATGACATGCTATCATACATAGAAATCAAAGTTAGTCATGGCATACTATCATCTAAAGCATGTGTAACAAAAACTGAACATAGAGCTATCATACATAATCATAAGAGTGAGCTTAGCTGAAGCATGAACTGAGCTAAACTAAACTAAGCTAGTACTGAATTTAAACTGTATACACAACTGACTTGTGAGAGTTTAAAAAAACTATACATATAATAGATGAAAATGCATAATCATGCTGCTAATGAGCCCGGCAACTGTACGTGCTATGCGCGCATCCCTAACTAGACCCGGGTTTGCAAGTCCCGAATTTAGTAGGGTTTACTAGGTTATCTGAACCTAGAGACGACTGTGGGAGCCCAACCCAATGGATATCTAATCTAGTACAGTGCTACTGAAAAATTAAAATACTGAACATAATCTAATAAATTCTTGTCTTGCTTTTACTAGGTTGTCTAAACCTAGAACTAGGTTATCTAAACCTAGAGGCGACTGTGGGAGCCCACCCATTGGACATCTAGTCCTGTAAAAGCTGAAGCAAGACTAAATAAACTATAAAATTCTTCTATTGCCTTTATCTAAGCTACTAAAATGCCTAAGTTGCATTTTTCTGTGCTAAACAATTTAATCGAGCAATTGGTATGCGCTAATTCGCATCCTTTGTGTCGATAGTCTAGATATTACTAAACTAAGACATGGAATTCACACGAAAGCTACTTATACTGCAGGTGAGGGGTTTCTTACCTCCTGTTCGGATTTTCTTACGGTTCTAATCTCTAGATCTCCGGAGGAGACGATCCTTTCGACAATCTTCTCGCGTCTACGCGTTCCTCTCGCGGAGGGGAGTGTCCTCGTGTCGAAGTCGTCGCCGGAAGGTGCCCTTAGAACCCTTGGGACGGAACCCTAGCTTCCTTGTGGTTGGCGCCGAGAGAGGAAGAAAAGGGAGAGGGGTCGGCGGGATTAGGTTGAGGAGAGGAGAAGTCTTGTTAAAAATTATCTCCTCACTAATTAATTCCCTATTTATATCAAGTGGGCATTTCGGCCCAACTTAAACTTAAATATAAATGTTTCCCTTTCCTTTCAGCACGGCCCTGCTGGGTTCACTTGGTTACCATGGTTCACCATAAGTCATAGGACCTAGTAGGTCTCGGGTTCAATTCCCGCGTAGACTATTTTACGGTTCTATTTATTTTTGCTACTTCCGCTGCTCTAAAAATTCTATAAAAATATTCTTAAATTCCAAAAAAAATCATAGAATATTTCTAAAATAGTTTTGAGAATTTTTGGGCGTTACAATCCCCCATACCTTATAAAAAGTTCGTCCTCGAACTTAGAATAACTCTGGGTACTTCTGTCTCATACTAGCTTCTGTCTCCCATGTTGCTTCTTCTGCTGTGTGACTGTGCCAAATAACTTTGACTAATGGTACTTCCTTGTTCCGCAATTTCTTAACTGCTCGGTCTATTATCTGAATAGGCCGACTGTCATAGCTGAGGTATTCGCGGATGTGTACTGACTGGGGCTCAATCACCTGGGTGGCATCTGGGATATGCTTCTTCAGCATAGAGACATGAAATACATTGTGGACAGCTGACATTTCCTGGGGTAGCTCTAGCTCATATGCTACCTTGCCCACTCTTCTGCTGATAAGGTATGGTCCCACATATCTGGGACTTAGCTTGCCCTTCTTCCCAAAACGCATTACTCCCTTCATGGGAGCTACTCTGAGGAATACTGTATCCCCAACTGAAAACTCTAAAGGTCTGCGTCGTGTATCATCATAGCTCTTCTGCAGCTCTGAGCTATCTCTATCCTCTGGCGGATATGCTGTATAGCTGTTGTGGTGTCTGCTACTAGATCTATCTGAAGTTCTAGTTCTTTCTGTTCACCACTCTCATACCAGCAGATTGGAGATCTACACCTCCGCCCGTAGAGAGCCTCGTAAGTTGCCATACCGATAGTGGCCTGATAGCTGTTGTTGTATGCAAATTCTGCTAAACTCAGATATTTGCACCAACTTCCTTTGAAATCTAGGGCACACGCTCGGAGCATATCTTTGAGTACCTGATTTACTCGCTCCATCTGTCCATCTGTCTGAGGATGG
The DNA here is from genome assembly GCF_018446385.1 of Zingiber officinale. NCBI lineage: Eukaryota > Viridiplantae > Streptophyta > Magnoliopsida > Zingiberales > Zingiberaceae > Zingiber > Zingiber officinale. Next base: position 6,195,370 of record NC_056006.1, on the reverse strand, counting down.
AAAGCTGTACTGAACTTTAACTTAGTGCCCAAAGCTGACTGTACACACTCCCAGAAGTGTGATGTGAACCTACTGTCCCTGTCTGAAATAATGGTTCGTGGGACTCCATGTAATCTAACAATCTCCTTGAGATACAACTGAGCTAGCTGCTCCATGGAGTAGGATATCCTGATAGCTAAGAAGTGGGCTGATTTAGTCAACCTGTCGACTATTACCCAGATGGTATCAAAACCATTCGTGGTTCTGGGTAGTCCCACTATGAAATCCATAGAAATGTCTTCCCACTTCCATTCTGGGATCTGAATAGGCTGCAAAACTCCTCCTGGTCTTTGATGTTCTGCCTTAACCCTTTGACAGGTTAGACAGGTGCTGACATATTGAGCGATGTCTCTCTTCATCCCAGGCCACCAAAAACGTTTCTTCAAGTCCTGGTACATTTTGGTGGAGCCAGGATGCATCGCATAGAGAGTCTTGTGAGCCTCATCTAAAATCTTCCTTCTGAGTTCCTCCTAATCTGGAACACATAATCTGTCGCCAAAGTACAACACCCCGCTAGCGGACACTCTGAATTCTCCACTTTCTGTTTCTGCTATCCCTTGCTTGATTTTCTAAATTTCAGGATCCTGCTCCTGAGCTGTCTGGATGTCACCAAGCAAGGTAGACTCTAATGTCATAGTAGAGAGCTGTCCGACTATGAGTTCGAGACCGAAATCTGTAATCTCTTTCTGTAGGGGCGGTGACATGGCTGCTAGAGATAATAGGGCAGCACTGGACTTTCTGCTAAGGGCGTTTGCTACCCTATTTGCTTTTCCTGGGTGGTAGAGGATGTCTATATCGTAGTCTTTGACCAGCTCTAGCCATCTGCGCTGTCGCATATTCAGATCCTTCTGAGTGAAGAAGTACTTCAGACTCTGATGATCTATATACACTCTTCATTGAGCTCCATACAAGTAATGTCTCCAAATTTTGAGAGCGAAGACTACTGCTGCAAGCTCAAGGTCATGAGTAGGATAGTTCTTCTCATAATCCTTGAGTTGTCTGGAGGCGTAGGCGATTACTCTGCCATCTTGCATCAGCACTGCTCCTAGTCCCAACTTAGAGGCATCACTATAAATATCAAAGTTGTCTGTGTTTTCTGGTAGAGCCAGAATAGGTGCGCTGGTCAATCTCCTTTTCAGCTCGCTGAAACTGTTCTCGCAGTCCTCTGTCCACTGAAATTTTCTGTTCTTTCTGGTGAGAGCTGTCAGTGGGGAGGCTATCCTGGAGAAGTCCTCTACGAATTTCCTGTAGTAACCTGCTAATCCCAGAAAGCTTCTGATCTCACTAGCGTTCTTGGGTCTTTTCCAGTTACTCACAGCTTCTATCTTACTGGGGTCTACCATGATACCATCCTTTGAGATGATATGGCCCAGGAAGGACACCTGATCTAACCAAAATTCACATTTCGTGAACTTGGCGTACAGCTGGTTCTGCTGAAGGGTCTGTAATACTATTTTCAGGTGCTCTGCGTGTTCTTCCTGAGTTCCTGAATAGATAAGAATGTCATCGATGAATATGATAACGAACTTATCCAAGTATTCTCTGAATACCCTGTTCATAAGGTCCATGAAAGTAGCTGGAGCGTTTGTCACGCCAAAGGGCATGACTACGAACTCGTAATGTCCGTATCTAGTCCTGAATGCTGTCTTGGGTATATCCCCTTCCTTAACTTTCACCTGATGATAACCTGATCTGAGGCCTATCTTAGAGAACATTGCTGCTCCCTTTAGTTGATCAAACAGGTCATCTATTCTGGGAAGAGGATACCTGTTCTTGATCGTGACTTGGTTCAGTGCCCGGTAATCTATACACAGGCGCATGCTCCCGTCCTTCTTCTTCACAAACAATACAGGCGCTCCCCATGGTGAGTGACTAGGGCGTATGAAGCCTTTGTCAAGCAGCTCCTGCAGTTGCTCATGAAGTTCCTTCAGTTCTGCTGGAGCCATGCGATAAGGCACTTTGGAGATAGGATTTGTACCGGGAATGAGTTCTATCTCGAATTCAATCTCCCTGTCTGGTGCTAAGCCTGGTAACTCTTCAGGGAAGACTGCTGGGTAGTCACATACGACTCGGACCTCTGCTAGCTGTTGGTCCTTGTCCTAACTGGTACTGACTACGTGTGCTAAAAATTTCGTACATCCTGAATCCATTAATCCTTGTGCCTTCATAGCTGAGAGAAACTTCTTGGCCTTTCTCTTGGGTTCTCCGATGAACTCGAACTGTGCTTCTGCTTCAGGTTGGAATACGACTTTCTGCTTACAGCACTCTATGGAAGCACCATATCTGATCAAGAAGTCCATTCCGAAGATGACATCGTAGTCAGTCATATTTAGCACTATCAGATCACAAAAGAGTTCTCTGTCTGCTATAATGACTGGCACTGCTCTGAGCCAGTGCGTGGATGCCATAATTTCTCCTAAAGGCAGTGTTGTCAGAAACTGACTACTGAGTACATCTGGCGGTATTGCTAACTTCTCGGTAAATGCCCTGGATATATATGAATGGGTTGCCCCAGTATCGAATAAGACAGTTGTACTTTGCTATAAAATACTAATCTGACCTGTAACAACTGTCGAGGCATTTGCTACGTCCTCTCTGGTGAGTGAGTAGATCCTCGCATTGGTCGTAGCTGGAGGGGCTTCTAATCTGCCCTGACTGATGTGTGGACCATCTAAAGCGGCCTGCATCTGGTGCAACTGTGTTGGCTTGGCTTCATACTGAATCGGCTGTGCTGGAGGAAAGCTGGCCTTGTTCGGACACTGCTTGGCCATATGCCCTTCTTGTCCGCATTCAAAGCATCCTCGTGTGCCATTACGACAAACTCCAGGATGGAATTTCCCACAAGTAGCACACTTTGGATAACTGGGCTGCTTGCTAGCTGGTCCTCCCTTTGGGTAACTCCCTGGCTTGCGCTTGTTGTTGGAGTTCCCTTTCCAGTTTAAGCCGTGGGAGCTATGGCCCTATTGTTTCTGAGTGCCTGAGACTCCTTGACCTTTCGACTCTGAGAGAACTTGCTTCTGCTGCTTTATACTGTTCTGGTAGTGCTCGGTGGTCAGAGCACTGCTGACTAGTTCTTCGGTGGTTTGCGGCCTATGAACGCCGCCAGCCACGTTCATTGCTATTTCCGGCCTCAGCATCTTGAGCATCAACCGAACTCGTTCTTTTTCCGTGCTGACTAGTTCAGGGCATAGACGAGCTAGCCTGTTGAATTTCTTCATGGCTTCCTCCACTGAAAGGTTGCCCTGGCGAAACTCAGTGAACTCGTCGTAGTGGCGGTTTGTGACCCGCATGTGAAAGAATTCCTCAAAGAATTCCTTCTCGAAGTCAGCCCATGTCATCTGGTTTACTGGGCGCTTCGCTCTGATTCTCTCCCACCACATGCGTGCATCTCCTGTCAAGCAGAAGGAGGCACACTTCACCTTCTCATGCTCTGGCCAGTCCAGAAGCTCCATCGTACTTTCCAGTGTTTTGAACTAGGCTTGAGCATCCCATGGTTCGCTGGTGCCTGAGAAGTTCTCGGGCTTGACTTTCTGCCACTGGATCAGATAGGCTTCTCTCTGTGTTCCTGCTGCTGGAGCTACTGGTGCTGTTGGCTGGACTGGTGGAACCTCTAAGACTACTAGCGTTGCTAAGTTAGGTTCCGGGGTGACCGTGGGGGTATTCTGCTGACTAGCCTTTAAGGTGGCTATTTCCTGCTGCTGTTCAGCTAGCTGCTGCTGTAACTGAGCCACTAATGCTATAAGATCTGGGGGAGGCACTGAACTGCCTGCCTCGTGCTGGGGCTCAGTAGCTGGTGCCCTTCTAGCTGGGCGTCCTCGTGCCATTTCTAAAGACATAGAGGATATACATAACTAAGGCAATCATGTTTATATAACTACTATCACTATCATGTTAGGTACTATCATCAATCAACATGCTACAGTATCTATAAACATGAAAGAAAGAACATAATAAAGTGAGAGACGTTTCTTACTTGGAAGCTGTAGGTTCAATGCTGATGTGTGTGTAGGAAGTATGGAAACTGCTCTGATACCACTCTGTAACGACCCGCCTTCTACTAACTAAGCTGTAAGGCCGGACCGTCACATTAATCTGTGCTAACTATTCCATGACCATTACTAAATCTAGGTGCGGAAGCTGTACTAATTAAAATCTTGCTAAACTATTAACATTTCTTTACTCTATATGTGCTATGAGGTGTAATCTAATCTATTCATATCATGTTTTACATCCCCCATGGTCAAGGAATTGAAATAAACGTTCCCTAGCTATTATCAGACCTCCCAATCGATCCACGGATCGATTGGAATGGTCTAATCGATCCAAAGATCGATTCAGCATGCTACTGCATGCGGGACTTGAGTTGGATCAATCCAGTGATCGATCCAGCACGCTACTGTGCTCGGGCTAATATTCTGGATCGATCGGCGGATCGATCCAGCGATCGATCCCAGAGCTCTCTGTTCGCGACAGAAATTGCTGGATCGATCGGTTGATCGATCCAGAAGCCTACTGTTCGCGGAACAAATTGCCCAATCGATCAGCTGATCGATTGGGAACCCCCAATAAATCCACCAATCGATTGGGATTTCTGATTTTGCAGCAAAGCTCTGATTTCAGCACTGTTTCATGCCTCAATCACATTACAAGTTCTAAAATGACTAGAAAACATTCTAATAACAATTAGCTAGCATTCTAAACAGGTTTACTAACAATCTAAGCAGAGTTTCTATTACTCCATGTATGCAAACACTTAAATAAGCAAAAGTAGCGTAATAAGAAATGCTAAGTAAATAAATGTTCAAAACAAGGTTCACTGCAATTCCCTAAGATCTTTGTTCCAAGTTCCTTCCACACACATCTTCATCGCATTATCCTCCAGCCTCCACTAGTCCATTTTTCCTTTACCTCTATCTGCAGTATAAGGAAAAAGTATCTGTAAGCTTACGCTTAGTAAGAAACCATCTACCTCACAAAAACATGCATTCGATGCAATATGCTTTTAAAACATGTTATTTGAAATATGTACTGATTAGACTAAAACATGACATGCTATCATACATAGAAATCAAAGTTAGTCATGGCATACTATCATCTAAAGCATGTGTAACAAAAACTGAACATAGAGCTATCATACATAATCATAAGAGTGAGCTGAGTTGAAGCATGAACTGAGCTAAACTAAACTAAGCTAGTACTGAATTTAAACTGTATACACAACTGACTTGTGAGAGTTTAAAAAAACTATACATATAATAGATGAAAATACATAATCATGCTGCTAATGGGCCCGGCAACTGTACGTGCTATGCGCGCATCCCTAACTAGACCCGGGTTTGCAAGTCCCGAATTTAGTAGGGTTTACTAGGTTATTTGAACCTAGGGACGACTGTGGGAGCCCAACCCAATGGATATCTAATCCAGTACAGCGCCACTGAAAAAGCAAAATACTGAATATAATCTAATAAATTCTTGTCTTGCTTTTACTAGGTTGTCTAAACCTGGAACTAGGTTATCTAAACCTAGAGGCGACTGTGGGAGCCCACCCATTGGACATCTAGTCCTGTAAAAGCTGAAGCAAGACTAAATAAACTATAAAATTCTTCTATTGCCTTTATCTAAGCTACTAAAATGCCTAAGTTGCATTTTTCTGTGCTAAACAATTTAATCGAACACTTGATATGTGCTAATTCGCATCCTTTGTGTCGATAGTCTACATATTACTAAACTAAGACATGGAATTCACACGAAAGCTACTTATACTGCAGGTGAGGGGTTTCTTACCTCCCGTTCGGATTTTCTTACGGTTCTAATCTCTAGATCTCCGGAGGAGACGATCCTTTCGACAATCTTCTCGCGTCTACGCGTTCCTCTCGCGGAGGGGAGTGTCCTCGTGTCGAAGTCGTCGCCGGAAGGTGCCCTTGGAACCCCTGGGACGGAACCCTAGCTTCCTTGTGGTTGGCGCCGAGAGAGGAAGAAAAGGGAGAGGGGTCGGTGGGATTAGGTTGAGGAGAGGAGAAGTCTCGTTAAAAATTATCTCCTCACTAATTAATTCCCTATTTATATCAAGTGGGCATTTCAGCCCAACTTAAACTTAAATATAAATGTTTCCCTTTCCTTTCAGCACGGCCCTGCTGGGTTCACTTGGTTACCATGGTTCACCATAAGTCATAGGACCCAATAGGTCTCGGGTTCAATTCCCGCGTAGACTGTTTTACGGTTCTATTTATTTTTTCTACTTCCGCTGCTCTAAAAGTTCTATAAAAATATTCTAAAATTCCATAAAAATTATAGAATATTTCTAAAATAGTTTTGAAAATTTTCGGGCGTTACACTTCACCACTGGTTAGTTCAGCTATTGCTAAGAACAAAATAATATATAGTGATCAACTTCGATTATAAAATTGATGTAATAAATATCATTTAAGACTTCATATGTAAAAAAAAGTGGGCTTCACTTTTAATTTTAAGTAGAAATTTTCTTCATAATATTTCTAGAATGAAGTAATAAATCTTTAAATAAAATTTATAATTTAAATTGCTGAAGTAATAAATTTGAATTAGTTAAGACATAAATTGAACTGGTTAGTATTTTTATTATTCGATAGCTACTTTGCTAAAATCCTAAGGCGACCCCTTTTTCTCCAACTCATTTCACTGATTGACTCTTCTTCTCCTTCAGTGACCTCTTTTTCCCATCCTAATCAAGTACGCGTAAGATACTCTTTTTCGCAAGCTCCTTTCATGTGTTTTTTTCTTCTTCTTATTTATTTCTCTCCTTCTCCTCCTCCTCCTCCTCCTCCTTTTCGTCGCCAGTGGCTGCTAGTATAACCATGCTAGAGTGCAACCGCTCTCCCAAGTTGCCATCCACAAGGTCTGTATCTCCCTCAAAGACCAAGCCTTCGTCGAGGCCTCTTCGCTGCTCCTTGGCCTTAAGGTGCTTGCTTTTAACCCTTTTCTCTTAGATTTCAGTTTAGGTTAAAAGTGGGCACCTTTGATTGGATACAAGGCAAAGACACTAAATGGGTGATAGTGGAGCTTGGAAGCTCTAACCCAATACCGGACGACTGGATCAGGGTGTTCTCTCCTTTTAACTTTAATTTAGCCATCTTTGTACACTACAACTTTACTGGATGCATTCATTCTGTTTCTCTAAATCATAGCTCATTCACCTGTTCATTGGGAACCCTGAGGATCAAGTTCCTGCATATCATTTATGTAGGCACTAATGCTAGAATGGGGTGATCAGTTAAAGAGACAATGATGAAATAATATGAGATGATAGATCTTGGATTGATGAAGTATTTTCTTGGAATTCAAGTGAAGCAATCAAAAGGAGATATTTTCATTTCTCAAACAAAATATGTAGTAGATTTGCTCAAAAAATTTCAAATGGAAAATTACAAACCAACAGCAATACCTATGGCTTTCAATAAAAAATTACAACAGAATGATGGAGCAGAAAAGTGTAACCTAAATATTTACAAAAGCATTATTGGTTTGTTGATTTATTTGGCCAATATAAGACCTTATATTGTATATCCTATCACCTTAATATCCATATTTATGAATGCTCCAAGCAAGATTCATTTTGTAGCATTAAAGTGGTACTAACACATTAGGAATCAAATATTTGAAAGGACAACGAATTAGTCAATTTTTGTGATAGTGATTGGGTCGGAAGTCTTGATGATAGCAGAAGCATTTCAGCATATGTACTTTGTTTGGGATCAAAAATCATTTCATAGAGTTAAAAAAAAATCAATTGCATTATCATCTGCAGAGGTTGAATATATTGCAACGAATGAATTTGTTCATGTAGCAGTTTGGTTAAGAAGAATTTTGGTTAATTTATAGCAAAAGGTACATATCCTACTATTATTTACTGTGATAATCAATCTATAATTTCAATTACCAAAATCCCAATCGTTCATAGAAGAACGATATATAGAGTTGCACCATACAAGATAAATTTCAAAAGAAGGAAATTTATTTGGACTTTATCAAGACCACAAATCAATCAACAGATGTTCTTATCAAGATTATATCTATTTTAAAAAAAAAGGTAGATCTACTACCTTAGCAGCCCCTAGTGTCAACCCCACAGATATAGAGGGAGGTTCATGCAGGTACACAGGCTATAGGTGCATGACGGGGTAAACCCTAGGTCGTCAGTTCCTAAGAATCGACCCCTGGCCATTACGCCAGAGATACCGTGCGCCTACCGTCTGCGCTACACCTTGGGGACAAGATTATATCTATTTAAAAGCTTTAATGGATCGAGGATATTACGAAGATTACAAATTAAGAGGGGTGTTAAATGATAATTAATTGATTAATATAAAGTATTAATTGTGTTGTGTTTATGTTTCTTAGGAGTCAATTAGTTGTATTTTATATTTTCCATACAATCAATGTATTTATGAAGTATTTCTTTATAAATTAATGTAATGCATCTATGAAAATAATGACAAAAGATCAAAAGTTAGAGAAGCAAATTTAAATCTTCTCAAAATTTCCATTCTCTTGTCTTCTATCTCCAACACGAAGTGCTCAGGGGTGCAACTCATATCGCATTTGGCATTTAGGACTCGATAGCAGACAGTCGAGTAGGCTTGGATTATCTCAGTTCGACTCAGATCAGCTAGCAACTCTAGTCCTAGCTTGGTGCTCTACAATCTATTGCTTGGCTTAATTAGTCTATCTTAGGTGACTTAGCATGGTGACTTAGCTGGCTCAAGATAGCTACATAGGTGAACTGAATAGATATCGATGGTAATAATTTAACTTGAGTACTGTAAAATTACATGATTTTGAATCATTAATCTTGTAATTAATCCATGAATTGAATGAAATTCATATCATTTCCTTTTCCTTCAATTTCTCAGGGATTATAGGAAATGTTTTTGGATGTTTTGAACAAACAAATCTTGTTTAAGTGCTAATTGTGGAACAACATACAAAAGTCAATTACATGACCATTTCATTGGAGTTCAGGACATCCCTTGGGGATGTAGGCACCGGGCTCGGTAGGGCATTTAGCGAGCTGGCAGTAGTCATCAGTGACGCCTCCCCACCAATTGACGGAGTTGATATTATAGTTCACGAGGGTGAAGAAGGCGATGATGTAACGACCCACCTCCTACTAACTAGGCTGTGAGGCCGATTGATACATTAATCTGTGCTAACTATTCCATGACCATTACTAAAGCTAGGTGCGGAAGCTGTACTAATTAAATCTTGCTGAACTATAATCATTTCTTTATTCCATGTATACTAAGAGGTGTAATCTAAACTATACATATCATGTTTTACATCCCCCATGGTCACGGACTGAACTAAAGGCTTCCCAGCAATTTTAAGGCCTCCCAATCGATCCACAGATCGATTGGAATGGTTGAATCGATCCAATGATCGATTCAGCCGGCTACTAGATGCGGGGCTTGGGTTGGATCGATCCAGTGATCGATCCAGAACGCTACTGTGCTAGGGGCAATATTCTGGATCGATTAGCTGATCGACCCAGACTGACCAATCGATCGAGTGATCGATCCCAAAGTCTTCTGTTCACGACAGAATTCGCTGGATCGATCGGCTGATCGATCCAGAGGCCTATTGTTCGCGAGACAAGTTGCCCAGTCGATCCTTCGATCGATTGGAAACTCTCGAATCGATCAGCTGATCGATTCGAGTTTCTGATTTCGTGCCAAAGGTCTGATTCCAGCACTTGTTCGTGCCAAAATTACTTATAGCAATTCTAGACTAAATGCAAAACCTTCTAACATCACAAAAATAGTGTTCTAAACATGATAGGATGCATGATTAACTGATTCATAACATTTAACATGCTAAGGTGCAAAATAACAAAATGCTAAAAGGTTCTAATACTTAAAACAAGCTTGCTGAAATTCCCTAAGATCTTTATTCCAAGTTTCATCCACACACATCTTCATCGCATTGCCCTCCAGCCTCCGCTAGTCCATCTTTCCTTTACCTTTATTTGCAGTATAAGGAAAAAGTATATGTAAGCTTTCGCTTAGTAAGAAACCATCTACCTCACAAAACATGCATACAATGCAATTCATGATTTTAAAACATGCTATTTGAAATATGTGCTGATTAGACTAAAACATGGCATGCTATCATACATAGAAATCAAAGCTAGTCAAGGTATACTATCATCTAAAGCATGTGTAACAAAAGCTGAACATAGAGCTATCATACATAATCATAGGAAAGAGCTGAGCTGAAACATGAACTAAGCTAAACTAAACTAAGCTGGTACTGAATTTAAACTGTGTACACAACTGATTTGTGAGACTTTAAAAAAACTATACATATAATAGATGAAAATACATAATCATGCTGCTAATGGGCCCGGCAACTGTACGTGCTATGCGCGCATCCCTAACTAGACCCGGGTTTGCAAGTCCCGAATTTAGTAGGGTTTACTAGGTTATTTGAACCTAGGGACGACTGTGGGAGCCCAACCCAATGGATATCTAATCCAGTACAGTGCCATTGAAAAGTAAAATACTGAACATAAGCTAATAAATTCTTGTCTTGCTTTTACTAGGTTGTCTAAACCCAAAACTAGGTTATCTAAAGCTAGAGGCGACTGTGGGAGCCCACCCATTGGACATCTAGTCTTGTAAAAGCTGAAGCAAGACTAAATAAGCTGTAAAAATGCTTCTATTGCATTTATCTAAGTTACTAAAATGCCTAAGTTGCATTTTTCTGTGCTAAACAATTTAATCGAACACTTGGTATGCGCTAATTCGCATCCTTTGTGTCGATAGTCTACATATTACTAAACTAAGACATGGAATTCACACGAAAGCTACTTATACTGCAGGTGAGGGGTTTCTTACCTCCTGTTCGGATTTTCTTACGGTTCTAATCGATAGATCTCCGGAGGAGACGATCCTTTCGACGATCTTCTCGCGTCTACTCGTTCCTCTCGCGGAGGGGAGCGTCCTCGTGTCAAAGTCGTCGCCGGAAGGTGCCCTTGGAACCCTTGGGGCGGAACCCTAGCCTTGCTTGTGGTTGGCGTCGAGAGATGGAGGAGAGGGAGAGGTGGCGTCGGTGAGGGTTTGAGGAGGAGAAATCTCGACCAAAATAAAACCCCACTTAATAATTTCCTATTTATATTAAGTGGTAATTTCCGGCCCAACATGAATATAAATTTAATTGTTTCCCTTTCCTTGCAGCACGGTCCTGCTGGGTTCACTTGGTTACTAAGGTTCACTATAAGTCGTAGGACCCATAGGTCTCGGGTTCGATTCCCGCGTAAGCTATTTTTGTTTTCTATTTATTTTTGCTACTTCCGCTATTCTAAAAATTCTATAAAAATATTCTAAAATTCCAGAAAAATCATAGAATATTTCTAAAATAACTTTGAGAATTTTCGGGCATTACAGATGATGGCCATGAAGCTTGTGCCGGCGTCGAGGGCGGCATACAGCACATAGGAGTAGCGGCCCCACCACTGCTTGTGGTGCTTGAACACCCAATAGTTAAAGACAAAGCCGACAATGAACCAACAGTTGAAGTTAATGGTCTTGACTAAGGGAATGTAGCCGGCAGCCGCGAAGATGACGGGGAAGTTGATGAGCCGAATCCATTTCTTCTCCAGGAAGAGGCGGTGGAATGTAGCCGAATCCATTGATGTTTCGTTTGCTTGATCTAAATTCGATATCATATTTTTCATATTGTCAAAAGGGGGTACCGTTTGGTTTGATGAACAAATATACTCACCAGGCGTGACAATATAATATGGTTGTTTGACTTCTAGAAATTAATCAACATCATGAAGTTAGTGAACGTTGCATTTATGGGAAAATGCATTGGCTTTCATTTCCAAAAACAAATTAGAGAGCTCAATTCCCTCTTGAGCTAGTGCATGTAGATATTTGTCATCCAACTAGTACTCCTTGTCTTAGCAACAAGAGATATTTTCTTCTCTTGTTGATGATTTCACTAGAATGATTTGGGTTTATATTCTTGAGAAGAAATCTGAGGCTTTCACCAAGTTTCTACAGTTTAAGTCACTTGTTGAAAAGCAAAGTTGTTGTGTTTTAAAGACCTTAAGAACAGATCATGAAGAAGAGTTCATTTACAAGCCCTTTCTCAATTATTACAAAGAATAGGGCATTCAAAGATAGATTTCAATCAAATATACACCACAATAGAATTGGTCTTATCAAAAGTAAAAATAAAACAATTGTAGAAACGGCTAGAAACATATTAAAAGTTAAAGGACTTACCAATAAATTCTACATTGAAGCTATAAATAATATTGTGCATATTCTCATTCATTCTCCTACAAAAATGGTTCAAAATAAAACTCACTAGTAAAATTTTGATGATAGACTTCACCACTGGTTAGTTCAGCTATTATTAAAAACAAAATAATATATAGTGATCAACTTCGATTATAAATTGATGTAATAAATATCATTTAAGACTTCATATGTTAAAAAAAAAAAACGGGCTTGACTTTTAATTTTAAGTAGAAATTTACTTCATAATATTTCTTCGATGAAGTAATAAATCTTTAAATAAAATTTATAATTTAAATTGCTGAAGTAATAAATTTGAATTAGTTAAGACATAAATTGAACCGGTTAATATTTTTTTATTCAATAGCTACTTTGCTAAAATCCTAAGAAGACCCCTTTTTCTCCAACTCATTTCACCGATTGACTCTTCTTCTTCTCCTTTAGTGACCTCTTTTTCCCATCCTAATCAAGTACGAGTAAGATACTCTTTTTGGCAAGCTCCTTTCATGTGTTTTTTTCTTCTTCTTGTTTATTTCTCTCCTCCTCCTCCTTTTCGTCGCCAGCGGCTGCTAGTATGACCATGCTAGAGTGCAACCACTCTCCCAAGTTGCCATCCACAAGGTCTATATCTCCCTCAAAGACCAAGCCTTCGTCGGGGCCTCTTCGCCGCTCCTTGGCCTTAAGGTGCTTGCTTTTTACCCTTTTCGTCGGGGTGTTAAATGATAATTAATTGATAATTATGTACTTTGTTTGGGATCAAAAATCATTTCATAGAATTAAAAAAAATCAATTGCATTATCATCTGCAGAGGTTGAATATATTGCAACGAATGAATTTGTTCATGTAGCAGTTTGGTTAAGAAGAATTTTGGTTAATTTATAGCAAAAGGTACATATCCTACTATTATTTACTGTGATAATCAATCTATAATTTCAATTACCAAAAATCCCAATCGTTCATAGAAGAACGATATATAGAGTTGCAGCATACAAGATAAATTTTAAAAGAAGAAAATTTATTTGGACTTTATCAAGACCACAAATCAATCAGCAGATGTTTTTATCAAGATTATATCTATTTAAAAAAAAGGTAGATCCGTTATCTTAGCAGCCCCCTAGTGTCACCCCCATGGATATAGAGGGAGGTTCATGCAGGTACACAAGCTATAGGCGCATGGCGGGGTAAATCCTAGGTCGTTAGTTCCTAAGAATCGACTCATGGCCATTACGCCAGAGATACCATGCGCTTACCGTCTGCGCTACGCCTTGGGGACAAGATTATATCTATTTAAAAGCTTTAATGGTTCGAGGATATTACGAATATTACAAATTAAGAGGGGGTGTTAATTGACAATTAATTGATTAATATAAAGTATTAATTGTGTTTATGTTTCTTAGGAGTCAATTAGTTGTATTTTATATTTTCCATACAATCAATGTATTTATGAAGTATTTCTTTATAAATTAATGTAATGCATCTATGAAAATAACGACAAAAGATCAAAAGTTAGAGAAGCAAATTTAAATCTTCTCAGAATTTCCATTCCCTTGTCTTCTATCTCCAACACGAAGTGCTCGGGAGTGCAACTCATATGGCATTTGGCATTTAGGACTCGATAGCTGACAGACGAGTAGGCTTGGATTATCTCGGATCGGCTCAGATCAGCTAGCAACTCTAGTCCTAGCTTGGTGCTCTACAATCTATTGCTTGTCTTAATTAGTCTATCTTAGGTGACTTAGCATGGTGACTTAGCTGGCTCAAGATAGAGCTACATAGGTGAACTGAATAGATATCGATGGTAATAATTTAACTTGAGTACTGTAAAATTACATGATTTTGAATCGTTAATCTTGTAATGAATCGATGAATTGAATGAAATTCATATCATTTCCTTTTCCTTCAATTTCTCAGGGATTATAGGAAATGTTTTTGGATGTTTTGAACAAACAAATCTTGTTTAAGTGCTAATTGTGGAACAACATACAAAAGTCAATTACATGACCATTTCATTGGAGTTCAGGACAGCCCTTGGGGATGTAGGCACCGGGCTCGGTAGGGCATTTAGCGAGCTGGCAGTAGTCATCGGTGACGCCTCCCCACCAATTGACGGAGTTGATATTATAGTTCCCGAGGGTGAAGAAGGCGATGACAGCCATGAAGCTTGTGCCGGCATCGAGGGCGGCAGACAGCACATAGGCGTAGCGGCCCCACCACTGCTTGTGGTGCTTGAACACCCAATAGTTAAAGACAAAGCCGACAATGAACCAACAGTTGAAGTTAATGGTCTTGACTAAGGGAATGTAGCCGGCGGCCGCGAAGATGACGGGGAAGTTGATGAGCCGAATCCATTTCTTCTCCAGGAAAAGGCGGTGGAAGAGGTAGACGGCGGCGGGGGCGAAGAGGCCAAGGAGGAAGATGTAACGACCACCCTCCTTACTACTCCTCTAAGGGTGACCGCTACTGAATCTACTATCTACACATAACTGGTACTACCTACTTTAACACTAGAAATGCTTTAATTTATTTGTTTAAAACATATCACATATCAACTAAAACTTTAAACTACTCTGATGTTTTTTTTTTCTTTCTTTCTTACTTATTTAAACATGCAAATAAGTGTAACACAAGCAAGTGTAACATATAGGCAATGAAGCTTAAGTATCTCTACTGTTTGCTACTTCCTTTATTAACTTGCATTCATGATATCCTACCTAACATCCCTTATTACAGAATGTAGTTATTCATTCTACAACCAAACCGTAATTAAGAGAAAGTGAAATAAACTACTACTCATTCATTTCCTAACAAGCCGAACCACATGCTTTTCTTTCATACACCAAAACTCCTACTGCCCATGCATTTCTAACAAACTGATCAGTATATATTTCCCCTACCATTAAACAGTTACTTCTACAAAATATAAAACACTAGCATGCAAAATAGTTTCCAAGTGAATAACTCCAAGCTAGCAGTAACCAAAAATTAGCATGTACAAAGGGATACTGAGTATCTAGCAAACCGAACTTCCCATGCCAATTTCCTCCATAGAGTAAAGCTCATATAACATAGCAGCAAACATATAAAATTTCTGAGTATTAACAAATCCGAATTTAACCCAGCAGATTTAACATTCCAGCAGATTTAACATTCCAGCAGTGATAAGAAAGATACTGAGTATATAAATTTACCATCTTATTGATTCTAACACATAAATGAAGTAATTTAAACACATCTTAGCATTTCAAAACAATTTCCTTTTTGCAGAAATTAAAGAAACCAGCAGGTATAACATTCAGCAAGAATCCCAAACTTCCATAATAGCCACCACACACACACCATCAACGTCTCCTTGTCGCCTTCTTCTATACCACTTTAGCCTTTCCTTAATTTTTATCTATATCTGCAGTAGGAGGAAAAAGTAGTATCTATAAGCTAAAAGCTTAGTAAGTGCTTTCTACTCACAAAATCCGATAAGGAATGCATAAGCATTAAAGAAAGCAGGGAGTACATGCTCAACATGAAAATAGCAATATAGAACTACATCATGCATCTCTAAAGGAAACAACAATTTAACTTGCTAGAATTTGCAACTTAGATAAAGGAACTTGTTCTATTTGTTTCCAAATTAATACTTTCATACTTTAAAATAATATTCAACTTTACTTGGGCCCGGCATTGTACCACTTTGCGCGCCTTTCTTAATGAGAATTGAGGTAGCTAATCCCAAAACCATTAAGACACTTCTAGACCTTATGTCTAGGGGCAACTTGGAGCCCATCCCTTGGACCTTGTGTCCGGTACATGCCCTTTAAAAGTAAAATACTTTTCTTTATATCCTTCTTTAAATACTTCTTCTAATAAAATGCCTTGGCATTTATTTAAGCACTTAGTGTGCTTTGATTCTAAATTCTGAAATGTAGTATCAGATTGTGACTTAGTATTGCTTTACTTGTACTTCTCTCATTTATTCAGCATACAAGAGATTCTAAACTATATGGCACTGATATAAAAATATTAACCAGTACATATTCAAACAAAACTCCACAATAATTTAAAAAAAAAAGAACAACTATATCACTGAAATGTAACAGGATATGTTCAAACCGAATTCAACAGAATTCCACAGCCACTAAAAGAAGAATACATGGTCATAAGGAACAACTTTTAATCAGCTCATGGCAGTAACAGTTTTCCCCACAACAAGTTGTAAAAACTACCCCATTTTGAATCTTAACAGACCCTTAATCATACTGTAACTTGAAGGAAAAATCTAACTACTTAATCATGCTTAAAGTGTAAGGTAAATACATCTAAATAGCATGCTGTGGTAATCAAGGAAAACCCTCAAGAATTTCCATCCGAGCACTAAAAACACATCAACAACATGTTGTGACAAACAAGGGAAACATCAAGGCTCTGCCGTGCATCAATATAACCAAAAGAACTTATCCCAAATCTTAACCCGGATTGTTAAAAACAAGGGTTGAAATAAATTCCATATTCTAGAATGAAAAGGCTACTATTGTTCATTTTACAACCAAAATGCAAAACAAAACCCCGAGAGCTACTCCTACCGCAGGTGAGAAGCACTTACATCAGGTTCTTGGACTTACAACCGAAGAGAAGCGCCCTAGGGTTTCGGTAGAGCTTCGTTTTCTCCCGTTTCCTTGTGTTCCCCGAGCTCCCCTTGCCGGAATGGTCACCCACGGGTGGAAACCGGCCGGAAAACACCTCGCCGGCGTCGAGAGGAGGAAACCCTAGCCTTGGCTGCGGTTTCACCCGAGAGGAGAAGACGGCGTCGCGTGGTGAGAGGAGAAAAGGAGAGATTAGGTTTTAGGTTTCGGGAAGGAAATTAATCTCCTTAAATAACCTGGGTTATTTCGGTTCCATCTATTACTTAAATATATTTGTTCCCACACTTAGTTAACAAAACGAGCTCAGCTCGGTTAGTTGGGTCGAATACTGCTTGGGCCGAGAGACTGGGTTCGAACCCTAGCTCTTGAAATTTTTTATTTTAAACTTTCTCCACTCGGTAAAACTACCAAACAGACTCCAAAAATTGCATAAAAATACTCTAAAAATTCCTAAAAATCTCTAGAATATTTCAAAAGCATTTTTAAATATTTTTAAAAATATTCAGAACTCAAAATAGGGAAAATTGGGTCGTTACAATTCCCCATACCTTATAAAAAGTTCGTCCTCGAACTTAGAATAGTTCTGGATATTTCTGTCTCATACTGTCCTCCCGCTCCCAAGTGACTTTCTCGTGTTCCTGGTTCTGCCAGACGACCTTCACTAGTGGTACTTCTTTACTTCTTAGTCTCTTGACTGCTCTGTCCACTATCTGTGTAGGTCTACTCTCAAAACTAAGATCCGCTTGGATCTGCACTGACTGAGACTCAATCACTTGGCTAGGGTCATGGAGGCACTTCTTTAACATGGAGACATGAAACACATTGTGTATTGCTGACATGTCTTGTGGTAATTCCAGCTTGTAAGCTACCTTCCCAATCCTGTCCGTAATCAGGTAAGGTCCTACATAGCGAGGACTTAATTTGCCCTTCTTGCCAAATCTCATCACTCCCTTCATAGGAGCAACTTTGAGAAAAACTGAATCTCCTACTTGAAATTCCAGTGGCCTACGGCGTGTGTCAGCATAGCTTTTCTGTCTACTCTGGGCAGTCTCAATCCTCTGTCTGATTTTCTGAATAGCCTGAGTGGTTTCTTCTATCAGCTCTGTCTGAATGCCCAGCTCTACTTCCATTTCCTTTCTTTCACCTGTTTCTTGCCAGCATATAGGTGATCCGCACTTCCTACCATACAACGCCTCATATGGTGCCATCCTGATGGTGGCTTGGTAGCTGTTGTTGTAGGCAAACTCAGCTAAGCACAGATACTTGCACCAACTACCCTTAAAATCTAGTACACAAGCCCTGAGCATATCTTCTAAGATCTGATTTACTCGCTCTGTCTGTCCATCAGTTTGAGGATGGAAGGCTGTGCTGAACTTGAGTTTGGTGCCTAGTGCATTCTGAACGCACTCCCAAAAGTGTGAAGTGAAGCGCCCATCTCTATCAGAAATGATAGATTTGGGAACTCCGTGAAGTCTGATCACCACTTTAACATACAGTTGTACTAACTGCTCTATAGAGTGAGACACCTTGATGGCTAGAAAATGGGCAGACTTGGTCAATCTATCCACTATTACCCATATTGCATCATATCCATTCGTAGTTCTTGGGAGACCTATTATAAAGTCCATGGATATGTCTTCCCACTTCCACTCTGGTATTGAGAGAGGTTGTAGCATCCCTCCTGGTCTCTGGTGTTCTGCTTTGACTCTCTGGCATGTCAGGTAGGTACTGACATATTTAGCTACATCTCTTTTGAGTCCAAACCACCAGAATCTCTGTTTCATATCTTGATACATCTTAGTAGAACCAGGATGCATAGAGTACGGTGTACTGTGAGCTTCTTCTAAAATTTTCTTTCTCAGCTCTTCATCATTGGGAACACAAAGGTGATTCCTCTGATAAAGAATTCCACTGTCTGATACTCGAAATTCTGAATTTCCTTCCTCTTGTATCCCTTGCTTGATCATTTGGATATCTGGATCTTCACTTTGCTTTTTCTGTATATCCTCAAGCAGGGTTGACTCTAGGGTCAATGCAGAAAGTTGCCCATAAGTAATTTCAAGTCCGAAATCTGACAACTCCTTCTGTAGTGGCAGGGCTAATGATGATAAGGACATCAAGGATGCACTGGACTTTCTGCTTAGTGCATCTGCCACTTTATTAGCTTTACCTGGGTGGTAGAGGATTTCACAGTCATAATCTTTGACCAACTCTAGCCACCTGCGCTGTCTCATGTTTAAGTCCTTCTGAGTGAAGAAGTACTTAAGACTCTGATGGTCTGTGAAGATTCTGCACTGGACTCCATACAAGTAGTGTCGCCAGAGTTTCAGTGCAAAGACTACAGCTGCCAGCTCTAGATCATGAGTGGGATAGTTCTTCTCATAGTCTTTGAGTTGTCTGGAAGCATAAGCTATAACTTTTCCTTCCTACATGAGTACAGCTCCTAAGCCCATCTTGGAAGCATCACTGTAGATGTCAAAACTCTTGTCGCTCTCTGGAACAGTCAGTATAGGAGCACTGGTCAGTCTCTTCTTAAGTTCTTGAAAACTCTGCTCACATTTCTCTGACTATTCAAACTTCTTGTCCTTCCTGGTGAGGGCTGTAAGTGGAGAGGCTATCCTGGAAAAGTCCTCCACAAATTTCCTGTAGTACCCAGCTAAACCAAGGAAGCTTCTGATCTCCCTGGCATTCTTGGGTCTTTTCCAGTTGCTGACCGCTTCTACTTTGGCCGAATCCACTTGAATGCCTTCTTTTGAAACAATATGACCTAGAAATGCCACCTACTCCAACCAGAACTCGCACTTTGAGAATTTAGCATAGAGCTGCCTTTGCTGAAGGGTCTGTAGGACTATTCTCAAATGCGTGTCATGCTCTTCTGGGGTTCTGGAATAGATTAGAATGTCGTCGATGAACACAATGACAAATTTGTCAAGGTATTCACTGAACACTCTATTCATCAAGTCCATGAAGACTGCAGGTGCATTAGTCACACCAAAAGGCATAACCACGAATTTATAGTGTCCATATCTGGTCCTGAAAGCAGTTCTGGGTATATCACTCTCCTTTACTTTTAACTGATGGTACCCAGAGCGCAGATCTATCTTAGAGAACACTGTTGCCCCTTTCAATTGATCAAATAAATCATCGATCCTGGGCAGTGGATACCTGTTCTTGATGGTCACTTGATTCAGAGCTCTATAATCTATGCACATTCGCATAGATCCATCCTTCTTCTTGACAAACAACATAGGAGCTCCCCATGGTGAATGACTAGGGCGGATGAAGCCTTTGTCAAGCAGCTCCTGAAGTTGTTCTTGTAACTCTTTCAACTCCGCTGGGGACATGCGGTATGGAGCTTTTGAAATTGGACCGGTACCAGGAACCAGTTCAATCTCAAACTCTACTTCTCTATTGGGAGGTAGTCCAGGTAGCTCTTCTAGGAATACCTCTGGATACTCACAGACTACCCGAACTTCCTCCTGCTTAGGTCTTTCTTCTTCCTCGGTACTCACAATGAATGCAAGAAAACCAACACACCCTTTAGCTAACATCTGGTGAGCTGTGAGGGAAGAGAGGAACTTCTGGGTCTTCCTCTTTGGTACTCCTGTAAATTCAAAGGAAGGTTCACCTTCTGGGCTAAAGATCACCTTCCTTCTGCATCCTTTGAAGCAATCAGTCGGTGAGAAATCCATACCAAAATGATATTGAAATCACAGCGAGGACTACCGAGTTAACATATAGTTCTCGTCGAAATCTGATGCATCAAGCCACTAGGATTCCATGGCGTCTCAGAGCGAGTTGTCGAAACTTGAAATTCATGTTTTACAGGTACGTAGTTCTTTGGCAAAAGGTATGGATACAAAAGAATGGGTTGCCCAGATCAAATAGTGCAGAGCTATATGCTTGAAAAATAACTACTTGACTGTTACGTGGTGGAGGCACTATGACTTCCTCTTTGGTAAGGAGAATACTCGCATTATCAAAGGCTAGAACTGTGGAGCTTCCAACCTTCCTTGACTGATCCGAGGTCCTTGAGTTGCAGGCATATAATGTAGTTGAGGCTTGGCTCCATATTGTATTGGCTGTGGCTGGGGTGCTTTGAACTTGTTAGGACACTGTTTGGCCATGTGTCCTTCTTGACCACAAGAATAACATCCAGTCTTACCCAAGAGGCAGGCTCCTGGATGTGTTCTCCCACATTTGGGGCAGGGAAAGAGCTTAGTTTGTTTGGTTTCTGGTCCTCCGTTCTGGTTACTTCCTGAATCCCACTGCTTCCTTTTAGTACCCTTGCCTTTCCAGTTCTGATTATTTAACTGGGGTTTCTGATTTCCCCCAGTCTTGGTCTCCATCTTGATTGGCTTGTGCTGCTCTTTTTGTGCCTTCATGCTGTTCAGATAATGCTCAGCTACTAAGGCTCTACTGACCAACTCTTCTCCAGTCAGGGGCTGATGAGTTCCACTGCTCACATTAAGTGATATCACAGGCTTCAGCATCCTAAGCATTAGTCTGACTCGCTCCTTCTCTGTACTTACTAGTTCTGGGTAGAGACGAGCTAGCCTGTTGAATCTCTTAACTGCTTCCTCCACTGTCAGATCCCCCTGTCTGAACTCTATAAACTCCTCGTAGTGCTTGTTGGTGATCTTTTGGCGAAAGAACTCGTCGTAGAATTCTGTCTCAAAATCAATCCATTTCATCTAATTGATTGCCCTCTTGCTCTTTACTCTCTCCCACCACATGCGTGCGTCTCCAGTCAGGCAGAAGGAGGCACACTTGACTTTCTCGACTTCTGGCCAGTCAAGAAGCTCTTCTCGACTTCTGGCCAGTCAAGAAGCTCCATGGTGCTCTCCAGTGTTTTGAACCAAGCCTGGGCATCCCAGGGCTCAGTTGTGCCTGAGAAACTCTCTGGTTTCAGTTTCAGCCACTGAATAAGGTAGGATTCTTGTCTCTGGGGTGCTGTGACGACTCCTTGGGCAGCTGGTGGAACCTCAGTTACCACTGGAGTCTCCACAGTTACTGTTTGAGGAGTAGGAGGGATTGGTTGTTGATTTGCCATCAGATTGGCAATTACTTGCTGCTGCTCAGCTACTTGTTTCTGAAGTTGGGCAACAACTTCAGAAAGATTGGGCTCCGTTGAGCCTGGCACCTCTTCCTCCTGTACTTGGTCCTCAATACGAGCGGTAAGGGGACGTCCTCTTCTCGACATCTAGTTAAACAAATAAGAAAATTTGATGATTTCTCTACCCTTTCTAAACATACCCATTTATATATTAAGAAAGGAAATAGCTAAAAAATAAAACTCTTATCTTACTCATTCACTTATAACTATCAATCCATACTGCAAATAATAATGTAAATAAAGGAAAGCAATAAAGAAAGAACTTAAATACTTTCTTACTTGAAGACGGCAAGGATGATGCTGATGTGTGTGTGTTGCTGGAAAATGGACCTGCTCTGATACCAACTGTAACGACCACCCTCCTTACTACTCCTCTAAGGGTGACCGCTACTGAATCTACTATCTACACATAACTGGTACTACCTACTTTAACACTAGAAATGCTTTAATCTATTTGTTTAAAACATATCACATATCAACTAAAACTTTAAACTGCTCTGATGTTTTTTTTTCATTCTTTCTTACTTATTTAAACATGCAAATAAGTGTAACACAAGCAAGTGTAACATATAGGTAATGAAGCTTAAGTATCTCTACTGTTTGCTACTTCCTTTTTTAACTTGCATTCATGAAATCCTACCTAACATCCCTTATTACAGAATGTAGTTATTCATTCTACAACCAAACCATAATTAAGAGAAAGTGAAATAAACTACTACTCATTCATTTCCTAACAAGCCGAACCACATGTTTTTCTTTCATACACCAATACTCCTACTGCCCATGCATTTCTAACAAACCGATCAGTATATATTTCCCCTACCATTAAACAGTTACTTCTACAAAATATAAAACACTAGCATGCAAAATAGTTTCCAAGTGAATAACTCCAAGCTAGCAGTAACCAAAAATTAGCATGTACATAGGGATACTGAGTATCTAGCAAACCGAACTTCCCATGCCAATTTCCTCCATAGAGTAAAGCTCATATAGCATACCAGCAAACATATAAAATTTCTGAGTATTAACAATCCGAATTTAACCCAGCAGATTTAACATTCCAGCGGTGATAAGAAAAATACTGAGTATATAAATTTACCATCTTATTGATTCTAACACATATATGAAGCAATTTAAACACATCTTAGCATTTCAAAACAATTTCCTTTTTGCAGAAATTAAAGAAACCAGCAGGTATAACATTCAGCAAGAATCCCAAACTTCCATAATAGCCACCACACACACACCATCAACGTCTCCTTGTCGCCTTCTTCTATACCACTTTAGCCTTTCCTTTATTTTTATCTATATCTGTAGTAGGAGGAAAAAGTAGTATCTATAAGCTAAAATCTTAGTAAGTGCTTTCTACTCACAAAATCCGATAAGGAATGCATAAGCATTAAAGAAAGCAGGGAGTACATGCTCAACATGAAAATAGCAATATAGAACTACATCATGCATCTCTAAAGGAAACAACAATTTAACTTGCTAGAATTTGCAACTTAGATAAAGGAACTTGTTCTATTTGTTTCCAAATTAATACTTTTATACTTTAAAATAATATTCAACTTTACTTGGGCCCGGCATTGTACCACTTTGCGCGCCTTTCTTAATGAGAATTGAGGTAGCTAATCCCAAAACCATTAAGACACTTCTAGACCTTATGTCTAGGGGCAACTTGGAGCCCATCCCTTGGACCTTGTGTCCGGTACATGCCCTTTAAAAGTAAAATACTTTTCTTTATATCCTTCTTTAAATACTTCTTCTAATAAAATGTCTTGGCATTTATTTAAGCACTTAGTGTGCTTTGATTCTAAATTCTGAAATTTAGGATCAGATTGTGACTTAGTATTGCTTTACTTGTACTTCTCTCATTTATTCAGCATACAAGAGATTCTAAACTATATGGCACTGATATAAAAATATTAACCAGTACATATTCAAACAAAACTCCACAATAATTTAAAAAAAAAAGAACAACTATATCACTGAAATGTAACAGGATATGTTCAAACCGAATTCAACAGAATTCCACAGCCACTAAAAGAAGAATACATGGTCATAAGGAACAACTTTTAATCAGCTCACGGCAGTAACAGTTTTCCCCACAACAAGTTGTAAAAACTACCCCATTTTGAATCTTAACAGACCCTTAATCATACTGTAACTTGAAGGAAAAATCTAACTACTTAATCATGCTTAAAGTGTAAGGTAAATACATCTAAATAGCATGCTGTGGTAATCAAGGAAAAACCCTCAAGAATTTCCATCCGAGCACTAAAAACACATCAACAACATGCTGTGACAAACAAGGGAAACATCAAGGCTCTGCCGTGCATCAAAATAACCAAAAGAACTTATCCCAAATCTTAACCCGGATTGTTAAAAACAAGGGTTGAAATAAATTCCATATTCTAGAATGAAAAGGCTACTATTGTTCATTTTACAACCAAAATGCAAAACAAAACCCCGAGAGCTACTCCTACCGCAGGTGAGAAGCACTTACATCGGGTTCTTGGACTTACAACCGAAGAGAAGCGCCCTAGGGTTTCGGTAGAGCTTCAATTTCTCCCGTTTCCTTGTGTTCCCCGAGCTCCCCTTGCCGGAATGGTCACCCACGGGTGGAAACCGGCCGGAAAACACCTCGCCGGCGTCGAGAGGAGGAAACCCTAGCCTTGGCTGCGGTTTCGCCCGAGAGGAGAAGACGGCGTCGCGTGGTGAGAGGAGAAAAGGAGAGATTAGGTTTTAGGTTTCGGGAAGGAAATTAATCTCCTTAAATAACCTGGGTTATTTCGGTTCCATCTATTACTTAAATATATTTGTTCCCACACTTAGTTAACAAAACGGGCTCAGCTCGATTGGTTGGGTCGAATACTGCTTGGGCCGAGAGACAGGGTTCGAACCCTAGCTCTTGAAATTTTTTATTTTAAACTTTCTCCACTCGGTAAAAATACCAAACAGACTCCAAAAATTACATAAAAATACTCTAAAAATTCCTAAAAATCTCTAGAATATTTCAAAAGCATTTTTAAATATTTTTAAAGATATTCAGAACTCAAAATAGGAAAAATTGGGTCATTACAATTCCCCATACCTTATAAAAAGTTCATCCTCGAACTTAGAATAGTTCTGGATATTTCTGTCTCATACTGTCCTCCCGCTCCCAAGTGACTTCCTCGTGTTCCTGGTTCTGCCAGACGACCTTCACTAATGGTACTTCTTTGCTTCTTAGTCTCTTGACTGCTCTGTCCACTATCTGTGTAGGTCTACTCTCAAAACTAAGATCCGCTTGGATCTGCACTGACTGAGACTCAATCACTTGGCTAGGGTCATGGAGGCACTTCTTTAACATGGAGACATGAAACACATTGTGTATTGTTGACATGTCTTGTGGTAATTCCAGCTTGTAAGCTACCTTCCCAATCCTGTCCGTAATCAGGTAAGGTCCTACATAGCGAGGACTTAATTTGCCCTTCTTGCCAAATCTCATCACTCCCTTCATAGGAGCAACTTTGAGAAAAACTGAATCTCCTACTTGAAATTCCAGTGGCCTACGGCGTGTGTTAACATAGCTTTTCTGTCTACTCTGGGCAGTCTCAATCCTCTGTCTGATTTTCTGAATAGCCTGAGTGGTTTCTTCTATCAGCTCTGTCTGAAAGCCCAGCTCTACTTCCATTTCCTTTCTTTCACCTGTTTCTTGCCAGCATATAGGTGATCTGCACTTCCTACCATACAACGCCTCATATGGTGCCATCCTGATGGTGACTTGGTAGCTGTTGTTGTAGGCAAACTCAGCTAAGCACAGATACTTGCACCAACTACCCTTAAAATCTAGTACACAAGCCCTGAGCATATCTTCTAAGATCTGATTTACTCGCTCTGTCTGTCCATCAGTTTGAGGATGGAAGGTTGTGCTGAACTTGAGTTTGGTGCCTAGTGCATTCTGAACGCACTCCCAAAAGTATGAAGTGAAGCGCCCATCTCTATCAGAAATGATAGATTTGGGAACTCCGTGAAGTCTGATCACCTCTTTAACACACAGTTGTGCTAACTGCTCTATAGAGTGAGACACCTTGATGGCTAGAAAATGGGCAGACTTGGTCAATCTATCCACTATTACCCATATTGCATCATATCCATTCGTAGTTCTTGGGAGACCTGTTATAAAGTCCATGGATATGTCTTCCCACTTCCACTCTGGTATTGAGAGAGGTTGTAGCATCCCTCCTGGTCTCTGGTGTTCTGCTTTGACTCTCTGGCAAGTCAGGCAGGTACTGACATATTTAGCTACATCTCTTTTGAGTCTAGACCACCAGAATCTCTGTTTCATGTCTTGATACATCTTAGTAGAACCAGGATGCATAGAGTACGGTGTACTGTGAGCTTCTTCTAAAATTTTCTTTCTCAGCTCTTCATCATTGGGAACACAAAGGCGATTCCCCTGATAAAGAATTCCACTGTCTGATACTCGAAATTCTGAATTTCCTTCCTCTTGTATCCCTTGCTTGATCTTTTGGATATCTGGATCTTCACTTTGCTTTTTCTGTATATCCTCAAGCAGGGTTGACTCTAGGGTCAATGCAGAAAGTTGCCCATAAGTAATTTCAAGTCCGAAATCTGACAACTCCTTCTGTAGTGGCAGGGCTAATGATGATAAGGACATCAAGGATGCACTGGACTTTCTGCTTAGTGCATCTGCCACTTTATTAGCTTTACCTGGGTGGTAGAGGATTTCACAGTCATAATCTTTGACCAACTCTAGCCACCTGCGCTGTCTCATGTTTAAGTCCTTCTGAGTGAAGAAGTACTTAAGACTCTGATGGTCTGTGAAGATTCTGCACTGGACTTCATACAAGTAGTGTCGCCAGAGTTTCAGTGCAAAGACTACAGCTGCCAGCTCTATATCATGAGTGGGATAGTTCTTCTCATAGTCTTTGAGTTGTCTGGAAGCATAAGCTATAACTTTTCCTTCCTGCATGAGTACAGCTCCTAAGCCCATCTTGGAAGCATCACTGTAGATGTCAAAACTCTTGTCGCTCTCTGGAACAGTCAGTATAGGAGCACTGGTCAGTCTCTTCTTAAGTTCTTGAAAACTCTGCTCACATTTCTCTGACCATTCAAACTTCTTGTCCTTCCTGGTGAGGGTTGTAAGTGGAGAGGCTATCCTGGAAAAGTCCTCCACAAATTTCCTGTAGTACCCAGCTAAACCAAGGAAGCTTCTGATCTCCCTGGCATTCTTGGGTCTTTTCCAGTTGCTGACCGCTTCTACTTTGGCCGAATCCACTTGAATGCCTTCTTTTGAAACAATATGACCTAGAAATGCCACCTGCTCCAACCAGAACTCGCACTTTGAGAATTTAGCATAGAGCTGCCTTTGCTGAAGGGTCTGTAGGACTATTCTCAAATGCGTGTCATGCTCTTCTGGGGTTCTGGAATAGATTAGAATGTCGTCGATGAACACAATGACAAATTTGTCAAGGTATTCACTGAACACTCTATTCATCAAGTCCATGAAGACTGCAGGTGCATTAGTCACACCAAAAGGCATAACCACGAATTCATAGTGTCCATATCTGGTCCTGAAAGCAGTTCTGGGTATATCACTCTCCTTTACTTTTAACTGATGGTACCCAGAGCGCAGATCTATCTTAGAGAACACTGTTGCCCCTTTCAATTGATCAAATAAATCATCGATCCTGGGCAGTGGATACTTGTTCTTGATGGTCACTTGATTCAGAGCCCTATAATCTATGCACATCCGCATAGATCCATCCTTCTTCTTGACAAACAACACAGGAGCTCCCCATGGTGAATGAGTAGGGCGGATGAAGCCTTTGTCAAGCAGCTCCTGAAGTTGTTCTTGTAACTCTTTCAGCTCTACTGGAGACATGCGGTATAGAGCTTTTGAAATTGGACCAGTACCAGGAACCAGTTCAATCTCAAACTCTACTTCTCTATTGTGAGGTAGTCCAGGTAGCTCTTCTGGGAATACCTCTGAATACTCACAGACTACCCGAACTTCCTCCTGCTTAGGTCTTTCTTCTTCCTCGGTACTCACAATGAATGCAAGAAAACCAACACACCCTTTAGCTAACATCTGGTGAGCTGTGAGGGAAGAGAGGAACTTCTGGGTCTTCCTCTTTGGTACTCCTGTAAATTCAAAGGAAGGTTCACCTTCTGGGCTAAAGATCACCTTCCTTCTGCGGCAGTCCACTGAAGCACTGTACTGGCTGAGGAAATCCATACCAAAAATGATATTGAAATCCTGCATAGCGAGGACTACCAGGTTAACATATAGTTCTCGGTCTGAAATCCTGACTGGTACAGACCGAAGCCACTAGCTGGATTCCATGACGTCTCCAGAAGGCAGAGTTGTCAGGAACTTGAAATTCATGTTTTCTGTAGGTACCTGTAGTTCTTTGGCAAAAGGTATGGATACAAAAGAATGGGTTGCCCCAGTATCAAATAGTGCAGTAGCTATATGCTGAAAAATAACTACTTGACCTGTTACGACCGTGGAGGCACTAGCAGCTTCCTCTTTGGTAAGGGAGAATACTCTGGCATTATCAAAGGCTAGAACTGGTGGAGCTTCCAACCTTCCTTGACTGATCTGAGGTCCTTCCAGAGTTGCAGGCATATAATGTAGTTGAGGCTTGGCTCCATATTGTATTGGCTGTGGCTGGGGTGCTTTGAACTTGTTAGGACACTGTTTGGCCATGTGTCCTTCTTGACCACAAGAATAACATCCAGTCTTACCCAAGAGGCAGGCTCCTGGATGTGTTCTCCCACATTTGGGGCAGGGAAAGAGCTTAGTCTGTTTGGTTTCTGGTCCTCCGTTCTGGTTACTTCCTGAATCCCACTGCTTCCTTTTAGTACCCTTGCCTTTCCAGTTCTGATTATTTAACTGGGGTTTCTGATTTCCCCCAGTCTTGGTCTCCATCTTGATTGGCTTGTGCTGCTCTCTTTATGCCTTCATGCTGTTCAGATAGTGCTCAGCTACTAAGGCTCTACTGACCAACTCTTCTCCAGTCAGGGGCTGATGAGTTCCACTGCTCACATTAAGTGATATCACAGGCTTCAGCATCCTAAGCATTAGTCTGACTCGCTCCTTCTTTGTACTTACTAGTTCTGGGCAGAGACGAGCTAGCCTGTTGAATCTCTTAACTGCTTCCTCCACTGTCAGATCCCCCTGTCTGAACTCTATAAACTCCTCGTAGTGCTTGTTGGTGATCTTTTGGCGAAAGAACTCGTCGTAGAATTCTGTCTCAAAATCAATCCATTTCATCTGATTGATTGCCCTCTTGCTCTTTACTCTCTCCCACCACATGCGTGCGTCTCCAGTCAGGCAGAAGGAGGCACACTTGACTTTCTCGACTTCTGGCCAGTCAAGAAGCTCCATGGTGCTCTCCAGTGTTTTGAACCAAGCCTGGGCATCCCAGGGCTCAGTTGTGCCTGAGAAACTCTCTGGTTTCAGTTTCAGCCATTGAATGAGGTAGGATTCTTGTCTCTGGGGTGCTGTGACGACTCCTTGGGCAGTTGGTGGAACCTCAGTTATCACTGGAGTCGCCACAGTTACTGTTTGAGGAGTAGGAGGGATTGGTTGTTGATTTGCCATCAGATTGGAAATTACTTGCTGCTGCTCAGCTACTTGTTTCTGAAGTTGGGCAACAACTTCAGAAAGATTGGGCTCCATTGAGCCTGGCACCTCTTCCTCTTGTACTTGGTCCTCAATATGAGCGGTACGGGGACGTCCTCTTCTCGACTTCTAGTTAAACAAATAAGAAAATTTGATGATTTCTCTACCCTTTCTAAACATACCCATTTATATATTAAGAAAGGAAATAGCTAAAAAATAAAACTCTTATCTTACTCATTCACTTATAACTATCAATCCATACTGCAAATAATAATGTAAATAAAGGAAAGCAATAAAGAAAGAACTTAAATACTTTCTTACTTGAAGACGACAAGGATGATGCTGATGTGTGTGTGTTGCTGGAAAATGGACCTGCTCTGATACCAACTGTAACGACCACCCTCCTTACTACTCCTCTAAGGGTGACCGCTACTGAATCTACTATCTACACATAACTGGTACTACCTACTTTAACACTAGAAATGCTTTAATCGATTTGTTTAAAACATATCACATATCAACTAAAACTTTAAACTGCTCTGATGTTTTTTTTTTCTTTCTTTCTTACTTATTTAAACATGCAAATAAGTGTAACACAAGCAAGTGTAACATATAGGCAATGAAGCTTAAGTATCTCTACTGTTTGCTACTTCCTTTATTAACTTGCATTCATGAAATCCTACCTAACATCCCTTATTACAGAATGTAGTTATTCATTCTACAACCAAACCGTAATTAAGAGAAAGTGAAATAAACTACTACTCATTCATTTCCTAACAAGCCGAACCACATGCTTTTCTTTCATACACCAAAACTCCTACTGCCCATGCATTTCTAACAAACCGATCAGTATATATTTCCCCTACCATTAAACAGTTACTTCTACAAAATATAAAACACTAGCATGCAAAATAGTTTCCAAGTGAATAACTCCAAGCTAGCAGTAACCAAAAATTAGCATGTACATAGGGATACTGAGTATCTAGCAAACCGAACTTCCCATGCCAATTTCCTCCATAGAGTAAAGCTCATATAACATACCAGCAAACATATAAAATTTCTGATTATTAACAATCCGAATTTAACCCAGCAGATTTAACATTCCAGCAGATTTAACATTCCAGCGGTGATAAGAAAAATACTGAGTATATAAATTTACCATCTTATTGATTCTAACACATAAATGAAGCAATTTAAACACATCTTAGCATTTCAAAACAATTTCCTTTTTGCAGAAATTAAAGAAACCAGCAGATATAACATTCAGCAAGAATCCCAAACTTCCATAATAGCCACCACACACACACCATCAACGTCTCCTTGTCGCCTTCTTCTATACCACTTTAGCCTTTCCTTTATTTTTATCAATATCTGCAGTAGGAGGAAAAAGTAGTATCTATAAGCTAAAAGCTTAGTAAGTGCTTTCTACTCACAAAATCCGATAAGGAATGCATAAGCATTAAAGAAAGCAGGGAGTACATGCTCAACATGAAAATAGCAATATAGAACTACATCATGCATCTCTAAAGGAAACAACAATTTAACTTGCTAGAATTTACAACTTAGATAAAGGAACTTGTTCTATTTGTTTCCAAATTAATACTTTTATACTTTAAAATAATATTCAACTTTACTTGGGCCCGGCATTGTACCACTTTGCGCGCCTTTTTTAATGAGAATTGAGGTAGCTAATCCCAAAACCATTAAGACACTTCTAGACCTTATGTCTAGGGGCAACTTGGAGCCCATCCCTTGGACCTTGTGTCCGGTACATGCCCTTTAAAAGTAAAATACTTTTCTTTATATCCTTCTTTAAATACTTCTTCTAATAAAATGCCTTGGCATTTATTTAAGCACTTAGTGTGCTTTGATTCTAAATTCTGAAATTTAAGATCAGATTGTGACTTAGTATTGTTTTACTTGTACTTCTCTCATTTATTCAGCATACAAGAGATTCTAAACTATATGGCACTGATATAAAAATATTAACCAGTACATATTCAAACAAAACTCCACAATAATTTAAAAAAAAAAGAACAACTATATCACTGAAATGTAACAGGATATGTTCGAACCGAATTCAACAGAATTCCACAGCCACTAAAAGAAGAATACATGGTCATAAGGAACAACTTTTAATCAGCTCACGACAGTAACAGTTTTCCCCACAAAAAGTTGTAAAAACTACCCCATTTTGAATCTTAACAGACCCTTAATCATACTGTAACTTGAAGGAAAAATCTAACTACTTAATCATGCTTAAAGTGTAAGGTAAATACATCTAAATAACATGATGTGGTAATCAAGGAAAAACCCTCAAGAATTTCCATCCGAGCACTAAAAACACATCAACAACATGCTGTGACAAACAAGGGAAACATCAAGGCTCTGCCGTGCATCAAAATAACCAAAAGAACTTATCCCAAATCTTAACCCGGATTGTTAAAAACAAGGGTTGAAATAAATTCCATATTCTAGAATGAAAAGGCTACTATTGTTCATTTTACAACCAAAATGCAAAACAAAACCCCGAGAGCTACTCCTACCGCAGGTGAGAAGCACTTACATCGGGTTCTTGGACTTACAACCGAAGAGAAGCGCCCTAGGGTTTCGGTAGAGCTTCGTTTTCTCCCGTTTCCTTGTGTTCCCCGAGCTCCCCTTGCCGGAATGGTCACCCACGGGTGGAAACCGGCCGGAAAACACCTCGCCGGCGTCGAGAGGAGGAAACCCTAGCCTTGGCTGCGGTTTCGCCCGAGAGGAGAAGACGGCGTCGCGTGGTGAGAGGAGAAAAGGAGAGATTAGGTTTTAGGTTTCGGGAAGGAAATTAATCTCCTTAAATAACCTGGGTTATTTCGGTTCCATCTATTACTTAAATATATTTGTTCCCACACTTAGTTAACAAAACGAGCTCAGCTCGGTTGGTTGGGTCGAATACTGCTTGGGCCGAGAGACTGGGTTCGAACCCTAGCTCTTGAAATTTTTTATTTTAAACTTTCTCCACTCGGTAAAAATACCAAACAGACTCCAAAAATTACATAAAAATACTCTAAAAATTCCTAAAAATCTCTAGAATATTTCAAAAGTATTTTTAAATATTTTTAAAGATATTCAGAACTCAAAATAGGGAAAATTGAGTCGTTACAGAAGAAGTAGTTAAGGCCGGAGTAGATGGAGTCGGGGCCGAACATCCGACGAGGCCCAACCACGCCCCATATAACAGAGGAGCTGAAGAACACAGTGTCGCTAGGGCACGTCCACGGGGAGCCCTTCGGCAGCAAGTTGGTCTCACAAATGTGGGGGACGTCGGAGATCAACCACCACGCTGTGCCGAAGTAGCTCGCGTTGGCGATCACCGAACCCGCTAACTGATCAAACACAAACAAATTAATATTATTTATTTCTTTATTATTATTATTATTATTATTATTATTATTATTATTATTAATCTAATTGTTTTGAGTAATTGATGGTCTTCCCTCTCTTAGTGATTCAAAATCTATATATGTAAACATACATGATTAAGAACTCTTGCCCCTACACTATAAGAACATCTTCAACCCGCAATATCTTGCTCTACTCATACACTATGAGAATATTCTTGACCGAGAATATTTATTATTTAAATATCTGCTTATCGAGCACATCTCCACTCCATAGATACACTATGAAAACATGCTCATTCTCACGGGTAGACGCAGTTGGTACTTGTATGAGTGCTTGTTCTAATAGATTTTGGAATCAATTTTCAGAGGGTGTAAAATGTTTTATTAGATTTCTGATCTCCCTCATAAAAAGGGTTGCTGCACAAGGGAAAAATACCCCCCCCCCCCCAATTTACTTGTCAGTATCTTACCGTGGAGCCGACAATACTAGACCATTTGAGATGAGCGATATCAAATTTAATTTTCTCCACTATGGAACACGCCCAATTGGAAACATCCTTGCTTTACTTACAACCTTTCCATAGGGATGGAACCTACATCCACCTTCACACAACCATGTGGGACTACACTTGCACATTTCAGCACGGTCAGTCGATAGTTCCATAATTATCGGCAATTGCCATTAGACACAACCAGATGGTAACTAGCAATTAATACTTAATGGTCGCCTTTCCTTGTTGTCAGCCACAAGGGGCCAAACCCTAACGGCAAATGTATAAGAGGGGATCTAAACCCTAAAATCTATAAACTCTAAACTCTCTTTTTTCTTATTCTTCCATTACAGACAGCGTCTTCCATTCCTTAACAATGTTACAATGGATATAAGAACCGGAGCTGCAAAGGCACCGAAGCAGTCAACTCTATCGATCAGAACCCATGGAGAGGACAGTGAGGCATGGAGTAACATGAATCAACAACTTAATTACCTGTGCGATGAACATGGATCTAGGAGGAATTTTCATGTAGTAACCGAGCTTGAAATCGGACAGAAAGTTGATGGCTTGACCCATACTCGTGCAACCGTAGGTTTTGAACACCACACTCGCCAATGGATTCCCCGGCATTATGTAGCCAATCACTATCTCTGTTATTATGTTGATCCCAGGCATCTGCTCATGCACGAAATTAATTAACTAATTAATAAACGAATCATATGATTTTCAAAAAATAGACTACTGTGGTATTGATTTTCAAAATACAATAGTATGTTATTTTAAGATTTATGTAGCACGTACGAGATTGAGTTTTAAAATACCCCACCACAATACTACTGTTTTTTGTTTTTTTTGAATGAAGTATGAGTGGGCAGTAGAGATAAAATCAAAAAGCAAATGGAATTCTATCTGTAATTTAGAATGCACCCCTCTGCCTGGTTAATTGCAGTTATAATTTTGATTAAAATTATAATTATAATTATAATTATAATTATATACCGTATTGGAGGTGGCGGCAATGATCCCGATGGGCAGGGTGAAGAAGAAGGCCATGGCCATGGCCAGGAGGAGGCCCTGGTAAGGCAGCTGCAGGGCGCGGCCAAAGCCCTCGACGGTGTAGATGGAGAGCGCGGTGACGAGGAGGAGGAGGAGGTGGAACCACCACTGCGGCACGGCGGCGTAGTTGGCCTTCATCATCCGGCCGTGCACGTCGAGGAACTTCTCGTTGGCCTTGGACGTCGCCTGCCGCCACAGCTTGAGCATGTACTGGCCGTCGAAGAGGAGGACGTGGCAGAGGGTGGAGGTGAGGGTGGCGAAGCCGATGCCGTAGTTGATGGCGAAGGAGGTGCTGATGCGGATTGTTGGACGTTATACTTGGCAGACGAAAATGTTCGTCCCTTTCGCCGCCGCAAACGGCAGTTTGCTGGAAACGCCAAGGAGACGAAGGGACGTCCTTTCCCCTTCGTCTTCCTCAGCCTTCTTATAAAAGGTGTCCAAGGCAATAAGATTGGAGAGAGGTTGATGCGAAGGTGAACAGCGAGCAAGCAATCGAGGTGATCAGAGGAGCAGCGGAGGTAATCGTGTGTGAGCAAAGGGAGAACATCTGTAGATCGGGATTTGGCTCGTGAACCTTGAAGTGCTTTCCGGTAACTCCGTGATCGTGCTTCCGACAGCGGCAATCTCTTCATCGATCGGCGTCTTCAGTTGCGGTTCTTCGGGAGATCAATGTGAGTGTTTATGGTTTCCGCATTATTATTTTAATTACTTCGTTTTAGTTTTCATGCTCTCAAAACTACCAACAATGGTATCAAAGCATGTATGTTTTTGAAAGCATGGAAATCGACGCGAAAAAGCTCGCGTTTTTTCTTCTTCTGTCGCGAAGAAGAAGATAAACAGTGCAATTAAATCGATTAACCAATCGATCCAAAAATCGCACAGATTGCTTGATCGATTCATGAATCGATTGAACAGGAATTAAAGAACACGAACAGTGCATATTTTGTTATTTTAATCGATTACTCAATCGATTCATGCATTTTGAATCGATTGAGAAGGAAAATGAATCGATTAGGTTCACGGGACAGTGAATAAATCGATTCGTAGATCGATTAGAAAAAAAATCACGATCGTTTTTTTGACGAAGCTATTTATGAATCGATTGAATGAGTTTTTGATCGATTCGAAAATGCTGCGGTGAACAGTGTGTTTTGTTTAAAAAAAAAACGGTAAAATCGTGTTCGTTGCATGCAGCACTGTTTAAAGATTTAATTAATTATTATTATTAATCTGATAAATAAACAAGTGCATGAGTTAAACTTTAATTAAATATATTTATTAATTAATTAAATACATAAGAAAATGTATTATTAATTAATAAATAAATATTTAATTAAATTATGGTTCAATTTATCAAAAATGGAATCAGATCAACTTATCCGATCAAACTCCGGTCTGGTTTAAATTATTAGTTAATTTAAGCGGACCAATTTGATTCAATAATATCTAAAGTTAGTTCAAATTATTTGTTGGTTTAACCAGCTCAGTTTATTATTGAATTAATAAGGGTGATCTTGACTACAGAAGTTGGGCTGATCAAATATGACCGGATTAGTTCCGTTGTGTCAAAATTTGATCAGAAACATTGGATTTGTTCTAATGAGTCAGACTTAATCCAATGGGCAATTGGACAAGTCAAACGAACCTGAGTTTGATTAATAAGTTTGTGATTGACTCAAATGGGCTTAAACGAGAACAGAATATAGGTCCAATTAGATTAGTTCTAATAAGGACAATAGACTAAGTTTAACATCCAGACTCCTGATTGACCGGTCTAATGGGTCAGTCGACTTAAACTTCTGAAAATCGAGAAGATTTGTTTTTCTTGATTTATAATGATGGTATGCCTGTATAAATTGAATTAAACTGGTTTTGTACTGGTTAGTCGGTTTTGTACTGACTTATTTAAATTCAATTTTTCAGATGGCACGGACGATTACCACATTGACTCATCGCGAAGTGCGGCGAAACCAGCTCCGAGAGGAGATTCAGGAGATAGAGTATAAGTCTGCTTATGGAGTTGACGGACATGTTAGACGGCTGGATAGACTATTTTGGAAACTTGAGCAAGAAGAGTTTCCAGTCCTGGACAGTTATAGGATCTGGGCATTGATGCATTCATTGCCAGAGTATCCCAGGATAATAGCAGACTATGTATGGGGGCGTCATCAAGGGCGTGTCACATATTCAGTACTGTGTGAGGAACTACTTCGCCATATGGGTGAAGAAGAGCCTGAAGAGTCTGAAGAGGACCAGGAGATGCTCGAGGAAGATCCAGAAATGGATCTAATGGAGAATCCTGTAGCTACCCCATCTGAGATTATCTCAAATGAGTCCAAGTTAATAGGGATAGTGTTGGCTGCTATACTAGTGTTTGTCCTAGTGGGAGCAGTGCTGGCCTATCTAGTTTATTAGTGTTCTGTTTGCTGTCGTTATGTACGAGCAGTGTTAGCTCATCTAGTTTTTGAGTCATGTAATAATTTCTGTTGTTTTGTACGAACAGAATTATATAATAAAAGTTATGTTATATGTTAACTAACTTGGAAATGATTAGTTCATTTCATGATATGATTAGTTCATATAAATATGATTCGTTCATATAAAATGATTTGTTCATTAGTTGGGATATGTGTAATATAATTGATCAGTGTTGATTAGATTAGAACATACAAATGATGAGTGGAAACAATGTTATCACTTGATTTTGTAAACTAACTCTAATTTACACTAAGTCAATAAATAGTTGCACATATATGAATTACACTGAAATAATAAATAATTTGTTTATTTATGTAGATCATGGCAACTAAAAACATCATAGCTGAACTCAATAAGGGTGAGAAATTATATGGGGATAACTACAAAATCTGGCACCTCAAGATTCAATATGTTCTTGAGGAACAAGAAGTTCTGGAGGCTGTAAACCAAATCATGGAGGAACCGGTTGAGGGTTCCACAGCACAACACAGACGTGACCTTGATGCCTATAAGGCATGGAAAAGGAAGGACTCCATTGCTAAGGGTATATTGATTAGTTCAATGGTGGATGACCTGGTATTTGAGTATGAGCCATTACCATCGGCTCATGCCGTCTGGGTAGCCCTTAGAGAGAAGTACAGTGGAGTAAGTCTGAGTAAGCTCCGTCAGCTAACAATCAAGTTTGATAGCTTTAAAAAACGTTCGAATGTTACCATGGTCCAACATCTCAGGGAGATGGGTAACATGATTCGAGAGCTTAAGACTGTTGGTCATGCATTAGCTGATGAACAACAGGTTCAGGCAGTTATCTGTTCCCTTCCTGATTCTTAGGAAACGATGAAACAGAATCTAACACACAGTGAGAGTATCAAAACTTTCACTGATGTCTCACGCCATGTGGAACTTGAGGCGGAGAGGATTGAATCCGCAAGGATTTCGGGTCAAGCTTTTGTAGCTGAAGGTTCTGGTTCTAAGAATAAGAACAAGTGGTTCAAGAAAGGAAAGGGGAAAGGAAAGGAGGTTAATGCTGTTGCTGCGAAAAACCAAATCAAGAAGAAAGGAAAGAAAAATGGACAAAAACCTAGGAGCAAGTTGACCTGCTTCAACTGTGGCAAGAAGGGTCATTTTGCTCGGGATTGTACTGAGCCTAAAAAGGTAAAAACAATTTTGTCTTCTTTCCACGAGCAATATGTTGCAAGTACAGTGTTGTTAGCTGATTCGTATCCTTTGTGGATTGTAGATTCAGGAGCAACGAACCACGTAGCTCGTGATCGAGCTACATATGTGGAGTACCGTCGGGTACCAGCTGGCAACAAATGGATATATGTAGGAAACAATGCAAGAATTGAAGTCAAAGGAATTGGCACTTGCAAGCTCAACCTACGTGGTGAAGGCACCTTGTTTCTACATGATGTCCTATACGCTCCTGAGATTCGACGGAATCTGATTTCCATTATTTGTCTTCTTGATTTAAGTTACAATGCTATATGGAACTTCGAATTAACTCTGTGTTAATTGGATATGATTATGTAACAAATGATTTTATGGTTCTTGATGTAGAACCAAATAATAATAGTTGTTTTTCAAACATTGCTCTTACTAGTAATGCTGATGTTAATGATGAAATTTGGCATGCTAGATTGGGACATATAGGACAAGAACGAATGAATAGATTAGCTAAGGAGGGCCTATTAGGCACTCATGCTAAGATTAACTTGTCTGTATGTGAGCATTGTCTTGCTGGAAAGACGACTAGGAAATCGTTTGGTAAGGCTATTAGGGCTGAATCACCATTGCAATTAATTCATTCGGATATTTGTGGTCCAATGAATGTGAAGGCTAGAAATGGGAGTTCTTATTTCATTACATTTATCGATGACTTCACACGTTTTGGTCATGTGTATTTGATTTCTCACAAATCTGAAGCATTGGATTGCTTTATTCGTTACTTGAACGAGGTTGAGAATCAATTGGAACGTAAGGTTAAAACCTTGCGCACTGACCGTGGAGGAGAATATTTGTCTGATCAGTTCAAGACAATGTGTAATGAGAAAGGGATTATTAGACAGCTTACTATCCCTGGAACTCCACAGCAAAATGGGGTTGCTGAAAGAAGAAATAGGACTCTTCTTGAAATGGTTAGGTCTATGATGGCGCAGGCTAATTTGCCAATCTCCTATTGGGGAGATGCATTATTAGTAGCGACCTATATACTTAACAAAGTGCCTTCAAAATCAGTTCCATCTACCCCATATGAACGTTGGATAGGCAGAAAGCCGGATCTGAGTAATCTGAGACCTTGGGGGTCAGCTGCCTACGTTCATGATAAGACTCACGAATATGGAAAACTAGGACCCAGAGATAAGAAGTGTATCTTTATAAGGTACTCTGAGACCTCTAAGGGTTATGTTTTTATTGGTGAACGACAAGATGGAACCATCTCTGAGATAGAGTCAAGAGATGCTACTTTTCTAGAAACTGAGTTCCCAACACGAGGTGAAGTTGATAAGACAATTCCTTTATATGAGATAGAGGAGGAGGATAATGTTCCTTTATCAACAAATCAGGAGATGCCTGAATCTAGTCAACCGAGTGGGAGTAATTTGCCACTGAATGAGTCAGTTTCTCAACAGTCAAACCTTCGAAGAAGTAATCGTCAGATTATTCCTCGGAGAAGGTTTAATATTGAGAATGAGGCATTAATGGTTCTCCCAGTTGACGATGAGGAACCTCGAACAGTTGAGGAAGCTATGAGCAGCTCAGTCAGAAAAGAATGGAAAGTTGCAATGGATGAAGAAATGGAGTCAATGAGAAAGAATCAAGTTTGGGATTTAGTCGATCTTCCTCCGGGCCGAAGGGCTATTGGGAATAAGTGGATTCTCAAAGTAAAGAGGAAAGCAGATGGATCGATTAATCGATACAAAGCTCGATTGGTTGCAAAAGGATATACCCAAATGGAGGGTATTGACTTTGAAGAGACATTCTCCCCAGTTGTGAAGTTTGTGTCAATACGTGTCATCCTAGCTATAGTAGCACACTATGACATGGAATTACATCAGATGGATGTAAAAACGGCTTTCCTTAATGGTAATCTTGACGAAGAAATCTATATGGTACAACCAGAAGGTTATATTGCTGAAGGCCAAGAGAAAAGAGTATGTAGACTTCGGAAGTCTATATATGGGCTAAAGCAAGCGTCAAGACAATGGAACATAAGATTTAATGAAGTAATATTATCTTATGGTTTCGAAATGATCAATGAGGATCAGTGTGTTTACCTAAGAAAGAAAAAAAGGAAAGCTTGTCATTTTATCATTATATGTTGATGATATGCTAATAGCTGGAAGTGACATAAAGTGTGTGATAGAAGTCAAAAGTTGGCTTTCATCACAATTTGACATAATAGATATGGGAGAAGCAGAGTACATCTTAGGAGTGAAGATCGTTAAAGACCGATCAAAGAGGCTTTTGGGTTTGTCTCAAGAAGCTTATATCACTAAGATGCTGCAACACTTCAATATGTCAGATTGTAATATTGAACAGACGCCTATTGCAAAAGGTACTGTCTTGAGCAAAAGTATGTATCCCAAGACTCCTAAGGAAATAGCCGAAATGAAGAAGAAATCATATGCCAGTGCTATTGGTAGTTTGATGTACACTATGTTGTGTACTCGTCCCGATATAAGTTATGCTGTTGGCTTAGTTAGTCGTTTCCAGTCAAACCCAGGATCGAGACACTGGAAAGCGGTGAAGAGGATATTCAGATATCTTAAAGGAACAGCTGATTATTGCCTTTGTTTCCAAGGATCATATATGAGCCTAAGTGGCTACTCAGATGCAGATTGGGCAGGGGACCTTGATGACAGAAAATCCACATCTGGCTATGTCTTCTTGCTGAATGATGGCGCCATCTCATGGAACAGCAAGAAGCAGGCTTGTGTAGCCTTGTCGACAATGGAAGTTGAGTATGTGGCTTGTGCAGCGGCTGTGCAAGAGGCTGTCTGACTAAGAAGGTTCCTGAAGCATTTGAGAATTGCTGAGGATAGTGGGAGTCCTGTTACTGTGTACTGTGACAGTCAAGCTGCGATAGCTTTTTCCAAGGATCCTAAATATCACAGCAAAGGCAAGCATATAGAAATTAAGTATAATTTTGTAAGGAATATTGTTGACAAGAAAAAGATTATTCTTGAGTACATCCCTACACGGAATATGCTTGCTGATCCTTTACTAAGCCATTGACTAAAGAGTCATTTCATGGGCATATGAAGTCTTTGGGACTTCAGAGAATGTAACAATTGTAAAGACATTTTGATAAATGAAAAAAATTCCATGATCTATTCAGTGTATATGTCTTGGTTACATTCGAATAAAAGTCTCGATAAGCATGTTGGCAGATTGGGATTGGTCCACTCACATGGACAATCATCCCTATTTGTTGAGTATGAATAGAGGTAAGACCGTTGCTTATGGGACAGCTTATGTAGCTGTGAATAGAGACATACTCATAAGTTAAGGTCGCCTTGATATTTGTGTCAAGATGAGATCATTTGTGTAATGATTGGAGTAAATGCACCCACCATTTACTGAATCTGCTTGAAGCCAGATTAGAATTCATATGTTGAATTCAGGATTAGACATTGGGAATGTCTAGATCATAATCTGTACGATGTTAAAATTGGGAAAAACATGCGCTCTTTTTGGTAAAGAGAATAACATCGTAACATGTGATTCATACCACATGTGCTATGGCGACAAGAAGGGTTGTAGGAGAATGGATCCCTGCTTCTCTACTATGTGAGACCCTTGAGATTATAAGTTAATCTCGATTTTACCCTAAGTGACTATTTAGCTGTCTACTTGAAGTTCTAATCAGTATCTGCTACTTTAGCATGTTTCCTATTGGCTATGGATGATTCGGTCTATGGAGCATAACTAGGAAAGCAACTGATTAGAATGAATGGATTCTAGCTAAAAAGGAAGATAAAGATTGATTTACATTTGCGACATTTATTCACTGGTACCGGTTACATTTTTAGTTCAGTACATAAAATGTAATTGTGAATAATTTGTTTGATTGGAGGTGTTGAACATGCTCTTGACATATGGTCAACATGAGGGATTAGAGATGTTCATGATGATGTAAATAATTTAATCTGGGGTAAAGGCAAGCCATTT
This sequence comes from Zingiber officinale, assembly GCF_018446385.1. Lineage (NCBI taxonomy): Eukaryota > Viridiplantae > Streptophyta > Magnoliopsida > Zingiberales > Zingiberaceae > Zingiber > Zingiber officinale. The sequence continues at coordinate 6,153,078 of NC_056006.1, read as the reverse complement.
ATGTCTATGATTCGTTCTATGGACATTTATGTCTCTGATTTGTTCTATGGAGCAGCTAAGTAAGGTGTGACAATCTTCTTAGCAATTGAATGCTCACTGTGCTTGCTGTCGCACGAACCATTTTCCCTAATGTATGGAATGGATGTTCTGATATGGTCTTCGTGACTTGATTCTCATAAAGTCTGTGTGACTTATTTGGTCTTTGTGACTAAATTTTGCTCTGGTTTTCGTGACTTGATCCTCATAAAGTCTTCGTGACTTATTTGGTCCTTGTGACTAATTTCGCTCCAGTCTTCGTAACTTGATCACCTTGTAGTCTATGTGACTGACATGGTCTATGTGACCATATGGATTGACTTGGACGAGTGGGAGATGTTGGACGTTATACTTGGCAGACGAAAGGGTTCGTCCGTTTCGCCGCCGCAAACGGCAGTTTGCTGGAAACGCCAAGGAGACGAAGGGGCGTCCTTTCCCCTTCGTCTTCCTCAGCCTTCTTATAAAAGGCGTCCAAGGCAATAAGATTGGAGAGAGGTTGATGCGAAGGTGAACAGCGAGCAAGCAATCGAGGTGATCAGAGGAGCAGCGGAGGTAATCGTGTGTGAGCAAAGGGAGAACATCTGTAGATCGGGATTTGGCTCGTGAACCTTGAAGTGCTTTCCGGTAACTCCGTGATCGTGCTTCCGACAGCGGCAATCTCTTCATCGATCGGCGTCTTCAGTTGCGGTTCTTCGGGAGATCAATGTGAGTGTTTATGGTTTCCGCATTATTATTTTAATTACTTCGTTTTAGTTTTCATGCTCTCAAAACTACCAACATGGATGTCGCTGTAGTTCTCGTACTCCTCGACGTTGAGGGTGAAGGTCTTGTTGTCGAGGACGCGGCTGAGGTCGTAGGGCTTTCCGGAGCAGTCGAAGAGTTGGGAGGAGAGGAAGGTGAAGCGGCGGGCGTCGTAGAGGTTGGACCAGTAGCAGAGGGGCAGGAGGATGTAGACCAGGATGACGTAGCCTGCGAGGACGTTGCAGAACACATAGGTGGGGGCCGCTATGGGGCTGCCAATCATGGAGGTGGTGGCCCAGTCGAAGCCGATGGCGCCGACGCCGAGGCCGCGCATGCCGGAGCCGATCTGGTGGATGGGGATGGAGTCCTTCCAAATGAGGCAGAGGATCGAGATGGAGCTGATGGCCGGGAAGAAGTAGTTGGGGACGATGTAGTAGGAGAAGCTGCAGATCATGCAAATGAGGAAGAACTGGAGCCGCGTCACGCCGCCCTTTACCCGCCGTTCTTCCTCGTTCAGTGCTCTGTAATATTGCACAAAGCTCGTTCAATGCAACTTACAGATTGCACAAAATATTAGTCAATTAATCAATGGATTCGATCAGCAATATTAGTCACCGTTTAATTACCATGTAATAATCGATTGATATTTTGCAAATTATTTAATCGATTTGTGAAATTTAAAATCAAAATTGAATTGAATAAATAAAAATTGACATTTTTTAATCAAATGAAATTTTGAATTAACCCAAATGAACTTTCAGAATCCAAGAATACACATACCTGAACAAAGATGCTACTACTAAAGTGCCAGGCCACCACATGTAAGGGGAATCCACCAAGTATTTTCTGAACAATCCAGCCCATCCAAATCCTAACAACTGAAGCAAAAAATTTTAATAAAAAAATCAAAATTTATAATTCATTTTTTTATTTAATTTACAAATTTGGAGATGAGTTTTTGTGATGATTACTTGAGTGGTTTGTGTGAGGAGGATGGCGGCCATGACGTTGATGCCGCGGTGGTAGAAGGCCTTGAGGATGGTGATGATGTGGACGGCGTAAATGCCGCCGGTGCCGGAGTTGGCAATGATGACGGTGACGACGTGCTCCTTCATGTTGAAGGGGCCGGGGTTGAGGGAGAAGGACCAGTCGAGGAGGGGAATCCTGATGATAGTCGGAGGGAGGACGCGGGCCATCCAGCGGCCCACGGGCAGCGCCAGGATCTGGACGAAGATGGAGTTGACGGAGATCTGGTTGGTCCGATAATTGAAGAACTGGTTGACGAAGGAGAGGAGGACGCAGCTGACGGCACCAAGGATCCATGTTCGGATCGTCAAGCACGGCTGCGATGGGTCGTCGGTCGTCAGCATCGTCATCCGCACTTGCTCGATCGGGCAATCGTCGTCTTCTTTCTCTATTAGAGATTAGAGCTGCTAAGTAAGAACACGAGGTGACAAGAGGAAGAGAAAGAGATTTCAAGAACACAAACCATTGAATTGGGAAGGAGAAGGTTCTGGGGCAACTGAAGCCATTGACAATGATAATATTGTGATCAATTAATTGAACAACGCAATAATAAAATTTTATCCCACTAGGTTAGATCAATAGATTGAAGGTTAATTATAATTTTAGAGGGATTGAGATTGAAGTTGAAGGAATGAGAGAGAGATTTTGCAAGGAGTTGAATTTATAAGGCAGTGTGTCAGTTAGGATTCTCATAATTAAGCTTAATTTCCTATATAAAGCAATAGAACTTTTGTTACTAATTATGGGTCCAGTCAACCTTGTTATTATTATATAGTAGTTGTTGTTGTATTGTGGTAGATTTCGATCCAACTGTCTTTACTACTCTTCTGGTTATTGTTGCTTTATTTATCATAAGGATGCATTCATTTTGAAAATTGATTGTAATTTCCTTGACAGCTCAATCCATTTGAATTATGTGTCAATGTGATAAATTTGACTTTCTATAACATACAGTTATTCAATCTGTTACGTGTCGCTGCACAACTTCAAATTGTTAAAAGTTAACATATCGACAACACACATGCATCGCGCACTGTAATTAAGTACATTTGCAACTCATGATTGACACATTGTAAATATTATTATCAACAACATGTTATAATCACACACTGTTGATGACACATTGTAAAAAGTTAAATTTGTTATTGTGTGTGCTGATTCATGTAATGCTCAATAGATTGTGCCTAGAGTGATGTATAGATCTTGACATAATGACTTACTAACTCTCTGTCTATTTGAAGGTGCAACCAGAGAAAAGATAGATGGTGATTTTTATTCCCTAGTTATCTATTATAAAATAATGACATGATGAATTATAAAATCAATTTATATATCAATTTTTAGAGAATATTTAATCCATCCAAAATTAATTAGAATGAGTTTTCCCTCCTATAGCATCATCACTAGCGACCACAATCATTTTTCTCTCCTTTCCCCTTTTTTTTTTTCTTCTTTTCCTTGCCCTGTTTAATTGGAAGGGTAAAATAAAAATTGAAAAAAAATAATTATCATGGAAAATTTTCTCTATTTATTTTTTATTGGCACATGAACATGTTTATATATACAATATACATACCCTTGAAATTACTCGCATCTAGGACTTATGTATATGTAGTTACACCAATCCATTTAATTTTTCTAACTGATCCCACAAAAAATTTTATTGGTCATCAAAGTAAATCCAAAAGTGCAAGTGTTGTTGTCATTCCACTAGAGGAAAATATCTTATAATACGTCGTAGTTGAGAATTGAATCATGGATACTTGAGAGCGACTAGAATATCGTTGATGCACCATCATAGTCTAGGATAATTTACTCGCTGTCATGGGTGGCTTCCATCGTGGCTGCAAGCGACGTCATTAACAGAACACGGACAAATAGCGATCAAATTAGTGACAGAATATAAATTCGGTTGCTAATTTAAGATGAAATAAACATCTCATCTCTAATTCAGTTTATAAAATAGTGATTGTAATTAAATTTTTACTATTAATTAGCAATGGAATTAATGTTTCATTGCTAAAATAGCAACGGAATTAATGTTTCATCATTAAAATAGCAACCAATCAAAGTCGTTAAACTATAAACGGAATTAAATGTTCGTCGCTATTTTAGCAATGGAATTAAATGTTCGTCGCTATTTTAGTATCGAACTTAAATGTCATAATTATTAGAGATGAAATTAAATTACTGAAATAGAACCCTAAACAAATTCCCCAAAATTGGTCGCCATTTCACTTTCCAAATCTCATGTGATTCCCATATGTCAATCTCCTATTCTGCAATTTCCTCTTTCGGCATCCTCTTCCTCTGACTATCTCCTTCCGTCGATCCTCATGTAATGCTTCTCTCCCCTCTCACCTCGTGCCACAGGGTCTTGCCTTTGTTGCATTCCTCTTCCTCCGACAGTCTCCTTTCATTGACCTCGGTCATGGTCGCAAGCAGCCTTGCTCGTAGCTATAAGCAAGATTACGAGTTTGCTTATTAGGCAGGAGGGTACGAGGCATGGGAGCAGGAGGGCGAAGAAGGCAAAAGAAATAAAAAAACAAATAAAGAAAAGATACATAGCAGTACTATATGCTCCTCACAATCATGCAAACAACGATGCTTAGAATATCACTATTATAGCTTATATATACATAGCCCATCATTTCACTTTTATAGGCCTCATCATTCTATATATCTAGTAGCATTGCTTATTTCCATGAGATTTTTTCCTCAAAGTATATAATTTATATATATGTTCAAGGAAATATATATATATATATATATATATATATATATATATATATATATATATATATATATATATATGATTTTAAATTTATTATCGATCAAATTAAAACCATTAACTTAAATTAAAAAAATAAAGCCCAAATATATAAAGCATGTCTATTTATAGAAAGCAAAGCTAACTAAATGGGGCATTAATGACCACCTTGACTAGAGAAGTCATCCAAGACGTCGCCCCACCAGTTAACGACGTAGATGCCATAGTTTCTGAGGGCGAGGTTCATTCATTAAAATTGTACCGGAGGGTTCGCCCGTACCGAAGCCTTTTTCATCCGTAGCGAACGATTCATTCATTTGTAATCGATGTAACTATTTCATAATAATCATAACTGTCGCAGAGCCATAAATTGTCTAAAATCTTTGCAAAAACTCCCATGTATCTTGATGTGGAGATAAGTTGAGGGGTAGAGAAGAAATTAGGGGGAGGAAGGCGGGTATTTTAGTCTTTTTGCTGGTTAGGACTTTAAAGGGGAAAGGGAGGCACTATAGCAAGGGGGGTTTTCGTGTTTTTTTGGCTTCGTGGAACTTTTTCCGTCGTCACTACAGGACCTTCTTCCTCCCTCTCCTGCTCCTCGTCGACATCAGCCGCCGACTACCAAATCTTCTCCTCTCCTTCTCCTCCTCGTGACGTCGACGACGACGCTGGACAGACCGGCCACTGCTCCCTTCGTCCTAAAAGAGATAAAACAGAATTATCAAAATTAACCAGATCAAATTACCAAATCAAATCATATTAGTATTTGGATTATTCTAATAATTCTGTTATAATTATTCTTAGAATAATTATATTATTTATTAATTAGTTATTGACCAAGTACTTTTTGAACATTATATATTGTATTATCCTTAGGACAAATATCAATGAACAATAGATTTTATTGCTCTCATATTATTTCTTGCTCTCGCCCTAGTCTTCCTCTTTCATGGTATCAGAGTCATCTCTTTTTTATCTTCCCTCAATTTCTTGAGGCGGAGATCGTATAAATGAACAAACGAAAAATACTTATTTTTCTTCCGCTGCCAACCCCCATTGCTTCTCTTTCCTCTGCCTTAATCTCTATTTTTTTTTTCATCTATGTGGTTTTTTCTCCACTACCACCGGACAAGTTATTTTTTACTTTAGATGTCGAATACTCGACGACATCAAAGAGGCCAAAAGCAAAGTTCAGACCGATGTCAGATTTGTTATATCGTTGGTCATACTAGAAATATATGCCCTAAAAGACTTGATTGGTCTAGGGTAAAATATCAAATTTACCTTGGAATTGGACATTTTGGTATTCAATGTCCTAGTCCATTTGATTCAAATTTCATTGGTGGTCCTACAGCCTCAAGACAACCATCTATTTCACAAGTATATCCTAAAGTTCTTTCGTCTGTGCCTACTTGTGGTAAAACCTCAGAGTTTTCATCTAGTAATTGGTATATTGACACTGGAGCAACTTATCATGTCACATCAAATTAGAATATCTTTACAGACATAATACCATATTATGACTCAGATACAGTGCAAGTAGGTGATGGTTCAAGTTTGTAAATTGCTAATCTTGGAAACACATATGTTCATTTATCTAATCGAACTTTTCACATGCGCAATGTCTTTCATGTTCCATCTATCACTAAAAATTTACTTTCTACATGTCAATTTTGTCTTGATAACAATGTCATTTTTGAGTTTTATCATAATCATTATCTTATAAAGGATAGAGGAACAAATGCTATTGTGTTTTATGGGAGAATCAAAAATGGCCTCTATTGTCTTCAGAGTTCTTCAATCAAAGCTTTTGTTGGTGAATGCACAAATAAACCAGCTTAGCATGCTTGACTTGGTTATCCTTCCCTTCGTATTGTTCAATCAATCAACAATAGGTATGGTTTACCTACTTCTATTACCTCCTCTCCATCTCATTCATGTAGGGCCTGCATGGAATCTAAAAGTCATAAGTTACCTTTCTCTTCATCTGATCATGTTTCTAATTTTCCACTTGAAATAATCCATTCTGATGTTTGGGGCCCTGCACCTATTTTGTCTAATCAAGGTTTTCAATATTATGTTACATTCATTGATCATTTTAGCAAATATACTTGGCTCTATCCTATGAGAAGGAAATATGATTTATTTGATATATTCTGTAATTTTCAAATTCAAGTTGAACGATCTTTTAATCGTAAAATACTTTCTTTTCATTCTGATTGGGGAGGTGAATATCAAGCTCTCCATCGTCATCTTGTCTCTTGTGGAATTGTTCATTGAGTTTCTTGTCCTCACACTCCAGAACAAAATGGCTGTGCTAAGAGAAAACATAGACATATAGTTGAAACTGCCTTAGCTCTTCTTCATCATGCATCGGTTCCGCGCAAATTTTGGGATGAAGTTGTTAGCACTGCAGTATATCTCATAAATCGACTTCCTACTCCATTGCTCAATCATAAATGTCCTTTTGAAAAACTTTATAATCAAACCCCTGATTACACTTTCCTTCGAATTTTTAGTTGCGCATGTTATCCATGGTTACGCCCTTATTCTAAACACAAACTTCACTCTCGTTCACTACAATATGTTTTTCTTGATTATAGCAATTTGCACCATGGTTATTGTTGCTTGCATATACCAACAGGACGAATTTATATTTCACGACATGTTACTTTTGATGAGTCTCTATTCCTTTTTTCGGTAGCTTCTTCAATCTCTCCTCCAGATACAAGTGACACTTTCTTAATGCCACCTAATATTATCAGAAGTGATGGCATCCTAGGTCCTGCTCTGGAGCTCTCTAATAACTCTCCTATACCATCAGAATCACCTCAGGTTGCTGCTCCAATCTTAGAAGCCTCACCGATCGAAGATAATATGCTCTCTGATTCCTCGGATAATGCAAGTCCGTCATCTACATCATCATGTTAGCCTACTTCCTCGTCGTCATCAACAAGTGATTCAGATAATAATGCTCCTCGTCGCATGCTTCCCATTAGTGATATTTATGAGCGTTGCCCACCAAATGCAACTCGATATTCCCTTCCACGAGCTCTAGTGGTCTCTTCAAAATCTATTGAACCAACCTGTTTTACACAAGCAAACAGGGATCCAAACTGGCGTAGTGCAATGACTACAGAATTTGATGCACTTCTTCATAATGGAACATGGACTCTAGTTTCGCGCACTCCCTCAATGAATGTTGTGGGCTCTAAATGGGTATTTCATCTTAAGCATCGAGCTGCTGGTTCTCTTGAAAGATACAAAGTTCGCCTTGTAGCTAAAGAATTTAGTCAACAACCAGGTATTGACTTTAATGATACTTTTAGCCCAGTCATCAAAATTATATCTGTCAGACTATTATTATCAATAGCTGTTAGTTCTAATTGGCTTGTACGACAATTGGATATTTCAAATGCATTTCTCCATGGTCATCTTGAGGAAACTGTATTTATGGAGCAACCACCTGGGTTCATTCATCCACAATTTCCATCTCATATTTGCCAACTCAAGAAATCCTTATATGGTCTTCGACAAGCTCCTCGTGCATGGTTTCATCGACTATCTAATTGGTTACAAGCTCAAGGATTTTGTGGATCAAAGACTGACTCGTCTCTATTTCACAAATATAATGATGGAAATATGATATTTTTTCTTATTTATGTGGATAACATTCTGATAACCGGAAATGATCACAAGGGTATCACAACTTTATTAAGTCTTCTCAATCAAGAATTTCCTACTCGAGATTTGGGTATTGCTCATTTTTTTCTTGGTATTGAGTTTATTCCATATGAGGATAACTATCTTCTCTCTCAGAGCAAAAACATTACTGGACTTCTTCAAAGAGCCAAAATGGATGGAGCACGTCCGGTCTCTACACCAATTGTTGTAAACAACTCTCTAACTTCATCCTCTCCTGCTCTATCTGATCCACAGATTTATCGAAGTATTGTTGGGGTCTTACAATACGTCACTATCACATGCCCTGATATTACTTTTGCAGTAAATCGTGCTTGTCAATTCATGCATGCTCCAACTGAACAAAATTGGGATAATGTAAAAAGAATATTTCACTATCTCAAAGGTACTATTCTACATGGTCTTCTTTTATATCGCCAATTGTCTCGAGATTTACATGCATATGGTGATGCGGATTAGGCAAGTTCTCCTGAAGATAGACGCTCTACTAGTGGATATGCAATATTTCTTGGACGAAATCTTATCTCATGGAATTCGAAAAAGTAACCTACGGTATCTCATTCAAGCACTGAGGTAAAATATAAAGCTATAGTAAATACAACATCAGAAATTATTTGGCTTCAATCACTTCTCTCTGAACTTCATCTTGCATCAAATATTGCACCAAAAATTTGGTGTGACAATATTGGAGCAACATATCTTATAGCAAATCCAATCTTTCATACTCGTGCAAAACATGTGGAAATTGATTTTCATTTTGTTCGCGAACGTGTGACAACTCAGCAGTTATCCGTCTCTTATATTTCTGTTGAAAATCAAATCGCTGACATCTTTACTAAGCCACTATCCAGACAACGTTTCAACAAGTTAGCAAGCAAACTCAACATCAGAGATCTCCCGTTGAGTTTGTCGGAGGGTAAAAGAGATAAAACAGAATTATCAAAATTGACCGGATCAAATTACCAAATCAAATCATATTAGTATTTGGATTATTCTAATAATTCTGTTATAATTATTCTCAGAATTATTCTCAGAATTATTCTGTTATTTATTAATTAGTTATTGACCAAGTACTTTTTGAACATTATACATTGTATTATCCTTAGGACAAATATCAATGAACAACTAATATGATTTGATTTGGTAATTTAATCCGGTCAATTTTGATAATTCTGTTTTATCTCTTTTACGTCCTCCTCGCCACGCCATCGTCGGACAGACCGGTCACTCCCCATCTCCTTCTCCTCCTCACGACACCGTCGCCGGGCAGGATAGACACTACAGCCGCCTTCTCCCTCACTGTCGGCGCGGACGTCCAAGCACCGCTACATTACTGTTGTTGCATGCGCCTGCGGTAGCACGTTTACCGCCTCCGACCATTGCTGCCCCGCAGCCCTCACTGTTGTCGCCGGCTCGACGAGCAGTAGCGGTCCGATCTCATCGTCGCCTCACGTAGTCCAGCACGCAGCTGCTGCTTCTCCCTCCTTATTGGCGCCCTTCTCTCTGCATCCTGCCCTCCGGGGCCTCCACCCACCTTGTTGTCGCTATGAGATTGTCGGCTGATCACTCCCGTGCAAAATTTTCCCCGAGGCAGTGTAGATTCCTCATCGTCGGATTCTTCCGACCTGTGTGCCACTATTGCGTTCCCGGCCTTAGTGTTGTTATTGTGTTTCGGCTTTCATGCCGATCTGGCTTGTGCATTGTGTTCATGTCTGTGTGTAGTGTCTTGGCCTGCGCGCCAATGTATTATCATGACTTGTGTGTTGTTATTACAACCCGGTCTGCGTGCCGCTAGTACCTTTCGGCCTGCGTGTCGTGATCCTAACCCGGCCTGCGTGCCGATATTTTATCTCGGTCTGCGTATCGATGTCTTATCCCGGTCTACATGCCGCTACTATCTTCGGACCTGCAACTCATCTTCTGGTTCTGTTCCGTGTTGGACTCCGCGTCGTCAGATCCAGCTCCTCGTCTGGCACATTCATCTACTCTTCCGGGTCGCGACAACTCGAGCAGCGTCCCATCCGAGGGCACCCCCTGGGCCAGGGCACGTTCTCTGTACTCACTCATTATTTATTTCATTATTATATTATTATTTTGTTACTCATATATTCATTGGATCTGCCTCGAGCATAAAGGTACTGGGGACCAGGTCAACCCGGTCTCAGGTTGCATGTAGCGTTAACCAGAGGACTTCTAAAGACTTGGTCAACATAGAAGCCCTTTCAGCACACCCCCCCCCTCGGGACATCTTGACTCGGTCAACATTCCAACTACCTCACCCGACGATCCATCTAACTCATATTTCGGACAGGATCAATTTGGCGTCGTCTGTGGGAATCTTCTCCACCTGTCCTGGGACGTGAAGATGGACAACGTCGGGAGGTTCTCTGCCATTATCACAATTCCACGACGAACATATTATCTTCTACCCTCACTCCATCGGTATTCGGGAGTTGAGGGATCGAGTGGAGCTTCAGTTGGCTAACAGGTTAGTTTTTCCATTATGTTTTTTCCCTGACTCCACGGGTATTCGGGAGTCAAGGGACCGAGACAAACCCTTAGCCGGTTAGTACAACTCCCCGATCAGGTACGTTACAAGCTCTGCTCCCTTTTTACGGTTATAGGAGCTGCTATAGCTCCCTGATAAGAAAGTAAGATCCTAGTTCCTTAATCAAAGACTAGGGCCTTCGATTTTTGATCGGACACTAGGAGCCCAGCTCCCCGCTCATACACTAGGGACACAACTCCTCGATCATTGGCTCGCAGTATGACTTCCCGATCAGGATCTAGGGGCCTCGCTCTTTGACTACAGGCTAGGGGCCTTACTCTCCAATCAGGAACCAGGGACCCAGCTCCCCGATCAGGTGTGTTATAGGCTCTGCGCGTTTCACCATAAGGCTCTACATCCTCTTATTGCTACAGTCTCTGCATCCTTCACTATGAGGCTCTGCATCCTCTTACTACTACAGGCTCTGCACTCTTCACCATGGGGCTCAACATCCTCTTACTGCTATAGGCGCTTTACTCTATTATTATTATATGCTCTGCATCCTCCACTTGTTTTGCATCCTCTTACGTCTACAGGCTCTGCTACCTACACCCACGGTGTTCTGCTTCCTTCTATGATTATGGATTCTGCTCCCTCATATGGCTATGGGCTTCACTCCCTTGGACGATCAAGGTTCAAATTATTCTCTCCCTGACTCCACAGACATTTGGGAGTCAAGGGATCGGTACTATTTCTCTCACTAACTGTACGGGCATTTGGGATTCGAGTTAGCCAGCTGACATCACTTCGCGATCAGGTATGATAAAGGTTCTACCCTCTCATATTGCTATGGGCTCTGCTTCTATGGGCTTCAAGGCTTATCCTCCCCCGGTGGGGGTAGAGTTATCGCTACTGGTCTCGGACCAGAGTATCACCACCGGTCTCGGATCGGAGTATCGTTAATAATCTCTCGGTCGAGCTTACAGACTAACTCTCGGTCAGGCTTCCAGATCAATGCTCGGTCGAGCTTCCAGACCAATTCTTGGTCAGGTCTCTAGATCAAGTCTTAGTCAAACCTCCAGATCAAGTCTGGGTCAGAACTCCAGATCAATTCATGGTCAGATCTCCAGATCAATTCCTGGTCAGGTATCCAGATCAAGTACTGGTCAGACCTCCAGAACATTTCCTGGTTAGGCTTCCAGAGCATTTCTTGGTTAGTCCTCCAGAGCATTTCTTGGTCATGCTTCCAGATCATTTCTGTTGGAATGTATACTAAAAGTCTAGCTTTTTGCATAAACATATAAGAATCACATTGGTCAAATGTCTACATTTATATACTAAGTGTAGTTGTTCAATTAATTTATATTGTAGATAACATGGTATGTGGTGTCACACACAAAAGATCATGTTATCAATACCTTATAAATTATAAACAGTTGCTCACAACCAAGATGAAATGGGACAAACCATTGGAGTGGTTGTAGTGTAATTAGGTATTAATTTATCTTGACTAATAAATTACATTAGCACACTATGAGTGTATTGAGCAGGACCATTTGAGGTAGTTTCTTTTTATACTGACTATATAAAAGAACAATACCTCTGTTATTATAGAAGTGTGTACTCTTAATCATGATATAATAACAAGCACATATACTTAATACTTATTTTTTAATTTATCAAAGGGTGCGATTTAACTCGATAAATCAATAGGCCCGATAAGTTGGGAAATGATATTATTTATATGGTGTGTTGTTGATTATAGAATGAAACTGTGTCCTAGTAATCTAGGTTGATGATGTCCCCTTAAGGAGCTTATAAGGATTGTCATGTAAACCCTGCAGGTGGACTTAATCTGACATGATGATAAGGTTGAGTGGTACTACTCTTGGAGCTAGATATTAATTAAGTGAATTGTCAGTAATTCATTTAATTAGTGGACATTCAATATCTTAAACACAGGGAGACTAACACACTCATGATAAAAAGGAGCTCATATAGTAATATGGGATTGGTGTGGTGGTGCAATAATAACTTTTTAGTGGAATGAGATATTATTGATGAACTCGAGTTGGGTGTTCAGGGCGAACACGGGAAGCTCAAGTTCATCGGGAGACCAAAACCAATTCCTCCTCGCGGTCCCTGTCGTAGCATCTTATTTATAAAGTCTTATACCTGTTAGACCCCGTGGTTGTTTTGATGTGATCAACCAAGTTGGTTAAGTCCTGCTTTGTGTTTGATCCCTGTGTCTGAGTGTGCAGGAGCTTAGGAGCGCAGGAAGTCGAGCGGAAGACGTAGCTAGAGAGAAGGACGGCATGGGAAGGAAGCCGACGGGCTCGGTGCATCCGAAGGATGAGAGAGCTGTGGAAGAGTACACTGGTGGGTGAGAAGAACGTGCACGACGTTCGAGGGACGTTAAGCCGGGAAGGAAGGCTGCTCGAGGAGAAGGCCGAAAATTGGGTTCGGGTGAGCCCTATTTCGGTTGCCCGGAATCATCCAAAAGAACAAAGTTTCGGAAGTTGAAGCAGAGAAGCGAGTATGCTGGAAAACCTGCTCAAGGCGCCTTCATCATGGCTTGAAGGCGCCTTCAAGGCTTGATGAAGGCGCCTTCATAGGGTCAAAATGACCGTTTGCGCTGCGGATAGAGTTCTATCCATCACTCCCTTGGAGGCGCCTTGGACCTCTATTGGAGGCACCTTGGACCTCCGAGATAGAATTTCCAGAGGTTATATAAAGGCCCCTGGAGCTAGGAATTATTCATCAATTGTTCTTTCAACTCTATAATCATTCGTAACAACTTTTCTGAGCTTTCCATTGTGTAAAAGGCTTCTCCGCCTTCAGAGAAGGAGATCTTTTCAGAGCGCTTTTCTTCTGCCTTGGATTAACAACCATCTTAGTTGTAACCAAGTAAATCGTTGAGTATGTTTCTTTGTTTATTTTACAGTTGCTTATTATTTTGAGTTGAAAGTTTGAGGAGGGTATATTTTATTTTCAGAAGCAATTCACCCCCTCTTGCCGGCCTCCGCTGCACCTACAATTGGTATCAGAGTCAGACCGCCTTAGAAGGACTAACCGCCGACTGAAGCACGAAGATAAAGACGATGGCCGGAACAAGCATTTTTTAAAACCGACTTCGATATTTTACTGACTATGAAATATGGTTTTGAAGTTCCGAAAGACAAAGAAAAGTATCAGTGGAGCAATAAAGAGCAAGCTGATTTTGTCGCCAATGGAAAGGCAGAGTTCCACCTGCTTAGCGTGCTGCCACCACAAGAGGTAAGTCTGATCGGAAGCTACGACTCTGCGAAAGACCTCTGGGAAAAATTCCTAGAGCTTCACGAAGGTACCTCGGAAGCTAAGCTAGCGAGGCGCGACATCTTCCGGACCCAGTTAACGAACCTTCGGATGAACAACGACGAGAAGGTAGCGCAACTTCAAGTAAGAATTAAGGAGCTGATAACTCAATTAACCAATCTTGGAAAAGAAGTAACGAACCAAGACTCAATCCGGTACGCACTCAACGCCTTTCCCAGAACTCCAGAATGGGCGTCCTTAGTAGATGCATACTACATCTCTAAGGACTTCGAGGTAAGTACTTTAGAAAATTTATTTTCAACTTTTGAACTTCACGAATCTCGGATTGCAGAGCCCAATGAAGTGGAGAAAACAAGTCAGAACATTGCCTTAAAGGCAAGAACAAACGATTTTGACTCCGAAGCCTCGATCGACCAATCAGAAGCGGCACTACTGGCAAAAGCGTTTCAATAAGTTTTTTTAATTCTAACAAATTTAGATCGCAGACAAAGAGGCATGAGCGAAAGAGAAGAACGGTTCGTTGCTACAACTGCAACGAAGAAGGGCACATCAAAGACGACTGCCCAAAATTGAAGAAAAAGGGAAGAGTAAAGGAACAGCGACAATCTTTCTCCAAATAGAAGAACCTGAAGGCCACCTGGTCAGATTCGTCTTCTTCCGAATCAGACGTCGAAGCCTTCTCGGGGTTAGCGCTAATGGCTAACCATTAGCTGGAAGAAGAGTCAAGCTCAGAGATGAGCATAGATGAAGGGGGAGGAACATCAGAGGAAGAAAGTTGGACTGAAGGGGGAGTATCACCGAGTGAGGTAAGTAAGGTACGTAGTCTAAACCCTACTCAGTCCTTTCAATTTATTAAGTCTCTTTCTAAAGATCTATTTAACTTAGAAAAAGAGAATGCTAAATTAAATAGTATCTTAGATAAATTGAACTCTGAAAATGATGATTTGAAAAATACAAATTAAAGAATTGAAATATACCACATGTTCAAATGTTTTTTAAAAATCCAAATTAAAAATCTTTGGGAAATTGAATTGGTATGTTAAACATCATCAAGGTCAACTTAGAAAATTTCCCAAGAATTATATACCCCCTAAGTTTTTAGTTATTCTGGTAGGAAGGAACCTCTACTGGTTCCAAAAACGTTATTAGAATAAATTTCTTTTAAAAAGCTTCCAGCAGAAAAATTAAACGTTAAAATTTCTTTATGAAGCTTTGTCTAAGGAAGTGGTTGTTGCTCCAATAACCAAGAAGGCCTAGTGCATCGCCACGACCTGGAAGCTGAAATATTGAAATAAAATGTTTAATTAACTTTATGAAAAATTATTAAATAAGAATTAAATAATGCTTTGAAAGTTTTTCAAATATTGTCTTTAAAAATCTTCAAAATTTTTACTTAGAATGTTTTTAAGGTCATTTTACTTCGATTTTTTTTTCAAAATTCTAAAAATTCATTTTGCTCAAAAATGTTTTTAACTTAAGAATTTGCTAAATATTTTTTCAAATAAATATCATATTCTCTTATTATTACCCCGTTTTTGCTGTGTTCAAAGGGGGAGAGAAACGTATAAGTGTACGTACAAGTTTAGGGGGAGAGAATTTTTTTTCAAAACTCCGAGTTTTAAAAATATTTTTGAAAAATTCTATTTAAACTCTTAATTAAATAGTTGCAATGTATTTTAATTGCAAATTTATGCTTAAAAATATTAGTTTAGTAATTTCTTTAAAATTACTGTTTGTCTATTTTTACCCTAACTTGAACTTAGGTTGATGCACATCAAAAATGGGAAAATTGTTAGACCCCGTGGTTGTTTTGATGTGATCAACCAAGTTGGTTAGGTCCTGCTTTGTGTTTGATCCCTGTGTCTGAGTGTGCATGAGCTTAGGAGCGCAAGAAGTCGAGCGGAAGACGCAGCTAGTGAGAAGGACGGCACGGGAAGGAAGTTGACGGGGCTCGGTGCATCTGAAGGACGAGAGAGCTGCGGAAGAGTACACCAGTGGGCGAGAAGAACGTGCGCAGCATTTGAGGGACATTAAGCCGAGAAGGATGGCTGCTCGAGGAGAAGGCCGGAAATTGGATTCGGGTGAGCCCTATTTCAGTTGGTCGGAATCACCCAAAAGAACGGAGCTTCGGAAGTTGAAGCAGAGAAGCGAGTATGCTGGAAAACCTGCTCAAGGCGCCTTCATCATGGTTTGAAGGCGCCTTCATCTGGCAAAATGATCGTTTGCTCTGCGGATAGAGTTCTATCCGCTCATTCCCTTGGAAGCGCCTTATACCTCTATTGGAGGCGCCTTGAACCTCCGAGATAGAATTTCCAGAGGCTATATAAAGACCCCTGGAGCTAGGAATTATTCATCAATTATTCTTTCAACTCTGTAGTCATTCCTAGCAACTTGTCTGAGCTTTCCATTGTGTAAAAGGCTTCTCCGCCTTCAGAGAAGGAGATCTTTTCAGAGCGCTTTTCTTCTGCCTTGAATTAACAACTGTCTTGGTTGTAACCAAGTAAATCGTTGAGTCAGTTTCTTTATTTATTTTATAGTTGCTTATTATTTTGAGTTGAAAGCTTTGAGGAGGTGATGTGAGCTCGAGTGTCGTGCTACGGGAGCTTATCAAATTACAATTAAAGTTACCGAACCCCTCTACACTAAAGTAGTATAAAGCTGACTTGGGTCGTCTCCCAAAGAATGTAACGATAGGATGATAACTTCAGGATTAGTTATGACTTTTGGATTTTTGATATGAAACTGGGGGTTTGGGTTTTGAATTTTGAACTATAATATGAAATAACAAAACAAGTATGAAATTAAACATAAACAACAATAGAGCAATACAAGTATGAAATCTAATCTTAATTAATGAAAGACATCCTATCTATCCATTAATAGTGATCTCATAGTGCATTGTCACTCTACGCTACGATTTCACCATTAATGAATTAAATTACGGAATGAAATATAAAAGTATTAAATGAACCTAACCTTGTAAATGAAAGACAGTGCAAGTAAGAAAACCTAGTCTAACTTAAACTATGATTTCAAGGAAATTAAAGACAATATAAAGTAAGCATTGAATGAAATCTAGAGCATTAAAGAAATTTAATCTAACCTAACCTAATTGCATAAAAATGAAGAACAAACATCATGAAAATATAAATCACTAAACTAACAAGCATTGCATGGAATTTCACTCAAGAAATAGCATCAATTAGAATAGCACAATTGGTTGAGGCATTTCACCGAACATATTGTGAGCATTAATCAAATTGAAACTAATGTATGAAACCTTAATAAGGGAGTTCAATTCGATACAAGCATTTAACATCCTCAACAACCAACTAAACACATGAAAGCTCTAAAGGAAAGAAACAACCCAACATCTGGACTGAACGGATGAAGAGCTGGTCTGGAATAAGGTGAAATGGGTGATGACTGCTCCTCTTCTGATCCTCCCTGCCGTCACACGAAACGCCCAGCTCCGAAACCCCTGGAACCGATGAACAGCAATCAAGAATCGGCTGTGAAATGGAACGAGACCGCTGCTGCTCCTCTTCTCTACCGCCAGAACCCCAGAAGGAAGAACGCCGGGAGATGGATGTCACACCGAAGAAACCCTCTCCGGCGAGGTGGAATTTGTTGCTGTCGCTGCTACCCTAGCCCGCACGCTGCTGGAAATCGTGAACAGAGAGGAGATGAGGATAGGAGATGACCGCGGGATGATGGAGAGGAACAAGCTTCAGCCAGCGGCGGTGAATGAAGAGAAGTGTCCGCCGGCCGTTGGTGAAGGAGGAAAAGTGGTCGGTGCGTCGCGAGCCCTCGCGTGAGAAGAAGTCGTGAACGCGATCTGGAATGGGTTCTGTGCTGTGAGCGTGAATAAAGAGTATAGGGAATGTTTTCTCCTCTTTTAATCTGAGTCGTCCATCATGGTAAGGAAGATGGATGTAGATCTGACTATTTGATCTAGCTGATTAAGAGATGAGTGGTGCAGATCTAGTTACCTTCTTGCTTGGATCTAATGGTCCATGTAACTTCATATCTGGATGGAGAGTTGGATAGCTTAGATCTGAATAAAGGAGGAAGATCTCTCTTGATCTAGATCAACGGCTCATATTAATTCTGCTTAATCTCCCTCATTTGACCTTCAAATCAAGTCAAATTTGATCTGATTCGACCCTAATTGATTGCTCTTTTGATTTCCTACAAATCCATAATAAAAACATGAGATTAAATAGCACAATTTGTACAAAATTTATAATTAATTTCAAAATATATCTTACTCACAAAACATAATATAAATTCAAAATTAAGCATGCGAGAAGGTAAAAACTCCAAGAATAAGAGCAAAAAATAATGCATAAAGATGATAGTTATCAGGAGGGTATATTTTCAGCCTCCGCTGCACCTACAATATCCACCTAAACCCACCTTCTTACCCATCCATAGGTGGTCGGCCAAGCCAAGCTTGGAGCCCAAGCAAGGGCCGACCAAGATAAACCTTGGATGGATCAAGTGGTGGTCGGTCTTAGCTTGGAGCCCAAGTAGGTGGTCGGCCACAATAAAAATAAAAAGGATTTTATTTTAAAAATCTTTCCTAATGTGGAATATATGATTTTAAAAGAGAGTTTTAAAATTAAATCTTTCCTTTTATAGTTTCTACAAAATGATTAAGAGAAATATTTGATATCTTTCCTTATTTCTAGTTAAAAGGAAGATTTTAATCTTAGAGAAAACTTTCCTTTTTGTAATCATCCACATGTTTTAATAGAGAGATTTTAATTTATAAAAATTAAAAATTTTTAAAAGAGACATTTTTATTTTAAAAATTTTCGGAAACAAATTAGGAAGTTTTAATTTTGTGTTTAAAACTTTCCTTGTTTGGAGGACTTGTAGGGGCCAGCCATTAAAAGAATAAAAGGAAATTTTTAATTAAATTTTCCTTTTGTTCATTGGCAAGGGAAAATAAGGAAGTTTTAATTACGTTTAAAACTTTCCTTAATTGCCAAGACCAAGGAATATAAAAGAGAGGGTAGAGGTGCCTCACCTTACAACACATCTATTATTTTCCTCTCCTCTCTTCCTTGGTATGGTCGGCCCTCTTCCATAGTTCTTCCTCTTCTCTTCTTCTTTAGTGGCCGGCGACATCTAGTCTTGGAGAGATTTTTGGTGGCCAGATTTTGCTTGGAGAAGAAGGAGAGAAAGGAAGCTTTGTTTCCTAGCATCCCTTAGAGCTTAGTGGTGGTGGCCAAAACTTGCAAGGAGAAGAGGATGCTTGGGTGGATTCTCATCTCAGTAGATCGTCGCTCACACGAAGTCCGAGATAAGAAGAGGAATACGGCAGAAGATTGTGAGGTTTATAGCTATAAAGGAAGGTATAACTAGTTGTCATATTCCGCATCATACTAGTTTTCTTTGTTTGGATTTTAAAATACCAAACACAAGAGGCTAACGATTCTAGGTTTCAAATTTTTGATTCAATTTTATGTTTCTTTTGTTTTCGATCTTGTGATTCGATTGTTCTTAGTGGTTAAACCTAGGATTACTAAAAGAAAATTAAATATTGAATTTCTTTGAAAGGCTTTGTCTAAGCAGTGGTGGATGATCTCATACCCAAGAAGGTCTAGTGTCTCGCCACGTTTGACCTGGAAGCCGATCTTTGAAATAAATATTTAATTAACTTTGTAACATGGGTGGATTTAGATTAATAATGTTAAGCATCATTTGCAATCCAAGTTTAAACCTCTAAGAATAGATAAATTGAATTTGGAATCAATAATGTTAAGTTTTGTTTGCGATTCCAAATTTAATTTCAAAAGAACACAATAGGTTGTTAGGAATGGTTCGGGACTTGTACAAAATTTTTATATAGGGGAACCAGTACGATATTCCAAGTAGCAACCAACAATTGGTATCAGAGCTAGGGTTTTGCCTCTGTGTGTTTGGTTTTCAGTTTAATTATGCACATGTCATTTATATTTTAGGCAGGATAATAGTAGGATGTGCAAATAGATCTAACTCTGTGGTTGTAGACATCCTAGATCCAATTATTATGGCCCTAATGTGATTGTGTGTTATTGGACCCTCGGACATGTCGAGGGCATTTTTTGTGTATGCATGATTGTATGTATTAAATACAGCAGGAGCTGTATTAGTTTTAGGATTTTACATTTTTGTTCGATCTAGACTCTATCTACATTCCTTTGTGGAATATAGGATCGATATATGTAAAATTTTATTTTTGTCGCGGATCGTATCCTTGCGAGGCGTGGTACTATTTGAGGACCAGAGGCACAGCGAAAAAGGGAGGTCGATGGACGGATGACATGAGCCCTAGGACTGGCGGCAAGTTTGATGACTGCTAGGGCTGGCGACACACGGAGGATAGTGATGGAAGAGGTCATAATAGTTGGAAAATTATTTTTTCCATATTTATTGCTTTTTATTTGTTGTGATGTGTGTGTGTGCATGTGATGTGTGTGCATGTGATGTGTGCATGCATGATAAAATCCTCATCTCAAAAAACTAAGTGGGAGAGGGATTAGAAAATAAATTTCACGGTCTCCATTACTGGTTTGTAAGTGATGCAACAAACTTGCGTGTTGGCTCTGAGTGCCTCCCTCCACAACGGATGAGTTTGTTTGCGAATCACTAGATCAAACTTTCTTTATGGATGGTTATAGGAAATTATTTAGGAGCGTATGATCTTCTCCAACTGAAGGGGCACAATCCTATTTAATGGACTAAGTGTCAAGTAATGGTATACACTTAGGCACATTTAATAGTATCCTCCTCAACGGAGTCACTGCTATTATTTGTATGACCAAAGGAAAACCAATTATTAATTTGTCATAAAGCTAAGTAAAACCCCCTCTTACAAATATTTGAATTTGTATATATCCACACTAACGTGGCATACAAAATTCATGGTGTTTGAGGTAATTTAAGGTTGACAAGATAATTAATAGGTAAGACCCTCCTCTTACAAATGTCTGAATTTGTATACGTCCACACTAACGTCGTATAGAAAATTCACGGTGTTTGAGGTGTTGGTGAATTTAAATGATATTGTTTCGAGGAATCAATATTATTTTAAATTCTAAAGTTTTGACCAAATATTTGATCGAAGACAGACCAACTATTAATTTTATTTGTCATAAAGATAGGTTGACAAGATAATAAAATTAATGGATAAAATATCCTCTTACAAATGTTTGAATTTGTATACGTCCACACTAACGTTGCATACAAAATTCACGGGGATTTTGAGGTGTTGGTCTTGACCAAATATTTTTGTGATTCTTAGGATTTCAAATATTTTTCAATCCCCTAGCTGTTATACTATAGAATAGACTTAGTAGTCCCAATTATAATGATTGGAAATAAAAACTTGGACACTAAGGTGGACTGTCCTTTCAGAACTAAGAACAATAAGGATATATTTTATTCATTAGTTGTTGAAATATGATTAGTGGTGTTATCTACCGGTACCTGATGTGTAGATACGGGAGCCATTGATCATGTCTGCAATTCATTGCAGGGGTTCCAGGAAACCCGACAACTATATGAAAGGGAAAATACCATATACATGGGCACTGCTGCAAAAGTAGCAGCTGTTGCAGTGGGAGATGTTTATCCTTTGATAGGAATAAAACATGGATTTTGAGAAATTGTCTTTAGGTACCAAGTTTTAGAAAGAACTTGATTTCAATTTCTAAAACTATTCAAAGAACTTGATATCCTGTCTCTTTTGATAACAAAGTTGTTATCAATAAAAATATGGAAGTTATCTATTCTGGTACGTTGGTTGGAAATTTATATATTCTAAATCCAATAACTCCCATAATGCAACAAATGGAAATTAATAACACATTTTCTAACTCTAATAAGAGAAAGCAACCTTCAGAAATGAACCAATCGTATCTTTGGCATCTAAGGCTAGGTCATATTAACTTGAGTAGGATTCAAAGAATAATAGCCGATGAACTTTTGGATTCATTAGTGGTGGAAAACTTTCTAACCTGTAAGTCTTACTTGGAAGGAAAAATGACCAAGAGGTTTTTTAAGTCTAAGGGGTATAGAGCCAAAGATGTGTAAGAATTGGTTCATTCTGATTTGTGTGGACCTATGACTATCCAAGCAAGAGGTGGTTTCAAATATTTCGTCTCTTTTATACACAACTATTCGAGATACATTTTACTTGATGCGCCGCAAGTCTAAGTGCTTTAATGAGTTCAAAGAATACAAGGTTGATGTGAAGAAATGTCAAGGGTAAAAGTATCAAGACACAACGGTGAGATCGTAGTGGCGAGTGTTGGTCCCTTTGGAGGCCGGCAAGAGGGGAGGGGTGAATTGCCCTACAAAAATAAATCTAACCTTTCTCGGATTTTCAACTAATTAACAAACACTTATAATCATAAAAAGAAGAGACTAATTAAAGAAATCAGACACAGAGGGTTTACTTGGTTTGCAATCAGAGGATTGCTAATCCAAGGAAAAGACGGCGCACTATCTGAAGATCTCCTCTCGGTGGAGTAGCTTTTTACAGCATTGACAGCACAAACAGAAGAGTAAAGCACAGAGAAATTGATTACAAGTTGAATGATTAAGCTGTGCAAATCAGTGCTATATGTATAGCACTATTCGGGGCGGGTCGAAGGGTTCCAGGTGCCCTGGGGGATAAAACTTTATCCCCCAACGTTCAGATCGAGTCAAACCTTGATCTGGTCAAAATCCACTTCCGGGCGCTCGGAATGGTTCCGGGCGCTCGGAATGGTTTCGGGCGCTCGGAATGGTTCCGGGCGCTCGGAATGGTTCCGAGTGCCCAGACCACTTAAGTCAACCTAGTTGACTTTTTGTGGTCCGCTTCCACTGCTCTGGTTCAGCTCGTCTCGGTCCGGGTCTTCTGTTCCGGCTCCGCTAGCTTGGGTGATCTCGGCCATCCGGAATAGGGCTCACCCGAACCCAAGTTCTGGCCTTCTCCTCGAGCAGCCTTCCTTCCCGGTTTATCGTCCCTCGAACATCGCGTACACTCTTCTCGTCCACCGGTGTACTTTTCTGCGATCACCTCGTCCCTCGGATGCAACGAGCCCATCGGCTCTCTCCTCGTGTCGTCCTTCTCGTTTTTCGCGTATTCCGCTCGACTTCCTATGTTCCTAAGCTCCTGCACACTTAGACACAATGGTTAGACAAAACAGGACCTAACTTAACTTGTTTGTTCACATCAAAACTCCTTGGGGTTCCAACAATCTCCCCCTTTTTGATGTGAGCAACCCAAGTTAAGCTAGGGTAAACATATGCAATAAAAACAATAATTAATTTACAAATAAGTCCAAAAGATTTTTCATTTTTAAAAAATATATACCTCCCCTTAGACTTAACATTCTTCTCCCCCTTTGATCACATAAAAATAGGGTTCCTTTTAACAAGTCTAAGGTAAATACTAACTGAAAAGAAACTCTAAGTGTTAAAAAAAATTTAAGGCAAATTGCAACAAAAAATTTCTAACTTAAAAGAAATTTCGAAGTGTTTGAAAAACATAATTTTTTAAGTTTCAAATTTAAAAAACATAATTCAGAATTTTCTTTGGAAGAAATTTTCATAAGTAAAAAAAATATTTTTGAATATGTTTTCTAGAACAAATTAAATAACTTTTTTTTAAAGCATTAAGTGATTTAAATTAATGCTTTTCCGTCAGTCAATTTAAACTTTTCATTTCGATACTTAGCTTCCAGGCAGTGGCGAAACACTAGGCCTTCTTGGTTATTGGAGCAACAGCCACTTTCTAGACAAAGCCACATAAAGAACTTACATGTTTAATTGTCTTGCTGAAAATGCTAAATCTAATTTTGATTTTTAAATTAAGCAAGTTTTTGGAACCCAATAGAGGTTCCTTCCTACATGGTTAATCAAGTATTTTCTAGGCACATAGACTTTTGATATTTTTCTGATTTAAATTTAGTGAAACCTATAGTACCAGTTTAATCCTCTATAATTTTTAAAAGAAGAAATATTTGAACAAGTAGACTTTTTCAAATTTTCTATTTCTTCTTTTAATTTATCATTTTCAAACTTTATTTCTAATTTTTCATTTTTTTAATTCAGTATTTTTACTTTTTAACTTAAACATGGATTTTGCCATAGCCTTAATACCGAAATAAAGCTGATCAGGGGGTAAGAGACATACCTCACTTATCATATCAGACTTGAAGCCTGAATCTCCCCTTGCTTCGCTACTTTCATCTGAAGTCGCTCCCCCTTCATCGATATTGGGTTCTGATGTACTTTGCCCTTCATAGCTTGCCATCAGTGCTATCTCGGCATATTCTTGAATCTCGGACTCAGATGATGAACTATCGTCCCAAGTTGCTTTTAGACTCTTGTGCTTCTTGGGTATCTTTGTTAGAGTGTATACTAAAAACCTAGCTTTTGTAAATATTTATTTTTGAAATAAAAGAATCACATTGGTCAAATGTATATATTTATTTGTTGAATATAGTTTTCAATTAATTTATAAAGTAGATAACATGGTATGTGGTGTCATACACAGAAGATCATGTTATCAGCTCTTTATAAATTATAAACAGTTGCTCACGACAAAGATGGAAAGGAACAAACCATTGGTATAGTCGTAGTGTAATTAGGTATTAGTTTATCTTGACTAATAAATTACACTAGTACACTCTAAGTGTATTGAGTAGAATCATTTTAGGTAAGTTCTTTTTATACTGACTTAATAAAAGAACTAGATCTTAGTTATTATGGAAGTGTGTACTCTTAATCCTAATATAATAACAAGCATATATATTTAATATCTATTTCTTTAACTTATCAAAGGGTGAGATTTTGCTTGATAAATCAATAGGCCCGATAAGTTGGAAAATGATATTACTTATAGTGTGTGTTGTTGATTATAGAAGGAAATTGTGTCCTATTAGTCTAGGTTGAGAATGCCCCCAAGAGGAGTTCATAAGGATTGACATGTTAAACCCTACAGGTGGACTTAGTCGGACATGACAATAAAGTTGAGTGGTACTACTCTTGGAGCTAGATATTAATTAAGTGAGTTGTCAGTAACTTACTTAATTAGCGGGCATTCGTTATCTTAAACACAGGGAGACTAACACACTCATGGTAAGAAGGAGCCCATGATATAATTTGGGATTGGTGCGGTAGTGCAACAATAATTCTCTAGTGGAATGAGTTATTGTTGATGAACTTGAGTTATGTGTTCGGGGTGACCACAGGATACTCAAGCTCATCGGAAGGCCAAAACTAATTTCTCCTCTAGGTCCCTGTCATAGCCTCATTAGTGCCTTATAAACCACTCATTAAAAGCCCTTCTTGGTATCCAAGAAAGGAGGTCGGCCCATTGCTTGGTGACCAAGCAATGGCCGACCACCATCTCCTCTATGGGGCTGACCCTATTGCTTGGTGAACAAGCAAGTAGGGGCCGGCCATAATAAATTCAAATAGGAGGGGTGTTTTGAATTTTTAAAATCTTCTCTTTGAAGAAAACTATA
The DNA here is from genome assembly GCF_018446385.1 of Zingiber officinale. Classification (NCBI taxonomy): domain Eukaryota; kingdom Viridiplantae; phylum Streptophyta; class Magnoliopsida; order Zingiberales; family Zingiberaceae; genus Zingiber; species Zingiber officinale. The sequence goes on along the minus strand of NC_056006.1, from coordinate 6,127,493 downwards.
AGTTTTAAAAGAGAGATTTTAATTTTAAAAACTTTCCTTATTTGAATTAGGCCGCATGGTTTAATAGAGAGTTTTAAAAGTTTTAAAACTTTCCTTTTTTAACTATCCTTATGGTTTTAGAAAAAAAGGAAGAGAAGTTTTAAAAATTAAAATTTTCTATTCATGTTAAAAAATAAAATTTTTTAAGAGAAGTTTTAAATTTTAAAACATGGTTTTAATTTTTAAAGACTTTACTTTTTAACATCCACTTTAGGAAAGATTGCTTGTAAAATTTTATAAGAGGATTTCTTCTTGTAAAATTTTATAAAAAAATATTTTCTTATCCTTGATGAGGTGGTCGGCCACCTTGCTTGGTGCCCAAGCAAGGGGCCGACCAATCAAATTAAATCCTCAATCAATCCATGATTGGTGATTGATTCAATCAAGAGGAAAGAAAAGGAAAAAGGAAAAACTAGAGGAAGATTTTAATTTTTATAAAAAATCTTCCCTTATTTGTCTTGGGCAAGTAATATAAAAGAAGGGGTGAGGAGGCCTCATGGAGAACAATTCTTATTCTCTTGCTTGGTGTTCCTCTTGGTGTGGTCGACCCTCTCTCTTCTCCCTTTCCCTTTGCTCTCTTTTGCTATTTGTTGGTGGTGGCCGAATATTAGAAGAAGGAGAAGAAAGCTTTGGGTGGTGTTCATCTTAGAGGATCGTCACCCACACGACGTCCAAGGCGAGGCGAGGAATACAACAGAAGATCTTGAGGTCATTAGCTTGCAAAGAAATGGTATAATTAGCAATTGTTTTTCGCATCATGCTAGTTAATTTTCTTTGTTAGAATTCCAAAACATAAGAGGCATTAGATCTAGTTTTTTTCGAATTAGTAATTCGTGTTTGTGTTTTCTTTGTTTTTTGAATTTGTCATTCGATTTTTTTTTGGTTAAACCTAGAGTTATATAAGGAAATTAAATATTAGCTTTCCTTAAAAGGCTTTGTCTAGGCGGTGGTGGATGCTCCCATACCCAAGAAGGTCATGTGCCTCACCATGCAGTCCTGGAAGCCAATTTTGGAAATTAATATTTAATTGAATTTATAACGTAGGTGGGTTTGGATCAATAGTGTTAAGTTCCGCTTGCGATCCAAGTTTAAACCATTAAGAATAGATAAGTTAAATTTGGAATCAATAATGTCAAGTTCCGTTTGCGATTCCTAATTTAACTTCTAAAGAATACATTAGGTTATTTAAGGAAAGGTTCAACACTTGTACAAAATTTTTGTACAGTGGAACCGGTACGATTTTCCTAGGACTAACCAACAATTAATTATGCACTTGTTATACATAATTTAGGCAGGATAATAGTAGGATGTGCTAACTTTGTGGTTGCAGACTCCAACTATTGTGGCATTTAGATATTGTGTGTGATTAGACCCTTGGACATGTCAAGGGCATTATTTTGTGTGTGCATGATTGTATGTATCAAATACAGCAGGAGCTGTATTAGTTTTAGAATTTTACTTTTTTGTTCGATCTAGAATATATGTACATTCCTTTGTGGAATATAGGATCGATATATGTAAAATTCTATATTTGTCATGGATCGTATCTTTGCAAAGCGTGGTGCTATTGGAGGACCAGAGGCACAGCAGAATAAGAAGCAAGATAGATGCGACAACTTGACCCAATGGCGGTGGCTAAAGATGACAATAGCTAAGGTTAGAGCATACAGAGAACAGTGACAGAAAATGTCATAATAGTTGAAAAATTAATTTTCAAATTTATTACTTTTATTTATTGTGATGTTTATGTGCATGTGATGTATGCTAGCATAGGTTAAAATCCTCAATTTTAAATAACTAAGTGGGAGAGGAATTTTAATAAATTCCATGGTCTCCATTACTGGTTTGTAAGTGATGCAAACAAACTTACGCGTTGGCTCTGATTGCCTTCCTCCATATCGGATGAGTTTGTTTGTGGATTACTATATCAAACTTCCATTTTGGATGACTATAGGAAATTAATTAAGAGCGTGTGATCTTCCCCATCGGAAGGGGCACAATCTTATTAATGGACTAAGTGTCAAGTAATGGACTTAGGCACGTTTAATAGTATCCTCCCCTATTATTTGTGTGACCGAAGGAAAACCAACTATTAATTTTATTTGTCATAAAGTTAGGTTGACAAGAATAAAATTAATGGGTAAAACCTCCTCTTACAAATGTTTGATTTTGTATACGTCCACACTATCATGGCATGCAAAATTCACAGTGATTTGAGGTGTTGGTTAATTTAAAATAGTATTGTTTGAGGAATCAATATTATTCTAAATTTAGAGTCTTGACCAAAGTTTATTTTTGTGATTCTTAGGATGACTTTCAACCCACTGGCCATTATTCTGAAAGAGAATAGACTTACTAGTCCCAACTATATAGATTGGAAAGAAATCTAGATATTGTCTTAACTGCTGAAAGCTATAAGTTTGTACTGTCAGAGGTATGCCTAGATACACCTAATGGTGACTCTACCCCAGAGGAGATTGAGTATCATAAGAAATGGGTAAAAGCAGATGAGATGGCACGGTGTTACATTTTGGCTTCAATATCAAATGTATTGCAACATCAGCATCAAGATTTACCAACTGCTTATGATATAATGAACAATCTCAAAGAACTCTTTGGGCACCAGAGTCGGACTGCTAGGCAAGAGGCAATGAGAGAGTTAATAATAGCCACCATGTCTGAGGGGACACCCGTAAGGGATCATATCCTCAAAATGATGGCTTATCTGAATGAAACACAAGTCCTTGGAGGAGAAATTGATGGGGAAACCCAGGTCAATATAATTCTCCAAACGCTACCCAGAAGTTTTGAGCAGTTCCGCCTGAACTATAACATGAACAAAAGAGAGTATACGTTGGCGGAACTTCTAACAGAACTACAGGCAGCAGAAGGAATATTTCATCATAGTTCTCAGATTCACTATGCTGAAAATGGTTCTAATTCTAAGTCGAAAGGCAAGAAGAAGAAGAAACAGGTCTTCTCAGCAAAGAAGATGAATAAACCTCAGGGTACAGGACAAAAAGTTGGAATGAAGAAGCCGATGGGCAAATGCTTCATCTGCAAGCAGTCAGGACATTGGAAGGCAGACTGTCCTCGTAGGAATCAGAACAATAAAGGTATATCTCATGCTATAGTAGTTGAAACATGTTTAGCGGTGTTATCTACCAGCACTGTAATGACCCAATTTTCCCTATTTCGAGTTCTAAATGTCTTCAAAAATATTTCGAAATACTTTTAAAATATTCTAGAGATTTTTAGAAATTTTTAGAGTATTTTTACATAATTTTTGGAGGTCGTTTGGTATTTTTACAAAACGAAAGAAGTTTAGACAAAAATTGTGTAAGCCGAGATTCGACCCGTAGACCTCGGACAAGTCATAAGCCTTAAGTGAAGCGAGGCAACCAAGTGAGCTGCGGGTCTTTTGTGAATATATATGGAACGAAATGTATATATGCAGTAGTTGGAACATTTAAAAGAAATTCAAAAATGAAGGCGTGGCTGAGGGATCGAAGCTGCGATCTGTGGCTTCGGTTAAAAGCCAGTTGACAGTTGTGCCAGTGAGTTTTGTTAATTAAGGAAAGAACGGGAATAATTTAAAGGATAGTTGATAATAGAAATATTGGAGTTATAAAGGGAGAACTTAGGGCTTGATTTCCCGTGACCTAATTTCTACCTCTCTTCTTCCTCACGCGTGTGCGGCGCCGGCTCCTCTCGGGCGGAATTGAAGAATGAAGCTAGGGCTTCGTCTCGGTGGCCGGCCAAGGGTTCAATCCAAGAAGTTCTTCCCATCTTCACGAACTCTCGTCGAGGAGAGCACGGAGGATGCAAGGAGCCGCTGGAATTTGAGCTGGCCGAACCCTAGATTTCTCTTTTTCGGTTGTAAGTCCAAGAACAGCGAGGTGAGTTGCTACTCACCTGCAGTAGGAGTAGTTCCGCGAGCTTTGATTCTTCTTTGTTTGCTTTCGGGATTTGTAGTTTGATTTTGGTAGATTCATTCGGACTGGGTGATTTTGTTTCACTGAGTTGTTGTAGGAGTGGTTTCGAATTTATGTTAGTCCTTGTGTTGATTTCGGAGCATGTTTCATGAAGCTTTTATTTTCTTTGTTTGCTGCCGTGAACCCAAAAGAAAGAAGAGAAGGATTAGTTTAGGTTAGGCATGAAGAACAGTTACAAAATTTAGGTTTCTATTAGCAATTTATCCTATTAGCAGCACGTTGGTATCCTTTTGGTTGTCTACTGTGGTTTTCATGAAGCAATTAAAACCTTGAATTATTCCTTACCAATCTGATAAAGCATAATTGGAAATTTTGGGTTGCTTTATAATAAGGGTTGAGCTATGAAGGTGTTATTTAAGTTTGTTTTAATTTTACAGCAAGATGAAGTTGATGCTTCATCTTTGGTTGTCAATGCTTTTCAAATTGTGCTAGAATAAATTAGATAGTTGAGGCATAATCAACAACCTAAATGTAGCATTCCAGTTTTAGTTACCCATGGCCACCTTAGGCGCTTGAGCAGTTTTATTTGTGTTATTTAGAGGGCACGAACAACCTTTAGTCTAAGTACATAGTATTAGTTTTCTTTGCTATCTAACAAACATGTTCAGCCCTATGTTTAGCATTTTCTGTTTAGACCTTTTTGTGCTAATTTAATGAACATGAATAGTTTTTTTTTAGCATTGGCAGATTCTGTTTATTTTTCCAGTAGGCATGAAGTTCGGGGTTTTCTTAGCTGCAGTTTAGTATTTTTGTGACTGTCGTGAGCAGGATAGTCCTTGATCATGTTCTGGATTTTGATACATATGCTTATATGTGTTAGTGAGCTTATAATAGCTCTTTAATCTAAAGCATATAGTTAGTTGTCTTTGCTATTTTAATAGGATGAACAGCCATGTATTTTAGTGGAATGATTATGTGTTCTATTAAATCCTTTTGGATTATAAGTAAGAAAAGACCAAGGTCTTAAATTGATCCTAAATTCCAGAAGTTTAGGATTAAAAGCACACTAAGTGTTTGAATAAATGCCAAGGCATTTTATTATAAGAGAATTAAAGAATAACAAATATAAGGAAGTAATAGTTAAAAAGAAAATAAGTATTTTACTTTTAAATGGCATGTACCGGACACAAGGTCCATTGGGTGGGCTCCTAGATCGCCCCTAAGCACAAGATCACCTAGAAGTACCTTAGTAGTTTCGGGATTAGCTACCTCGACTCTTATTAAGGATGCGCGCAAATTGGTACAATGCCGAGCCCAAGAGAAGTTTATTATTATTTTGAAGTATAAAAGTATTAAAGTATAAGTATTAAGTAAGTGAAATAAAATACAGAAGGTATTTAGAATTCAGTAAGTTAAATTCTTTATGCTAGCATGATAGTATAAACTTGCCTTACATGTTTAGCCTTTCAGTATGTTTCTTTACTATTAGAAGAGCATGAGTTAGCTTACTGTTATTCACTATATATGAGCATGAGTAGCTATACATGTTTAGTATTTCAGTTACTATGATTCCTTTATTGGTTTATGAGCATGATTAGCTATACATGTTTAGTATTTCAGTTAGTATGATTCCTTTGCAATGTATGAGCATGAGTAGTTTTACATGTTAGCATTCAGTTTTAGCATGTTTTTATTTATATACATGCATATCGAGTTTTTTGTGAGTTAGATAGCGCTCGCTAAGCTTTATGCTTATAGTTTGCATTTCCTCCTACTGCAGATAAAGGAAAAGCCAAAACAACATGAAGGAAGCGACAAGGGGAGGCTTGATGGGCGTGTGATGTTTGGACTATGGAGTGTTCTAAGAAGTTGTCAAGAATTTATTAAGAGTGTTTTGGTTTAATTGTTTAAAGTATTTAGAACTTGTACATGTTACTTTTTGGATTGTTTTGTCGTGTTTTGATAGAGTTGGTTTCCTTTGGTATTTTGCTTCTTTTTGTTATATATAAACTGCGTGGTTGTTTGAAATAAGTTACAGCCGCCTGTGGCTGCGTATATAGTGTTTGTATATCAGTTTAAGGTCACCGGTACAAGGGAGACTCTGTCGAAATTTTTCGGTAGGGTTTTTATGTGGTTTTTAATTATACCGGTTAAGTAGAGTTAGTAGTTAAGTAGCATCCACCTTTAGAGTAGTAGTAGTAGTGTAGAAGGTGGGTCGTTACAAATCAGGTATAGAAATTCCCTCCATATACCGTATACATGGGCAATGCTACCAAGATGGCGGCTGTTGCAGTGGGAGACGTCTACTTACCTGTTAGGAATAGAAGTTTGGTTTTAAGAAATTATCTTTATGTACCCAGTTTTAGAAAGAATTTAATTTCAGTTTCTAAACTATATTTGGATGGATATTCTGTTTCTTTCAGTAACAATGTAGTTATAAAAAGAAATAGAGTTCTTATCTATTCTGGTGCATTAGTAGGTAATTTATATACATTAAATCTAATTTCTCCCATAAAACAACAAATGGAAATTAATAACACATCTTCTAACTCTAATAAGATAAAAGAACCTTCGGAGATGAACCAAACATATCTTTGGCATCTAAGGATTGATCATATTAACTTAAGTAGAATTCAAAGGCTTATAGCCGATGGACTCTTGGGTACATTAGAGTTGAAAATTTTTCCAACCTGTGAATCTTGCTTGGAAGGTAAAATGACCAAGAGACCTTTTAAGGCCAAGGGGTATAGAGCCAAAGATGTGTTAGAACTGGTTCATTCTGATTTGTGTGGTCCTATGTCTATCTAGGGAAGAGGTGGTTTCGAATACTTTGTCTCTTTTATAGACGATTATTCGAGATAAGGATACATTTACTTGATGCGTCACAAGTCTGAGTGCTTTGATAAGTTCAAAGAGTACAAGGCTGATATGGAGAAACGTCTTGGTAAAAGTATCAAAACACTACGGTCTGATCGTGGTGGCGAATCCCTCTTGGGAGAGTTTAGGAATTACTTATCAGAGGCTGGGATTCAATCCCAGTTGTCTACACCTGGTACACCCCAACAAAATGGTGTGGCAGAATGAAGGAATATGACTCTTATGGAGATGGTTAGATCGATGATGAGTTATTCAGAATTACCAAATTCGTTTTGGGGATACGCTCTAGAAACAGCAGCACACATTCTGAACTTAGTACATTCTAAATCAGTACCTTCTACTCCCACAGAATTGTGGAATGGGTGAAAGCTCAGTCTAAGACATATTCGAATTTGGGGTAGTCCAGCACATGTGCTGAAAGTAGATGCTGATAAGTTAGAATCTCGTATAGAAGTTCGCGTGTTTGTGGGTTATCCTAGAGGAATGAAAGGTGGTTTATTTTATAGTCCTAAAGACCAAAAGGTCTTTGTTAGCACCAATGCCCAGTTTTTAGAAGAAGACTATATAATGGACCACAAGCCCAAAAGTAAAATTGTTCTAGAAGAAATTAGAGAGGACACATCTATTTCAGAAACAACAGTACAAGATGAAGTACTACAAGAGACTACAACACGTGTCACACATGATACACAATCACAGATAGTGCCTCGTCGTAGTGGGAGGGTTGTAAGGCAACATGAAAGATTCATGTTTTTAGGAGAGTCTTCGGACTTGATCCCGGGTAAACATGAACCAGATCCCTGGACATATGACGAAGCACTCTAAGATATAGATGCAGTATCTTGGCAAAAGGCAATGAATTCTAAAATAGAGTCTATGTATTCTAATAAAGTCTGGGAGCTTGTAGAACCACCTGATGGTGTAAAAGCCGTTGGATGCAAGTGGATCTACAAAAGGAAAAGAGGGATAGACGGGAAGGTAGAAACCTTCAAGGTAAGGTTTGTTGCGAAAGGGTATACTCAGAAAGAGGGAATCGATTATGAGGAGACTTTTTCGCCGGTAGCTATGCTAAAGTCTATCCAGATACTCTTATCCATTGCTGCTCATATGGATTATGAGATTTGGCAAATGGATGTCAAGGCAGCTTTCCTTAACGGAAGTCTTGAAGAAAACAACCATATGAAGCAATCAGAAAGGTTCATTGAAAAAGGCAAAGAGCATCTAGTGTGCAAGCTCAATCGGTCCATTTATGGACTGAAGCAAGCTTCAAGATCTTGGAACATCCGGTTTAATGAAGTAATCCAGTCATATAGATTTATTCAATGTCCGGATGAGTCTTGTGTATACAAGAAGTGTAACAGAAACGTGGTGGTATTTCTTGTACTATACATAGATGATATTTTGTTAATTGGCAACAATGTCAAGGTATTATTGGACGTAAGGGTATGGTTGTCCAAACAATTTGATATGAAGGACTTAGGAGAATGTGCACACATTCTTGGGATCAAAGTTATAAGGGATCGCAAGAAAAGAATGTTGTGCCTATCTCAAGCTTCATATATAGATACAATCTCTGCTCGTTTTAGCATGCAGAACTCCAAGAAAGGTTTCTTACCTTTTAGGCATGGAGTAGCATTATCTAAAGAGATGTCTCCGAAGACATCAAAGGAGATAGAGGATACGAAGACAGTTCCTTATGCTTCGGCTGTAGGAAGCCTTATGTATGCAATGTTGTGTACGAGACCTGATATTTGTTTTACCGTGGGCATGGTTAGCAGATATCTTAGTAACCATGGACAAGGACATTGGACTGCTGTAAAGCATATATTGAAGTACCTGAGAAGGACTAGAGATTATATGCTAGTTTACCAAGCAGACGATTTACTCCCTATGGGTTACACGGATTCGGATTTCCAATCAGATATGGACAACAGTAAATCTACTGATCCTGTCCGAACCAAGAGTCAGCGGACGCTGGGCACGTGGCGCTCTCTGCTGGATCTTCGAGTGCTCCGGCGAACCTGCAACAAACCGGGCCGGGAGAGGTTCCCGGCGACGGTCCTCCGACGCTCAAGTCAGGTAGGCTATGGAGAAAGTGGCTGCCAAATCTGTATCATGCGTACCTTTGGCGAAGTAATAGCCTCTTTATATAGGACGGAGAAAGAATTGATGCACGCCCATCGAGATGCGTACGTGTCAGCAACCCATACCACGGTATGCACTTGTCAGAGAGCTTACCTGATCCCATACTGCTACAGTGAGAGAATGTTCTTTGATGGGACGGCAGGACCCCCGTTGTCAGGCTAGAAGTATGGCATAGCCATACGACTTGACGGCTGTCAGAAAATGTTCCCATCTTTTACCCACCACCTGTCTGGGGAGCCCGGCCCACCGGGCGGGCGGTGAAAGTCCGGACGCGGTGAAAGTCGTCCGGACGGCCCTGATTCTTTGCGCCGTCCGGGGGGTGCTTCCTTCCGCTCGGTCATTGTGCACTGCTTCATTTGAGCGTCGGAACCCTGGTCCCTACCAGGGTGTCTTTTTACTATCAGATTTCCCTTTTTTCCGAGTCCGGTCGGCTCGCCCCTTTCGGGTGAGCCACTGGACCCTTTGACCTCCCCTCAGCGTTGACTCCTTGTGGGGTTCCGGCTTTTTACCGCCGGATCACTTGCCTTCCTCTCGAGTCTAGTCGAAGGAGGCAAAGTCCGACTGACTGGACTGCCGATCTGCCGAACAATGATTATTGCATTAGGCCGCTCGGCGCGACATACGGCTGCTCATCCATGCGGCGATATCTGTCCGTTCGGCGATCCTTTGTCCATGCCTTGTATTTTCTTGGAATCGACGTCCGTTGTTCTCCCACACCTCCCATCACGTGCTCTGCGCACGGTAAGGGGAGTTTATTAAATGCGGCTAGTAACCGGCTGACACGTGGCGATCGTGCATTTGTCAGAGTATGGCGGTTGCGTCACTTCCGATGGGACAGCCGCCGTTTGAAACGGACGATCAGATGACAACCTCGATATCGACGACCTGGATCAGACGGTGGAGATCGCTTCCGGGCGGCGATATAAAGCCCTTGACTCTGTTTCCGCCGCATTTCATCTTCTTCATTTCCAGATTCCTGTCGCTCCTCCTTTCGCCGGCGACCTTGTGCTCAGACTTCCCGACGATCACACGGCAACTTCCGATCATCTCCTTCGCTTGTAAGATCCTTTTTCTCGCTCGAGACGCGTTCTTCTTTCTGTTAATCATCCTCGTCAGTCGGTTTTCTTCCTTTGCTTGAACCATCCTCTTCTATCCCGCATTCTGGCCTTTCGATCATGACCAGTACCTCGCAGTCAACCGGCGGTGCTTCGGGTCTTTGGTACTCGAACATGGAAAGTCGGTTCGACGAGGAAGACGCCATGCGCCTTATTCGAGCATATGACCTACCGACCGACCACGAAATAGTGTTAGCCACGCCTTCCGATCGGCCTAACGATCCTCCGTCCGGCACTGTTGTCTTCTTCCGTGATCAATTCCTGGCCGGCCTACGTTTTCCTCCTCACAAGTTTTTCTTAGAAGTTTGCAACTATTTCCGCATTCCGCTCGGCCAAGTAGTTCCCAATTCTATTAGATTGCTGAGCGGAGTGATAGTTTTGTTCAAACTGAACGGCATTCCCTTAAACCCGAAAATCTTCCACTACTTCTACTATCCCAAGCAAGCCGAGTGGGGTACCTTTGTTTTCCAATCTAGGATAGGCTTCGTCCTTTTCGATAATATGCCGAGCTCCAACAAACACTGGAAGGAGCATTTTTTCTATATTCGTTTTCCCGAGCGGCCTACTTTCCGCACTAAGTGGCAGACAGCTATGCCTGCGCAACCGGAACTCGGCAAGTTTAGAGGTGACGCAGACTATCTCCATGCAGCCGAACGGCTAGTCGGTCAGCGCTATCACATTGACAAGATGCTTCTCCCAGGAGTAATGCATATATTCGGCTTGTCTTCTGCACCAGCCGATCTGCCTTGTAGCATGAGTAAGCTTCCCTATCTCCTCCTTTATTTTGTTCTAACTGATTTATTCTCTGCTTCTGCAGCTGAGGTCATGTGGAGAGCCAGAGCTACCGAGAAGCTCAAACTGAAAGCCGCTCAGATTGAGGCGGTGACGAGCAAGGAGGCCGCCGAACGGGGCCTGGCTCCGGCTGACCCGGCCGGCGAAGAAGGTGAGGGGACGCCAACGGTCCCAGAAGCCCCGGACGCCCCTGCCCCTCCTGATGAGGCCACGGGCAATATAGAACATGGAAGTGAAGCTGAAGTGGAGGCCCGTTCGGCCGATGATGCGCCGCTGCGCACTCGGAAACGCCGGCGACCGGAATCCGCACCTGCCTCCACACTTGATGAGCCACAACCTGAGCAGGGTGTAGGTGCGCCGGTGCTGTCCGGAACAGTTTCCGTCGAGAGTACCCCTACCCCTCAGGATTCTCCGAGGGCCAGCTCGGAAGTTCCGCCGTCCAGCCCTTCGAGGACTCGACGACGTCTCAAGCGTTTAGGCGAGCTACCCTCCTCTTCTGCTGGTGGGCCATCTCAGAGCGGGCCGAGCGGCCAGAATCTACTTAAAACCGTCCTGCGCCTCCCTTCGGAGGCGTACATGGCTGCCGCCGATCGGCCGATATTTCCCGAGCAGATGATCACCCTGACGGGTCCTCTCGCACAAGCTTGGATAGATGATCGGAGTCGTATAGCCAAATTGACTCCCGGGCAGCTCGGCGACAGCAACCTTCAATCAGCTACCGGGGTATGACCCCTTCCCTTCTTTTCTCTCCTATTTGAAGTTTTTAACCTGCTCGTGTTTGCTAGCAGAACTGGGTGGAGCAGATCGCCATTAGCGATCGATTGGCCGAGCTGGAGGAGGAACTGAAGAAACAAAAAACAGCTGGGGACGCCAGGCAGTCGACGACCGCTCTGGAGAAGGCCAAAAAATCACTAGAAGCTGAGCGGAAACGAGCTGCTGATCTGGCGAGCAAGGTCGTTCGGCTTGAAACAATGATTAAACAACGAGACAAGGAGATCCAGACGGCGACCACTCGGAAGCAACAGGCCATCAATGATATGGACCACATGAAGGTGGAGATCCGGGGGCTGGAGCAACGCATTAAGGACCTGGATGCTCTGCTGGCCACCGAAAAAGAGAGCCGCTCGGCTGATCTCCAAAGATTCGATGGAGACTTGAAGGATCTCCAAGCCGCTAGCGACGCTGCCCATGCCGCGCTCAAGGAATATCAAGAGGGAGAGTCGGCCCGCTCGGAGGAAGTGAGGAAGGCGTTCCTCCGCTCGGAAGGCTTCGGAGAGAAGTTTACCGACAAGATATCCCTCACGTTCGAGGAGGCAATCAAGGCGGCGGTGGGCTACTTGAAGACCAAAGGTCACCTGTCTGCCGAGCTGACCATCCCCCCCGAGGACTTAGCGAGCGTGATGGATGCCATCCCCGACGCTCTTTTTGATTTTGATGTGTGAAGAGCGTTTTTGTAAGCTTTCGGCCCCGCTTATCTATGTAATGACTTTTTGACTTGCATATTAGATAATCTTCTGCCTCTCTATTTTAGCTTCTATTTTAGCTAGAAACTCGCTCCAAAGGGTTTTCGCTGGTTTCATAAGACCTCCAGCCAGGCGTTATAGACGCTGAGCTCGGCAGCAGTTTTATATAGGGTCGGGCGCTGCTCTCAATTTTAACGACGGAGCTTTGCCGGCCCGCCTTCCGGATTATTTAAAGACGCCCGCTCTCGATATTTATCGCCGGAGCTCGACGGCGGTTTTATAGCCGGTCGGCGCGGCTCTTGATTTTTAACGACGGAGCTCGTCCCTCGTCCCAACTTTAAGCTGTCTCTCGATATTTATCGCCGGAGCTCGACGGCGCGGGGTTTTTATAGCCGGTTTGCGCGTTTTGATTTTAAACGACGGAGTTTGCCGTGAGGGCGCGTCCGATTATTTAAAGACACCGCTGCTCTCGATATTTATCGCCGGAGCTCGACGGGCGTGTTTTTATAGCCGGTCGGCGGCTCTTGATTTTAACGACGGAGCTTCGTCGGCGTCCTTCGGATTATTTAAAGACGCCTTGCCTCTCGATATTTATCGTCGGAGCTCGACGCGCCGTTTTTATAGCCGGTGTGCGCGCTTCTTGATTTTAACGACGGAGTTCTTCGGGCGCGTCCGCCGATTATTTAAAGACGCCGCCTGCCTCGATATTAATCGTCGGAGCTCGACGGCGCGGTTTTTATAGCCGGTCGGCGTGGCTCTTGATTTTAACGACGGAGCTCGGCGCGTCCTTCGATTATTTAAAGACGCCGCCTGCTCTCTCGATATTTATCGCCGGAGCTCGACCGCGGTTTTATAGCCGGTCGCGGGTTTTGATTTTAACGACGGTTCGTTTGCCGGCCCGCCGATTATTTAAAGACGCCGGCTCGCTCTCGATATTTATCGCTTGAGCTCGACGGCGCTTTTTATATAGCCGGCTCGGCGCTCTTGATTTTAACGCGGAGCTTCGCGTCGCGGTTTTATAGCCGGTCGGGCGGCTTTTGATTTTTAACGACGGAGTCTGCCACGGTCCCGCCGGATTATTTAAAGACGCCGGCTCGCCTCGATATTTATCGTCGGAGCTCGAGGCGCGGTTTTTATAGCCGGTCGCGGCTCTTGATTTTTAAGCGGAGCTCGTGTCCGCTCGGATTATTTAAAGGCGCTCGTCTCGATATTTATCGTCGGAGCTCGGCAGTGCGGTTTTATAGCGGTCGTACGGCTCTTGATTTTTGGCGGAGCTCGTCGGCGCGTCCGCGGATTATTTAAAGACGCGGCTCGTCTCTCGATATTATTAGCCGGAGCTCGACGGCGCGGTTTTATAGCCGGTCGTGGCTCTTGATTTTAACAGCCGGAGCTCGTGGGCGCGTCAGTGAGGCTGCACGGCGAACGGTGCGCCTTCGTCGTCGGCGCTTATATATAATCATCCCGAGGTAGTCTCGGCTAAAATGTACCTAGCCGAACGGCTCAGGCCTTCGCTCCAGGCAATAATCTCCCTCTATCATCCTGATCAGCGCAGGGTTTTGGTTTCCTTCCTGCCACACTAGTATGCAGCCCGGCTGAACAGCTCGGGGTCTTCGAGTTCGAGCTCCTGGTTCGGACATAAACCTCCCGCCGATCGGCTCGGGGGGTTACGATGATAATGCCTTATATTCGCTCTTTGACTTTTCATCTCTGCATTTCAAGTATTTAGTCGAAAAATGAAGTACGGGGTGATTTACAGTGATACACCTTTCACCCGGCCGAATAGGTTGGAGGTGGTTCGCTCCACGGTCTATCTAGCGCCACCGTCCTCGTCTTCCAAATAATCTGCGCCCGGAGCTCCGATGACTTTGAAGGGACTATGGAGCTTCAAGCTTGCACGCATGCCAGGCTTCACTTTCTTCCGACAAGATCGCCGACCGAACGATCTGGAATGACCGTGATTGTAGTTTTGCCTCATCCATGACGGTATGCCATTAGCCGAACGGACGCCTTTGCCCTCTCTTCTACCAAGTCCAGCTCCATGTTTCTTCGTTCGGCATTGCCATCACCATAGCTCGGATCCGGGCGACTCAATGCCGACTTCGACCGGAATGACAACCTCACCGCCATATACCAAATGGAACGGTGTGACTCTGTCCCTTCTTTTGGCGTCGTTCGGATGGCCCACAAGACGCTCGGCACTTCATCCGGCCAACTTCCTCCCATATGGTCGAGCCGAGCGCGCAAAATATGAAGAATTTCCCGGTTCGGCTTGACCGTTGCTCCGAGGATAGGCCACGGACATAAAATGTTGCTCAATGCCGTAGCTTTTGCACCAATCCTCTAACATCTTCCCTATGAACTGCCGTCCGTTGTCGGACACTAGTCGGCGAGGGATGCCGAACCGACAAATGATGTGTTGCCAGATGAATTTTTTAACCATTTGTTCAGTGATATTTGCCAACGGCTGCCTCCACCCACTTGGAGAAATAGTCTCATACTAGTAAAACTTTCTCTTGCGTTAGCCATCGGAATGGACCCACAATATCCATTCCCCATTGATCGAACGGACATGAGATGGTTGATGCCTTCATCTCCTCTACCGGTCGGTGGAGAAGTTGTGATACTTCGCACGAAGGCATGTAGATACCGTCCGAGCGGCATCTGCTTGTAAAGTTGGCCAAAAGTATCCGGCCAAGAGAATCTTCTTGGCCAACGAGCGTCCGCCGGATGACCTCCGCATGATCCTTGATGTACTTCCGGAGGATGTGTCGAGTCCTCCGAGCTTAAAAGCTTTCTTGTAAAGTTGATCTCCGATTAGTGTAAATCGACCGGCTCTTCTTCCGAGGAGCCGGGCTGCATATTCATCCGATGGTGTGGTGCCCGAACGGAGGAATTCTATAATAGGTGTCCTCGGTCATTTGAAAGCCTTGCATCCGGTCGACATCGCCACCGTAGCGTTTTTCAATTGGTTCTTGAGCGGCGACCGGCGTTATTGAGCTCGAGGTTGGCTAACTCATCGGCCTCCTGGTTCTCCGTTCGGGAATCTTACGATAAGCACCTCTGGAGCGACTTTGAGTTTTCAAAGCCTCGACGAGAGTTTGAGCCGAACACCGTTGATTTCAAAGGTGCCGGAAAGTTGTTGAGCGGCCAATTGAGAGTCCGAGTGGATCAACATGCCGTGCTGCCTGCAATCCGCTATGAGGGCCTCATACTCTACTTCATTGTTAGTAGCTTTGTAGTCTAGCCTGACGGATAGGTGCATCTTTTCTTCCCGAGGTGAGAGTAATATTCCGATCCCACTTCCGAGCCGAGTGGAGGATCCATCCACATATATTCTCCACATAGCTTCCGGCTCGGTCTTTGCACTTCGGTCACAAAATCAGCCAAAGATTGGGCTTTAATCGCCGAGCGGGGCTGATATTGGATGTCAAATTCACTTAATTCACTTGATAAGCCGTCCGGACGCTTCGATTCAACAAGACTCTTCCGAGTGGACTGTTCGTCCGGACAATGATGGTGTGAGCCAAGAAATACGGTCGGCGCCGAGCGGCTAAAACCAAAGCTAAAGCCCAGTGTAGCGAAATTCAGCATCTTTTAAAATGTGGCTTAGAAAATACATTTGCTCTTAGCGCTCTCCTCATAAGTCTTGAGCCTACGGCGTACTCGATTGGCAGGATACATGTCTGATGACTCACCCCGATCGG